>NC_136520.1:42584470-42629470 GCF_053919585.1 Euprymna scolopes
AAAGCTGATAAATACGGATTGTGAAAAGTACATAAAAAGAGGCTGAGTTGTTATTTATGGTAAGATGAGTTCAAAGCGTTACGTGATCTCTGTCATATAACTAAGAAACTAAAATAAAAAAATACATAGAAGAAGAGCACATAATTCGTTGCTACCTAGAAAATTATATACAGACACAGTCTTTTGTATAGCTAAAAGAATACGTGCGCGCACACACACACATACACGCATACACAGACATATGTTTATATATATATATATATATATATATATATATATATATATATATATATATATATGTGTGTGTGTGTGTGTGTGTGTGTGTACTAGCCGATTTACCCGAGCTTGTCTACGGATATATTTGTATTGCACAATACTAATTGGCATTCTTTTAATATTTATGTAATTACAGGCTCGAAACCAAAGCTTCTGGGTAAACCACATTTCTTGTACCACTGGTAAAAATGTAAACGAAAGTTCTACATTAGGTAGAAAAAAAAACTGTACAGGTCCGGTTTCAGTTTGTGTTGCTCCCAAAAATGTAAATTAGGATTTTTGCGGATAAACTATGCTTGGTTGTGTATATAAAAAGTACCCCATTTTTAATAAAGTAAGGACTTTCACATAAAAATTTAATAAACAAAAGATACGGCAAAAATTGAATTACACTTGTAAATCATATCTAAAAAATAGCACGGTTCGTAAACTGCAGAAGTACTAAACAGATAAAAACACGGGAATTTTTGTACTTCTGCAATTATTTTTCTTTGAGTGACGCTGAGACAAAAAGCGATACCCCCTCCTCCCGACAAAACCCCCATAATTACGTCGAAACTCCTCCACACAAATATATATTATCAACTAAATCAATTACCCAGACAGGAAAACATAAGATCTTTCTCAAAAGAAAAAAAAAGTGAAAAAAAAACACGTAGGAATATATCTGATATAAAAAGAATCACTTTACCTTGTTTCTTTTTCAAAGTATTATGGAAACGATAATAAAATTAAGACAGTCAAGAGAATAGTTGAAAAATGATATTAAAATCGTCCGTAGGAAATAAATTTTAACATTTTGGTAAACGTGCTCACACCTTACAATGAATCGACATTTATAGCCGAGACTTTAATAGAGGGCAAACGATTTAAAATATTTCGTCGACAAATAAAATCATCCTTAGCCTAATTATTTATTTTTTATCAATATTTGTAACTTTTACATTTATAGAAAATAAATAATTAAAACAAATCATTTTATCACCATATCTTTCGATTTGGTTAAAAACTATATCCGTTAGTAACTGGAAGTGAAATATCAGTGAAAATTACTTAAAATGTGCCAGTTTAGCAAATAGTACAAAATAACTTGAATTAAAATAATTTAAATAAATTAACTTTAAATAATACTCTTAAATAGATCAATTACATCAATTATGTTACTATAATCAGTAATTTTAGTTGAGCGAATTATTTAAAAAGATTTTCTTTAATATAATATGCAAATTAGATTAGCTCTATTAAGTACATTGCCTTCAATACAGTGTATATATATTGATCGTGATGCTATTTATTTATATAGAAAATCTTATAGGAAATAAAATTTAAATAGATAACCGTTTTCAGCAGGAAGTTTTGTATATATTAATCAAATTGTGAACAAACAAACAAACAGACATGATTACGGATTTATATATATATATTATAGATAAATATATCCCTATATATATACACATGTACATCTTTCTCCTTATATATATATATATATATATATATACATATTTATAAAATATATATCAAGCTACACTGAATATTCTGCGTTTCATCCAACTATAGGAGTCCTCAGGCTTATGCGCGAATACTGTGGTTGCTTCTTGTTTTTATATATGTTGAGGATTTCTAGTTGGCCAATCAGCTTTCTAGTATCCACCGCGCCCCTTCCTATCAGCCAATGAGCATGCATTTTATCAAACAAAGGATCTGTTTTAGAACTAGGTTAGTGGTTTAAGGTAGACGCTCTCCTTTTTTATTTTATAAATATACATATGTGTACACACATACATGCACATATATATACATATATATATATATACATATATATATACATATATGTGTGTGATCGTTTATGTATATTCATGTTTATTTAATTTATTTATTTGTTTGTTTTCTATTGTTATTGTTAGTTTTAAAGCTATTTTGTATCGCTCTACCTACGTATTGAGCACTTTTGAAGTAAATACTTAAAGTTTACGCATAAATCTATACTTTCGTATATTAAATTTATGTGAATAAATGAAGTAGTTATATATATATATATATATATATATATATATATATGTATATAATCGTTGTCTGTCTTCTTCAATAAGACTGGAGATATCAACATCATCTTCATCAAACTAACTTATGTGTTCTTTTTTCTTAAGACATAGAAATTCTATTCCATTGTTGTTTATTTTTGTTTGAACTAGTACCGTGTTATGACAAAATATGTTCTCCTTGATAAAGTTTTTTAGATTCTTATGCATCTCCATAATTTACTCAATAAATATTTTATCACCTCACAATCACTAATGCTCGTTTAATTTCCCTTTCGAGCGATTTGTGTTTGATTTTCTTTATCTAGTATGTTTATTAGATATTGTATTGGACAGTTTCGGTACGTGCATATCACAATTACTCTCTTCATTGAAATAATAATAATAATAATAATAATAATAATAATAATAATAATAATAATAATAATACCGTTAGGAAATACATTAATCATTTTTGATGCGATCGCCCTAAGCCAGCAGTTATTTAAGTTCAATTAATTACCGAACTCATTTTAAATATATATCTTATTGCCAGATGAAATAACCGCAAATGTCAATTACGTGCAGAGTTTCATTCGAATTAGATAGCTATACTATTACATCATGAATTAAAGATAATAAATATTTAATGAGTTCTAAAATAACATTTTTTACAATGCGAATTCTAAAGAACATTAAGCTTATATTTCTTTTTTTTTTACACAGTGATCACCACTTATCAAGGCCCGGAAGCCACTCAGGGATAAGGGTTATTGCAAGTACATTACGTTAGTGAGGAGATTTGATGAAGTGTTTAATTAGGGGGGCGGTTCATTAGGAATTTGTTAACATTAGACTTGAAGACATCCAAGTTGTAGTCCGGAGGGAAGCAGGCAGACGGAACAGAGTTCCACAGGCGTGCAGTTGTAAGAAAGAAGCTTTGTTCATGAAATCCGCGTTTTGATTTAGGCACAGATATAGAGTGGGGGAAATTTTTCACAGTGGATTCAGCTAGACGGGTGTTTTTCGTGAAAGATTGGCGAGGGGGGACCAGAGATTGGAGTTCAGACGAGCACCTGCCATGAAAATAACGATAAAACAAGGATAGGCTCGCAACGTCTCTTCTGTGGGAGAGGGGTTGCAGGGTAGAGAAAAGGGCATCCCCCACTAAACCACGAAGTCTATTTTGTACTCTGTCAAGGCATGATAGGCTTTTTTGGCAGCTCCTGCCCAGATATGGCAACAGTATTCCATCCTTGGCCGTACTTGGCTTTTATATAGATAGAGAATTGCATCAGTAGTGAGATATCTTCTGGAGCGGTAGAAGGATCCCACCATCTTTCCAGCGACCTTGGCAACAGACTTGATGTACGTGTTCCATTTCAGATCAGGAGTAATTATTTTTTATTATAATCATTAAATACCTACAGACACCAGCGTTTGATCCTTTCGGGAATCTTCAGTGCAAGGTGTAACGATTAACAACAGTCGAACGATTCGAACTCGGCAATACGAGACATCTCTGGCTCGATTAGCATTAACTTCGTGAAATAATTTTGAATTAAAACATTTTAATATTAAATGTTCTTTACGTCAGCCAGACAGTGATCTAATCGTTATACGATGATCTATGCATGAGAACTAAATTGACCGACTTTAATTCAGCTGAAAGTGCTCAACGATAAGAAACGAATTTCTTAAAGGATCTGTCATATATATATATATATATATATATATATATATATATATATATATATATATATATATATATATATGAAAACAACAAGGGATATTATGGTGGTGATTTAAGGCGAAAGTGGTGGGTATGGGTGGGTAGTTATGAAGCTATAATACTGGATTCCAAAGTATACTATATGCTAGATAATATGTGGCGATATTTCTATGTTTTCCTTTTTTATAAGGAAATGGTAGAGAGATAAGGTGACAAATTCTCTGGGGGTGTCTAACAGGACTAAATTAGAATGGATAGTTGGCGTGGTGGAGTAATAGGGGAATTTTATTATTAACCATAACAATATTAATAATAACAACAGTAATAACGACGATGATGATGATAGTAGCGATAAGAATAGCGATGATGACGATAATAAAATAGCAATAATAATGTTAATAATAATAATAATAATAATAACAACAATAATAACAATAATAATAATAAGATTAACAATAGTGAATGGTAATAATAACTAGAATTTGAGTAAAATTATGTGGTCCAGATTAAGTCAAGATCCAAGACACATGATTATATATTGAAGGGATAGAGGGTGAAGGAAGAGGCGAAAAAACTTATGTATGTATATATATATATATGCATACATATATATATATATATATATATATATATATATATATATATATGATAAGATAATAGAACAAAAATTATAAAAATAAAAAGTTCTTAGTTTCGTTAAAAGGGGGCAGTGTTGGATACTTAAATGAGGCATAAAGGATTAGAGTAGTGCATATGCACACATACATATACACACCCCACCCGCTTATATATATATATATATATATATATATATATATAAAATTTAAAGGAGATTAGAACAATGGTCTAAAGAGCTGAGTGTATTTTAATGTAACAGTGAAATTACTAGTTTAATTAAAATACAGGAAAAAAAGGTGCTCGTTGTAATTTAGATATATAATAAGCTCGATAGTTAAATGTCCTAGAGCTTATTCAATATTAAGTAATGTGATTGATAATTTAAAATTAAAAAATCAAATTATAATCAAATTAAAAATCCGTTTCATAAGAAGGAACAACAACAAAATCAATTATCTGTACGATCGTTTCGGAAAACAATGATTTTTATTGTGGTATACATCAAGTTACGTACAATAATTACATATAGTTTTTTAATAAGCAAGGTCTCCTCGTCAGCAAATTTTGAAGGGTTTCTTTTGAATTTAAAAGACACCATAAATAAACCTAGCATTAAAATAAGGCAGATGAATCTGAAAAGATTGAAATAAAAGGTCTGGATTTAAAATTTATAAGAAAATTAATATGGGTTAGAGATATGAAATAAATACAGTAAAATGTACATTTTTGAATTTACATTATACGTTTGCTTTAAAAATATATAGAGATATTTACCTTTTAATTTTTCGCTTTTTGAAACCAGGAACTATGGTTAAACTACTCATTTAGATGTTTGCTATAGCTTTTTTATCTTATTGAATGATGAATTTTAAAAGGGAGGGCGCTCGTGCAGTAAATTATTTCCGTTAGCATATTTTTGATTTAAAGACGCTACGGTTTATATTTCAACTGTAAGGGGAGATAATTGTCATGTTTTCTTTACTTTATTTATTTGAAGGGTGTAAGGGAGATAATAAGTCTAACTTAATTTATTAAAAAAAGTAATTTTTAATGATTTAAGGTAGTTTATATTTATTAAATTTAAACCAACGTTTATGACTGCATGTAAATATAAGCTCCTGTCTTGAATTTAATAGTGTGGTTGTATTTTTTATATCTTCATATTTTAAAATTTTTAGGGTCTCTTTTGTATATAGTGCACAAAATTTATCTCCTGGTTTATATGATTTGCAAGTCTCAATTATTCGCCATTTTAAGTTGCGAGCCTATCAAGTCTCAATTATTCGCCATTTTAAGTTTCGAGCCTATCCTTGTTTTATCGTTATTTCCATGGTAGGTGCTCGTCTGAACTCCAATCTCTGGTCCGCCCTCGCTAATCTTTCACGAAAGACACTCGTCTAGCTGAATGCACTGTGAAAAATTTCCCCCACTCTATATCTGTGCCTAAATCAAAACGCGGATTCCATGAACAAAGCTTCTTTCTCAGAACGGCACGCCTGTGGAACTCTGTTCCGTCTGCCTGCTTCCCACCGGACTACAACTTGGTTGTCTTCAAGTCCAATGTTAACAAGTTCCTAATGAACCGCCCCCTTAAGTAAACACTTCATCAAATCTCCACACTAACGTAATGTACTTGCAATAACCCTTATCTCTGAGTGGCTTCCGGGCCTTGATAAGTGGAGATCACTGTGTAAAAAAAATATACATGTACCTTATTATAACTATAATATTGTTTTTCATCCATCCCAACAATATACCCTTTTGACTCATTTATTTGAGATTACTTATCAATCCAACAATCTATAGAGTTTATTTTTAGATCAATATTTGAAATCTGATTATCGTGAATTTATTTGTGATATTATAATTATTACAAACTTATTTTTCCGATCCATAGACTAACTTACTTAGCAAACTTAACTTTAACATTTCTAAACGTTACGATCAATTTGGAAGTTATAATATCATAATTCACTACTATTCCCTATTTTACTTTAATATTTATTTTTTCCTGCACATCTAATTATATAATATAGATGCCCCCTCTTATTTATCACTCTACAATTAAGTACTATATTATGTGAGATATATTATCACGTGAGATATAGCGTTACACTTACCTTCATTTTTCATATTAAATATTAATTCAGATATATTTTGCCATCCTATTTTATCAAA
Source organism: Euprymna scolopes (assembly GCF_053919585.1). Lineage (NCBI taxonomy): Eukaryota > Metazoa > Mollusca > Cephalopoda > Sepiida > Sepiolidae > Euprymna > Euprymna scolopes. Next base: position 42,591,293 of record NC_136520.1, read on the forward strand.
CTTCGTTTAATTAGTTTATGAAGTTTTACCATTATTATACTGTTTATCATCATTAGCTAATTATATTTATATAAATCATTAATCTCCATAGAGAAAATATTAAAATTATCATGCTATATATTTTCTTATAATCTATTTTCCGAACCATGTTTTATTCAAGCCCATTGGTTACTTATTACATATTTAAACCAATTAAAAAGAATTTAATATGCTATAGAATTTAATACTATTTACATTACAATTTAACGTGGTATTTTGAAATCATACTATAAATTACAACATCGAATTCATACGCTTTTCTTTTAATTTCTGTTTAATTTATCAGTAAAATCATTGGTATACGTAATTTAGATTCATTTGTTTACCTAAACATTAATATTACATTATTTTTATTTTTCCATTTTTATTCTCAACCTTATTTATTTATATATTAATCTCTATAAATCACTATTAATTTTCTTACTAATTACGTTAATGCAATTTTAATTTAATTTATTTCCTAATTTGATTGTAGTCAAAATAATATATAATTTGTGTTTGTAAATAATTTTGAATTACCTCCTCTTTGTATTTTATTATATGATACTCTTCGGGATTACAAAGGTTACATCGCCCGGACTTGTTTGGTGAGTATTTACTATCACTACCCATTATCGGCCATTTTAATTCATATTCAATTTTATTTTCCCTTAATTCCCTAATCCAATTTGTTAATAATGTTGTTTTCTTCTTTTTTATCATGTGGTATTTTGAAGGATGTTGTATGATTATTAAATCTTTCATTAAAGCGAAATCGGTTGCCCTAATATATTATATAGTTCTGTTATTATCTGTTACTTCGCATTAATATACTATATTGGGAGTGAGACATGCACCTTCTAATGCACATTCATCAATATTCCTGCAGCTGCAAAATTAATCCCTTTCAATTTTTTGATTAATTAATAAACCTCCTTCATTTTTCGCTTTGCCTATTTTTGCATTGTAAGAACTTACAATAGTTTTCACTATATATGTTGGAGTCGAAAAAGATAATTTAACAATATTCCGGTTTATAATTTTACTTAGACTGTTTAGGTTTGAAAATTTGTATCAATAATTTAAAACATACAGGGAGCGATCAGTCTTATTGTAGCGTTAATTTAGAAGTCAGGTTTGTGATCCTTTAAAGTAAATCTCGGGCATTTAGGAGTGTAAACTTCAATATTGTTCTGCATGTTTATTTGAGTTAAAATGTTCAGAGCAGAATAATTTATGCTATAGATGGCTTCTTTATGTGTCAGTTTGAACTGTTTTTTTTTCTCCGTTAAGTCAAGATTAAATCTATATATATATATATATATATATATATATATATATATATATATATATATATATATATATATATACATGCTAGACATATGTGAGATTATATATATATATGTATATATGTATATATATTTATATTGTTTTTTTTTCAGTAAAGACTACACATTTGTATAAGCAATATCGCCTGGAGAGGTCTCTAATTACTATTAACTAGCTGACCGAAACATACTCATGAATGTGTAGCAACATAATTATGCTTACGTAAACAACAAATAGAAGGTATATCTTGCCCTTCTTCGGTATTGGAGAAATCTTGAAACCAATGCAAACTATGTTCGAGACAGGCTCAATTCGCTAATTATATAAAAGGCAGGTAAGTCGAAGGATGGTGTTATGTTGCCACATCTGGGCAGGATCTGCGAGAAGGACGTTATCCTGCTTTGATAGAGTTCAACATCGACTTCGTACAACCTCTCTCCCACAGAAGAGACTTTGCGAGCCTGTCTCTGCTTTATCGTTATTTTCATGGCAAGTGCCCGTCTGATTGTCAATCTATGGCCCCTCTTGCGAAGTGTTTACGAAAAACTCTTGTTCAGCTGAAACCACTGTTAATAATTTCCCCCAATCTGTATGCCTAAACCTAAACGTAGATTCCATGAGCAAGGCTTCTCTTACATCTGCACGCCTGTAGAATTCTCTTCAGTTTGTCTTTCTTTCTAGCTGACTACATTCTCGTTGCCCCAAGTTCAACGTAAACAAATTCTTAATGAGCCGTCCCCTTAAGTAATCCAAGTTACAACTAGTAACAATTACTACGATATTATCCAATTGACTACATTTAATGACCCTTATACTCGATTTGCATCCGGACCTTGATAAGCATTGACTCCTATGGAAAAAAAAGTATATATATGCTGGACGTTCGACGTTGCACGGCTGTACACTACGCTTAAACAGTTTAATTTTTGCGGATTTTTTATTAGGGTAGGACGAATTTGATATTACGGCTATTTCTATGCAGAGAAAGTTGTCAAATAACATTGAGAATAACCACACAAAAATATTTTTTCCCAAATTCTATCGTTTTTCGAGCATATGAATTTAAAGATTGAAAAAAATTCAATCTTCCGTCGCTATGTCGTCAGCTGCCGGTGTTAAATGAAAGAAAAAGCATGCCATATTAATGCTGGTTTTAAAGAACAAAATGAAGATAGTCTAAGCAATATTTGTTTGTTTTTTTGTTTGTTATGTCTATGTATTTTCTGACAACTAAATGAGAGTCGATAAAAAAATAAATCCTGAAAAACATTTCATTTAAAATAATCACCCAGGTCTTTATTTTAGCTTGGTAATTTTTCCTTGTACACGGTCACGTAATCGGTTTCATTTTCATGTTAACTCAGAGACTCACGTTCGTTTACTGAGTTGACTGGCTTAATTCAAATATAAAAATTATTATATTTTCATTTTATGTCTTAGCAAACTTTAATTATTAAGAAAAAGAAAAAATATATTTTAAATCTTTGTGGTATTTAATAATTCTGTATTAAAAAAAAAAACTTTTTTCTTTGCAGGACTATTTCTCTGAGAATTAGTTGACTTGTGTTTTATAATGTTTGGTATGTAAAACAATGATTATTATGTCTTTTTTTATATTTATTTTTTTCCCTAATTTTATTTTTAATTTATAATTTCCTTTGTTTAATTTCAAAAAATATCATAAAATATATTTTTTGCAGATATTTTTCTGAACGAACTATTTTTACATGCAGTACTGATTCTACAAAATTTGCGGACCCACCTTCTCCATTGAATACAATAGGAACCTCTATTTTCCGCCAAGTTATCAAATATAATTATTATATGAAGAATTCTCATACAACTTTAAATGCATTTGTTCTTTCAAAATTAATGGCAAATGACATTATAGATATTTGGAAGGCAGTAAATCCCCGTTTTCCTCTATTAACTGAACTGTAGATTCTACACAAATTGCAGGACACTGGCTTTAAAAAAGTAAAGAAAATAAATAGAAAATATTTATCCATATTTGCCAAAAATGTTCTTCTCAAAAAGCTTGACAAAGTATTTGACATTTCATCTTGTTCGTGTGACCTGCCGATTGCAAGTTGTCATTAGGGCCTCCAGAAATTCCGTAAATCGTTTTAAGAAATCTTTGATTTAATGCTTTTGCCATTTTGCCTGAAAATTTGTAGTTTGTCAATGTTAAAATACGACGAACTGAAAGTGAGAGAAGAGAGTATAAGAAGAATTTTAACAATATAAGTAAACATTTATTTATATAAAACTGATCAAATTGTTTACGGTGATTAATACGTCCATTTCAAATTAGTAGTTTAATAAAATAAATAAATAAATGTTGTGTTCATTTGTTCAAGTCAATAAAATAATTCAATTTCTCTTTTCTTTTTGGGAGTGGGGAACCAGAAAAAAGCGCTTTAAAAAATTCAACAATAAATTTTGACGCTTTACATTGGTCACATTTGATAGACCTTTTTCAAAGTGGAGTGTCAAAGCAAACATTGACTGAAGAATTATCAGATCATGAACTTCAGGAATTAATGATTAATTGCAGAAAGTCAGAGTTACCTTATTTACCTGCCCAATCACATAATGTCGAAACGGCCGTAAAATTAAACTCCGAAGCCTGCCAATCAGTCTATGAACTTGAAGCAAGACATAAACATATAATTGCTAAAGTTAATGCCAAGAAATGGGGCCATTTTTACTTCGAAAGCAAGGGAGTATTTTGATATTATGTTAGAAAAAGAGCTTTATTTCGTACTTGGCAATTTTGTGTTTTATACAAACATAGACAACTTCCTAGACGAAGGTAAACAATTTGTTTTAGTTTATATAAAACTTTTTCTCCAAAAACAATTAAAACATTTATTTTTTTCATTGAAAGTAAAAAGAATTGCTTATTTTAGTCATAATGCAATAAAGTAAACTACTGTATTTGCAAAAAATTCGGTAAGGAGCAATTATATTTTTTTGAATTCTTAGCATATCAGTCATTATATAGCTTATTTACATAGATAAACACACTACGTATTATGATTAAACCTGTAAAATACTAAATGATTTCATAGAAGTCTTCAAAAATAAGGACTTTTCCGTACCTCAAAGAAAGCAATCTTTAAAATCCAATGCTTAACTTATGTCTGATGTTAAATACCTATTTTTTAAAAAATATTTGTACTCTTCATATGTTTGTGGAACTTTCTCTGCTCCGATATTTTACATTCCCCCTTCCCCCCCCCCCAAATTATTTATTTTTATGTTTTTGCAAATTAGTCCACCAGCTAAATTATTCCTCGTAATATATAATACTCACCACACACTAGATGCTAGAATACGTATAAATAAACCTGTTTCAATATAAACAATTAAAAAATCGAATATATATATATATATATATATATATATATATATATATATATATATATATATATAAATATGATATCTAAGCTCAAACGTGCAATGTATAGATAACGACGCTGTTACTATATCGACTGCTCTATGGCCGCTTGAGAGAAATTGTGTTGTTTTCTTTTTAGATATAAAAAAACTAATTCAAGTAAGAACATTTCTTTTGGCGCATGTAGGTTTAGCTTTATTGTCATGAAGAAGTGATTTTGCTACCTTTTCTTGTGGGAAAGTGGCCAGTTGAGGGTTAAGAAATTAATGTTTTTGGCCAATTGTTCGATATTTTTCCTCTGAATAGTAGAGCTTCAGAATACTACCGATCTCGTGAAAATCCGTCGCCTCTGTCGAAAATTTAGAAAGGTCCGTTCGTCGCGGTGAATACTCAGATAGCATGTTTCGTATGCCTTTTAGACATCAACCGGTTTTATGCTCTCTGTGTGAATCGATATGTAAATTAGCTTAACTCTCGCTCGGTCTCGCAGGGAGATTTCTTCTTTGCTACAATAGTCAATGCGAGAAATGCATACATACATACATACATACACACATACACACATAAATACATACATACATAAATACATACATGCATAAATACATACACACATACATAAATACATACATACATACATTTAAACAGATTTTTGCCCTTTATATTATAGAAGATAACTAAGTTTCTAATAAACTCGCCATCCCTCCTCGCTTTTTCCCCATAGTATTTTTCTTTCTCTCTCTCTCTCTCTCTCTCTCTCTCTCTCTCTCTCTCTCTCTCTACATACAAAGATAAATGTAACTATCGTTTGCTCACAATATATCGTAAAATAATGAATTGAATAACTTAAAGAGACAAAGCATTCAAATTAAGAATTCACCGTAATCTTGGAATGCTACTCCCGCCTTCGGCTGCTTTTATCGATGGAAAATCCCTTAACTTATTCCGTGTTAACCTCTTCGATACTAGAATAACAAACTTTATCTTTAATGAAACTCATTCGATACATTTTTTTATTAAAATTGTCGATTCTCAAGTCAGGTTTATAATGAATTAATGAACAGGAGACATGATGAAACGGAATCTATTTTCTAATGTTTTATATGTTTTGTCATCTCTCCGTGTTTCTCTGCACTTTGCAAGAGAGTATAAAACGGGGAAAACTTAATGATAAAAGCATTAAAAAAGTTGGCAGCACAAATAAAACGATAAAAAATCGATAGTGCTTGAATAAAGTCAAAAGATTGATTACTGTGTGTGGACGTTTAAAATACAATGAAACTTCATTCAATCTATTTTAAATTGATTTAAAGTAAAATACACACACACACATATAAATATATATAACTACTACATTTACTCACGTAAAATTAATATACGAAAGTATTAATTTATGCTTAAGCTTTAAGTATTTACTTCAAAAGTGCTCAATACGTATGTAGAGCTAGTTATATATGCCGCATAAGCCTGAAGAATCCTAGACTGGATGAAACGCGGAATATTCAGTATAGCTTAATCGCAATATATATTTGCTAAATTACTATATATATATATATATATATATATATATATATATATATATATATATATATATATGTGTGTGTGTGTGTGTACACATATATATATATATATATATATATATATATATATATATATATAAGGTTAAATTATCTGTGTCTTTTTGTCTGTGTGTATACATTTCCCAACAAAACTGCAGTCTACGGACAAGAGATCTGACGAACGGATAGTGAGTTTTGGGAAAACTTTTTAATCATTTTTCGGCGAGAAATTTGGCTGTCACGGTGTGAAAGTTCAACGATTTGTCCTTTGAAAACTCTACCTAAACTTCTCCACCAATAATGGGTCTAAGCACTTTAGATTTTAGATGTAGGTAATTTGGACATGGATCAAACTTATTAATTAGATTTGAGGCCAAAGCTATAAATGCAAAAGGGTCAAAATTGGAGTCAACTTTAAAAAAAAAAATTTGACCTCTGCGCTCTCTACATAAATACATCAGCCAATTCTTGGTTTGAAGATTTTAAATTTTACATAAAATGTATTCAGACATAGGGAAATCTTTTTAATCCGTTTTAGGCCGAGAATTTTGGTGGCAAGGGGTCATAGATCAAAGGAGTTTATCTATGCGGTCTCTATCAAACAATTAAAACAATCTTTGGACTTAACCTTTAAAATATTACACAGAGAGTGTGTTTCCTTAAAAGCACATGATTTTCGAACGATCCTTCAATCTTCCTCAGTGTGAATGCTTTTGAAGGAAAAATTCTTGTTTTTTTCAAAAGACTTTTTGTATTCCTACACGTCAAGACAAAGTAAATAAATACAGAAAAGATATAAACATTCATATATTTTTCGTATTGATTTTTTTATTCATACATATTTAAATATTTAAATATATATATATATATATATATATATATATATATATATATATATATATATATACATCTATTATGATTTTATTGCTTATGGGCTTCCTTTGGTAAGCTAGAAAGAGGCTATTGATAAGGACCGTTATCCGACTGCAAGCTACAAACAGCAGAGTCTACAATTTGTATAGAGAACACATTATATAGGGAGTCGTCCAGTACAAACACTTGAGAAGGATTATGAAAATCAACTAGACTGACTACGTACCAAAGGTGGAAGTTCTTAGGAGACCAAACCTAAACAGTATGGCGGCAACCAGTGCTTCTATACAACTACGATGGACCGGTCACATTGCCAGAATGGAAGACAACCGAATCTCAAAGATGATCTTATACGGGGAATTGTAAAATAGAACCCGCAAGGTAGGAGGTCAGAAGCTTTGGTACAAAGATGTAACAAGGCAACACATGAAGACGATGAAAATTAATGTCGAGAGTTGGGAGCCAAATAAAGAAGTAGCGGGCAAAATAATCTCCACAAAGGGAAGGAAAAATATGAAGAAAGATTAGAGAAGGCTTAGAGCTGATACACTATAGACAATAATACAAACCCGGTACCTACATATGCGGTGCATGTGACCGGACATCTTACACAGGAAAACGACTACGCCACAACCGAGGGTTAAAGCATCGAGGCCCCGACTATTCATTGTCAAGACTGACAGACTGCATCATGATTATATATATATATATATATATATATATATATATATATATATATATATATATATATATATATATACTGGCAAAAGTAACCGTCGTTGACTGGATTCAAAAATAGCCTACAGCAAATGGACTCTGATTTATGAAAGCATGATAGGTTATGAAAAGGAAGGGTTGTAAATTTGGGTTGAATCTGGGGTATCAAAACCAAAGAAAAATAAATGACAGTATAAATAAAATAGATAGACCCCATAATTTATTATACCATACATGTTCACACTGAAACACTTATCACAATATTCTGTGGATCTATATATATAATTTTTCGCCTTTATAATATAAGGTGAAAAGCTATAGCAAACATATATATGAGTATTTTAACCATAGTTCCTGATTTCAAAAGGCGAAAAATTAAAAGATACATCCGCCTTACTTTTAATGCTAGGTTTATTTATGGTGTCTTTTAAATTTTATAAAAAAAACCTTCAAAATTTGCTGACGAGGAGCTTGCTTATTAAAAAACTATATGTAATAATTATTATCCGTAACTTGATGTCTACCACAATTAAAAGCACTGTTTTCCGAAACGATCGTACAGATAATTGATTTTGTTGTTGTTCCTTCTTATGAAACGGATTTTTAATTTAATTATAATTTGATTTTAAAATTTTAAATTATCAATCACATTACTTAATATTGAATTAGCTCTAGGATATTTACCTATCGAGCTTATTATATATCTAAATTACAACGAGCACTTTCTCTTTCCTGTATTTTAATTAAACTAGTAATTTCACTGTTACATTGAAATACACTCAGCTCTTTAGACTATTGTTCTAATCTCCTTAAAATATATATATATATATATATATATATATATATATATATATATATATATATATGAATGTGTGTGTGTGTGTGTGATTTGTGTACCAGACCGAAACGGGTAGCTTTTATGGATAACTTGGTCCTGTACTTTACTAAAAAGCCACTCACATCAGTCGGGTTTGAAGCACCTCTCTTCAAAGTAGAGATTATCAAAGGAGTATGAACAAGAAAGCGGTAACCGGTCGCGTGTACGCATCTATTAGGGCAGATGTCTTCATTAGATTTTTGCAGCTCTTGCAGTGAAGTGATTGCGTCTACCTACATATCGAACCTTCTATTCCGAAATGATAATTTACCTTTTACAATTACGTTGTTAACATTCGGTGATCCAAAGATATCCTGTCTATCAACGTAATTATGGTATATATATACATATATATATAGTATATTATAGATATACATATATATAAATATTTATATATATACATATATATAGATATATGCATATATACATATATATATAAATATATGTATAAATGTATAAAAGTCAACGTATGTGCATATATATATATATATATATATATATATATATATATATATATATATATATATATATATATATATATATATATATATATATATATGATTGTTGAGCTGGATTAAATCCGACGATATGAAATAAAATGGAGGTGGAAGGACCTGGATACTCAACGTTTCGCCCGATTTATGCGGGCTTCTTCAAGAGGGATGGTCATTGACGAGAGAGTCGGAGGATTGGGGCTATATATAATGATGGGGGAGAGCAGCGTGTTTTCCTTATGTAAATTAGATGTCATATATACATGTATTTAATAAGTTTGATCCATGTCCAAATTACCTACATCTAAAATCTAAAGTGCTTATACCCATTATTGGTGGAGAAGTTTAGGTAGAGTTTTCAAAGGACAAATCTCTGAACTTTGACACGTTGACAGCCAAATTTCTCTCATAAAATGTATATACATGTATATATGACATCTAATTTACATAAGGAAAACACGCTGTTCTCCCCCATCATTATATATAGCCCCAATCCTCCGACTCTCTCGTCAATGACCATCCCTCTTGAAGAAGCCCGCATAAATCGGGCGAAACGTTGAGTATCCAGGTCCTTCCACCTCCATTTTATTTCAAATATATATATATATATATATATATATATATATATATATATATATATATATATATATATATATATATATACATTTCATTTTTTATTACCGTATCTTTCTGTTAAGTTACATTATTGTTTCGGCTATACGGCCGTTTTTTGCCGTCTGTAGCGTCCTCAGTCTTTTACAGAAATGTTCGCCATTTTGAGATGAAAGAGTGGAAGAGTGAATGAGGTCAGGGGGAGGTTGCGAGGAGGGCGAAAGAGGAAGAGAGGAAGGGAACAAGGGGGGAAGGTGGGGGGCGTTTTGTATGTTGATGATGTTTCAGTTTTGGGGTTTAAGGAACTTGTGGGGGAGGGTCTGGGAAGTTCATTTCTGGTGTGGCTGAGGGCATAGGGATACATGAGGGAAGGGAAGTATGTGGGGGTGGGAGGAGGGGGGGTTACTATAAAATTCGAGTCTTAGTGTTAAAGTTTTTAGCGTCTCCTAGGTGAGGTGATTTCTTGGTAAGTATGTCTTCAGCTGTTGGGTGTTCGCTTATGTTTGGAGGCGGGGGGCTATATATATATATATATATATATATATATATATATATATATATATATGAAACTGAATGTGTGTTTGTGTGTGATAACGAATAGGTTCCTATATGGTTGACGATTTCAGAAAACTGATTACATATAATGATAGATGATGTATCGAGACACAGGAATTGGTATGTTTGATCTAGCAGAACACTTGTTCATTTAAATTGTGGTGTCTGCGTTCGCGTCTCGTCCACAAAGTATAGAAATACAAAATTAAAAAAAAAACGTTTACAAGGGTTTTTGATATAGATGTACATAAGATCACTTTGATAGATATGTTTTAACTTAAATAGGGATGGTATAATAAAATTGTTGGGTTTGCGTTCGCACTTGACCTCCATAGAATGGAAATAGGCACAAACTATAATAAATACTTTTTTTTTTATATATATCTGCGTTAGTATACTTTGATAATTATGTTTCACTTTGAAGAAATATGGCATCATAAAATTACGGGGCGTTCGTTCGCGCCTGACCTCCATAGAGTGGAAATATGTCACAACGTTTTACAAGTTTCTTTTTAATATAGATCCACAGAATATTGTGATAAGTGTTTCAGTGTGAACAGGTATGGTATCATAAATTATGGGGTTTATCTATTTTATTTTTACTTTCATCATATTTTGCTTCGGTTTTGATACCCCCAAATTCAACCCAAATTTACAACCCTTCCTTTTCATAACCTATCATACTTTCATAAATCAGTGTCAATTTTCTGTAGGCTGTTTTTAAAACCAGTCAACGACTGGTACTTTTGCTAGTATATACCTATATTTACATATATGATTTTCAGAATGTGAAAGATTATAAATAATAAATTCAACAGTAAACAACGTTGACTGTTATGGCTCTCGTGAGCTGCGACGGTATTTGGCTGTGAAAGTTATTATACATATTTATATATAAATATGTGTATATATATATATATATATATATATATAGAAAGAGAGAGAGAGAGAGACAGACAGACAGACAGAGAGACCCAGAGCGAGAAAGAGGGGTATCGCTTGCTTACACTTAATTAGTTTGTAAGTTGGTAGACTGGCCCATTATAAAAAATCCCACATTCATAAATGCTGGTGGAAAAAATAAACCCAGCATAATAATGGCGTAATCAAGTACTTTATTTCAAGTATACAACATGTAAATAACATCTACACATGTATAATAGTCTAAAAATTTAACAACTTTTAATGATGATGAAGCCATTGCAATACTAACTTGAATGTATCAAGCAGATTGTACATGATTTGGAAATACTTTACATGTCCTCATACTTTATAAAACGGCGCCCCAGTTAAGTCGCGAGACAAAGTTGACACCCTTATAAGCGTAGATGCGCGTGTAATTTTTCGGCAGTTGTTACGAAACTCCTAACAACACCTCCCCTGAATCTAGTGCTAAAGAGAAGCCCAAAACTTACTGGAAACAACGTCGAGATAACAGACTGACGTAAATGAATATTTAAAATTAAAATGTTTAAATTCGACGTTATTTAACGCGGTTAATGGAAGCCGAATGGATTAGGTCTTCGCAAAACCGAGCCAGAGATGTCTCGTGATGCGGCTTGGAATCGGTCGACTGGTATAAATCGTGACACCCTGCACTGAAGATTCCCGAAATGATGAAACACTAGTGTCTGTAGGTATTTAATTATTATAGTAAAAAAATAATCATATATATATATATATATATGTACTCGGGTTTTTTTTATATTCAAAAGTAATGGACTAATGAATTCAACGAGGTTGTTAGATAGTGCTCAATAAAAAGAGCTGATAATACTTGTTTATTGTTATATAAACATGCTCACATCCCGCTGCTACAAATAGCCACTTGTTTCAATCAAACAACAGATATCATCAGGCAGCGACTTGACTATTCAAAAGTTCAATGAATAATGGATTTTTATTTTAGGTAGGAACTCTTTAGAAGTTGGAGTTAAAAAACTTAAAACACAGGACTTTAATTAAATAAAAAAGTAAAAAGGGAGAGGCAATTTAAATAAAGTTAAAAAATTACAATGGGGAGAGAGTGATTGAGAAGAGAAAAAAAGGAATAGAGACAGAAATAGAGAAAGAAAATATAGAGAAAACAAAATAGAGAGAAAAAGAAGAGAGAAAATATATATATATATATATACATATATATATATATATATATATATATACATACACATACATACATATACACATATATACATGATATGGAGAAGAAAAAAAGAAGAGAAAAAAGAAATAAATGGTTATAATAAAGAGAATAAGAACTAGAAGGAAAAGGAAAGAATAATGAGATCTAGTTAAATAGGGAAAGAGAGAAAGTAAGAATTTGACAGTATATAGAAAAAGAACAAGAAAAAGAAAAAAACCTGCGTGTCAACCAATTTATGAACAATTATACAATTCAGTAATGAAACATATTATTACAAATACAAACAGAAGATACAATCCAAGCGTCAGAAATGAACGTGTCAAAAAAGGCAGTGAATGTATTCGGCTAGCATATTTATCCTCTTACATACGTCCACGAGTAAAATCAACGCAATTCAAACATACGTCTACCATTAATTAGGCCCTTTATGCTAAATGATATAAGTTTAAAGTTTTCGCGTTTTTATTAGATAAATATATGAATAAAAGAAGAAAATAATGATAAAACAATATTAAAATTATTATTAATAACAATAAACATAATAGTGATAATAATAATAATAATAATAATAATAATAATAATAATAATAATAATAAAAATAATTATAATAATAAAAACAGAATAAAATTAATATTTATTATCTTTTTAATATAACATATTTAGCCATAAGAGGGGATTAAATAAATTAAATAGGTCCAATAATTATAAATAAAAAAACTACTAATATTTATGTATATAAAAAAAGAATACAATACAAATATATACATATACACACACACACATATATATACCCAAATATACACACACATACACATATATATATATATACATATATATATATATATACATATACATGCACATAAGTAAAGGTGTAACTATACTATTAAGTTGGAAGTTTAAGCTATTTAAGTATAGATATAAAGTCATATTAAATCACAAAATAATACATTCAATACCAGATTACTAATAACACAGATACAAGTACACTTACCTATAAATATATTCAGGCAAAAGAAGTAATTAAATCAACGAAATACTCAAAAATAGCGACGCACATGTAGATAGTACCCAAATTAAAAATAAGATACATACTCACAGAGAACCAACCGACATACTAATAAGCACATATATATATATATATATATATATATATATACATATATATATACATATATATATATACATATATATAATCTTATGTATACACATACATACAAAAAATACACAAATATATGCACACAATCATATACTAATAAACAACAACGCACACACACATATATACACACACATAAATATGTATAATTTACATAAATTATATATATAGAAATACATAAGAATACAAATAATTTTGCAAGGGCACACCCATTGCTACCGAAAGTTGTAACTGTAGAATTAAATCAAAATGCCCTCTTAAAGGAAATTGTCAAATTACTTCTGTAGTGTACCAAGCAACTATTTCTACTAAGGAAAATCCGAACGAAAAAAAATATTACATAGGAATGACAAATAACAATTTTAAAGAAAGATTTACCGGTCACAAGTGCTCGTTTGAAAATAATGAGTACAAAAATAGAACTTCGTTGTCTAAATATTACAATGAACTAATAGAGCAAGGTTACTCCCCAATAGTAAATTGGAAAATTTTAAAGAAAGCGAAAACCTGTTCATCTTTAAACTCGCCTTGCTACCTATGTCTTTATGAGAAATTATTTATACTTACTTTTAGAGAAAGAGATAAATTATTAAATAAGAAGCACGAAAATTCAATTAATTGCAAACATTATAAAACCCATCTTTTAAGTAATTTAGTTTAGATATAAAATTTAAATAAATTAAAAATTGTCACTGATTTCTATAATTTATTAATATTCTATTAATATACTTTCTCCTCTCCTGATTTCATTCTTTACTTCTCCTATCTTATATACCTGTGTGTCTATGTGTATATGTATGTGTCTATGTATTTATTTTATGACCGTGTGTACTTAGATCTATATATTTCTATATTATTTGGTATACCCTCCCATGTTTATTCAATCCATTTGTATGTTTCTATGTGTGTATGCATCTATCTGTACCCTTGCCAAATTATTTGTATTCAGAATGTCTTGTTGAACTTAGGGTGGATACAAATACACATATATCAGGTCTAGCAGTGAGAAGAAGATTATTAGAAGTGAGATTAACAAGAATCAAAGCAAGGAATTTGTCTTAACAAGAATCAAAGCAAGGAATTTGTCTCAGGCCAACAAGAAAAAAAAAACGACTGAAATTTGCAAAACATGAAAATCCGACACCTGATGATTGGGCTAGAATTGTTTGATCTGACGAAAGTAAATTTGAGGTAAGTTAACAGTTTTAATTACCTAAACTTTTGAACAGACAATTGAATGTTTTAATTGAACACATATCCGTAACATTTATTAAAATTGTAACAAATTTTTTCCATGACATTCTTGTCACCCTTTGAGCGGTTTACATTAGCTGTAGGTAGGGGGAAGCATTTACTTCTGATTTTTTTTATTCCAATTGTCAAATAAGGAGAAGGAATTGTTGAGGCTGCATGGCTGCTACAGGAACTGGAAACTTGATCACATGTGAGGGCAGGGTGAACTCCACAATATGTTATAACATGCTGGATAAGGTTTATCAAACCTCTTTGATTGAAATATTTGATAATAACATTCCAAACTATGTAATCTTCAAACAAGAAAATACCCTATCACATATGTCAAATGTTTTAGATTCATCTTTCAAATTTTCGCCAGGAAAATAAACGCGTTGCAAAAAAGGTTCTCCAAGCTATAAAAGGTAACAAAATAAATCTTTAAAAAGCAATTAACTTTAATTAACCCTAACCCAAATCTAGTTATGTTTCTGTGTCGAATCTATCACCCCCCCCCAAAAAAAAAAAATTCTTGTCTATCTCTAAATATAGTGGTTGCATTGCCTATTTTCTTAAGTAAGAGAGGATATATCGAAAGATAAATCTGTTTTCGTTTAACTATCAAAAATCATATTTCTGGTCGTTAATAAAACACACACAATGTCATAATCTATAATATAAATCTCACCTGTCCATTTAAATTGATGTATTTATGTATATTTGTATATATTTATATATGTATGTATGCATATATGTATGTATGTATGTATGTTTGTATATCTGCCTAAAACTTAAAAAAAAAACCCGACTTATTTTCACGCAATCGGTATCGATTTAAAGCTTGACCCTTCGGACGAAAAATATCTAACAATTGGTTAAAAACAGTTATTTATTCACCTTCAACTGGGCCCTTTTCTACAATGACGGTCATCCCCTAGTTTCGATCGACTAGCCTTAGTTAAACCTTCGCCCGTTCTGGTTTGGCGACGCACGCAACAGCAAAGGCGTTACCTTTTTTTTTTTCACATAATTTTCATCATTCTTGGTACAGGTTCGAGCATGCCTGCTTACTATCACTTTTTATGGGGGCAACACACACTTCCAAACACTCAGGCAAGTAATGAATAAATACTTTCTGTTCATCTATATTACTTATTGCGTTTTTACTTAAACATTGGACATTTTGTATTAGATTTGTTTGCTGTTAAAATAAATAGCTGGAATATACCAAGCAAATTATCGGTTTTGTCTTGTTCAAATTCTATATGATATAAGCAATATTCGAATTATTATGATTAGATTTAATAAGTTGCCAGTTTAGAACAAAAAAAATCAATGATTTTAACTGCAGTTAATATTTAAAGATTGACAATCTTCTGAGGTTGACCTTTACTCCTGATCTGAAATGAAACACGCATATGAAGTCTGTTGCCAAGGTTGCTGAGAAAATGGTGGGCTCCTTCTACCTCTCCAGAAGATATCTAACTACTGATACAATTCTCTTTATGCATAAAAGCCAGGTACGTCCAAGGATGGAGTCCTCCTGCCACATTCGGGCTGGAGCTGCTAAAACAGCCTATTCTGCCTTGACAGAATACAAAATAGACTTCGTGGCTTAGTAGGGGGTGCCCGTTTCTCTTCCCTGCATCCTTTCTCCCACAGAAGAGACGTTGCGAGCCTGTCTTTGTTTTATCGTTATTTCCGTTGCAAATGCTCGTCCAAGCTCCAATCTCTGGTGCCCCCTCGCCAATCATTTACGATAAACACCCGTCTAGCTGAAAGCACTGTCAGAAATTTTCACCATTCTTCGTTTGTGCCCAAATCAAAACGTAGCTTCCGTTAACAGAGTTTCTTAGAAGTGCACGCCTGTGGAAATCTCTTCTGGTTGCCTGTTTCCCACCGGACTACAACTTATGTGTCTACAAGTCCAATATAAACAAATTCCTGATAAACCACCCCCTTAAGTGAGACACTTTATCAAATCTCCAATACTAACGATTACTACGATACTATCCCATTGATTACTGTACACGCAATAACCCTTGACCCCTTGATAAGAGGCGACCTCCATGTAAAAATAAAAACTAAGGCGTCTTAACCTATCAAATTGAAAAATATTTTATAAATGAAAATTAATTTACTATAGCGTTGCAACCTATAGAGGCAAAATTTGATTCGGGGCTACGTATAAATTTAACTAACCATACGAAACGTATTATTGTATTATTTTTTAACAGATTTGCAGCGCATTCAATTAAAAAAATAAAAAATCTTTATTACAATAATTAAAATAAAAAAATGTCACAGAAGAGAATTACGCGCTAATCGAAAGTGATTTAAAATGGCGTCATGCTTCAGACATCTAAGTTTTCAAATAGAATAATCTCCTAATCTATTATATTTACAAAAAAAAAAAAACTTGTCTGAAAGCATTAACGGAGTGCAAATTGTCAGATTGTTTTGTCAATCTCTAAATATTAAGCGCAGAATTCTAATCTACGAATTTCTGAAGAGAAACAAACAAAAATAATGTCCAAACATTTTTAATACATTTCTAACAATCGTTTAATAAGGCTGCAATTTTCACGCATTAATCGACAAGGAATAACCAATGTACCATCGGTCATCGACTGCAGTGTAATTCCTTAAAAATCAAATGATAAAAAAGTAGACACAATCCACGTACACTTACTCGTTTTAATCACAGACAATGTTATTAGGGATAAGCGTTTTTTGATTTAGCGTATCCTATTGTGTAAACTTTTCAGTTAATATCCTGTAAAAACTTAGTAAACCCTTGGTGTATACAAGACATATAAGCCAAATAACGTTTCCAACTATCGTTATGATATTATATCCGGATAATATTTTTCTTAATATAGTATGTTTGCTCATGAAATGAATAAGCGAGTTATTGTACACAAGGTTTACTTTTTACAGCATTGTGATTTTTTATTTCGATTATTTTCTGTTTAAGACATTACATTCAATTAGCGATATTTCTTACAATAGGGTAACATATTATCTTCTGAGTCGGATTCTATCCATCCATCATTATTCATTGGTCATTTTTTTTTTTTACCAGGAAGTTTTTGTTTGAATGGCTACCTACATACTGTGGTGTGATGCTTTTTTTCTGGAGTTATTTCATAAAATACATATCGGGATAAAACAATAGCAATATTACTATATAAGACGAGCGTTCAAAAAGTTTCCAGACTTGTTTGTAGAGACATATAAAATTGTCGACACAACGTAAAAAAATATCTCTCGCTGCTAATTTTCTTTGTATTAGGTGGGTGCAAAAATATTGTCCTTTTTTACGTTAAACGACATTATTTGTGCACCAACCTAATATAATGGGTCGTGTTTCTCTTTCTTCCGACCGCACGCCGGATATAGCCTGACCGTTTTCGCATTTCCTTTACACGTCCGTCTCCTGACACCTTGTATCTTATTTTTATTCTTTTTCCTCAGACATAAGCCTAAGATAATTGCAAATTTGAAAAAAAAAAACATCCAAATGTTGCTCCTGCTGCCAAGACAATCGCTTGCCAACCATTATCTGCTGCTGATATTTTAATACACGCTCATTTGCGCACTTTTGCACTCTAAACCCCTCGTTTTTTTCTATATGGTCAGTAACCCAAACCTGGATCGACGAGAAAAACTATTCAATTATCTACAATATTTTAATCGACTATTCATGCCTTTACTCACCAATACTCCTCATTACAAGTACATGTGAAACACCTTTCATTTATATGTGCATTTGATCTTACAGAATGGAGATTATATTAAAGAAAGATCCATCGATAATCGAATCGATATCTTAACTTATATTACAACTTTGATGTCTGACCGTTATTTGTAATTTCACTCTCTTTATTAATAGTGAAAAATCGATGCTTTCTTGTTTCAAACATCGTATTTTCAGCGAGACAAAAAAAAATATCCTGGTAAGTTTATATACTGAACAAAAAAGAAAATACGAACAAAAAGTTAAAGTCGTTTTAAAAAGTTATCAAGAATATAAAAGTAAATAGTAATTATGAAGGAAGTAAACAAAGCGCTGTATTTATTTTAATATACAGAGATACATTTCTTATATGATTGATATAAAGTTCTATTGCAAGTAAGGAATAAATAATAATAATAATGATTATAATAATAATAATAATAATAATAATAATAATAATAATAATAATAATAAGATCTAGCGGGACTTGTGGAAATTCCACAGTGGACTCTTTCATATGTAATATGTTAATGTTGGCATTCTGTAGCTGTTCAGTGTAAATGGAGACGCTCTGATATTATTGTAGATCTTTTGTTAAAACTGCAGCAGTGTTTTTTCCAAGCAAGCAGGGACGCCCGACATGGTGTGGTCATAAACTACGCTTAAATATGTTATTTTAATTTGTGCAGATTTCGTATATATTATAGAATCGATTTGCTATATGTTCTTATATATTATAAAGTTCTGATTTCCAAAATAAAATAAAAAATTGATATCCATATGACTTGAATTTATCAGCTGGAATCGAAACCAAAACCAAAATTTATGTATATATTGAGTTCCTTCAGCTATAATCGAAACCGAAACTAAAACCGTGAAGAATTCTTGATAAAGTTATTTATAAAAAAAAAAATGGATGACTTGGGTGCAATCAGCTATAATCGAAACCGAAACCTAAACCTATGAAGAATTATTGGTAAAATTATTTATTACAAGAAATGAAAGATAACACCAATTAAACCACAGTCATTCGGAAGAAAAGGATGTAGGCGTGACACAGAAAATAACACTTACGCTATCGTATCAATATATAGATAATATTGGCGCTATCTTTCAAGGTGAGTTTAAGTGCATGATTATCAAGCATTGACGGCTTAATCCAGGAAAAGTAACACATCCAATCAAGCACAGCCGTAGCCGAGATTGAACTCAATACACAAGTTTGCAGTGTAATTCAAACCTTGTCGGCAGTAGAATACTTGATGCTTCACCAGGGCTATCAAGGGTATTTTTATCATGACGCCATCACTGGATAGATTGCCTACCACGGCTTAAGAGAGTCCCATCTATCTTCGGGTGAAGGATATACCGCACCAGTTTCTCAACCTGGTATTTTACCAATCCTTATATACAGCGTCTCGCCTTCCCACGTGGTTACCCATCTTGTACTGGACAGGCTCAACTTGGGTAGGCGCGCAGTGGACAAGGCACAAAAAATAACTAAGTTCAGCATTAGCCCCACCCATTTAGTCGCAAAAGTCCTCCAGGGGACGTCTAATCCTGGTGAAAATGAACAAACGGTGAAAAGGTGGCTGGCCACTTTTAATGCACCCAAAACCAATCTTCTATCTTTGCATCATCAACGCTATGATCCCCATCTGGCATCAATTGAAATGGATGGCTCTCGTCTTGGGGAGGCTCCATGTTTTGACAAGCTTCTGGGTTTTACCTTTACTCCTGATCTGAAATGGAACACGTACATCAAATCTGTTGCTAGTGATGCTGGGAAAATGGTGGGATCCTTCTAGCGCTCCAGAAGATATCTCACTACTAATGCAATTCTCTATCTTTATAAAAGCCAAGTACGTCCAAGGATGGAGTACTGCTGCCACATCTGGGCAGGAGCTGCTAAAATAAGCCTATCCTGCCTTGACAGAGTACAAAATAGACTTTGTGGTTTAGTGGGAGATGCCCTTTTCTCTTTCCTGCAACCTCTCTCCCATAGAAGAGACGTTGCGAGCCTCTCTTTGTTTTATCGTTATTTCCATGGCAGGTGCTCGTCTGAGCTCCAATCACTCGTCCCCCTCGCCAATCTTTCACGAGAAACACCCGTCTAGCTGAAACTACTCTCAATAATTTTCCCCACTCTTTATCTCTGCCTTAATCCAAACGTAGATTCCATGAGCAAAGCTTCTGTCTTAGAACTGCACGCTAGTGGAACTCTCTGCCGGTTGCCTGTTTCCCCCCTGACTATAATTTGGACGTCTTCAAGTCCAACATAAACAAACTCTTGACAAACCGCCCCCTTAAGTAAGACACTCTATCAAAACCCCCAATACTAATGATTACTACAATACTATCTCATTGATTACTGTACACTCAATAACCCTTATCCCTGAGTGTCCTTCGGGCATTGACAAGTGGTGACCTCCATGTAAAAAAAAAAAGACCTTAATATATGTAAATTTGAGTTCTGCGCCAGGCAAAAAAAGAAATGACTAATTCCATCATTAATGAATAACTATCGTGTTCAATCAGACGTGCTTGAATAATGACTTGTTGCCAATATATATATATATATATATATATATATATATATATATATATATATATATATATATTAATTCCATAACCTAACACTTTTTATATCGTCTCGGATTTTGTCTCTCCTCTGTTCCACCGCGACATCCTCCGCGTCATCTAATCTATTCGATTGCTTTAACAAAACGTAATACCCACTTATCCACTTTACTTTCCACAACACCTTCTTTCACCCCCCACCCCACTAATCCTTATCGAACAATATCATAATTCTATGAATTGATTTATATTTAAACACAATTCGTCAGATTATCAAACAAAAATATATCAATAAAACGTCGATACCTAAAAATGGGACTAATCGTTGATCTTTGTTTTATTTTATTTTTCATTTTCTCCTGATTTACGACAAACAAATATTAGACTTATTTACAAACGAATCAAACTAAAAATAACAACAACACAAAAATCAAGAACAAAATCGGACCGAATATGATGCGAAGCCTTTAAGCAAAGGAAAAGCTACAAGTTCTGACATTTTTTAAGAAGAACAAACAACACGGACATTGAGAATACAATTGACGTAAATAAATTTTTAGCGCCTGCAGTATATCAAACATCTGAAAATAATGAGAAGAATTAAATTAAAAATGGCGCTATATCAAAAGCCGTTATTTTTATTATGAATAAAAAATTATAGAGATTAGAGAGTTCTGCTTGTTTTTTTTTACGATTAGAACGCAACAGAATGTTAAACATTTATTAAAAAAATGACAAAATAAATTAAAATTTAGATATAAAACAAGAAACCGAATAATGAGTGGAAAGTATAGATCAGTAAAAGAAAAAAATAAATGTCGTAAGTATATTTTTTTTTACATAGGCATCACCACATTATAAAGGCCAAGAGGCCACTCAAGGATAAGGGTTAAAGAGTGTACAGTAGAAATTGGACAATATAGTAATCATTAGTAATGAAAATTTGGTAAATTTGATAACTTATATGGAACGGCTTATCAAGAACATATTTACGTTAGACTTGAAGACAACCATATTGTAGTCAGCCGGAAAGCAGGAAAACGGAAGACAATTCCACAGTTCTAATAAAAAAGCTTTGTTCATGGAATCTACGTTTAGGTTTAGGCACAGATAAAGAGTGGGGGGGAATTATTGATAGTTAGACGAGTGTTTCTTGTGAAAGTTTGGCGAGGGGGGACTATAGATTGAAGCTCAGTCGAACACTTTCCATGAAAATAACGATACATCAGAGACAAACTCGCAACATCTCTTCTGTGAGATAGAGGTTGCAAGGAAGAGAAAAGGACATCTCCTACGAGGCTACGAAGTCTATTTTGAACTCTATCAAGGCAGGCCAAGTCCTTTCTAGCAGCTCCTGCCCAGATGTGGCAACAGTATTCCATCCTTGGACGTACCTGGCTCTTATATAGATAGAGAATAGCATCAGCAGTGAGATATCTACCGGATCGATAGAAAGATCCCACCATTTTTCCAGCGGCCTTGGCAACAGATTTGATGTAGGTGTTCTATTTAAGATCAGGAGTAATGGTCAAGCCAAGAAGCTTGTCAAAACTTGAGGCCTCCTGAAGACGAGAGCCATTCATTTCAATTGATGCCAGATGTGGATCAGAATGTTTATGATGTAAAGAGAGAAGCTTGGTTTTAGATGCATTAAAAGTAACCAGCCACTCCTTATCCCATTCTACTACGTGCTCAAGATATTTGTAGCAACAGGATCTATATGCAAACAACCAAGCCGCGTGTGTAGTGTGGCATAATAATACGATAAAAATCCCGGTCCCTATCAGTTATAGGTCGAATCCTGGTAAAACGGGACCAATATAACACGTTGACGCCTCGTTATAGAACATCAAAGAGTCACATAGTGATCACGAAATTAATATTACACGGTGAAGACCGCTATTCTTGTATTCTCTTCCTCAACAGTGGTTCGCAGAGAAAAACACACAAAAAATTCAAAAGTAAAAGGAATTTAAAAAATGACAACGTGAACAAAACAACGCATAACGGGACGCGGTTCACAGCCAATGGGTTGGGCACCCTTTTCTCTGTGCTTGCTATCTCCTTAAAAAAAAACTTCTATAAGTATCATTCGTTTGTGAGTTAGTCACAAATTTCGTACGCAACAAATAATTGACTCCACTTTCGTACGCAACAAATGACTGACTCTAGCTTTTGCTTTTTCTTTTTCATACATTTATCATTAAATAAATTCTGGATAGAAATAATAGTATTTAAAGTTATGAAAGAGAAAATATATATATGCAATGTATTCTTCTTTCCACAAGTAGCCTGCTTAGATAGGCTCAAACGGAATTTTTTTTTCGACAACCGATTGTCTCCTCTTCCTCTCACTATCTGACGCTCAGTTTATAGGGGTGTAGTGCAGGTGGTTGAGAGAATAGACCTCACTCTTATCTTCGAGCAAAATATTTTAGTCCATAATTAACCATTCTCTAGTCAATCAGATTACATTTACTTAACTTCTGACCGAATAACAATATGTATTTAGGCAAGCCCGTTCTACTGTGAAGCGATCCCTTCCCAGGGGGATCCCTTTGTAACATAAGAGTCAACCCTCGGTCACGGACCAAATGTGACCGGTGCCTCGTGCTTCCCAAACTATCTAAACCTGGCAAGACACGTCAATCGATTTGGTTTGTTTCAGATTTGCAATAGGTTGATATGTCGCATCTTCCTCGAGCTGTCGTGCTGGAAGAGAATCAATCTCATACACACAAAAAAAAACTCCATTCTATTCTATTAATTAAATTCACGATAAGATATACAATATATATAGTTATATATACAATTGTTCGTTGTTTAATGGCAATTTTGACGGACTCCGTCGAGCACCAAAAAGGTTAATTTCTTTCGGTATAGCGGTGGAATAGTGAAGAAGAGAGAGTGTGGCGACTCTTCAATTTTGCTTTATTATCCCCAAACTCAGCTCGACTCTCTAACTCAATCTTACAGTTTCGACGCTGGAACCCGTTTATATAATGAAGTGACAGGTGAGCTGTGGCCGCCTCTTGGACCAATCGCGTCTAGTTACGTCACCCCAAAGGGAGGCTCTATCTTCCCCGGTTGCACCTGCGATTCTGCTAACGCTCTCATACCCCGAAAGGTTACTCCCGCGATCTCTGGGTCACTAGCATTATACTTTAACTATACAAATGCTTTTTTTTTTAGTCTCAATGTTGAGTAATTCAATTTTCGGAGTACAATTTTCACAAAAAAATATTATCAACGATTTTCATAACAATGAAAACCACAATTTAATCTTTCTCCCAGCAAGGTTTTTGCCATTGCCCGGACACACTGACGATAATTAAAGAATAAAGAAAAAAATATTTGCCCGGTTTCTCCAGCATTTCGGGAGTCTGGACCTCCCCCCTGAGGGGCCCAATCGCCCCCTGAGACGGTCACGTCAAACTAGAACAGATATCCTAACTGTATTCTGAACGTATATGCCATACACTGGACAAAGCGGGGAAGGTTAGGGCAGTAGCTCTAGATATATCTAAGGTTTTTGACAGGATATAGCGTGATGGTCTTCTCGGTAAAATCAGATCATATGGTATCACTGAACGAATAATTAAAATAATAAAATCCTTCCTAATTAAGGAAAGATTCAAGGTTGTCGTACATCTAAACAATATTAGTCTTCGCGCGAAAGAGCAGGACAAATTTTGTTGCAATTTAAGAACATTATCTTTCATATAGCAATTAATGATATAGATATAAAATTTTCAATTATTTTTTTTAAAGTGCAACAGAATGTACATTACATAAAATAAATCCAAGCTCATTTTTTGATTCAATTTAAATTAAATTTTTATACCTTACTTTGTAAAATTTATAAAAGTGCACTTTCAAATTGAATCTTGTACCTTTATTTTTAAAGCCTATACTAAAAATATTTTGTTTAACAATTTTCATGCCTTGGATGAAATGATTTCTAACTTGTGATATAAATACGTGTGTACGTCCGAGATGGATCCTTGGACCTGTATTATTCCAAATATTCAGAAATGACCTGCCTGATAAAATTGTCTCTGAGATGGGTATGTTTTCTGATGACACCACACTCTATAACATGCACGAGGAAAAACGAATAAGCACATATCTAAGGCAATGGAAGACACAATAGAGGAAGACATCCAATCTGTAGTAGAATGGAGACAAAAATGGATGGCTACATTCAATACTTTTAACATTAAGCTTGTTTCCTTCAATAATCACAAGTAACCTTCTCAACCACTGATAGATATAGCTAAGAAACATTATTTGAAGAACTTCTTTCAATCTCATCGGCTTAACGTTCGCAGGGAACATGAGCTTAAACAGATACATCGAGATCATTGCCAATGCTGCGTGAAGGTATCCTGTAAGTCTATAACCCACTATTATCCGCGTAAAGAGTATTGGGCTGGTGCATCTGCTACTAGTATCTCACTTTTGGACAGAGTTTAAAAGGGAATCGTCAACCTGATACGTCCTGATCTGTTATATAAAGTTCAGTCACTGTTCCCCTGACAAAATGCTGCGTCATTCTGCCTGTTTACAAGTATTTAATGGTTGATGCTCCGAAGAAGTGCAAGTTCTTGTACACCCCGACGTAAAGATTCCTGTCAAACCTGACAAACAGCAATGTCTCACCTCTTCACAGTAGAGATCCCTAGATGTAAGAAAGGTTTCTACTCTGTTAGTTTCTTTCCGAGGGCTGCTAGATTCTGGAATTCCCTCCCGGGTTCTTGCTTTCCCAACTGTACTGACATGCAGAAGTTCAATTGTAATGCAACACATAGTATCCCTGCAACTCATGTCTCTGATAGTAGCCCCCTACATCAGATTGGCACTGTGCCTTGTTTGGGTGAAAATGTAATAAAGTATTATAAGATCTGTCATGGGATAGTGGCAATCGAAATTTGTTATACATGTTATGCAACAAACTCTACTTTATGTCCTTTCTCGGCATTGCAATAAATATCACCCATTGCATTTGTGGACATATTACTTGTTTCTCCCTTACTTTCTCTACTAAATTATATCTCCGCACTCTATTACGTTTAATATATATGTTTAATAGCAATATTAGAGACTGGTGTTTAAACAGACGATTGACATACATTTCTAGGTTTAAAAACGAGCTTTTCATTTTTCAATTAAGATTCGAAAAACGGCTATGTGTCATTACTGTAGTGTAAGAGGCATCGAAGTGGAAAATCGGTTGTGCGAATTGGTAGGGATAATGCCTGTTTTTCGTCTGAAAAGGCGAATGGCCTATCAGGTAATTGCTACCTTCTCCCCAAGGATTGTTTTATGTGTTTAAAAGTTATTTCTGAAGTAAAAAGTACATTTCTAAAGAGGTTTCCAAAGCATTCGTGGCTGGTTCATATAATTACTTTAGTAAATGCAGACATAGTGAGAGCAAGGTAGGGGGTACTAGGTTATTGGTTGCCACATAAGCATCGAAACACAGAACGAAGTAGACGAGCTGTGGAGATCGATGAAAACACAGTGTGCCGACTCAATAAAAGCCTATAGCATTACATACTGCTTTTGTAAATCTATTTAACTTTTCAACGAAATTAAAATATGAATCTTTAATTCTTAGTAATTTCTCATATAATTGAATTTCTGAAATTACGCTGGTTGGAGATATGAGTTGAAAGTTATTAGTATATTATTTATTAATGTAATAAAATTATGTACAAGCGTCGTTCAAAGAGTTAGGCCTCCTATATTTTGTTCTGACGAAATTGGATCAAAGAGGACTGCAAATTGCATGGTTATGATAACGTAACTCACACATATATAACTTGGAATTCATATCTCTCTGTTTTGATCTTGTCGGAGTACGACTCTAAAAACGCAATCTCTGACATAGACGTAGAAAAATGCGTAAATAAATTCCTTTATGCCGAAAAAAAAACATCAACATCCGTCGGCGCCTGTTGAATGTTTAGGAAATAAATGCAGTTGGTGCACTCACAGTTAGCAATTTCAAAGTACTGACAGCTGTAAGTAATACACCACGATTATGTCGATTATGCACAGCTATCAGCCCCAAAAACACTTTGCGCCTCCGATCGCTGATCGGTTGGTGACAATGAAGTGAACATATCTATAGTTGAAAATATGTGTCAGATCACTGGAAATGTGTTTTTAATCCCTAAGATATAGAAAAGCGTTGTGCTTGGTGGATTCCACGAATGCTCACACAAGATCAAAAAGATCACCACAAGATGTCCGTCACGACTTGATGAATCTGTAGAAAGTCAAAGGTTACAAATCCTCATTGGACATAATGTAACTACTACAACCGGAATCCAAACGGCAGTCGACTGAAAGGCTATAATCACTCTCCCTACTAAAGAAGTTCAAGACAAGACATCTTCCGGCAAACTGTTGTTGATTTCTATTAGGGAGAGAAATAGCGTCATACGCCTTAATCTCTTGAAAACCAAGGGTGTACTGATATCTTTCTATTACATTGAAACATTAGCGAAGTTAAATGCACGCATTACCTGCGTCAGATCTTAGAAAAACCAAATATCCATTTTTTAATAAGAAAAAGCCAAAGCATACAGAATTTTAAAGAACATGGAAAGTTAGATAAAGTTTAGCTAGTCAGTGCTGTTTTACCCACCGTATAGTTCCAATCTATCTGGCATTTACATGTTCGAACCTCTGACGAACACATTTCGACGAAAAATAATGCCGTAATTGCAGGCCCTGACTTTTACGGTCAATACATTAAGACTCGCATTCATCGCTGGCGAATTGTATTGGCACTTATGCTGACTATGTACCAAAAAAAAAAAAAAATCCGGAACAAAAAATGTCGCTCGATTGAACTAGACCCCTCCCGTCTTCGCAACTCTTTAACATTTTATGTAAAATGAAGTAGGTATGAATGTAGTTTTCTTTTTAACAATTAGATTTATTTTTCCATAATTCATTATGACAGTATCTACAATCAATTTCATATAGCCGTCATTAATTTTGTATTAGATAATAATATAACTTAATTAATTTTGTATTAGATTATAATATAACTTAATTAATTTTGTATTAGATTATAATATAACTTAATTAATTTTGTATTAGATTATAATATAACTTAATGCAATGTTTAATTTTGCATACAGACTCCTGTTTATCCTTTTATTTTAGGTCAATATTTTTTTGAAATTGCTATGAAACGCAGTGAAGTGAAATTTGGTACACTGGAAAGGAATAACAAAGTGCTTTATTTTCCTGATTCTTGTAGAATTCGAACATATATTTTAAATAACGCTAATGTTTCGATTTTCTGGTATTTTTAAGTGCGGACCACTTTATTGTATGTCTCCCTAAATGCCTAGAGTGGTTCGATTGAGAGCTAGTGAAGGAAACGTGTGGTTGCAGGCTTTGCAGAAGTTTTATCACACGTAGATAAAGCCAAGGAGCTTGGAGAAGATTGAGTAACATTGTCTTCATTCGTTGAAAATCCAAACATTGAACCAAGGAAAAAAAAACACAAGAAAGTCAGTTTCTGCTCGTCTTAGAAAAAGTCACCGCCAACTTATCGATCAGCGGTGCAGCACAAGTGCTGCTATATTTGACAAGACTAAAACACCTACCTTGTGCAGAAAAATACGCTGCAATATCTTAGACGAAATTGCAAGAATCATTAAGCCAAAATCAAACTTATAAGGGAAAACGTTTTACTTAGGCTCAGAAATACAGTAAAACCAGCTTTGAAAAGATTATTTTTACCTATAAGGCCAGAGCAACCCTTAATTGATCGGATGGGTGGGCCAAAGTTTAAAGTCCTCTCAGATTCTTTATGAGGGACACTCACTTTAACCAAGGTTACCCTCTCTCTGACTTATTCCATATAACTATGACTATGTCAGGTTTCACAGCAGCATTCTCAAGGTAGGCGGCAGTAGGGATAACGTGATCCTTTGAATGCACTTTCTCGCGTTCCGAGTAGTCGATTTAAATGGGCGCTCACAGCGCACTTTTTCACTCACACCTTTGACGCTACTCTGAAATCGAAAAACCCATTTCTTAACTATGCTGATATCAACTGTATCGGATTCGATATCGTTGAACAAGTATCGGTGAACATTAAGCGATTGGATTTGTTCTTCAAGGAAGAATATAATGAGTAGGGCTATGATAACAGCATATTTTTTATTGCTTTGACTCTCTAGTATATATCCGATACAATTTGACACAGTTAATCAACTGAGAACCACATCACTCTATATAAAAGCATATAAGATATCAACGGATACACACTCGAGAGTCAAAACAATGAAAATAATATGTTGTTGTCTTAGCCCTAGTAATGAGACATCTGTGCTTCTGACGCAACACTTCCTTATTCTGACACCGTAAATAACTACGACAGAGAGATAAAGCTTCCACTTCATAAATGAGTGAGTTATATATATCTATAGTTTATGCCATTTCAATTTCATTCAGCTTGAATAAACAAAAATAAAGCTGTATTAATTTTGGACCGTTCACCGTACATCATTCAATTATTCTGTAATGTATACTTGACTAACTTTGGTGCCTGGCGTTGTCCGGGTGTTTGGAGGTGCATGTTGAGCAAAAGAAAATTGGTATTAGGTAGGCAGACTCGAACCTGTGATGCCAAGCCGGAAAAGGAGGTTAAATAAAATCTGACGTCTTACTCCTACTCAATGACGCGACCGGAAGTTCGGTACGTTGAAATTAGTAAAGCCACTCCAACCGATACGATGATTTGCAAAAATGGCGACGCAGAAAAAAATAAACAATAAAAAACGACCCTCCTTGCAGGATACCGTGCAGTTGAGGGTGAAGGAATTAATGTTTTTTAGCAAACTTTTCAATATTTGTCGTCCGAATAGTCGCGCTTCAAAACGATACCGATATCGTAAAAATCTGCCGCTTCCATCGAATGTTTCAGGCAGACATACATACATACATACATACATACATACATACATTTAAAGAAACAGGTGAGATTTAGATAATAGAAGATAATCGGACAATAGGCACACTTAACCCTGTAATTTTGATCCAAACAATTTGAAAATAAATTGGAGTCTTGTGGAGTATCCTATATTTTTTTATAACCATTAATAAGAAGAGATATGTTCAGTGTTTAACTTGTCGATTTCCGAACGTGTGTGTATTATGCAATCCATTGCATACAGTCTACAAATATGACTAAAATATTAATCTTTCACAATAAACTTAACTTGAACATCATATTTACTAATACTCTCATGAGACCTATTATTATTACAATGTAATATTCATACATGTTTATGTTCTGTATGAAAACATTTCGTTAGTTGATAGACACAGGAGATAAGAACTTTCTCTAAATGTTCCTACGTATAGAAACCTCTTAACGAGTGTTTTAGTCATTTACAGTCCGAGCAAGATAAATATATACTTCAAAAAGAGAGAATGTGTGTGTGCGAGAACTCTTATATAATCACCGAATTTTTATCTACTGACTCGAAAGGTGGTATATATCATTTTCAGACATATGAAAAACTTTTTAATGTGTTTTCATCCGAAAAAAGGCTATTCTAAGGAGTAAAAATTTAAAAATTGCTAAGTGGAATGCTAACGGATTTTTATCTATTTTCAACTATTTCACGACTGCACATGTGCGGTCGTGAAATATTACAGATTACTTATGTGAAGTATGAGTTGGTTTGGTAAAACTATTTAAAAGCCATGTCAAGCTGGTATAATGGTTATCACTGTCTGATTCACTGTCTTTAGGTTTTGGTTTGATCTCAGCTCGAGTATTTTTCTCTACAATAAGTAAACTGCTTAAAAAACATGATACCTGCATTCACATGTCTCAGTTTCTTCTTTTTCGTGTTATATCTTTTTCCTAATCGAAATGCTTATGGTATTTATGCTATAATCAATAAAGATTCTGCAATAATTAAAATCTCAGATTTATGCGTATTTTACGGGCAACGCCGGTCGGCCTGCTAGTATGACAATATTTCCGACTTTTATTTGATGATTGGGATAACTCTGCTTTTCGGTATATTGGGATGTAAGAATGATATATTAATTTAATTTATTTTGCGTAGATTATCGCTTCCAGTCATTTACATAAAGTTACGAAGACGTGTTATGGCTGTCATTTTTTCTAACTATTGTTTTTTTTTACATGGAGGTCATTACTTATCAAGGCCCGGAAGCCAGTCGGGGATAAAGGTTATTGCGTGTACAGTAATCAATGAGATAGTATCGTAGTAATCGTTATTATTGGACATTTGATAAAGTGTCTTATTTAAGGGGGAGGTTCATCAGAAATTTGTTAATGTTGGACTTGAGACATTCAAGTTGTAGTCAGGTGAGAAACAGGCAAACGGAAATGTGTGCCACAGTCGTGCACTTCTAAGAAAGAAGCTTTGTTCATGGAATCTACGTTTGGATTAAGGCACATATAAAGACTGAGGGAAATAAATGACGGGTGTTTATCGTGAAAGATTGGCGAAGGGGACCAGGGATTGGAGCTCAGACAAGCACTTGTCATGGAAATAACAATAAAACAAAGACAGGTTCACAACGTCTCTTCTGTGGGAGAGAGGTTGCAGGGAAGAGAAAAGGGCATCCCCCACTAAGCCACGAAGTCTATTTTGTACTTTGTCAAGACAGGATAGGCTGTTTTTAGCAGCTCCTGCCAAGACGTGGCAGTAGAACTCCATCCTTGGACGTACGTGGCTTTTATACAGATTGAAAATTGCATCAGTAGTGAGATATATTCTCGAGCAGTAGAAGGATTCTACCATTTTCCCAGCGACCTGGGCAACAGATTTGATGTACGTGTTCCATTGTTATGAATCATGTGCAGTGTTTCTCCCGCAGAGTATTTGTAATATTTCTGTAAATACATTTTTGTAAAAGTATTATTGTATTGTCTTAAACAAATGTCCATCATTCGCGATCTATGCTATAAAAGGCATTTCTAGTCCAACGCCAAGTAAAAATTAAATACACAAAAAGTTGACTAACTATTCGGATATAACTTTAATCTTCAGATGCAGCAACAGTTATAGAACTGGTACTGATGAGCCTTTATCTCTATCTATATTATTGCGTAAAAGCCATCGTGTGTGTGATTTCTTTCCTCATATGTTCCAAAACGGTTGAGCCTATCTTTTGCAGATTTCACACAAAACCGGTTTCTATATCTGGCTATGTTCTTTGATATGTATTTTACAAAAATTCATTAGATAAATATCAGAAATCGAAAAAATGTCATCTTAAAATAGTCTTTTTTTTTCTTATAGATAAAAAGAATAGAGTTGACAGGGGAATATTTTACATTACACCGGCAAGTTTCATGCCTGTGGAACTTTGTTCCGTCTGCCTGTTTCCCACTTGACTACAACTTGGATGTCTTCAAGTCCAACATAAACAAATTCCTGATGAACCGCTCCCTTAAGTAGACACTTTATCAAATCTCAACATTAACGTACTCTACATGCAATAACCCTTAGTGGCTTCCTGGCCTTGATAAGTTGTAACCACCTAGCAAAAATAAGGGAGAAGATGAAACCTTAAATAATGATTTCTTCCAAAAAAAAATGGCATCCGGAGACGTAACTCAATACATAAATATTCACTATTACAGCCCGGCTGTACATACCTTTTATTTTATTATTTTCTCATTTATGAGTTCAATTCACGACAAAAGAAGAAATGTCATTTAAAATCACCGCAAATCATTTCTTTGTTTGCATATGTTAAAACTAAACATAAATCAGAAGTGACTATTTCACTGCATATGACGTCAATTCATAATATTAGCTGACAAACACAGACGGAATTTGATGAACATTATCATTATTATTTTTTTATTTTGTTTGCGAATTAGTTCACTGAGCAAATTACTCCTCGTAATATAACATATTCAATAGATTATTGATTCTATAATAATACATACGCAATCTGCATAAATTAAAATATGTTTAAGTGTATTGAACGACCGGGTAACGCCGGACGTCCAGCTAGTAGTTTATATGCAGGAAATAATCATCCTGTGGAACACTTATTCGTTAGAAAGTTTCAATTGCTAGTGTAGTAATACCATCACAATATTTTGCTAACTTTTACCAACTTAAATTGCATAAAACTCACACGAACAAATATTTTTTAATACAAAAAAAAAAAAACTAAATTAATTTAATACGCGTGATACGTTAGTTTACTTGCAGACATTTTTCAAATTAAAACTCACTACTGGAATATCGATTGAAACGAATATTCGATATTCCGCCTTCTATTAGCAATTCATGTTTTACGAATAATCGATCAAAAAGAATTTTGGTCTGATCTGAACACCTATTGTTCGACCGTATTCATTCGTCTATTGTGTCTGAGACGACTGTCGTCGACATCTTTAAGGGACTTTTTATATGTGTCATTGTGAACGCTTCTTGCTGAAGAGAAGCAAACCTTTTGTTTCGTCGACCAATCTATTCTGAAAGGCTAAGCCTCAAAGGAAGATAATCGAGACATTTTGATGATCACATCATATACTCTGTACGCTGTTAAAATATTCGGTCGTTTTAATAACCTTAGTCAATTATGCCTCTTTTACGTTACCACTTTCTATGAAATGTTCTTTATCTGTTATTTTTGTCCTGTAAGTATTTCATCTTGGTATTAAGTAAATCAATACATTTCGTTTATTTTTATTTGTACAATGTTTTCAGTCCCTGTTTGTAATTATATGACAAATGAAATAAATGCATATATCATCGCTAAGTTAAAAAATAGTATACATTTAAGTCCACACTTGACGTATATATATGTATATATATACATATACATATATATATACACATATATATATATACATATATATACATATACATATATATATATATACATAGATATATATATATATATATATATATATATATATATATATAAGTGCATCTTTTATATTTGTAAACATGATCTTTGGATAATATATATATATATATATATATATATATATATATATATATATACCTGTATATTGTTATGTATATGTGTATATATATATATATATATATATATATATATATATATATGTAGCTTATTAATACTTTTCCAACAAAACATTAAAATATATAAAAATTCCGGTAATGTCCATCCATAAAATAAATCTAACCTATATGTATGTATGTATGTATGCCTAAAACTTTCGACCTAGGCGACAGATTTTCACAAGATTGATATCGTTTTGAAACTCACCCCTTCAGACAACAAATATCGAAAATCTGGCGAAAAACATTAATTTCTTCACCTTCAACTTGTCACTTTTCTACATAGACGGTGTCGCTTTTTTCGCCAATATCGTCGAAAGTCCTCCCCTATTTGCTTTCCTTTAAACCTTCGCTACTTCCGGTTTGGCGATGGACGCAACGGCAATGACGTCAGTTTTTTTTTCACGTTCTTTTCCTCCTAAGCGGTGCGGGTTCGAGCATGCTTTTCTACTTCCAACTCCCACTCACGCTATTATTCCAATAAAATCTAAATAAAAATTAATTGACTCAATTAATTAAGCTTCATGGTTATCAGTTTTCATAATCGAACATTCATACAATATTTTCGCAAAATGAAGACAACAAAATATATAATGAGACCACCATATTGTGTATTTTATTATGCGTTACAATTTGTTAAGTAGCCATTTGTACGAATTCAAATATTATATCATCAAAAAATATTCCAAAAATACCTACTCTTCAGACAACGAAACCGGTGAAAACAATACAGTGTTCCCGAACTTTAAATGGTATATAACGCGTTTGCATCTTAAAATATGCCCGAATTTCATGAAATGTAAACATATACATCTGGTTTTCTAGGATTGAAAATCGATATAGTTTCATAACTCTACGTTACCCTCTGTGTTTTTTATTTGAACTATTCACAGGCGGGTGCATAAGTGCATTTATTTGATATTAGGGATCCCGTTTCTTTCATACAAAATTGGGTTTAAGCCAACCGTGATAACTGAAAATGAATTGAACATCTTATATTGGATAATCGAGCAAGATCTCTAATCAGCCATTATTTACAATAATCACCAAAATATCAGACACCCCCTTTCTTTAACGTATTTTTTCTGTCTCTCCCAAGTTTCTTGTTTTTGCCCTCTCACGTAATCTTTTTTGGATTACATATATTAGGTCCAATGCTCTGTCTTCTTCTTGTAAAGTAGGTTCACGCTATCACTCTAAACACTTCCCTACGCATGATGCTGTATTTCTCTCTCTCTCCAAATATACTATGAAGCCATATGTGAAGAATTGGTGCCATATCTGGGCCAGTAACTTTCTGTCTTCTTTGACAGTTCTTTGTAAGATGAGGAAACATATCTGTAATTTAATCGGACACAAGTATCTCCTTCTCTGCGACACTCCCCTCACGTTGCTAGTCCTACTCTTTTCTATAAATACTATTAGGCAGATATTTTTTTTCAGAATTGTTTTATCAATTCCCCGTTTCTTTTGTTCCAGGGTGTTTTGCTTGGCAGTCTAGTGATCGCCACCAACTCGTTGTTTTTTGTTCATCTTATTTTAATACATATTTTTATTCTAATAGCTTCTTTTTAAGACTTGTGGGATTCTCTTCCGGTTTACTCTGTTCTCCATTTCGTTTAATATTGTATTTTGAAACTAAATTATATAGGCATTTCCAGTTGTTGTAATAGTAATCTTTCGTTCGTGTTAGCTCCTAAAATTTAGTGGCTTCACGCATTTCCTACAGAGATTTTAGTTTAAACTGCCAGCTTTGTTTGTTTGGAGTAGACTATTTAATGTCACCGCAGTAAACATACATTTCTACGCGAGCATCAGGTAAAAATAAAGTCCACATTATTTAATATTTTTTTTTGTATATGAAATCAATCGTTCATTCATTTATTGCGAACTATTATACTCATCATTTTTTGTAGTTGTTGCTTCACCACGTTTCGGCCAACTATTCCTCTGGTCTTTGTCAGGTGGTTATCGTGACGAGATAGGAACTCCGGATCCTCTATGTGCATTTTCAGCAATTACTGCCTTCCATAGTTGTTGTCGTCCTACCACGTTGTTGGCGAAAGAAGCCTATGGCTATCTGTTTGGTATGATTGAAACCTCTATTTTTAATCAATGGTCACCATAGATAATCAACGTGTCTATCCACTGAACCATGGGTAATCAAAGTTGGTTTATAGTCTTATAAATCCACGTTTATTTGTTATTTGATCTTCCATTGTCGTGTCTGCACCGAATTATATATATTAGTTAATTAATTAGAATTCATTATTGAGATTAGTATTATGTATTCATTTATTTATTGCGGACTATTATCCTCATTCTTTTTTTGAGATACAACTAAAAAAAGATTGCGATAATAGTCCGAAAAAAATAAATAATATCCATCTCAATAAGCATTCCAATTAATTAAATAAGACATCCATTATATATGCAATAGATAATCACATAATCGACTGGAATGAATGCCTAAATTACATGAAGTATCTTTCTTATACAATGTTTATTTGTAAAAAATCTTGTAGATCGTGATTTCTTTAGTCTTCGAAAACTAGAAATATCACACAATATAATGAATTTCTGTCTCGACCTTCTTATATATAAAACAGGCTGCAATTCTTGTTCACGCTGATACAATACTTATTATCACTGTGATCTTATAAGGGTCTTTTTTATGCTACAAGAATAATGCTCAAACAGCAAGGGGTTTTCCTGTACACAGTTTGCAAGAGAGTAGGAAAACATCTTTCTAATACTTAATCTTGTTTGATGATGTTTGGTTCATTTCCTTCCTTGGCATCCGACCACACGCATTTATACGTTGGTTGCTTATTGATGAGAACTCGATACTATTAGTGCGTCTATTGATAGTGGGAGTGGACGAGAATCAATGTTTTAAAAACCGCGAAAGTGATATGCATGCTAAACCCCCTAAGTACCTGGCCGATCACAATGCTCGTCTGAATTTCTTTTGCTAGTCTTCAGACAAGGCAATCAATTTAAAATACAGAGGAGAAAGACAGACTTATTTTATTGTACCTCTTCGGTGTTTTTTATCGACAAAGGAAATAGTAGAAACATTTTTCTCTATATAGGTACACTTTTCGGAATCACGCTAATATCGAGCAAAGCTTCCGTTCGAGAAATGTTTTATGCTTACTGTAAATGTTTTTTCTAGAACCGTTTTACAGCATAAAAAACATATTTTGAAAGAGAAAATAATGAAGTAAAAATTTATGTGTAGAAGGAAATAACGAATAACACACACACACACACACACACACACACACACACACATATATATATATATAGAGAGAGAGAGAGAGAAAGAGAGAAAGAGAGAGGGAGAGAGAAAGAAAAAGGAACAAACCGAGAAATGTGTTCATTAACATTTCCTCTATATTTCGAGACTTCCTCAATATAAAGACGAAACGTTGATGACCATATGACTCGGTTTGTTACATGCTTATTTTTCTATTTTGCCGGAATACTTTTCCATTATTCTTACCACGTAAATATATATATATATACATATATATATATATGTACATATATATATATATATGTATATATATATATATATATATAGCGCTTTGAAATACCATGGCTTAAAGAGTTTTTTAATATGTCCTTAAATTTTCTTTACTATTCTGATTATATATATATATATATATATATATATATATATATATATATATATATATATATATATAGTTCTATAAATTTGAGATCTTCGTGTAATATATTAAAATATATATTAAATAACTTTTTTCTCTTTATTGAAAAAGAAAATACAACGTTATTATATTTGTGTTGTGGAATTATGTTAATT
>NC_136520.1:42634470-42701970 GCF_053919585.1 Euprymna scolopes
TTAAATCAATGCTTAAAAGGATTCCCCACCGATAAACTGTGTCCCGGAGATACTTGGAGAGGTATTGTGTAAAATGTCATATATCAATTGCCTCTTATTTTTCGTGAGATTCTGTTGAGATCCTGTAGCATGTGTATCAGGTATTTTCCTTCCGTTTAACATTATATGTAAAATATACAGGTTCCTATTTTGTAGGGGTTCGCATCGCTACCGATTTGCACTTAATGTTAGGTCACCGTGATTGAAGAATATATCTGACATCAACATTTGTATTATTTATTCGTATGCCGCCTGGCATTCAGATATCTTTTGCCATACTAAGTCCTTTTTTAGTAGCTCGTCCATTGGTACCGAAGATCGGACATATTGGAGATGAATGTCTTATAATAGTTGAGTTACCCCCGCACCCCAAAAAATCTTCATAATTTTAAATAATGTGTCACGACCCTACCGAAACGTTACGCACGATGAGAGAATGAGGCTTGAAGTTTTTTTTTTAAACCTACAACAGCGAGTAGAAGTTATTCCTATAATTTGTCTCTGATGTGGTTGATTATAGAAGATGTTGTATTCCGAGTGTCTATATGCTAAGGTATATGTAAACGTGTACTAAACTACAATATCTTTAATAACTGTGCTTTTCAGATTTTTTTTAGTCTTTCTTTTTTGTTGATATGTCCGAAGTATGTTATTTCTGTCAGGAAGAAATCGCATTTTTGCTTTATTTTCGCGCCAAAATTAAGAAAATAATCTGTGAATATATTCTAGATGTTGTTCTCTTGTCTCATTTATTATGTAATACAATCCAAGTATACGATTCTGTAATTAATGCTGCCCAGCAAATTATCCATAATTTCTTTAAAGATGAATGGTGCTACCTTAATTTAAAAATCTCGACTTTGAATTTGAATAATGTTTAATGGGTGTTAATGCAAAAAAAAAAAGAAATCAAGATATTTTTCTTTGACTGGAATTTGAAGGTTGGCGTTATTTAGATCGACTTTAGAAAAAGATCGTTCCTTAAGGAACATTTCCTTAGTTTGAAGAAAGTGTGTAGTCTTCTTTACTACTGGTCTAAACTCAGTGGAGACGTCGGCGCAAAAACGGATTTGTTTTTACTTGTTTTCACAGAAGTTGTTAAATAACAAAATTCAACTTCCTCGTTAATTTTTTTTACAACGAGACGAATTGGGTTGACACTTTTGTACATTTTCCCAGACCGACTGATAAAGGGATTTTTTTTTTTAACTCTGATTCGTTAATTCTTTTTTCTATATGGGGAGCTTTTACTTTATAAATTCAGAATCCAAATTCATTTTTGACTCAGTTGTCGTCTTGGCTTTTTTGCAATACTTTATCATGGTTGGTATATTCAATCTTTTCCATGTACGTAAAGTAATGATTAATAAGTTTGATCTAAAATCTAATTAAAGCTCTACGTTTATTCAAATATTTTCAAGTTAGAAAAGCATTTCATCCAAGGCATGAAAATTGTTAAACAATATGTTTTTACAATATGCTTTAAAAATAAAGGCACAAGATTCAATTTGAAATGCATTTATTTTCAAAGTGCACTTTTATAAATTTCACAAACTAAAATATAAAAATGTTATTTAAATCAAAAAATTACCTTCAATTTATCTTATGTAATGTACATTCTGTTGCACTTAAAAAAAACATTGCAAATTTTATATCTATATCATTAATTGCTAGATGAAAGATAATATTTTTAAAGTGCAACAAAATGTACATTACATGAAATAAATCCAAGGTAACCATGTTGCACACCGTCGTACAGAATTTAATTTTGGAGACAAAGTATATTAGCCTTCATTTTGTATTGGCGTAAATATATTGCATCATACTAAATATTTGCGTCTATACTATGGATTAATGTACGTCATACCATACAATTACATGAACAGGTTTTCATGGATCCAAGAAAAGTGCCCGACGTTCTTATATGTACAAAGGTAACCCTGAAATTTTAAATAAAGTTTATTATTTAGTTAGTGAGCGGATGCACGATTTTACAAATATAGGATCCATAGTGGAAAAGTAAGGGTGAGCGTATGTGAAGGAGGAGTTTGGTAGGCAAGGTTTTAAAACAAAAATATACACACATACATAAATATGCATGGACAGAGTTTTTTGTTTACTATAAACTTTTTACGTAAATATTACGCAAGTATAAGTCATGTAGAATATCTGCATGAATATAGTTACACGTAGTGTGCCACTATATCTCAGTGCCAGGGTTGCTAACACACTCTTCAGCATGGCAGTGTAGTGATTTGGCCATAAGCGTAGAGATACACAGAAACGCAACCCCAGGATTCCCTTTCCTTGATCGGCCTCTTTTTCATCTGGACAGCATGGGGTGAGCACGCATATTTATATCTCTCCGTAAACGAGAGGGAGACGACCTCCCCTCATCTTTAGTTCGGTTAGTTAGTTTAATTTCGAAGATTATCACTTGTAAATTGTAAAAGTTTTGTAATATATCTTGTATACATAATGTAGACTAAATATTTAATTCTGTTTCATAGATGTTACGATTGTTTCGTGTTGTGTGTTTTCTTGAGTCTGCCATAAAAATGTATCAATTAAACAAAGAAGGAAGAATGAACAAGATCCAGCCAGAATGCCACCGGGGTGAAGATATAATCTTCAGAAAATAATGAAGCCACACACCCACATCCAGCATCTCAGGTATGCTTTTCTTCTCGATAATGACGGCCCCATATTTCCATCTTCATCGGGCCGTTTCTAATGCTATTCATCTGCTCCCCCACCGAGTAAATTAGGCACAAGGCATTTTTAAAGTGAGAAGTAAAGGGGAAATGGGGACCAACTCCCCGGGGAGTAGGGGAGCTGGATAGTGACAATTGGTATGAAGGGTTGCCCCTACATTGACCAAGGTATTATATGTGGGGTTACCCCCACATATAGTCTTTGCTTGACACTTGTTGCCCAGGCCCTGAAGGGCCCGGACCAGGGAAGTATTATGGGGCCGTTTCTAAGACATGTAGTGTAACACGTGAAACCAGTCACACGCCAGTGACCGGCTGATAGTGTTATAAATGTTACCTTTAGATGAAGGCTTGACTCTTAAAAGTAGTCCGCGGCCTAACCAAAAATAATAACTACCGACATCTCGACATGTTTAGTTGATGTTTCTATGTGCTTATCTGTGGATATTGTTTATTCCCCCGGGGAGCTGCTTGCGTTCCCAGGACATTCCTCAAGCAAGTATCCCTCCCCGTGGAAGCGGTAGTACCATAGTAATAGTTAACTAAAGATGATCATCCCATAAAAAAACTGAAACATTAATAGGGAATTAATTAAAATGAATGTTTAAAAGAATGTGGAAATTAGCTAAATATTTTGCAGATAAATACAATTCCCCTACCCATGTATATGAAAGTTGTATCTTTTTTTAAATAAATAGGAAAAAAAGGGTTTTTACTATGAATATACAGACGCACATTAAAAAAAATCTAGGAGTATAAATTTTCTCTCCTTTAATCTCTCTTTCAATGTTTTAATTGTTAATTTTTGCATGTCTACAAAGAATTAATTCAGTTGAACGCAATAAATATCCGGGTTCTTTTCCGTTCAGCGAAACGAACTAGTTAGCTTAGCTTTCATATTAGAGCTATTCCAACTTTATTTATTCCCACTTAATGGTCTTGTATTTGTCTCTTTAAAAATGTTCAGCCAAGGCACGTCTTTTTAAATAGCGGATATTTGCCGCCGGTAATGATGGGTTTTATTAGAAGCTGATGACCTGTTTGATCGCAAAAGAAACCAAATTAGATGTTCTGTTGAATAATTCTCGGACTGAAAAAAGAACGACTTGTTTAGCCTGGAAGTGTATTTCTATAGACTATGGTATCACACCGTATCGAAAAAAAAAATAAAGAAAAAAAATGATGAATTGTCTCATCTTTTGAAAGAATCATTCCTGTCTGTGCTGTCCTTCTGTTATATTTAAATAGTTTCTAGCACACATCATAGCTCAATAATGGAAAAAAAAGTATCTCTCTCTCTATATATATGTATATGTATATGTGTGTGTGTGTGTGTGTGTGCATAAAAATATAACACACCAGGAGGCTGCCCGGCGTTGCCCGGTCGTAAAATACACTTAAATATTATATTTTAATTAATGAAAAATTCTTATTTATCATTAACAAAAATACCGTAAGTATTAAACGTAATGTTAACTTCTTTTAAAAAATACTTTGTAAAAAAACAAAAAAAAACAGAAAGCAACTAAGACATATGCAGTTAAGTATGATTTTTGTTTCTAGACCGTTCATTCCTTGTAAGTAAGTAATAAAAAACAATACTCGAACTGCGATCCCAATTAAAACCTAAAAATAGTGGGCCAAGTATGATAACCATTAGATAAGCGTGACACATTCTTTAAAAATATGTTTTTTTTCCACCTACTTGTTTTAAATATTAAGACGCTGTCATGTTTCACGACCGAGCCCGCGTGGTCGGGAAACAGATGACAAACATCCGATGACCCCCACCACGTAACAAGTTGTTTTTGTTTTGTTTTTTTGAATCCCGTAGAAGACTTTTTGGGGAAAAATAATTCATTTTTTTTCCATATGTCTGAATACCCTATATAAAAAAAATTCAAGTCTTTGGAGCAAACTTTCGTTGAGGTTGAGAAGTAGCCTAACACAGGTTGAGAAGTGCCCCAACATATTACCCAACTTTTATAGATATATAAGCAGGCGGGGCGCCTAACTTTGCCCGGTCGTAAAATACGCTTAAATATGATCAAAATAGGAAAAAAAAATCGTTATACACCTAGTATATACAGGTTAGTTTATTATTTAAGTTTTAATCAATTCTTCTGCGTGTCACATTGGTACAGTGGTAACTTCACCGGCTTTGAATACAACAGTATTCCGTCCAGTTTCAATACTGGCTGATGGTACCCAAATACTTTTGTTTTATATTTGAAATAACGATTATAATATATACAAAATCTGGATGAATTAAAATATCATATTTAAGCATATTTTATGTCCGAGCAAAGCTGAACGCTTACCCCACGCTAATTATATGTAAAAAGCTATATGTTTGTCTGTTTGTCCGCCTGTTACTCTGTCTGTATCTATATTTTAAAACTGTCACTTGCGAAACTATTATCGCAGAGTAGCGCTAGGTGCCTCAAATGATTGTGTTTTTATGGACCGTTCATTTATGGATCATTAGTTGGTTAAAATAGTTTTTATTTTGTACTTTCATCTTAGTTCATTTTTAATGTTTAACCAGTCCTTATGTGTGTCACGTTGGTACATTTGTAATGTCATCAGCATTGGATACTAAAGGTTTGCATTCGGTTTCTATTCTAGCTGATGGACCTCAAACATTTGTTTTTACTTTTGAAATCACAACTCTATGATAATATACGCAAAATCTGCACGGATTAAAATGTCATATTTAAGCGTATATTACGACCGGTC
This sequence comes from Euprymna scolopes, assembly GCF_053919585.1. Taxonomy (NCBI): domain Eukaryota; kingdom Metazoa; phylum Mollusca; class Cephalopoda; order Sepiida; family Sepiolidae; genus Euprymna; species Euprymna scolopes. Next base: position 42,639,963 of record NC_136520.1, read on the forward strand.
AAAGTCAGACGCCCCCCCCCTACAAGCTAGTACATGGTCACTTACAAGGTAAAATGTAATTTGATATTGTATCGGATAATATTTCGACTTTTAATATATATTTGCCAGTTCCAAAAAATTGTCTAGATCTGGTATTTTTACATCTTCTGGAACAGCGATAAATAAAGCCGGTTGGATTAGGTGATTCTCTGTTGTGGAATATCACCACTATATATAGAGAGAAACAATATGTGGTCTCTCCTAAATATAGAAATATACAAAAAAAAGTACCACTTTGAAGATGCACTCGTAGTACGCCGTATTTCTATTAAGTACTGCAACTCTCGTTACCTATTTTTTTTATATCTTTCTGTAAATACAAATTTATTTTCTAAACCATATCCGTGTCTAAATCTTTGTTAGTGTTCTTTCCGGACCACAACAGTTTCCCTTCTTTTTAACTCGTGATCACACTCACTTAATCGTAATCTAGGGAATATAATGGTCCGTGCGTTTTCTCAGAGAAATTCTATAATAATTTCATAATAGTTACCTGATGCTATTTTGTGCTTGACTTGATGTATAACGCAAACACCCGAGAAACTCGGTATGAGTATGAATTTTAATGAATTGTAAATTGACGGTGGAAATTATGCACGGCCTGACTATGAATTGAATGTATCAAAATTGCGTATTGGAATTGAAATCTGAAGTCCCGTTCAGTCTCTAGAGACATCGGATACTGCCTGTTAGGATTTCTGCGCTTGAAATTGTAAGGCAAGGATTTCAGAATTTCCAACAACGCTGTTCCTGAGTCAGTACCGCTAAAGTCCAATGGCAAGTAGAAAAAATGATAATACAATAAAAAGACCGTCAAGACGTAACATTCAGTATATGAAATGATTCCAAGCAAGAAATATGGATAACAACATACAATATTAAGTTTTTCTTTGAAGTGTGTACGTGGATTGATGCGGGGTTTGTGTCCTGGCGAGAACAGTGCAAAACTCGCGAAACGAGAGTTAAGTGTCATAGTTGTATGCGATGTTTTTCTGAGGACTTGTGCCAGAGTTGCTGGGAGTCAAAAGCTTGGATGTCCAAATTAATTATTTTGATAGCAGCTACATGGTGTCATTGTGTGTGCTGAAAACGAAAAATACAGATGTAAGATGTTTTCTGCTTTGACCCCCCCCCTAAAAAAAACAGGTGTAATTGAATTTAGTGGTTGGTGAGAGCGATGACTGAGAACACTGAACTTACGAGTTATGAACACTCGGTGAAGTGACGATCAACAATGCCATCGTCGAGTTGGGAGAGAGACAAAAGATTCCTCTGTTAATTATGGGGGAAAAGTGACTGGATAGGAGCATCTAACATCGGTCCTAAAATGAATAACGCACACCCAGGGGTTCATGCCCGATTTCCAAAAGAGTAATCCGTTCTAATAAAGATAAAATATGAGAATGAGGTCTAACATTGTTTCTTAGCGTGCGGTTGAAAGAAAATATAAAGATAATTGTTAAAAGAAGGAGTATGGTTGTGTATTTAGTAGAATGAACAACCAACCAATCTTCATAGTTATCATCATTCATATATTTTATAAAATATATAAGTGTATCTTTTTCGTATTTATTTCCTATGTGATGATATGGAGGAATATAAAAAGTCTTTCTAACGAAAAAGAAAAATGTTTCTTTTAAAAGCACAAAAACTTCGACCGATGAAGACCGAAGGATCGGTCAAAAATTATGTGCTTCTGAAAGCAGCATTTTCATTTTTTTCGAAAGACTTTTTGTATTCCTACACGCCAACACATAGTAAATAAATACAGAAATGTATTTTTCGTATTGACTTTTTATTCATACATATATATATATATATATATATATATATATATATATATATATATATATATATATAGGTAGGAATTAGAAAAATGCGGAATCGGATTTTGCATGCAAAAGTTTTTGATGAAACAACAAGTAACTCAAAGATCTTACATATAACAAAAAATGTGAAGCAGAGGGAATATGGGGAAGAAAAAGGTGATTACACGTGCATGGATAGTCTGGTGGAAGATAAATAATCCAGTGACGGTAAAATCCAAATGTAAAACTTCAAGAAAGTTAATTGAATTTCCATTTGCACAAGTAAAATCCAAGGAAATCTCGTAATTGGAAGATGGTCCAAAATAATCTAAAGACAGAAATCCATGGAATAATTCACAAAAATGTGTACAAGGGAATAAAGGAAAAAAAAACAATAATATAAAAGAAAAATAAGATATGCTTTTCACTCTACTGCCGAGGCATAACTTATTATATATATATTTATATATATATATATATATATATATATATATATATATATATATATATAATAAGTTATGCCTCGGCAGTAGAGTGAAAAGCATATCTTATCTTGAGTTTCTTAAGTTATTATAAGACCAAAGCTTTATGAAAAATTCTTGGTAAAATTATTTATAAAAAAGAGGTCACTCGAGTGTAATCAGTTATAATCGAAACCGAAACAAGAATTATGAAATGGAAAGTCAAAACAATTAAACAACAGTCACTCAGAAGAAAAAAGATGCAAGCCTGACATGCAAAATAACACACATGCTGTCGTATAAATATATAGATTGTGTACACACATAATTTGCAATAATGCACTTTTATTAGCATTAGGCAATGCTTCAGTCGTAAAATTCGGGGCAAGCTATGTCAGGCACCTTCTCTATCGCCACACTGAAATCGATGAACTCGTCACATAAAGTGCGTCTTCTTCGTAAGCGTTAAACAGGCGCCGTTAATGTTGATAGGTTCAATTGTCTTCATCCATGAAAGAATTCAAATGCCTCACTGCTTCTGACTCAAGTCCATGACAGTGTTTGCTTGTTCTCATACTCTTAATATCTGCAAGAGAAACATAAATGTATCAATTCAGACCTCATAAGTATGCAATTTGTTACAATCTTGAATCTATTTGATCGGAATAACATGTGGCATTATTTTAGAACGCCGTTTATATGCCTTTTAATAGTGTTTTGCTTTTACGTATAGACCCGGTTAGTCTTCTATTCTCCATTCAATGGATTTTACAAGATATCCAAGTTTAAATTTCATGGGTTGGTTGGTTGTTCGTTTTAGTTTTACGGCATATCAACCCTTTCCAGGTTATTTAATGTCAAATGCGGTGATTTTGAAGAAAATATTTTTAATAGTATATATTTGTCTTTTGCAAGTCTGTTTCTATTTAACCCATAGTTGGCACCCTAACAGATACTACCACTCCGGGTCATAGTGGACCTGGAAGCAATGGCAATTAAAGGGTGGCTCCACACTCCCCAAACCCGCAAGCTGGGGCCTCACCATCGGATAGAGTTTAAGGTCATATCCAGGACCAAATTTTATGGGAATTTTTCAAATGTTGGTAAGCACAACAACATCACTTAAAAAAAAGACATATTTAAGCTAAGATATTGATGTTTATACTCTGACCCATATTGATATAGGGACCACATAAACACCACACGCACTTATTATTACATACCTTTTGTTTTATAGATATATACTAGAACTTATTTGAATTTGCTATTAACAATACTACAAGATAATATTTTATATCCGCACTATAACACATTTCACTAACCTGATTCTACCAGGATATTATATAAAGATTATATTGAAAACTCCCAACTTTTCCCTTGGACAAATAATACAAAAACGTCAAACAGTTTGCCCGTGGGACTAGTCTTATAAACATTACTTTTACTATGCTATCCTGGTATCCGTCGGTACGTTGACACACCCAAGCTTGTATGAATGCACGTGCCCTGTAACTTCACTCTGCAACAATATGAAAGAAAAAGGAAATATTCCCAAAGCAAAATCGTTATTTTAAAAATTACATATTTTTTTACACAAATGAATCCTCCTTCTTTATTCATATTTAATCACGTAGCAAATTAGATACAAATCCGGTTATCCTGAATACATTAAATAAATAGTGAGTATGGTATTCTAGCCCATGGTAGCCTCTAAAATAATTATACCACAATGAAACTATTTAATTGAAAAGGCGTGCTATTTAAATAAGAATGAATATTTTGAAGTTACGTCCATTAAATCTGTGCTGTTAAAAATTATAATGTCTTATTTAAAATTAGCTTAAAGCCAACATATGTTTAGAAATAATTCCAACTAGTATAAGCTACCGAAAGTTTTACATCTTGGACACGATTCCACAATGATTCTCGGATCTTACAGGTTTCCCACAATCGGTAAATTTCAAACCTCTCTTCTATTTTCATAATGTTGCGTTATTGTGTCTGTTTCCAAAATTTATTTAATGGGATTTCCTCTGATAAAATCATAGCACTTATGCTTTCATTTACGTAAAAACTAACGACTAACCTGACAAGCTGGAAAAAATCTCTACTTTGGTGTTGAGTTAACTAATTGCCAGATAAAATATTTTTACGTTAATAATTTCTACGATCAGGCTGCGTGATTTGAAATTCCCTCACTGCTTCCAGTTTCCCTTAATGTGCAAAACTGAACTATGTTGAAATGGAATGGAAACATACACGTCAATGTTCAAAGTGCTTTTCAATTCACTTTTGCAAGCGATAAATGATGATCGTGCATGTAGAGGGCCAGGAACGCGCCTTCTCAGGCTCGGGTTGTTCCAAAAGTAAAGACTAATTTGTCAGGAATTGGAGGCACATCTTTTCTACTGTTGCCCGTTCATGGTTAAACTTTCAGACCATGAATGCATAAGGTCACTCATGATAACAATGCATTTTTCAGCATCTGATATATTCGGGCGGATTAAAATATAGGAGGCATTATTTTAGAATGTACTTCGTACGTTGTACTCGAATCCCGGTGTAATTAATATTTTTGTGTTCCTAATGTTCTACTCTATATCACTACCGTAGTTGTCGGATAACATCTAAATGAATATTGAACCGCATAGTAAAATGATAAATTATGCCAGTCTCTAGAAGCTACAGTAGCTTCAACTGCATATGTGATTAAGAAAAAACATATGATTACATAACTTCGACGATGTGAGAAGAAAGAAACATATATGATTACATAACTTCGACGATTTGAGAAGAAAGTTCTAATTAATGTATTAATTTTGATTTCAAATGATGTATTTCCAAATAAGTTTTCGTTGTTATACTTTTTTCAAGGGCATTTTTGGTCAATATAATCGCTTTAATAATAAATTAGGTCTTATTTTCAGAAGGTTGAATTAAAGATGGGAAAAAGAAAATTCGCACAATTTTCTTGTTTAAATTCAAGCTAGGCCGAAACGCTACTGAAACAGCTCGCGATTAAATCGAAGCGTTTGATGCAAGAACCACTACTCGACGTTTTTTTTACATGGAGGTCACCACTTAAAAAAGGCCCTTGAGAGGGGTTGGAAAACAAAACTTGATAAATGGGTGCTTGACATATTTAAAGACAACCAAAAGAAATGTCGTTATTAAGTGTTATCTTCACTTCTTTCACGAAACGTATCTCAACCGGTCTGTGATTTGCGATGAATTGTTGATTCTTAACAACAAAACTCAACGACACAACGACGAAGCTCCGCGACACTACCCGAATCCAATGTTGCACCAAAAGAAGGTCATGTTGACTGTTTGCGATCGGTCCTGAACTGCCATCTAAGCTTCATCCTCTGTCCCATCGACGAAATGTTGCATCCCTCTGCCTGTTCTACAAATACTTTAATGGTGGCTGCTCTGACGAACTACAAGCGTTTGTACCTCCTCGACGTGACTACCCCCGACGCACCCGATAAGCAGCTAAGTCCCACCCCTTTACAGTAGAGATCCCTAGGTGTAAGAAAGAATTTTACTCCAATAGTTTCTTCCCCAGAACTGCAAGTCTTTGGAACTCCCTTCCGAGATACTGCTTTCCCAACTGTACTGATATGCAGAAGTTCAAGTATAATGTGAGCAAACATGTTTCTACTCATCTCCCTTCATAATGCCCCGGCAAATTGTTCCCGATAGTACCCCGCTACTTCAAAGTGGCACTTGCTTTGTTTGGAGTGAAGATTGAATAAATAAAAAAAACGAAAAACATAATAATAGAATATATAGACACATTTATATATAACTAGACCCTTAATACATTGCACGCGGGTAAAATTATAGCCCATTTATATAGAATGGAGATCTTATGTAAAACTTTTAATGTAAATGAGGTACTGTGAGGAGTAATCCCTAATAATCTATACTTACTGTGCATCGAATGTATACCATAATGCCGAGTTCGCAATACATTACCATAATAAAAGGCTCATATACGATCTCAATTATATCAGCCAGCAGTTTTCAAGTAAAACTTGAACGAACAGACAGACAAACTTAGAGAAATATAATATAGATATTTCAGTAAATGTTTGAGCTAGCAATATGTATCTACTATGTATCGGATAAATATGAAATCTCATCACATATATAATTTAGTTGGCATTTCATGCTCATCGTATGTTTTATTAAGAGCAGTCCGCTTTATCAGCGAGGGAATTGTATCGATCACTACCCTATGAATTTCCCATTTACCGTCATGTTCCTATATAGATGCCTGACGCGGAGTATGGCTAACTACAAGCTGCCGTGTACTGTGAACGTAAAACGCGCACGTAGTATTTATTTATTATATATTTTTACAACGTCTTATTATTGTTTCACTCGACATAATTGGTCTATACACACGATTTTCGTATGAAGCTTACTAGATACTTTATTGTCCTTTCAACAATGAAAACAAGATTTAACATGGTTTATTTTCCTCACGCAACACTTATGTTATTTGCACTAATAGAGAAAAACAAATTCTATTACGCTTACGTTTATAGTTGCATTATTTTGTCGAATACACGGTGTTCCAGAAGTCTTGAACCAAGTTCAAGCTGTATATCTACGGAACTATGCATGTTAAATTAAAGTGACCTTATTTTAAAGTTAAATTTATCAAATACAACTTAATATTAATGATTATTTAGGTTGTGGGAGAGCAACTTGCTTGTTTGGAATATCAATTAAAATACGCAAGTTGCTCTGTCCCATCCCATATATATATATATATATATATATATATATATATATATATATATATATATATATATATATCCTTAATTGTCTTTAAGATATTTAATGTCCAAATGTTTTCACGGATTGTTGAACCGCTTGTATATTTCATAAACATGTATCAAATATACATTTTCTAAACAGTAGATAACTGCATACTAAGCATAACTATTATATAATTAGCTATCATATATTTTGGTATTTTCTTGCGTGTATGCGCAATTGTGTGTACAATAAAGGATGTTGAATATACAGAATTCGAGTTTTATTATACGTGTGAATATGAGTAAAACTTCCATGTTCGTGTGTCAGATTATTGATGGCAAATCTCTGTATTATTTGATGATCCTCAGGTAGAAAAAACCTACTTGTAATTTGATTGACTTTACCTTTCATTTTCTCTCCAACCATTTTCAAAAACGTTGCTTGTCTGGGTACTTAATTTAAACATTATTATGTCATGCGTGTTTTATAATTACTTTGTCTATTCTCTGTGTCGATTGTTCCAGCTAGTTTTACTTGTTAATCTAGAAGCCTTAATGAATTTGGCGTTATTGATATTCCATTATAATATAGCTTTTTCCCCCATTATCATTTTTGACGGACTTGTGTGGCACTATATCGTAGTGCCACGGTTGGTAATTTCTTATTTACTCTCCAGCTGCATGGTCACGTGGTGATTTGGCTGTAGGGGGAGGGATACATAGAAATACAGCCCCGAATTCCCTTTCCCTCTTTCGTTCTCTTTTCGTCTGGACTGCATGGGGTGAGCACGCATTCTCTGTCCCTCTGTAGATGAGAGGAAGGGGAGCCCACCTCCTCTCATCATTAGTTAGGTTAGTTAGTTTTAAAGAGCTTATTGTGTTCAGTGTATTGTATGAACAAATTTGAAGAATAAAATAGCTAAGATCTTATATATACAATTGTGTTGTGCGTTTTTGTGCCTAAATGAGAGAAAAGCCAAATTGGAGGCGACCTTTTAGCTAAAAATCAATATGGAGTACTGGGGCAACATCTGGGCAGGAATTGCTTGAAAGGTCTTATCTTGCCTTGATAGAGTTGAAAATAGACTTCCTTGCCTCATAATTGTCCTTTTTCTTCCCTGCAACCTCTATCTCACAGAAGACATGTAGCAAGTTTTTCTTTGCTTTATCGTTATTTTGATGGCAAGTGCTCGACTGAGCTTCAATCTATAATCCTCTTTCGCCAAACTTCCACATGAAACACTCGTCTAGCTGAAAACACTATCAATAATTCTCCCCACTATCTGTGCCTAAACCTAAACGTAGATTCCATTAACAAAGCTAATTTCTTAGAACCGAACGTCTGTGGAACTGTCTTCCGTTTTCCTGCTTTCCAGCTGACTACAATATGGTTCTCTTCAAGTCCAATGTAAACAAGTTCTTGATAAGCCGTTTCTCTTTAATTAACAAATTAACTGAATTTCCATTACTGACAATTACTATATAGTCCAAGTGACTACTCTACACACTTAAACTCTTATCGTCGAGTACCTCCTGGGTCTTAGTAAGTGGTAATGCCTATGTAAAAAAACTCCTGCCACAACCGAGAACTGAAACAATTGCTGGTCGTATAAAATATGAAAACTGAACATCAAGCAAAAAAAAAAAAACTACGGACAGGTTAAAATCTTTAAGCATGAACTATTTTTTTTTAATTACTGGACATAGCATTGAATACCCTAAAGGGTTGTATATGCCCTTAAAACCCAACCACACACAATGATTAAATGATTTGAATATATAAAGAAAATGAGTAATTATTAAACTTTCTCCAGAATTATTGCATTCGGCATTATATAACAAGAAGTAGCTTGGCATGCTGTAAAAAATACAGTCCATTTAAAAAATCTTAATTACTAGCATTTTAGCCCGGCGTCACCCGGATGTTTGGAGGTGTGTGTTGAGCAAAAAAAAAAAAGCGGAAATTATTATATTATTATACCCCTTGACATTTATTGTTTTTAGCTGAAATAAGGTTATAAAGTTAGATCCATGTCCAAGAAAACTATATCTAAAATTTCAAGTGTTTAGACCTAAAATTGTCGGAGGAGTTTGATAGAGTTCTGAAAGGTCAAATCGAAATGGATTAGAAAGATTTTTCCAAATCTCAGTATCCCGTATATCAAATTTCGAGTCTGTAGACTGAAAATTGACAGGGTTTTTGCGTAGGGAAATGTACACAGACATACCGACGCGCAGATACAGACAGGTTCACTTTTATAGACATACTAGGGCTGGGTGCTTGGCATTGCCAGGGTGTTTGCAGGTGTATGCTGAGCAAAAAATAACAAAAAAAAACAAAAAAAACGGTCAATTTTTATAACTTTGACCTCTTTTATGACCCCTTAACCTTTATTCTTTTTGGCTCAAATCAAGTTATTAAGTTAGATCCATGTCAAAGGAATCTATATCTGAAATTTCAAGTGTTTAGACCCAAAATTGTTGGACGAGTTTAACTTTTACCCCTTAACAGCGAAATTTCTGGTCGAAAACCGATCACATTGATTTTCCCAAATTTCGAGTCTGTAGACTAAAAATTTGCAGAGTTATGGAGAAGGAAAAAATACACAGACATGCACACATACACACAACCACAACTCGTTGAACTTTTACCCCTTAACAGCCAAATTTCTGGCTGAAAACCGACCACAAATATTTTCCCAAATCTCAGCACCCTGTATATCAAATTTCGAATCGGTAAGACCTAAAATTGACAAAGTTATTGTGTAGGGAAATGTACACAGACAGACACACAGACAGACACACATACATCTTTACTTTTATAGATACATGTATAGATTACTGGCATTTCTATGAACAGAAAAGCGATTAATTTTCAGTGTGAGTAAAAAATAAAACTTTTTATGATTATCCGTGACGTTACTTCCTATCATTATATGCATAATTGTGTAATATTTAGATATTATATATAACAACAAAATCCATCCAGTAGTTATAGAACATAGACGTAGAGACAACGTAAATAATCATTACTAGCATCTTTACTCGTGTCTTTAATTTTATTATTAACGCGTCAATATTAGTCAAATGAAACCTAACATTATGGACTAGTTGTTTCTAAAAGTATTACTACTCTAAAACAAATTAATCTACACCACACATAGATTGGTCCAAGGAATAATTATTTCCAACTGGCATTTATGTTCTTTTACGAGGAAGTCATCGCCTATCAAGGCCCCAGGGCCACTCGGGGATAAGGGTTATTGCGTGTACAGTAATCAATGGGATAATATTTTAGTAATCATTAGTAATGGAGATTTGATAAAACGTCTTACTTAAGGGGGCGGTTAAACAGGAACTTGTTTATGTTGGACTTGAAGACGTCCAAGTTGTAGTCAGGTGGGAAACAAGAAAACGGAAGAGAATTCCACAGGCATACACTTCCAAAAAATAAGCTTGTAAAAAATGAATTTTCGTATAAATGATTGAATTCATTCAAAAGGTATCGCAAAAACAAATAAAATAACATCGACGTAAACCGCGATATATCCAAAGCAGTCGAGCGAGGTCGTGCAGTAGTAACAGTTTAGGCTTCTTACCGAATTGGAATCTCGCTAGATTCAGCAACTCTGGTGAGCCGTAGACGACGAAACATGTGTCAGTGGATAATTATATTTAAAAAAATAATATATATGCCGCTCCACATTCCGGGGTACCAAATTCGTCAAAGGGAAAATTACTCCCAACTCGCATTTAGGTAAAAAATGCACGTTCGTATAAATAATTTAGTTTATTCAAAAGGTATCATAAAACTAAAACAAATAAAATACCATCTACGTAAACCGCGATAGATCCAAACAGTCGTGCGAGGTGGTTCAGTTGTACGAGTTTAGACTTCTTACTATGAGGTTCCGATTTCGAATCTCGCTAAATACATCCACTCTGATGAGTCGTATACGAAACACGTGTCAGTGGATAATTACATTTAAAAAGCATATATATATATATATATATATATATATATATATATATATATATATGAAATGTCAAATTAGAACTGAAAATTGAGTAAGTACGTTTTGATGTGTTTAAACTAAGAATTAAACTGTCATTGGACTATGCTTCTATTTTAATACAGATATTTACTATTTTATCCTTCGAATCGTTTGAGTTTCTAAATTTTGTTTCGACTTCCATACGGTTTATTTTAAATATAATCTTAAAGTAAATCATTAAACATCTTCCGGGTAATATCCGAAATATTAAGAAACTGTACTTTGTAAGTATTTATATATGAGTGTATGAAAAGCTGTTAGTAATACGAACTAGTTAAGGTGACGAGACATGTCAGCAAAAGAAGACGAACGAACGAAAGTCTTGTGAACATTATGAATCTTTATATATCTATTTATTTTTCAATATTATTAAGATATATCAATAAGAACATGCCGACTTGATATAAAATATAACCCGGATAGTAAATGTCTTTGATAATTTCGAGAAAGTATTCTACATTGTTAACGCCATTCTTACGACTTACATATTTGCTTACCAGCAATGCTTCATGGAAACTACAAAGGCAAAGTCAATCAAACCAATACGATGACTTGCAAAAATGGTTCGCAAAAATTGACGCCACTTATAGTAAACTTCCCAGTTTAGGGTGAAGGAATTGCTGCTTTTGGCCAATTTTTCGATATGTGTCGTCTCAGACGTCACTCTTCAAAAGAATACAGACCCCATGAACATCCGTCCCCTTTCTCAAAAGTTTTAGACATACATACATACATACATACATACATTCCTTTTAAAAAAACGGGTGGGATAATTGCTATAGATTAGCAGGGCTACTCGGCGTTGTTTGGGACCATATAAACAATAAGAAAATTGAAGATTTTGATCATATTTGTAATTCTCAGGATATAGGAATTTTAATGGCTATGTATCATTTGCTATTTTAAGCAAAAAAATATTTTACTTGCTCTAGGACGGATATTAAACATGTATGAATAATTGTTCCTTCCCTGAGATAGATAATTTATAGCATGTCTATGAAGTAATTTTACCTTCGCGAGGAAGGGTCATTTAAACATGTGTATATAGTAAAGCTACAACACATATTAATAAAAAGTTTACCTACCCATGGGCGGGTAATTTAAATACATATACGAAACAATTTAACAATCTCAGCATGTATCGTACAGCATATATGAAATAATTACTCTTCCCTCCAAGACGACGATAATTGTAAGAAAATTAAAATAATTTTTAGAAAATGGATCATTTGGATTTTAAAATTAATACATTGTCTTGGGTAATGATTAAGCAACACTTGCTTAACTATAAATTTCAATATTACTAAGTTTTATTTCCTTCCTCACTATCGGCACAATTATTGTAAGAAAAATTATGTCATTTTTAGAAGATGTCTCAGCAAGATATGTTTTTTTAAGATAATCTTACCAAGAATTCTTCAGAAGTTTAAGTTTAGGCCGATTATACATGAAGTAACTAAAGTATATATATATATATATATATATATATATATATATATATATATATGTGTGTGTGTGTGTGTGTGTGTGTGTGTGTGTGTGTGTGTGTGGCTTTTCTTCGTCAGTTTAAATTTCAGTTTCGATTCAATTTGTTGCGCCCAATAATATAGATATATTGTTTATTTTTGAAATTTTTATAATATATATATGAAACATCATATTATATAAGAATCGATAAAAATCTGCACTATAATGATATATACGAAATCTGCATCAATTAAAATATATTCAAACATATTTTACGACCAGCCTTGACCAGGTGTACTTGATAACTTAAGTAGATATTCTGCTGTTTAAGTAAAAGGCTACAATAATATTAAGGCGTCTTCATTTACGCCGAACATCCGCAGAATACCAACATTAATATATTACCTACTAGCAATGGGTACGCAACGTTGCCCGGTTGTTTGGAACAAACGTGTAAGTTATTAAATAAGTAAATAAATCGGAAAAACAAAAAGCGAAAATCAGGGGAAAAATGTACATGATTTGTAAAAAGAAAACAGAGGGAAGACAGGGCATAAATAAGCAGTAGAAAATGAACGTTACAATTCCATTCTCGTTTTTGCAGTCAACTTTCAAACGAAAGAAAGCGAAAGGAAAAAAATGGCATAAATAAGCAGTAGAAAATGAACGTGATAATGCGAATCCTGTTTTATGTATCAACTTCCATACAAACTAAAGTGAAAGAAAAAGAAAACACAGCGGAAAGGGGGGGAACCAAACAAAAGATGGCATAAATAAACCAATGGTGCGTTTCACCCATTAGAACATGAACGCTAACATTCCATTCTCTTTTTATTTGTCCACTACAAAACGAAAAAAAAAGTGAAAGAAGAAAAATTGCATAAATAAACCTTCGAATGAGCTAAGTCTAATGGTTCGTTTAACCCAACAGAAAAAAACATAGAACGTAAAGGAACGTTGTAATAACATTCCAGTTTTTTTTAAGTCGCCGGTATTTCTTCGTACTGTTCCTTGTGAACGATCAAACAGCGGTGTAAATGGGGATCGGGGGTAGGATGAATTTATTAGAGAGAAAAGATTTTACTAATTCCATTGGTTCTAATCGATTTTCGCAGTGAACTCTCACTATAAAAAATATAGGAATGTACGCTTATCGGTGAAGTTAAGAGATAATAGGCCTATAGCACACCTCAGATAATGATCTCCAGTTTGTGCATACTATATTTGCATGAAATGACTTGATTTTTCATCCTATTAAGGTCAAAATCACACGGGAAAATTTAGTTCATTTTATTTAAATAAATAGATAGATAGAAGAAAAGAAGATAGATAGAGAAGAGAAGAATAGAAGAAGAAGAAAAAGAATAGAAGATAGATAGATAGATAGATAGATAATAGATAGAAGTAGATAGATAGAAAGAAAGAAGATAGATAGATAGATAGATAGAAGAAGATAGATAGTTAGAATAGATAGAAGAAGATAGATAGAAAGAAGAAGATAGATAGAAAGAAGAAGATAGATAGAAAGAAGATAGATAGATAGAATAGATAGAAGAAGATAGATAGATAGAAGAAGATAGATGGATAGAATAGATAAAAGAAGAAGATAGAAAGATAGAATAGATAGATGTAGATAGATAGAAAGACGTAGATAGATAGATAGATAGAATAGAAAGAAGAGGATAGATAGATAGATAGATAGAAAGAGAAAGATAGATATATAGAATAGATAGAAGATAGATATATAGAATAGATAGAATAGATAGAAGAAGATAGATAGAAAGAAGAAGATAAATAGATAGATAGAATAGAAAGAAGAAGATAGATAGATAGAATAGAAAGAATAAGATAGATAGAAAGAAGAAGATAGATAGATAGATAGAATAAAAGAAGAAGATAGATAGATAGAATAGACAGGAGAAGAGAGATAGATTGAATAGATAGAAGAAGATAGATAGAAAGAATAGATAGAAGAAGACAGATAGAAAGAATAGATAGAAGAAGATAGATAGATAGAATAAAAGAAGACGGTAGATAGATAGAAAAGATAGAACAAGATAGATAGATACAAAAGATAGAAGAATATAGATAAAAAGAAGAAGATAGAGATAAAGAAGAAGATAGATAGATAGAATAGATAGAAGAAGATAGATAGAAAGAATAGATAGAAGAAGATAGATAGATAGAAAGAATAGATAGTAGAGGATAGATAGAAAGAAGGAGAAAGATAGAATAAAAGAAGAAGATAGATAGAAAGAAAAGATAGAAGAAGATAGATAAAAAGAATAGGAATGTGAAGATAGATAGAAAGAAGAAGATAGATAGATAGATAGAATAAAAGAAGATAGATAGATATAAGAAGATAGATAGATGGAGAAGGATAAAGAGGATAGAAAGAAGATAGATATATAGCAGAAAGAATGATAGAAGATAGAACAATAGAAGAAGATAGAATAAATAGATAGATAGAAGATACAATAGAAGATCGATAGATAGATAGAAGATAGAAAAAAAGAAGATGAAGAAGAAGAAGATAAATAGAATAAGAAGATAGAATAGAAGATAGAAGATAGATAGATAGATAGAAGATAGATAGATAGAAGAAAGATAGAAGAAAATTAAAAGAAGATAGAGAAGATAAAAATAGATAGAAGAATAGAATAGAAGAATAGATAGAGAAGAGAAGAGAAAGAAGCGAGGAGACGAAAGCGTTCGCTGTTGAAATTTCCACAAGCCCTATTAGTATTTTATGAATAACTATTGAGTTTCTGTTGACTGTGATACCATGCATACGTTGAAAAAACAAAGTACTATTTTATTAAAATGTAATTAATTCACATTTAATTATTTTTTTTTCAGAACATGTTTTTATATTTTATATCTTAATTGTATCATTCTCGCTTTCTATTAAACTTTTGAAACCAATAGCACGAATTGTAAACGTGTCTTTTCATTGGTTAAGAAAGAGAGAATTGCAGGTAATCATCAGACAGGCAAAACTGATTTGATAGGACTAAGGCCTATCATTCAAAACATCTCAAAATTACCATACGTCCTCATTTCCATATCATTAAATAGTATAGCCTCAGATAAAGTAGCGTTTCATAGTCTAAAAATACAATAGCAAATAGACGAAGAGTTTGTGTAATTGCTTGGATAAAGTGTAGTTTTCGTCTTAATTTAAAGTACGTAAAATATATTGAGCTCACATTATCAAGCGAGAAACCAACGGAATTCAATGACAGCGGTTAATTTTTTTTTAATCATTACAGTAAGAACCAATATATTTTACAATTTATTTTAGTTAAATATATCTACATACTTAGAAGTAGTCTGAAATAGAAATAGAGATTGTTTCCTTCGCGTTTAAAATTTTACGCGTGGTACCCTATTTCTCAAAAAGGAAATACTCGATGTCTCCATGAGGCGCTTATATCAAAAATAGAATTTAAATATATGTTACACCTATGATTTAAATCAATCTTTTATCGCTTAAAAAATTAACATTAAGTTATGTGAGAAATATCGTTCTAGAACTTCGATAGATGAACCTACTTTATAGATTTAAGAAGGTTAACTTCGTTATATAAATAAACATTATGTGTGAAGCAACCTTATATTTTATAGATTTCAGTAAGTTAACCTCGTTATATAAATACGCCATTATTTTTGAAGCAACGTTGTATTCTAAAGATTTCAGAGCAACGTTGCATTTTAAAGATGTCAGTAGGTTAACTTCTTTATAGAAAGAAAAGTTTATTTTTGCAGAAATCTAATATTTTATAGATTTAAATAGGTTCACATGGTTATATAAATACGACAATATGTTTGTAGTAACCTTACACCACCGCATTTATATTTGCCCTCTATCGACCCAACAACAGTGGCCTTACTGTCTTTAAGAGTATATCAGAAAACATTGTCCACATCCTGTCTGCTCATCCCTCGGCTACCATTCACATTTGCGGTGACTTCAATGTCCATAATGTGGAATGGCTGACCCACTCAAATAAGACTGATGAGGAGGGGAGGTTCTATCATAATTTTGCCATTGCTTATGACCTCACTCAGATTGTCCGAGAGCCCACCCGTGTTCCCGATAGTACCGGTCAGTTCGCAAGCCTCCTAGACCTTTTTCTATCCACTTCCCCTGAGCTATGCTCATGTTCTGTTCTATCTCCTCTGGGATCATCCGACCACTGCGTGGTATCAGTTAAGATAAAAATGAAATATAATAAATCTACAGACGTACCTCTCCACCGTACTGTATACCGATACTCTATGGCGGACTGGGATAGCTTCCGTGCATTCATATCTGATCTCCCTCTCCATTCTATGTTTAAAAAGGATGTGTCCTCTATAGTATCAGATCTGACCGAATGGTTACTTGTAGGCATAGGCCAATTGATACCATCAAAAATATTCCAACAAAAACCTAACAGCCAGCCATGGTTCTCCCCCGAATGTGCTACTGCCATTGCACACAGAAATCACTTTTTCCATAGCTACCAACGTAATTGATGCATTGAAACTAAAGCTGCTTTCAGAACCGCCAGTAACAATTGTAAAAGAGTAATAAAAAATGCAAGAGAAATATATGCGCAATCCGTAAGTCCAAAGTAGCTTAGCAGCGGCTTGGCTCCCACCAGTTCTGGCAAATAGCAAACAGGATCTTGAACAGAAACGTGCGATCTATCCCAACCATTATCAATGGACCAGAGGTCATCTCGACAGCATCCGACAAGGCCAAACTATTCGGCAAAACCTTTGCGGCAAATTCTACTCTGTGTGACGAAGGCTATCAACTCCCCATATTCCCTCATATAACAGACAACACGCTATGCAACATACAAATATCTGTGCGTGAGCTCGCCAAGCTAATCAGGAACCTTGACTCCAGTAAAGCAACTGGTCCCGACGGTATTCCAATTATAGTGTTAAAAAAATTACAACTAGAAATTGCCCCCATACTTTCAAAACTGTTTAAGCGTTACTTTAAAGAGAAGTGCGTTCCAACACCCTGGAAAACCTCATCAGTATGCCCTGTATTTAAGAATCCAGGTGATAAGTCATCCCTCTCTCAATACATACTAATAAGTCTCCTGTGTGTCATGAGTAAGTTGCTGGAATCAACAATAAATAGAGATGTAGTCAACCACCTCAGCAGAAATAACCTTCTTAGCGGCACGCAATATGTTTTCCGCTCTGCTAGATCTGCCGCAGATGCGCTAACGGTTATATCTCATAGGATTAGCGAATCTCTCGAAAAAGGCTTCATTTCTGGGGCAATTGCTCTCAACATATCAAAGGCCTTCGGTAAGGTTTGGCCTAAAGGCCTACTACACAAGATTTCCAGCTACGGTATAACTGGAAATGTTTTCTCTATCATTAAATAATTTCTATCTGATAGGCTCATAAGAGTAGTTGTTTATGGGCAGAAATCAGAGGCCCACAGTATTAATTCTGGAGTCCCTCAGGGGTCTATACTGAGCGCAACTCCCTTCCTGATCTACATCAATGATCTCACAAAACACATACTAAAATCTTTCGTTGACATCTATGCTGATGACACGACCATCTATGGCAACACATCAAAGGCCGTAAATGATGATGTTTTCTCTGATTCTGTCTCCTCTGATCTTGAGCGCGTGGTACAGTGGGGAAAGAGGTGGCTGGTTACCTTTAATGCATCTAATACCAAGCTCCTATCTCTACATTATAAACGCTCTGATCCCCATCTGGCATCGATTGTGATGGATGGCTCTCATCTACGGGAGGCCGCAGGATTTGAAAAGCTCCTGGGTTCGACCTTTACACCTGATTGTAAATGGAACACATACATCAAGTCTGTGGCCAAGGTCGCTGGGAAAATGGTGGATCCTTCTACCGCTCCAGAAGATATCTCACTAATGATTCAATTCTCTATCTATATAAGAGCCAAGTACGTCCAAAGATGGGGTACTGCTGCCACATCTGAACGGGGGCTGCAAAAAACAGCCTATCTAGCCGTGCCTTGGTGGAGGATGCCCTTTTCTCTACCCTGCAACCTTCTTTCCAACAGAAGAGACGTAGCGAGCTCAAAAAACACCCGACTAGCTGAAACCACCGTCAATAACTTCCCCACTCCCTATCTTCACCTAAATCAAAGCGTAGAACAAAGCTTCTTTCTTAGAACTGCACGCCTGTGGAACTTTGTTCCGCTTGCCTGTTTCACTTCCGACTTCAACCTGGATGTCTTCAAGTCCAACACAAACAAATTCCTGATAAAGCCCCCCTAAGTAATAACACCTTACTAATTGTCTAATACTATTGCTACACTATCCCATTTGATTACTGTACACACAATAATCCTAATCCCTGAGTGCGGGAAATTTTTCACAGTGGTTTCAGCTAGACGGGTGTTTTTCGTGAAAGATTGGCGAGGGGGGACCAGAGATTGGAGTTCAGACGAGCATCTGCCATGAAATAACGATAAAAAAGGATAGGCTCGCAACGTCTCTTCTGTGGGAGAGAGGTTGCAGGGAAGAGAAAAGGGCATCCCCCACTTAGCCACGAAGTCTATTTTGTACTCTGTCAAGGCAGGATAGGCTGTTTTTAGCAGCTCCTGCCCAGATATTGCAACAGTATTCCATCCGAATTATCCGATATGCCTATTCCCCCCCAAAAAAAATCCTTTCGTATTGCTCTTCTCCTATGTAATATGTTTTTGAAATTCATTTTGTCCATATTTCAGTTAATTCACTCATTCGACAAAACGTTATCTTTCACGCTTGATTTGATATCATTATAATCACAGAGGAATTTGGTCATGGAAAATATTGAAAATATCCAGTTTATCTCGCAATGCCGAAGAATGCTTAGGATATAGCTTACTTAAGCTTCTACTTCGAAACAAATCAATATAACAAACTTATTGAATTACTTGCTTGACAAATCAATCCCTTTCCACATAACTTTGTTTAGGAATTAAACGGAACACTTAACCGTCCACAGTTGAACATAAATAATCACTTTCTTTTCCCCCTTTCTTCCCGTTCTTTTTTCTTGCTTCCCCCTTATTTTAATCTTCTGTTGTCGTATTAATAACATATCAAAGCATAACAAAACATACATCTAGTTTTAAAAACGGATAACACGAAATAAAACATATTGGAACCAGCAAACTCTTTGTTTCCTATATATATTTCCAATAACGTACAATTGGTTGATGGATAGAATTTAAAAAATTAACGATAATAAGTTTTAAGTTACTCCCTGTTATTGTTATCTTTATAATTCATCTACACTTACTTCCAACTAGACCAAAAATTTCGAACATTTAGGGATCAAAGTTGGCCTGTTTTTTTTTCCAGCCAACATCGAAACGTTGTGTAGATTACACTCAATATAAGGACAATTGTCCAATTCATCAAAATAAGATAGAGTTCCAAGTATTGGTTAAATAAGGTGGAATAAAATATACTTTTTGTGACACTAGTAACGTGTAAAGTAATACAGTACGCTAAATCTCATGTCAGAACAGATGGATTTACTAATTTAAATCCGTGTATTTAGAGCCAAACACTGAATTTTTTTTTTTTTTTTTTTTTTTTTTACACAGTGATCACCACCTATCAAGGCCCGGAAGCCACTCAGGGATAAGGGTTATTGTAAGTACATCACGTTAGTGAGGAGATTTTATGAAGTGTTTAATCAGGGGGGCGGTTCACCAGGAACCTGTTAACATTAGACATGAAGACATCCAAGTTGTAGTCCGGAGGGAAGCAGGCAGACGGAACAGAGTTCCACAGGCGTGCAGTTCTAAGAAAGAAGCTTTGCTCATGAAATCCGCGTTTTGATTTAGGCACAGATATAGAGTGGGGGAAATTTTTCACAGTGGATTCAGCTAGACGGGTGTTTTTCGTGAAAGATTGGCGAGGGGGGGACCAGGGATTGGAGTTCAGACGAGCACCTGCCATGAAAATAACGATAAAACAAGGATAGGCTCGCAACGCTCCTGCCCAGATATGGCAACAGTATTCCATCCTTGGCCGTACTTGGCTTTTATATAGATAGAGAATTGCATCAGTAGTGAGATATCTTCTGGAGCGGTAGAAGGATCCCACCATCTTTCCTGCGACCTTGGCAACAGACTTGATGTACGTGTTCCATTTCAGATCAGGAGTAAAGGTCAACCCCAGAAGCTTGTCAAAACACGGGGCCTCACCCAGACGAGAGCCATCCATCATAATTGATGCCAGCTGGGGATCAGAGCGTTGATGATGTAAGGATAGGAGTTTGGTTTTGGATGCATTAAAGGTAACTAGCCACATCTTCCCCACTGAACCACGCGCTCGAGATCAGAGGAGAGAGAATCCGAGAGAACTTCGTCATTTACAGCCTTTGATGTGTTGCCGTAGATGGTCGTGTCATCAGCATAGATGTCAACGAATGATTTAAGTATGTGTTTAGGGAGGTCATTGATGTAGATCAGGAAGAGAGTTGGGCCAAGGATTGACCCCTGAGGGACTCCAGCATTTATATTGCAGGCCTCCGATTTTTGTCCATCTACGACTACTCTTATGAGCCTATCAGAGAGAAATGATTTAATGATTGAGAAAACATTTCCAGTTATACCGTAGCTGGAAATCTTGTGAAGTAGACCCTTATGCCATACTTTGTCAAAGGCCTTTGATATGTCGAGAGCAATTGCCCTAGAAAGGAAGCCTTTGTCAAGAGATTCACTAATCTAATATTTGTTTTTTTTCTAAAATCAAATAATTCATATAATAAAACAAGGAAACGACGAGGAAAATACGAGTATTTTTTTTTAATAGGCATATTTTTATATATCACATTTAATACTTCTATTATGCCATTCACATGGCTTACGGTGTAGATGCAATATTAGGATCGTAAATAAACGAACAATCGGTGGAGATATCGTTGGCCTCAATATAAACCATTAAATGCATGTTTTGTGAAACGGATACCTACGCATGTTATCTTATTATGAAACTGCATACCTACATTTAAAGATTATTTGATAAATGCTAGTAATAATAGTTGATCATAAAAGTATTCTCACAAAATCAAGTCTAATACGTTAAATGAATCATATGGTAATTTATTACAACGGATTATTTGGCTTCTTTGATCTACATTTTTCATCTTGAACGTTGTTTTTACAACGTTTCAGTCTATGTAATATCGGATCTTTTTCAAGTGTATTCTAGGGAACTCGGGTATCATTCCATCGAATATGTGAATTCGCACAGAATTTCTGACTGAACTTTTTATTAATTATATGATATAGCATTTTCACGTTTCGTAAGCTATATTTGACCCCTTGCCATTGTGGACATAGTACTTGGTGAAATTCAGTTGTGGGTTACTCACTTCTGAACGTTGAAGGTACAATCTTCAAACAATACAATCGCCAATTACTTATGCGTGACTAAACTACCTCTGTGTAATAAATATTGGGTTCCGTTCAATATTCTGTGCAGATTCACGCGTGGGGCAGAAATATGTCCGAGTTTGAGAGAAAGGTTCCCGAGTTCGACAAAATACACCTAAAGAGTATCGGAGGTTACATAGACCGAAACATTGTGGAAAAAATACTCAAGATCAAAACAGCAGTCCGAAGGGTCCAATTAATACAAGTAATCAACATCTATCAAAAACAGTTCAGAAACATAAATGTATTACAGCTTTTCTGATTGATTCTGTGTAAGAACAGTATGTATCACACGAACTTCTAGTTTGTTATGTGATACATACGAGCGCAATATACTTTCCATTAAAATAAACAGAATTTGGAAAAAAATACTTATATTGGCATTTATTTTCGGATATATTTTTTACATTTATCCGATTACTTCCAAGTGTTTGATGAACTCATAATGACATCTCGTTGACACTAAATGTTCTCTCGTTTTTTTTACTCAACTATAAACTGAAACATTGACATTGTAGGATAAGAAATTATGATATTACATAAAAATGTAAATACAGCTAAAATATATTAATATATTTGTAAATTTATCTGGTGATAGTAAAACCTGTGTATATAATAAAGCTAAAATCAAATGAAGTTCATGGGCAAAATACTTCAACAAGCCATGAAAATTTACAGTTAGTAGTTTTTTTGTTGTTGATTTTCAGTGATAATTAATATTCGATATTACCGCCTCACGCTTCAGAGATCAGAGAACTAGTTTTTTTTTCCTAATATTGCTCATATTTTATTGAGTGCAAACATGGAAGCATATGTATTTATTTTAATTTTACATTTAAAACAGTACTTTACGTATACGTGGTTCTTGTTCTACAGCTCATTAGAAAAACTGCATGAAGGGCCGAACCACGAACCATACGTTATACGGTCGAGTGCGTATCCCTTCATGTTATGGGCCCCATCTGGCATTATTAGTTATGTTTATCGTTATTAAATGTATGCCAATTTTTTTGTTGATTTTTAGCGATAATTAAATAATCGGTATTAGCGTTTCCCACGTAGGAAATAAAGGAATTAGTTTTCCCTAAGAAAGATACCCCACGTTTTACAGTTAGTAAATACATGCATCTAAAGAGACTATGAATATTTCGTCCGAGGCGACCTCACCAATGGGTACAGTATACGTCATTACCAATTTTAGAAAACGTTTCCTCTAGGGGGGGTTAAACTCAACCAGAGAATGCTGCTCTTCCATGGAGAGAAAACGATGTTTTTATGCCCCCTCAGTGGAGTTCGTGGATAACATGATTTGGCCTCAAGATAAACAACAAAAATTAAAGATACATGCAAATCCTGTTTTATCTAGAAATGTTTTTACATGCATCCTCCGTTCCCTTAAATATTCCTCGACTCATTGTATTATTTTACCCAATATTAAAAATATACAATGCCTAAACATGTTTTTACGTAGGAGAGAATCAGAGAGAACATCATCATTTACGGCCTTTGGTGTGTTGCCATAGATGGTCGTGTAATCAGCATAGATGTCAACGAAAGATTTTAGTATGTGTTTTGGGAGATCATTGATGTAGATCAGGAAGAGAGTTGGGCCCAGTATGGACCCCTGACGGACTCCAGCATTAATGCTGTGGGCCTCTGATTTCTGCCCATCAACAACTACTCTTATGAGCCTATCAGATAGAAAGGAGTTAATGATAGAGAATGCATTTCCAGTTATACCGTAGCTGGAAATCTTGTGTAGTAGGCCTTAATGCAAACCTTATCGAAGGCCTTTGATATGTCGAGAGCAATTGCCCTAGAAATGAAGCCTTTTTCGAGAGATTCCCTAATCCTATCAGATATAACCGTTAGCGCATCTGCTGCAGATCTGGCAGAGGGGAAACCATATTGCGTGTCACTAAGAAGGTTATTTCTGCTGAGGTGGTTGACTACTTCTCTATTTATTGTGAATTCCAGCAACTTACTCATGACCCACAGGAGACTTATTGGTCTGTACTGAGAGGGGGATGACTTATCAACTGAATTCTTAAGTACAGGGCATACTGATAAGGTTTTCCAGGGTGTTGGAAAGCACTTCTCGTTAAAGCAACGCTTAAACAGTTTGGAAAGTATGGGGGCAAGTTCTGGTTGTAATTTTTTAACACTATAATTGGAATACCGTCGGGACCAGTTGCTTTACTGAAGTCAAGGTTCTTGATTAGCTTGGCGACCTCACGGACAGATATTTGTATGTTGCATAGCGTGTTGTCTGTTATATGAGGGAATATGGGGAGTTGATAGCCTTCGTCACACGGAGTAGAATTTGCCGCAAAGTTTTTGCCAAATAGTTTGGCCTTGTCGGATGCTGTCGAGATGACCTCTGGTCCATTGATAATGGTTGGGATAGATCGCACGTTTCTGTTCAAGAGCCTATTTGCTATTTGCCAGAACTGGTGGGAACCAAGCCGCTGCTCAGCTTCTTTGGACTTAACGGATTGCGCATATAGTTCTCTTGCACTTTTTATTACTCTTTTACAATGGTTACTGGCGGTTCTGAAAGCAGCTTTAGTTTCAGTGCATCTATTACGTTGGTAGCTATGGAAAAAGTGATTTCTGTGTGCGATGGCAGCAGCACATTCCTGGGAGAATCATGGCTGGCTGTTAGGTTTTTGTTGGAATATTTTTGATGGTATCAATTGGCTTATGTCTATAAAGAACCATTCGGTCAGATCTGATACTATAGAGGACACATTCTTTTAAAACTTTGAATGAAGAGGGAGATCAGATATGAATGTACGGAAGCTATCCCAGGCCGCCATGGAGTATAGGTATACAGTACGGTGCAGAGGTACGTCTGTAGATTTATTATATTACATTTTTATCTTAACTGATACGACGCAGTTGTCAGAGGATTCCAGAGGAATATGAACGGAACATGAGCATAGCTCAGGGGAAGTGGATAGAAAAAGGTCTAAGAGGCTTGCGAACTGACCGGTACTATCGGGCACACGGATGGGCTCGCGGACAATCTGAGTGAGGTCATAGGCAGTGGCAAACTCATGATAGAACCTCCCCTCCTCATCAGTCTTATTTGAGTGGGTCAGTCATTCCCCATTATGGACACTGAAGTCACCGCAAATGTGAATGTTAGCCGAGGTAATAGCAGATAGGATGTGGACAATGTTTTTTGATATACTCTTAAAGACAGTAAGTCCACTGTTGTTGGGTCGATAGAGGGCAAATATAAATGCGATGGTGTAAGCAAGTGCAACCCGGAAGTACATATAATGTAGATTTTGGTCTATTCTGGAGATATCCCTGCCACATAGGAAGCCATCTTTAATTTAGCCACATATTCCATGCCCGTGGCGATCTTGGGGGTCAGATTTACATGTTAGGTTAGAGTATCCTTTAATTATGAACTCATCTAGGGAGGTGGTCGGCCCTATTCCAGTTTCGCTTAGAAAGAATATGTCAGGTTTCGTCTCCTAAAATTGGGTTTCAACCTCTGGAAGGTTAGAACGTAGACCCCTGATGCTGGAGAAGGAGATATGGTAGTAGGGGTTCTACGTAGGAGGATGGGGTTCTAGGTTTATTCGTGTTTTTATTTTTGAGATATTTCATGTTGAGGATTTTGGATGGTTTTGTAACAGGTCAGCATACTTGGTTAGAGCAGAATAGAGAGGGAAAGTAAGAGAGGAATTTTTTGTAGCACATTCTAAGGTAAAGCCGTAACAATTACCCACTAGTATGGTATCGAGAGGCCCCACCAGAGACTACTGCATGGTCCAGAATCCATTCACCAAATTGCAATACAGCAACCCCAGTACTTTGCACCTGCTGATAGGACAGCCTCCTTAGTGATGGTTCCAAGGTTCGGGTCCCTGACTTTCAGGCGGTTAACGTCAGCCCAGAACAAAACGTTTACATCCAGCATCCTTACTAGTGACATGGCCGCAAGGATAGACATAGAGACAGAAAATTTCCGACATCTCAGACTACTGTTTTGAAGTACTACCAACCTGGGAAGCAGCGTATTCTTTACCTATTGTCAGAAACATCACTCATTAGAATTTATGACTGAGGGACGAAAAAGGAGAAGCGAGAATTACTGGAGCTGCCGATAACACATCTACTGCATTATCTACTCTACATTAAAAAAAGGAAAACGGAAAGAGGGACTTATTTATATCTACTTAGTATAAGTCATTTGCCCATTCCCAGTTTAGAATAGAGTTTGACGATAGTCTCCCTTCCTATATTAATCCGTGGGAGTTTTTCTTTAATTTTTTTGCCCTTTTGATTCCTTGTGATAGAACCTTTGATATTAAACTTATAATTACGTTTCAATAATGCAACTTCTGAGGTCAGCTTATGTTTTTGGATTGGGGCACCTTATTTAAAGGCTAGTTTAGGATAATACCAGACGTATTTAACAAAAAAAGTTTAAAACACGAGTAATAGGACATGATAGCTAATGTTAAGGAGTTTCAATTTTTAGTAAGACTGCAATAAGAGAACAAAGATAAATAAATAAATAATATATAATACACAAAAATTGAAAAAATTAAGACAGGATACTTTTCAACAGTTATGGATAAAGTTTTTAACTTAGCTATGAAGGAACCGACTCTTTCTTCCGAGGTCATCTCGAAAACTGACTAGTAGCTAGCACGCTTGGGGTGTTCTGGTACTTAAGAGATGTGGTGGGTGTGAGAGTTAAATGCTTTTAACTTTTTTGCATTATTTTATTTATTTATTTATTTATTTTTGCTTTTGGTTCCTTGTGATAGAACCTTCGAGATTAAACTTATAATTACGTTTCAATAATGCAACTTCTGAGGTCAGCTTATGTTTTTAGATTGGGGGCACCTTATTTAAAGGCTAGTTTAGGATAATACCAGATGTATTTAACAAAAAAAGTTTAACAATATATATATATATATATATATATATGTGTGTGTGTGTGTGTGTGTGTGTGTAGACGTACCACCAAAAATGCCTCCGAAAAATCCTCAGAATCAGTTGGAAGGACCGACGCATTAACACCAGCGTCCTGAGCGAGGCTGGCATTCCTACTGTCACCGCTAATGTTGCTCAACGCTAGCTCAGATCGACTGGTCATGATGTCCGAATGCAGGATCGCCTCCCAAAACAGATTTTCTACTCTCAGTTTGTTGAGGAAAAGCGTGCCTAGGGTGGCCGAAAGATGAGGTATGAGGACAACATCAAAGTAAATTTAAAGCGATTTCACATGGACCTTGAGACATGGGAGGACGTGGCTGGGAGCAGGTTGGCATGGAGGAGCGCTGTCCACGAAGGTCCTGCGCATTATCGCAGTGACCTAAATCAAGCTTCTGAGGATAAACGCAAGCACAGAAAGACAGAGTATCAACCAGGCACACCCAACCCCACCCCACTACCACAGCCTTTATCTGTCCAACTTGCACAAGACAAATTGGGTCAAGGATTGGGCTCTATGGTCACCTGAGGACACACAGAAGCCACAACGGAGGACAGTCTTACTCGGACACGAGTGACCGCCGATGATGATGATATATGTATATATATGTATATATATGTATATATGTATATATGTATATATAAATATGTATATATATGTATATATATGCATATGTATATATATATATGTATATATATGTATGTATATGTATATGCATATATATGTATATATATAAGTAGATTGTAGTGGCTTGAGGCATTGTTAAAGAAAATTATAAGGTAAAATTAAAAGCCAAGAACAATGCGAGATTTTTTTATATAGAGTAAAATTAAATGAAAAAAAAAGAAATAAATTTCTTTTTTTTGTTGTTTGTTTTTTCTTTTCACACTAATTTTAACTCTTAACAACAGTAAATATTTTTCCTGTTGTTTTCAATGGTGTTATAAATCTCAATATATTTCAGACCTATTAGTCCTTTTTCAAAAAACTCTGATAAGTGCAGAGAACTTTGCGTTATATCACAGGAATCTTATAACAACCTTGCTATGGAGCATCTTTCCAATACCGACCTTTACACCCCAGCACATAATATCACTGCTGCTCGTATTGAGAACAACATTAACAAGACATGGTCTCAAATTTGTTTTAAAAGAAATCTCCCAAAACAACACAGACTAAATTTTATTACTAAATACAGCGAATTACCTTCCTTTTATCACCTTATTAAAACCCACAAAAATAGCACACACACACAGATCAGACCCATTGTTTCAAGCGTTAACGGTCCCCTTTATAAAATCTCTTGGTTAATATCCCGCCTACTTAAACCTCTACTCTCTACCTTCCAAGCCCATGTTAGTAGTTCCAACCAAGTAATTAACAGACTCAACGATCTACCACACCATCTACTCAAACTATACAGATACCCATTTAGCCTAGACGTCGTTTCTTTATACACCTCCATTCCTGCACATCCAGCCATCAATCTCATGGCAGACATTATAGCATCTAAAAACTCACAATGCTTCGGTATTACTCCAGGAGATCTCTTACTACTCCTCCGTATTATAGTGAACAACACTTACTGTACTTACTTACAAAACGCATTCAAACAAGTATCTGGACTACGCATGGGCTCCAGTCTATCCGGTATTCTTGCCATTGCCTATATGAACAAACTCGAAAGAGACACACTTAGTACCTACTACTCTTATCTCCTTTTTACGAGATATATCGATGACATTTTACTTATCACATACTCCCGCGAAGAAGCTAATAACATTTTCCACAAATTCTATAATGCCGACCCAAACTTAAAATTTAGTATAGAACACCGAGACCATTCTGAATCTCTTTCTCTACTTGATTTTAAAATACAAATAAAAAAATGGTGCCATATGCACTGAATTCTACAGAAAACCCGCCAGCAAACGCTTCTTCGTAGATTTCAAATCTGCACTACCTCTCAAGGACAAACTAAACTACGCACATGCCGAAATCTCACGCATACAAGACAAATGCACTAACATTTCCGACAAACATACACACACTAATATTTTCCAACAGACCCTCTCACTAAACGGCTACCCTAATACGATCCTATCCTCACTTAAAAAAAAAACACAACACCCGACCCTTCTTTAACAATTGTTTTCTAAAACTACCCTTCCTCAGTGACAAAATCTCATCTTCAATCCGAAAAGCCACCTGCAGCGAGGGACTCAACATTCAACTCATCCATACTGGATCTACTTTAAGACAACAGCTCAACCGAAAACATCCATCGCATACACCTTCCCCTTGTTCACTCTCTAATTGCCCAATATCACACACAGGTTTATGCTTTAAGAACCACGTTGTTTACGACCTACAATGCGCTAAATGCAGTGCATCTTACACTGGAAGCACTACCAGATTGCTTCACCACCGCATTAAAGATCATTTAAACACTACTGCTTCGTCGTTCTATAAACATATTCGCACTTGCATTAATTCAGAACCAGATTTTCACATCAACATTCTTGCTTCCTCAAGAAACGTAGGTCAACTTCGTATTCTCGAATCTTTAATTATTTCAAAAAATACTCCCACACTAAACAATAGACTGGAATTGAGCTCCGCTTTTATAATATAAGTTTAAAACATAAGAAAAACAATAATTAAAATAATAATATAAAAAAATAAATAAATAAATAAAAAATTATTGTTTTAAAATAATTAAAAGATTAATAAAATCTCACAGAGTTTCCTCCCTTCAACCCTTGCTTTAATAGTCATCTCCCTTGATTCACAAACGCAACTAGTATTTAAAACACCAACTGATTTATTTTAACGTTCTCCTAACGTCATTTTTTGTTCTATATTTCGCGGTATCACGTGGCAAACTATATAGCTTCTTTTCCAATTTTGAACACGTTTTTCCGCAGTCTTCTCTTGAAAAAGGACTAATAGGTCTGAAACATATTGAGATTTATAACACCATTGAAAACAACAGGAAAAGAATTACTGTTGTTTAGAGTTAAAATTTGTGTAAAAAGAAAAAACAACAAAAAAAAGAAATTTATTTCTTTTGTTTTCATTTAATTTTACTCTCTATAAAAAAAATCTCGCATTGTTCTTGGCTTTTAATTTTACCTTATAATATATATATATATATATATATATATATATATATATATATATATATATATATATATATATATATATATACCGATATGTCAGTAAGTATCCAGAGTATTAGTAAAGGAACTAAGATACAATGACAAGTTAAAATTACGAGTGAAGAATCAATAAATCAATAGGGGCAGATAAATATCTATTAAGATATATGGTACATGTTATTTTCGGATTATGACTCATTGGACCAGATAAACGTGTTTTAAACATAACTGATTCCCTGCACCATAGGACTATTTTATTAGTTAACATTACTTATATAATGCCCTTTTATGAAATATCTTATTAAAAATATATTCTGATTTGCTTAGTTTTAGTATAAATGTAGACTGTAACTGCACATGCGGTATTGCTTTCTGCGTAGTGTATGTATGTGTCTGCAATCAAAAAGGATATTTTGTATCTCATTTTGAGATAACCAAAATATTTGATCCGTATAAATCTGAAAGCAATCACATCTAATTCAAAAATATTTACTTGACATAAACAATTGTAATTATAAGCATACGCTCTTACGGCTTCATACGTATTTATTTAATTTGCATGCATGTTGTATGAAGTATTTACGAATGCAAACTAATTTATCGATTGTTGGCGGATCTTGATAATAGTTACGAACACAAGACTAGAACATCCATTTTGTTTTCTTAAAGTATCGATAAAAAGAAATTAGTGAAAAAACAAATTATGAATTGTTTAACCTGAACTTGGCATGCGTTGCCTTGCATTAAAACTGTTGTGTTGAAAACTGAAAAAAAAATTATTTTTATCTTTATTTTTCCGTAAAATGTCTTCAATGGAAATTAGCCCAATTCAATTACAGCGTCTAGTCGACGTCCGATCGATAATTGTATTAATCTGCTCATATTTTTTCTTTTAAACAAACACATATAAATAGTTACTTTCTTAGATACAAACACTCGACATTTGTGATTCCTTCAGCTATGTTTTTAGCAATATAACGGTTTAAAATTTATTTTGTTAAATTTAATTGTAGTTGAAGCAAGTATGTGTACATATGTCGCTTCAGAACGGCTAATAAAAGCAGAACATAAATAACACCCACAATAAGTTGGGTATCCATTCTGTTTGGGTCTGTTATCCTCATTCTTATTGTTGTTGTTTTTGTTTCACTACGCTTTGGCAAACTCATCCCCTGGCCTTCCTCAGGTGACTAGATAGGTATTCAGAGGCTTAACTGTATAACTAGTAATTGCAGCATTCATAGTTGCTGTCATACCACCTGGTGCAGTACATAGAGATAGGTATTGTGTAAAGATAGCGATTACAATTCTAGCCAAGCAGACGAAAAGTATGGTTGGTCAAAACTTGATGATTCAACATGATGCAACAACTATGGAAGACAGTAATTAACAATTAAATTATTATATATATATATATATATATATAGATATATATATATATAAACAATCATACATATAAAAAATAACCTAGATTTAAAATAGTTCAATTCACTAGATATCTACGCTCCTCGCTAAAACAGCACACATAAAGGAACGGGTCAACTGGGGGTCAACTGGGCCTTTGTCCTGTAAGTGTCTGTTCATTGGCTGATTAGGAAGGGTGCAATGGAAACTAGGAAGCTGATTGACTAACTAAAAACTCAATAGAAGGTGTGTATATAAAAACGCGAGACAACCACAAAATGCTCGCATAAGCCAGATGAATACTAGCGTAGATGAAACGCGGAATATTCTGTGTAGCTTAATCACCATATATATATATATATATATATATATATATATATATATATATATATATACTAGCATATCAGCCCGGCGTTGTCCGCGTGTTTGAATAGGTATGTTGAGCCAAAAAAAAGTGGTAGTAGGAAGGCAGGCTTGAACCTGTACTGCAAAGGAGGAAAAGAACGGGGTAAAACCTAACGTTTATGCTGTTACGACCACATTTATATATTGGTAACTAAAAATTTTCGACCCAAACTGATGAAAAAGCTTGCCCTATCTCTGAATACCATTTATGTAAAATTTCAAATATTTAGACCAGAAATTGTCTGAGTAATTTAGAAGAGCCCGCAGATGTCAAATTTTTTTTAAATTTTGACCCCTAATCTGACCCCGTAAACTTTATTGTTTTGGGTTCAAATGAAGTTATCAGGTTACATCCATGTCCAAGGAACCTATATCTAAAATTTCAAGTGCATAGATTATAAAATTGTCGGATGAGTTTGGAAGTAGACCCCTTAATCGCCAAATTTCTAGCTAAAAACCAATAACATCGATTTTTCCGAATCTCAGTACCCTGTATAACAAATTTTGAGTCTGTAGACTAAAAGTTGACAGAGTTATTGCGTAGGGAAATGTACGCAGACACACACACACATTTATGCGGGGTATTGCGAAACAAGTACACCCTTTTCTAAAACGAAAACAAAGTTAAAGACCGTTGAAAACGATAGTAATATTAAACCCATCGACCATTTCTACTGCATGCTTTATATTTCTGGATATTCATTATCCATCTCAGTGCAGTGAGCCCATCTATGATTGCGCATTCGCATTCGGGATTAAAATTGTCACATTCATATTTATCGTAACTCTGAAATCGATAAACCCATCAACAAAATTTGCAGGACATACACTGCATTGACTGGTGGAGTGAGGTGTTAAAAAAAGTGGTAGTTGCAGGCAGCGGAAAATGAAAACAACAGTAGGCAGCCGGGATGGAGAGATGGTGTTAAAAAGTAGTTTTTGGCAGGTAGACACGGACCTGTAACACGAAGGGGGACGAGACGGTGAAAAAACAACGTCTTAGCTGATGCGTCTATGGCGAACTGAAACCCCTTGCGCGCAAATTAAAGGTAGACAATACAACGGGGACAATGGCTTGCGAAAATGTCGACGAAAAACGCGACCCCTTCTTTTAGAAAACGGCCTAGTTGAGAGTGTAGGAATTAATGTTTTTAATCAATTTTTCGATATTTGTCGTACGGGATGTCGAGCTTCAAAAGAATACCGATCTCAGGATCTGTCGCGTGTGTTAAAAATTATTGGCAGACATACAAACACACACTCATTTTGACTTTTATATATTAGACTAGCAGGGCTACCCGGCGTTGCTCGGGACCGTATAAACAATGAAAAACAAAAGCAGATATTGAACATATGTTTTATTCTTAGGGGAGAGGAATCTTTCATCTCAAGTTTTAGCGTTACAAACAAACATTTGTCTTTTATATATATAGATAATGACAGTTTTTTGGGGCCCCCCTCGAAGATAACTGATCAGTTGACCAACTTCTAGTGGTCCGTTTTACGTGAAATTTCGATATTTGTCATCCGGGTGATGGGGCTTCGATATGATACCAAATTTGTCAAGTTTGGTTCCGTCTTTCAAAAGTTTTAGCGTTACAAACAAACATACATACATACACATAGACGTTTGGCTTTTATATATATAGATAAACAATTATTACATATTACTATTAGAACATCTTTAGTTTTTTTTTAATCTGAAGAAACAAATAGGCCAAACATAATATTTTAATTATTTTCTTTATCAGATTTTCATATCTAAACCTGATTCAAACAGAAGTCGTTAAGATATTCACATAAATATCTGTTAAGTTTTTATGACATTCATTGTATTTGTAGTTTATTTTTTAATCACTAGCAGACTTAATCGGCGGTTGGTCTGTATGTCATAGTACAATATAAGGCTGTATTGTTACCGCTAAACATTTAGATCTTTAATGTGCATCTGATTTGAGAATTATATATGAGAGTCACGTTAATGCTTGCACTAAATATATAATGATTTAATTATTTCCAAATTGTGTGCTTACATCGAAGGAATATATTTTATTCAGGCGAAAACACATGCTGAATTATGGAAATCGTGTTATTTTTGTTATCTAGTAGTTTTTCAGGTGAAAGAAAAACATGCTAAAGAGTGCGTACAAATTAGTACACTAGAAAGCATAATTTCTGCGATGATTAGAATATTTTATGCGAAGGAATACTTTTTAAAATTTGTTATGAAGCAAATATCGAATTGATTTGTCAACTTATATTTTTCGTTATAGATATCATGATTTAAAATTTTAAACACGAATCGCTATTTTAAGCAGCCTCAATTTAATCTGCACATTTAGCGATGCGTAAACGATTGTATACTTAAGCGTTACCGCCAAACGAATATGGTATAATTTTAGATTATTGTATTGTTAAAATACTTTGATTATTGCATTGTTAAAATAACCTATATATATATATATATATATATATATATATATATATATATATATATATATATATATATATATATATATATATTTGTGTTAATCAGATCCGGAGATATAAAATTATTTTTACTCCAAAATATATAATTTTTACGATTGATAAAAAGATAGAAACATGTGTATTGTCATATGACAATTTTTATGGAAATTTTGTCGTGATAAACAATACATAAATGTAAATGAGCAGTCAACTTTAAAAGAAAAACGAATCGTCTAAAGAAGCAACAGAAAATCCATAATTTTCCGTAAACTGATAAGATATCATACGAGGGTCATTCCAGAAATAATCTCCAACCTTTTTTTAAAATTTCGCCAGAGGGACTCTGACAGGATTGAAAATTGCATTATAATGATGAGGAAACTCATGCATTTATGAACTGAAATTTCATCTCTGTTTGCAGAGATTGGCAGTGTGAGAGTCTAATAAAGCAACTCTGTCATTGACGTGCGTTAGAAGTAAACATGCGTTATTGACTTCTTCCACGCAGAAAAAAGTGAACCGATCAACAGTCATCGCCGCCGGTTGAACGTTTAGGAAGAAGATAAAGTTGATGTAAACACAGTAAGGAGATGGGAGCGTCGATTTCAATGTGGCGACTGATATGTGAGTGATAAAATGTGCCTCGTACACTCATGCACAACCATCATCTAGTCGCCGGCAAAAATGTTTTTTTTTTCAGAAGAGCAGTGAATATATAGAAAAATAAATTCTGGATCAAAAAAGGCTGCTGGGTTTTATGGTACCGCTCTTTCTTCATAGCTCTGCCACTTTTTTTTTTTAGTAAAAACATATGATGCATTGCTTTGAAATGACCCCCCTACTGTGTATCGTTTTTATATGAGCGTGCATATGCTTTTAGTGTACGTGTAGTATTCGTATGTACTTTCTGTCTGTGTAAAAGATAATCGCCAATTTAAACGCCGCAAAGTTTTTTTTAAACGTTATTAAAATTGCTAATGACTGCGTCGACGAAATTTTAAAGTTATATTGGACTGAAATCAACGGAATTATCTTTCAATCACTGTTTTAAAATTGTTCTATAAAGTTCACTCCTAATCATGAAATAATATTGAAAAAAAACCTATTAAGCCGCAATCTTCTTTAGTCTAACTCATTTAACCCAAAACAATAAAGAAAACAGAACCATTGCCGACGGCAGCAAAATATCAAGACGTCCAAGAAAATCAAATTAATGTGATTGGACATGGTATAACTTGCAATCATCGAGAACTGATAATTAGAACGCAATTAGTACAGAATCATTGAACCTGATGTCTTCTATACGCACGAGGAAAGACATATGTCAGCAATTGAAAATTGCGCTTTCAATGCAATTCTGTAACAAATATAATTGTTAGCAAACATATATGTGGTCTGTGCAATACGCTGCTAATCACAGATACTGACTTCATGAGATGAGATACGCCAAACGTTTATGTTATTGTTTTTATTTCAATCTAATTTGCAAAACAAAATCATGTTCTGCAAACTCAAAATAAAACATGTTTAGTCGCGTGCAAGCGACACTATAAGTGACTCCGTCGGTCGGTCGGTCAGGCGGTGTGTCGGTCAGTCCGTAACAATTTTGTGCTTGGCCTTTTTGGTTAAGATCAAAGGTCTGTTGTGAATAGATGCAGTTCTTAGCTTTTTAGATCAAAGTGTAGTATCTGTTCTTACTACATGCTGTACTTATATTTGTAACTTTGTGATATAAAGTGGGGGATCACTTTTCTGTAT
This sequence comes from Euprymna scolopes, assembly GCF_053919585.1. Classification (NCBI taxonomy): domain Eukaryota; kingdom Metazoa; phylum Mollusca; class Cephalopoda; order Sepiida; family Sepiolidae; genus Euprymna; species Euprymna scolopes. The sequence continues at coordinate 42,676,164 of NC_136520.1, forward strand.
TAATTTAATGTAAAATGATCACCCACTTTACAACCAGTCAGTATCAAAGCCATTCAAGTCATTCTCCAGATCATTCAAGTTTTTTTTTTGAAGAATGCCAGTTATTTTGTTAGCATTCAAGTCATTCTTAAGGCAATTCAATTCATCCTTAAGTTTATTAAAGTCATTCTAAGTCATTTACTTTTTATTTAAGTCATTTCAGCCCATTTTTCGGTCATTTTAGTTTATCTTTAAGAATTTCATGTCAATCCTACATTCACGCATTAATTCATTACACGAGAGCACGCGACTAATGACTATCGGCTTTGTTCTAACTAAAAACGAAATACCTGAAAACCTGTTTAAAGAATTAATAACTTGAAGCAGAAAAAAAAGTATTAAAATTCCCGATAGCGATAGCCTTAAATAACCCGCACTATAACTATGCTTATAAGCCGTAAACCAACCAATCAGACCCAAACTCCGAAATATACTGGAATATATAAAAATAAACTTGGATTATCAAAAAAAAAAAAGAAGAAAATCCCAAAGATTCTGGTTCTGATGTTAAAGTCAGAAAACCGTTTATACGTCGTAAAACAACAGCAAAGGAAATCCCAAATCAAACTCTCTGAAGTAGTAAGGCGTTTGCAACGTAATAACGTTTAAAAATAAAACGACACGAATATGTCTGAGGCGTCGTAAGACAAAAGATATCAACTAAAGTAAATATGAGTAATACATCCTTTTGCATTGACCATCTGTCAATAAACATTTACAATAAATATTTATATTTATATTTATATTTATATTTATGTGACTTAATCTAAAAGTAAAAGCTCATACATTTTTTAATACAAAACTTCTAAGAGTTACGAAGACGGAACTAGTACCATGAAAATGTGCAATGTTTTATGCATCTCTATTTTTCTACATTGTCAGTGATATTAATGCCAGCGTTGAACGATGCTTTTGCAACGTGTGTTTGGATCGCGATTTGTCATACGTGGATGGTTAGCCTGGTGTGTACACGAGTTGAATATAGCATTTTATCTTGTCGGTGTGGACTCATGTCTTTGATTATTATTATTTTTTTGTAATAAATTTCCCATTTTAAATGTATAATTATTTTTTATTCTAAGTTGGCTATAGTGGGATTATACCATTAATTTGCAAAACCGATATGCATCTATAAAATAAAGACATTTGAAACATAAAATGAAATGTGTGATTTTTGTTAAAAACTATACTCTAAATGTAACTATTGCACCCTTGTTTATTTCATTATACATAGGTTTTGTAAATTGCACTAAGCGGCCCGCTTGAAATAACTGTCCACGCCCATATGTTTTATCGTTATTTAACTGTTTATTGATATTTATTAAACATACCGTGGCACACATGCATTTGACAAAAGGAGAACACGGCATTTAAAGTATAATATTTCGAGACCCGTATTAGTGAAAGTATACATTACACTGCAACGACATCGTGTGCATATATTCTGTTATAGTTTTAAATAGAATTTGATGTCTGTCCATCGCTTGCGAAGATGACCGTGATTATGAGATTTTCTGTGGATTAAAAAATAACAGGTTAGATAAATTAGAACTCTGTAGTATTTGCTATATATTGGTCACATGTGGGATAATTCTGTATCGGAGGTGCGGACTGCTCTGTCATTTCTGATATCACATTTTTCTTTTGCGTTATTTGTTACTTGCTTATTTAGCAATTCTAGCCTCTTCCTGAGTTGCGGTACACCATAAACATCTGTCTTGGATTAGTTTTTCTTATGTTAGAATACCAGCCGAACTGTTTATAGCGAAACAGATTGTACACTCGATATATAGTAAGTGCTAATATGTGCGGTATGTTACGTGCGCGTATTTTGTTAATACAAAGAATGGAACGAGTGTTGATGTATGTATGTATTGTGTATGTCAGTTGACAAATTGGTTAAGATGCATGTATATATCATATTTTGTACACACCTTTAAAAGAGTGACAAACCCCTATTATATATGTGACGTTTTGTTGTAAGATAACGAAGCAGAGTGAACCTGGCGTGTAAAAAAAAATAACACATTTGGAGTTGCTACCCACAGACACAACGTGAAAATGTGTAGAAAAAATATGGGGTTTTAATTGAAAGAAAAAAAGGAAAAATCTTAAACAGTGACGATAGAATTAAAAAAAGTAAAAAAAAACAATACGGATGTCAATGGCGTTGAAATTGTAGGAAAAATCTTGTTTGTTAGTAATAGAAATTGATATTTTTTGTTCTGTTTTTATTAGAATTATTCTGAATTAAATTGTTTTTCTATGAAAAGGGATTTCACTAACACAATGTTTAAAAGTCAAATTGACCGTTTTGAAAAATGGTATGTATTATTTAACTTGGTAGCCTTCAATGAAACAAAAACAAAAAACAAGAAAATGTGTTGTAATGCTTATAATCTTTTATTTAGACTTTATGTAAGTTGGTTGTATTGTTCGTAATTTTGTTTGCGTTTTTTTTTTGTGTAGCCGTGCTGAAGTACAATTCGATATATTTAGTTCCTTATAAGTTACAAAAAGAAACAGTAATGTATGCATATATAAATCTGATGTTTTTTAATCGGTGTCTGTAGTATGAACCAGTTTATAAATGTGCATGGATATATTATATTGTCCGGCTAGTATATGCCTGAGATAGCTGGTTGCGAGTACTTAACAAGAGAAAATTGGAATATATCTACAACATACTGTAACGCGGACAGTTTATATTAAGCCGTGAAAGAGGGCAGTGGGGGAGTGTAGTCATAAATAAAATGCCGCAATTACGTAAGGGTTCATGAAACGAGTGACATTAACTAAGTTGAAATTGTGCTATCAAATGGGAATAATAGAGTTAATTGTCCACACGCGGGAGGTAGCTTGGATGAAAGGAACCATACTAAGTCATCTGATTATCATGCATGTGAGGTGACCCTAGTTTTGTATTCTGAAACATTACTGAAGTAACATTGGAAATGATCGATAACCTCTTAAGTGAGACGTTGTACTTAAGTGCTTATCTGTAAAGGGCGCTGTCCGTACGGGCGCTAAAACACAATGGTAGAATTGGAGGCCCGCTCTATCCTCCGAAATTATGGGTTATATTTAGAAAAAGTGTGAAGGTTTCCGATGATCTGTATTCGATTTCCTGAAGATCTAAAAAGTCAGGTTGGGAAAAATTAGAATATCACATGCATAATTAGGGGCAGACATTGGGAGCAGGGACTTACTATTTTATTCCCAAAATGTAAATGAGCGTAAATTGGTTGTAGCAAACGAAAAACCCTATGTGCTATGAAATGCATACACGTCCTTGAGAGGTGTTGACGTCCATTGAAAAATGGCTAGGGTAAACATTAAATAATATGTAAGTTGTATGAGCTATACCCAAAGGGAAATGACATGTAGCTGTAAAGAAATTCGGGTTAAATAAAATAAGAGAGGAGTGAATTACAAATCAAACTAAAAAGAATAATAGGGATAGGGTCTGATATTTTCTTAGCCTGAAGGTGTGTGTAGATATTTCAGGATTGGTTTTATGAAAGGGTGGAATGTAAAAAAAAGAAAAAAACATACTACCCTGCGATTGGAATATTTCTTAACGGAAGCTAGTTTAGCTATGAGTCTTCATAGCTAGACACAAAGGATACAAACACCAAGGTATGAAAATAGTAAACATTTTGACAAGAACAATTCAGCCGAGTTTGTTACAATGACAGTCGGATTAGGTCCAACGATAAATTAATAAAGTTGTATAATAGACGGTCAAACAAGCAATAAAGTGCTTACAATAATGGGATTTGTCCTTCTAAAAACCTATACACAACCACTCGTTAAAATACATTTCCAACTTTAGCCGCCGCCCCTGAATGTCTTTTAAAAACTATTGTAAAAGTAAAAATTAACAGGCGATCAGGAGAATGCACTGCTCGATGTCGGGAACTCAAAGAAATGCTAGGTAAAGTCAACAAGAAATTATTTTGTCCCCTTCCCCAGCAGCGTAACAATGGCAAAGGCGCCATTGTCTGCACAAGTGAGTAGTTATTGTTTGGTAGACTTACTATTTAATTAAGTCTCTTATAAAACCACTAAATTATCCGTAATGCAAAAGCCTTACTGCGAAATAATACTGGGACACGATTTTTTGGAGGCAAACACTACCAGATTGAAATTTCGTTCGGCGGTTTAATGCCCGCATTGAAATTTTGTGGATTTGCGATATCAAAAACCAAAACTCGTCACTTTTTGAAAACCTAGATGAAAACTTTAAAACCATAGCAGTGAGACGCAGACGTTTTTCTTCTTATAATACAAAATATTCATTGACTCTGAGATAAAACGACTACTCGAGTAGTGTATAATTGAGTCTAATAAATCATCCTGGAGGGCTCAGATAGTTATAACTACATCTGAAACCATAAAAAGTGAATTACTATAGATTACCCCCAAACCATACATAGATGTACTCTTTTGGACACCTTACACTACTCAGAATAGATTAAATGATAAGCGAAATAGCAAAATATCGTATGTTAAGCACTCTGGACTTGAAAAACGCGTATCACAAGATCGCTAGTAGACCTAGAGACTTACTATAAATAGCTGTTGAGGCGAACCATCGACTATATCAATTTCGCAGGATTCCTTTTGGCATTACGAATGGGGTATCCAGTTTTCAAAGAATAGTCGACCAAATCACAACAGATAAGAAAGTGGAAGACACATTTGCGTACATTTACAATGCCACAATATATGGCCATAAAAAAGTAACACGACGAAAATCCCAGACAGTTCATGTCTACCGTTTACAAATACAACCCTACCCTAAACGACGACAAATTCTCGTTAGGACTGGACAAAATAAACTTACTGGCGTGTACATTAAGCAACAGTTTTATGGCACAGGACGAAGATAGATTGAAATATTTACTCCAAATGGCTATTCCTCACAATCGGCCTTTTTTACAACGTGCTATGAGCATGTTATCTCACTGTTCCCAATGGATTGGAGCGTTTTGATAAAAGATGCATCCACTAACACAAGTAAAGACGTTTATTCTGCCCCGTCAAGCCGTTGAGGCATTCGAGTGACTGAGAAAAGATATTGCGCAATCAGAAATTACAAAAATAGACCAAAATATTCCTCTGGTTGTTGAAACGGATGCGTCAGACTGGTGTTGCTGTAGCCTTTTCTTTTTTCAAGGTCCTTCTCGCAAGCTGAACGACGACACTCCGCAATTAAGAAGGAAGCCTACGCAATAGTCACGGCATTATAAAAATGGCGACACTACATGATTGAACGCAACTTTAAACGTATTACTGACTAAAATTGGTTGCTTTTGTGTTGAACTCTAAGCAAAATAAAGAATGAGAAAATAATGAGATGGAGAAGGAACTACGTTGTTACTCCTTTGACGACAGCTACCGACCCGGCAAGGAGAACTTAACAGCTGAAACACTGCCAAGAGTATGCTGTACGGCATCAAGCGTGGATCCACTCATGTCTTTACATAACCATTTCTGTCAGCCGGGCATTACTTGAATAATTCATGCTGGGAGGTGTAGAATCTTGCCTTTCTCAGTGGAGGAGGTAAAATGAATTACAAATTCCTCACAGACGTGTGCTAAAATAAAGCCTTGGTTTACTAAACCCCAAACTAGCGTTTTAATAAAAGCAAAATTACCGTTTTAAAGACCCAATCTTGATTTTAAATGAAGCTACACAGCAAACAAGGAACCGAGATAATATATATATATATATATATATATATATATATATATTGACTGTTGACGAATATTTACGGTTTCCTTTTGCCTTCCCTTGCGCAAACATATCGGCTACTATAATTATATAAGCCCTCTGGTCACTATTAAGCGTCTTTAGAGCCCCTGCATATACACATTCGAATCGAGGGGTTTCTTTGATGTCAGACAAGCTTCGACAATTTCTACAGAAACGAACAGTTGCTATAAGTCGGAAAACTCCCTTACATCCTAAGGGTAACGGCCTATGTCAGTGAAAGATATAACGGAATTATATGGAAGACTTTAATTGGTTGCATCAAATAACGGATGTTCGATTGATAATTGGGAATATCTCCTTCCTGAGTTGTTCGACTTATAGCTACTCTTCGTTTCTGTAGAAATTGTCGAAGCTGCTCTGACATTAAAGAAGCCCCTCGACCCGAATATGTATATACATAAACTCTAAAGACGGTTAATAGGGACCAGGCGGATTATATAATCATAGTAGCCGCCATTCAATTCCTATTGTGTACCGCGACGTATGCCATTCCACACGAAAGTTTTTTATACCTTTTCAGCGACGGAGTTCGACGAGAGCTTCGCTTCTATCTTGTCTCTTTCGACCAAGTACTGTGTTTTTGAAACAACATACACGTTACACCAAGACCGATCCATTGATGGATGAGGTAGAGCTCATAGAGGCGAACCCCCAGTACGCTCTACTACATGGAGTTGATAGTCTAATGATGAATAAAAATTAAAAAATAAGTAGCATCATGAATGTTTGCTTTTTGGGGAGGCAAGTAAGTAGAAGCAAAACAGTCATTTGTTAAAGTGTAGAATAGTAAACAGTCAAGAAATTGTAAACAATGAAAAAATAATCAACAAATACCTTTTACCAAATGCAATAAAATTCAAGTATCGTTTATTCATGCTGACAGTGTTTACATTCTTTTATTTCATTTGGCTGTCGGTACAACAAATAACTGGTTGCTTGTCGCTTAATCATTGGGAACTTCATTCTTTAAAAACTGTATAAACATATATGACGATCACTAAATCTAAATTTGGAGTGCAAACTCGAACTTGGTGTTATTGGTAAAATACGTCATTTGTTTACATCTTTTGAGGAATTAGACTCCCAATCCTTTAACCGATAAGGGGGCATTTGTTTATTTTTTATTCAGTGTATTTGAACAATATATTTTTAAATTATTAAAAATAAACACCTTATTTTCAGCATGTTAAAATGATACAGGTAGGTAGAAACAAAAATCCTACTACGTGTGGTACATCAATATATATATATATATATATATATATATATATATATATATATATATTGCTGCTGATGCTTGATTTTTACAATTTTCGACTGTTAATTTTTCTACACTTAAGTTATAGCGACCGCTACATATGGCCAGAACACATTTTTACAGGAACATTTCCGTATCAATCACCGTTTTTAACACCTACAAAATGAGAACACGTAAGCACGTAGCTTTGCGATACCGCAAATAAGCTGGAACGTGCGAGAACATCGATATATAAGGATTTGCAACGAAAATCAAATCAGTTTTTCAAGTTTTCTCTTGTCTTCAACAAGATTGGATGTCAACGAAATTCTGCAACTGGAAGGCGTTAAAATCCCTCGTCTTGAATTTGTGTGCCACGTAAATGAATCTTAATTCTCATCATGGAAAATTGCCACATCGCGCGAGAAATTAATTCGTCTTTAAACAATGATCTTCTGAATTACTATTTTTTATGTGATGAATACACACAAACACACACACACACACACACACACACACGCGTATTTCGCTTACATGCTTTAATGATTGTTTGTCTCTTCAAAAATAATCACATTGATTTCAAGGTACGGTTGACATAAAAATCAGTAATCATAGACTCCATATTATCTTTACGAAATCCTCATTTAGCAAGCCCTGCATAATGAACACTAATTAAAAGAAAACACTTACATTGACTTAATATTCCTAACACGTAAATAAATGTTAGTATTTCGTATTAATATAATGATTTTAAGTTTTTTGCCAAGTGTCGTTATTTTCCGGAGATATTTCTATATTTTTACTCTATGAATGTGATGATATGATCTGATGACACCTTTCTATTTATTGTCGATCTCATTAAATTATCGTAAACATTTACTCACCCCCTTACAAATGAGTGACTCCCGGCCAAACAGAGGCTGACCCCCCCTAAAATGTAATAGGAAAAATCGAATTCATAGAGTATTTTATGAATTGTTTGCCGACAAGATGTTGAGGAACAAAACGAATAGTCAATAAATGATTGTTACCAAAAGGAATAAATGCTACGTTTTTTATGTAGATAAAAATGAATGAGTTTAATTTATGTTGTAAAGTATTTTCATGTGCGCTTCTTTATTTTTTGATATAAAATTGCAGGTGTGTACATGTCAAATATCTCAAGCATTTCTAGAAAAAAAAAATGCTAGCAGCTAAATCAAAAGATTCCCCGCTAGGTTGCAAACGAAATCTCTAGATCTAGCGGGAAAACCGCTAAATTGGAAACACTGATTATTCCCATTGAAATTATTAGCTTAAAGGGAAATACCTTATAGTTTAATGATAGTTCCGGTTTCAAACTTTAACTGTTTTATTAATAAATAAATATAAAGTAAATCGATATAAATTGAATAAAAATAAACTACTTAAATAGATTTTACATAATATTTTTAAACAGAACAATTTGAACGATTCTATTTAAAGAAATAATTCATAAGACCGAGCTAATTATTAAAACAGATTCCAATGTAATATGCAAATGAGGTGACTTATTCAGTGTAGATTTTGTTTGTAAAATACTATATATAGAAATCTTCTGTATATCTAGAAAAACAGAGATGTGTGTGCCACAGACGATTTCTGATTGGTTAATCCAATAATCACATCTATTAAAAAACTATGGTTCCTACGTTCTTAAATTTACCATAAAATATTATGCCCTTATTTATTGTCCATCTTGGAAGGGTCTATTTTTTTCCTAACTTGCCATTTACAAATTACAAAATTACGAAACTTACACCAGCCATCACAATCCAACCTCCGACACCACGTCCGCCATTCTGACGCTAGCCGTACACACGTACACACAACAGGAAAACAAACGCTGTCCTCCAAAGGACAGACTATTAGTACTACTACCCAGCACACGCGCACGCACGCAAACACGCACACATACACACGTTCACTACCGTCCTTGTGTACATCACGTTGTTATGGCAACCAAGCCAGTTCCCTTTTATCCATTCATTTGCTTATACGTTTTTTACTACATTTTGTTATTTATTTTTTTTATTTATTAAAGGTAAGAGAGTAATTCGGGTATACATACTAAACTGTTAACCGTTAGTTTGCGTGTTCGATCCTGATCGATTCTACTTTTTTTTTAAATTCTATTTGTTTATTAAATCCTATCCGAAGCGGGGAGGGGCTATACCCTTTCCTTCCACCTCCCCCCAAGGGTGGGTTTCTAACGGAAGGCGTCCGATCCTCCACCCACCTACGGGCAAGCAGGGGGAGCTGGCCACCATCCCCCCACCAAAAAGGGAAGCCTGGCATTGACTCACCCGAAATGGGGGAGCTTGGCAGTTTCTCCCCCCAAAGGATGGAGCCGATGTCCCCCCCAAGGGTGGGGGGCGAAGAGGCCAGGAGGAGGTGACTTTTTTTTTTTGGGGGGAGAAGCCTCCAGGCACACTCCTCCCTGAAGGTGGGGTTGGGGATTATCTCTCCCTGAAGGGGGAAGGCAGGCACCAAGCATGTAAATCCAGAGGGGTGACTTTTTTTGTTACCCCTCGGAGTAGGAAGGGGGCCGATCACCCAGGCAACGCCGGGTAACCCCTGCTAGTTATGTATAAAATATTATGTGTAATCTCCTTTATATATATATATATATATATATATATATATATATATATATATATATATATATATAAAGTAATGTATAGAAATAGCTTATAACGGATTTATATATTTCTTGACCAGGAGAGGTGTACAAACAGATTAAGAAATAGCTTCAAACGATTTATTTATTTGTCTATGGAAAGTTGTACACATAGGCATACATACATACATACGAACGCTACTAGGTCATATATTTATAGAAGTAAAAAAAATACCCCGGCTTAGATTGAAATAAAAATGTAAAGACAACGAGTAAAGTACGATAACAATTAGACGACCTTTACACGGTCTTCTAAAATCTACTAATTCTTAACATAAAAGATATCATGTTTCACAGTCCGCATGCATATTCTTGAAACAGTTGACGAACAGAAAAAAATCCGATGTCTCCCAAATACCAATTTAGCGATTTTGACCCCTTAGCACGCTTTTTCTAGATAAAAACAGATTAAAAATTTTCCACATGTCTAAATACCCTATATAGCAAATTTGAAGTATGTAGATAAAAATTGTTGAGTATATAGGTTGAGAAGTGTCCTCACACGCATTCTCACTTTTAGAGATGTATAGATTTTTTGAATAGGTTTTAACATCATAGCGCTAATAGAAGTTAATCTAATAGTTAAAAAGAACACTGTATAGTGTAACATGTAGAAATTAAAAAAAAAAACATCGGAATCAGAATTTTTAACGAGATCAAAATACAGTATTACGGGTAGAAGTAGTAATTGTATCGAAATATTGCAACACTATTTAAATCAGCTCATCATTCTACAAGGACGCATATAAATATAAGGACATTTTTTATGAAGCGACTATGGGCACTTATACATTCAGTTTCAAGTGTTGTTTATAATGAAATATTTAAGCATGAGTAAACGTGTATCCATAAGCAATATACAATAATTCAATCACCAAGTTTCTAAAAAAAATGTGTTCTGGATATGACCTTAAACTATATCCAGTGGTGAGGCCCCAGCTTGTGGGCTTTGGGGAGTGTGGAGCAACCCTTTAATTACCATTGCTCCCAGGTCCACTCTGACCCGGAGTGGTAGTACCTGTTAGGGTCCCAACTATGGGTTAAATAGAAACCGACTTGAAAACAACAAATATATTCTATTAAAATTTTTTTTTCTTCAAAATCTTTGGATTCGGCATTAAATAACCCGAAAAGGGTTGATATGCCGTAAAACAAAAACAACCAACCAAATCTAAAAAAAAAATGTGAATATATGTTCTGCTAAAGATTGATATTTAAAAAAAAATCGTTTTAATCTTTCTGTAAAATATCGAATCCAATCATTAGAAGAATAACATCGCATATTGGCCGATTCTAAATATTTTCTGAAAGCGCAGCTAACAAAATAAAATAAATAAAATAAAATAAAGCAGTTGAACGAAAATTGTAAGTCAACAATCTATGAATCATGATTCGAAAATTATGTTTTAGGGGCGGTGTATTAACTATAAAATCCTGTTTAACGAGGTAATGCGTGTTGATTTTGCGTAAATATAGAGTGAAACAAACCTATGTATTTTAAATATTTCACTTTTTTTTTTACTTGCTTTTAAATGTTAATATTGACGAGAAAATTTGAATTACGATATTTTCATAAAACCAAAAAAACAAAAAACAAAAACTGTTTGTTAACAAAAGCAACGTGCGATAAGGGAAATATAGAACACTCCAGGTTAGAAAAATCTAATTTTTAAATAGCATTTTGAAATTTGTTGAAATGTACTTTCTCGCAACAAAAAATATAGACACAAAAATAGAGAGAGGATTCTACAGAGAAGGAAATCAGTAACGAAAGAGAGACAGATAATATTGCAATGTGGCATGACGGTAATACTCACTAAAAATAAACAGTTTATTAGCAAATGTATAGTTCAAAAGTATACGTCATAGTTCCATGGCCATAACTGCACTGTTAATTATTTTCTTCTGGACGAGCAGCTCTGACACAAAATTGAAACCTGAGCAGAGTAAAGCTGCTGAAGTAGAAGCAGTCCTGATTTTGAAACGTACCTGGGCATCCCCGTCGGCATTTCCTAGTCAAATCGCATCAGACAATACGAAATAGAATTACTCCACCCAAAAGAATGGAAGCAAAACCTAGGAAGGTTGATCGCCTAGAACAAATATTTGAGCTCGCCAAAGACCTAGTTTCTGTCAGAACAATTGTCGAGATTGGACAGTTGGACACTCGATTGCCCAAATAAATGGCGGGACGCGCTGCATGTATATCATGTAAATACATCTATAATATTCTATCAGTAACACTATTATATGAAAACATTTAGATCAGTTTAGTGAATATGACATAGAGATATAAATATTACAGATATTGCGATAGTTTAGAAAATATTAACTTTATTGGTAATTTATACGAAATAACTGAAATAATTATAACACGGTAACTCTAAATACAATTAACTGTAACATCTGCGTTTGAAGAAATCCGAGAATATATTTTTATTTGCTATTACATAATAGTGCCGAGGGAGAGGAGATGCCCTCTCTCTTTTGCTGGAAGCAGAAAAAAAGTGCTCATCTCATGGTTACCAAGGTTGAAGAGAGAGGCTAGCACTGATATTGCATTATGGCTCGTTTTTCATTGTGTAGTTCCGCGCCATAAAATCACACCTCTATGGCGGAGGGTAAACAACACAAGAAAAACATCCAGTGGCACAAGCAAATGGTGCAACAGATTGTCTACAACAAAAAGAAAACGGGTTTTCATCTAACGGAAATGGAATCAGATTGTCTTCTCTCGGTCAACATTTTTTCGTTTCACTTTGTGTGTGTATATATATATATATATATATATATATATATATATATATATAGTGGAAAAAGTAATTAATACAAACTGAAGAAAGTGCTCAATACTGTTGTAGAGCAAATATGCGTTTCATTTTTTATTACCGTATCTTTCTGTTAAGTTACATTATTGTTTCAGCTACCCGGCCGCGTAAATAAATAAACCGAATTATAACCCCCCCGCCTCCAGACATAAGCGAACAGCTAACAGGTCAAGACATACTTACCAAGAAATCATCTCACCAAAAGGACACCAAAAACTTAAACATTAAGAATCGAATTTAAAGTAACCCCCTCCTCCTACCCCACATATTCCCCTCCCCCCCATGTATCGTTATACACTCAGCCACAGCAGGAATAAACTTCCCAGACCCTCCCCCACAAGTTCCTTAAACTCCAAAACTAAAACATTACCGACATACCAAGCGCCATCTCCCCCCCTTGTTACCTTCCTCTCTTTCTTCGGCCCTCTTCGCACCCCCTGACCTCATTCACCCTTTCACTCTTTCATCCCATAATAACAAACATTTCTGTAAAAGTCTGAGGAAGCTACAAACGACAAAAAAATAAGAGCCGAGTAGCTGAAACAATAATGTAACTTAACAGAAAGATACGGTAATAAAAAATAAAACATATATATATATATATATATACAGAGAGAGAGAGAGAGAGAGAGAGAGAGAGAGAGAGAGAGAGAGAGAGATAAATAGATACCGAGAAGAAAAGGGCATAAGATTTTCTTGTGTGTAATATGATTATTATCGCCACCGTATGCCTTAATATCAAGGGTAAACAAATATGGACTTAAAACGAATAATGGGATGAATCATACTTCTATCAATAAAATATTGAACGGCTAGCAATTTGGATAGTCTAACAAAGAATAAACAAAACGGGAACGAAGTACAAAGAAAAATCGATATGGCCTTTTCAAAACAAAAACAAATTATGAGAAAATCGACAGTGATCATTTATATGGACGTTTTTGTCAATGGGCATTGATCGGTGAGCTCTTCTTTATTATCTCGTCTTTCACCAACTCTTTATTCATATACATATATATATATATATATATATATATATATATATATATATATATATATGTATATATATATATATTGTTTTATGTATCCACTTATAATTTTATAAAGGGATATAATATTTTATGTATCGATTTTCTGTATTTCCCTTAACATTTCTCGATGCGTACGAAGAACGTTAGTAATATATATATATATATATATATATATATATATATATATATATATATATATATATATATATATATAGATATAGATATATATATAGATATAGATATATATAGATATATATATACATATATATATGCATATATATATAATAATTTAGTAATTTAAATTTTATGATGTGAAATGTTTAAGTCTTAAATCTAGAATTTTCATTATATGCAAGACAAAGAATACATTTCAATAAGTATACCTCCTTAACCTATAGGTTTTCGATGTTTACCAATCTCCTCAGAGGAAAAAATATTAACAAATATTATAAATGGTTTATACCTTATTTGCCAAATACAATAAAATCATAATTAAATATTTGAACCATTTATAATATTTGCTAATATTTTTCCCTCTGAGGAGATGGGCCGACATCAAAAGCCTATAGTTTAAGAAGATATACTTATTGAAATGCATTCTTTGTCTTGCATATAATAAAGATTCTAGATTTGAAATTTAACCAATTTACATCATAAAATTTAAAGTACAAAATGATGATTTATTTGCACTATCTGGTATATTGGGCAATTTTTATTAAGCTGGGATTGTGTTTATAAAATATTACAGTCAAGAATAATTTGCAAGACCGATAATCAGATTTCCATACCAGTATATCATTATTATTCTAAATTATATATATATATATATATATATATATATATATATATATATATATATATATAAAGAGAAAGAGAGAGGGGGAGAGAGAGAATAAATGACAAAAAAAACTATATTCCAAAATTCATTATGTTGATCATCTTATAGTTTATTCCTTTAATTCCGTTGACTTATACAATTCTTGGCGGTATCTGTTTCGTAGCGCAAAAGCAATCACTTAATTATTATATCAATCAGTGAAATTATAAAACAGATACTGTCGAGATATGTATATATCAACTGAATAAAAAATGAATTAAAAGATGGTCAACATCATGATTTTTAAAACATAGTTTTGTCATTTTCTCTATATTGCTCTGTAATTATATTGAGCTTCTTAAATAAGAAATGGTATATATTATAGGAAAATATATTTCTACAGATATATATATATATTATATATATACATACATATGCATATATATATGAACACACACACACACACACATATATACACACACATCATTTTTTTATATTTATAAACTATTTATTTATATAAACTAGCAGCACACCTGGCTTATACTTGTAGTAAAATACGCTTAAACATGGCCATGCTAGTTGTGCAGATGTTGTAATCATTATGGAACTAATTATATATTAATACTATACCTAACATTTAATACTGCTTTCACACGAAATAGAAAACTATAACTTGAGTACTCTCAGCTACAATCGAGACCACAAGCCTGGATCTCAATCGGCTTTCGCTACTATATGAGATAAGGCATGATAAATGTCAAATCTTAAATTTACGATGTTGAACCTACAAATGTATATTTGAATGAGTAGACGAGTACTTTAAGTCGACGTACAACTGCACAAGTTCTAATTTTTATTCCTTAGCAAATATTTTTACCGGCTACATTTTAATAGAATTTTGCTTCTCATGTCCGAAGCACCTATATATACATTTTTAATTGTATGGTTCTGTGTCAAGGGTTCCGCAATCCCCAACCATACCTTTCCCGAATCCACACCGTAGTGGCAAAGAGAAGTCCAAGGAAACAATTCCAAGA
The DNA here is from genome assembly GCF_053919585.1 of Euprymna scolopes. Lineage (NCBI taxonomy): Eukaryota > Metazoa > Mollusca > Cephalopoda > Sepiida > Sepiolidae > Euprymna > Euprymna scolopes. Next base: position 42,691,633 of record NC_136520.1, read on the forward strand.
TAAGCGGAGAGCACATACAGCAGCTGGGAGTCACAAATGGCCACGCATCTTGTACTGGCCAGGCCCATCGCTGTTTAACCTCGGTGATCTGACGAAAACCGGTGTGTCAAACATGATTGTACCGTAAACACACACATGTATATATATATATATATATATATATATATATATATATATATATATATATATATACAGGGTGACCCCAAAAAACGGGGCCCAACTTTAATAAGGCCCTGTTGCTTAGTGTTTTGTCCGAATGAAATGAAACTTTGGTCATAACAAGTTTATTATATTCAAAACCTCACATCAAAACACTAGGGTCTTTGGCATTTTTTCCACCGTTGACTGTAAAATGCTCAGAAACACAATTGGATGTCCTCTATTTGTGGGGGTCACCCTGCATACATGCATACACATATACACACACACACACACACACACACATATATATATATATATATATATATATATATACACACACAGATAAACCTAAATGAAAGGACAAAAAATGCTTTCAAAGTAAGCTCAAAATCTTATATTAAGACAACGCAACACGTGAAATAAGTGAGGAACAGATTATGCAAGCTGTCCGGCAATTAGTCGAAGAATTAAAACCCACTGTGGCCTGACAATTAGGTATAATAATGATATTAATACTGCCAGCGATTAATCAAGTGGAAGGATACAGGACATAACGTAGAAAAATAGGGGCATAACATCCAAAAGTGCAGATGGCTTGCACAGATTAACATGTTTAGAGAGTCAGAAATAACTTATGACAATGAGACTACGAGTGAGATTCCTGGAATCGTATCCAACTCACAAAAAACGTATTCATTTTAACTTGTGATGACATCGTTTGATTCTATAAATCTCCATTAATACTAATATTCGATCTTAATTACTGAAAGCTGAGTAATTTGTGTGAAGCGATATACACGACAGAAATTCTTTTCAAAGTTGAACGAATAAGTTCTTTAGACTTTTGTCTTCTCGCAAACATCGCACTCTTCACAAGCAAGTTCTTTTCAACCGTCGACCGACCAAATAAAAAAAACGACTCTAATCTTTGTTTCTGCTTGGTTTTTATAGCCGTCGGGCGAAGCTAATTGTCGCGGTCATGCGAATATCGCTCACCTACGTTTTTCCTTGTAATCTAACGGTCCCAGGTACGCTCTCCGATGCAGGCACACACAGCTCATTCTTCGTGTGCGGCTTCGCGCATGCTCTTCACAATTACTTCGTTTCTAACTAAAAACCGCGAGCTGTCTTTTTCAATATATGGAAGACATACCGTTACAAGACCCATCATTCTGATACCGTCGCGAGTAACCAACTGGAGAAGGCCCGAGGTTAAATTGGCCGAAACATGGTGAAGCAACAATAACTATAAATAGCCCGCAAAAAAATTAATACTCAAATTATGAAGCCAACAACTCACAGAATTGCAAAAAGTAAAATAAATAAACCATGTAGTAATCCGCTGGAAAGAAGCTCCGCGGTATAGAGTTCCGCATACTGGTAGTCTAAGAAATAATAAAATAAAAGGGGTCCATGGAATCTACGTTTAGTTTTATGCAAAGGTGAGTGTAGGGGAAATTGCTGACAGTGATTTTACCTTGTCCAGTGTTTATTGTTGATGTTTTGCGGGGGAAAAATGATCACAGAATAATGTTCACTTCGCATTTGTCATGACAACAACGGTTAATCAGAAATAATCTCGCAACGCTCTTCTGTTAAAGAGAGGTTGTAAAAGAAGATATATTTATAAATTTGTTTCGAACTCGCTGTGTTCTTTCTTGTATAACTTTGAATATTAATTTAATCAATATAATTCGATTTAATTTCTATGATTTATATATTGTTTCATTTATAAATTATATAGGATTGCAATGTGTGCTTTACAAGTACTAGCAAAGTTTTTAAATGTTGTGATAAACAACTGTCTTACGGGGCTACACTAGAAGAAAATAATAAATATCATAGAATGTTTCAATAGAGATGATTCATACAAAGAAAATAAAATATAGTGCGTTAAGATAAAGAATCATTATACACAAAAATGAAAACCTTTACTAGACTTCAAGATTAATGCCAAGCATACATTGGCTTCCTCCAAAATGCTATTTAAAAGCCCAGTCATAAAAAAATAAAGACAAAATAAAAAAAAAATCTATTGGCTATATAGCCTATTTTTTAAATCAAAACTTACTCGTATTACATACATAAGATGGGTATTACACATGAAATAACAGTATCTTACCTACGGTAGATAATTTAGAGCATGTATATGAAAGGACAGGTAATATGCAACATATTTATCTCATCAAATCCCAAACGATGCCAGGTATTTTGCTAATATATATTCTCACCTATTTCATTCAATCCTGGGCAACTAATAATAATATGTAAGTGACATCCCTTGGATGTAGATTCGTTGTGGAATACAATACTAGACTTCAAGATTAATGCCAAGCATATAATTGGCTTCCTCAAAAATGCTATTTGAAAACCCAATCATAAAAAAATAAAGGCAGAATATAAAATTCTATTTGCTATACAGCCTATTTTTTATCTAAACTTACTCGTATTACATATTAGGGATTATATGTCAGTAGAGATTGTTAGTTAGTGTGTATTTCGACAGTGATCACGTTTAGTAAATGGCATGCCATTTAATCTGCAAAAAGATCATTCCATAATACGGGTAACCAATGGTTGACATAGGAGGTATACTGCCAAACGCAGTGGGCAGAACAATCTGACCATGAATAATTGTGTAAGCTTTTCGAGTGAGAGAAACAGGTGTTTAAAATTAGCTTTTCTGTGAGAAACTCTGCGAACAAGACGCGCCTAATAATCAGAAAATGGATAATCCCAGTCAAGGTTAACTATGTGTCTGTCTGTCTGTCTGTGTTATCTAGTTCGTTATGTTTAGACGTTACGTGTAAAATATTATTAACTTGATAAGAAAACATTAGTTTCTCTCACCTGTGCCTAGTCCTCCTAAAATATAACCATTCAGATAACTCAGCGGACGTCTCTTTCTTTATTAATGTCTGCATAGCAAGACACGTATTCATAGTGGTTAAGCAGATGGAAAGATCAAAGGGCACTCATGAGAGGCGGTAATGAAAACTATGAAAAATACTTTATTAACACCGGCTCATGTATTTATAACTAATGTATGGGTTGTTAAAACGTTCCACTTATTCGGCGATGAAATATGTCCTGCCATGAATTAGTCACCTATTTTGTGATATGCCCATTGTAGCTTATGGTTCATCATAATCTCATGTTAATAATTTTATAACTGTCGATGGCAATGAAAATGGGAGAATAAACAAAGAAAGGAAATATAGCAGTCCGGCCGGCGTTGCCCTGTCGTAAAATACACATAAATATTATAGTTTAATTAATGCAGGATTCTTATTTATTATAACTAAAATTATTATAACTAAAATACCTTAGGTATTAAACGAAACGTACAATTCTATTAAAAAATGAACTAACAAAAACTCGAAAATAAACTGTGATATGTGTATGTGAGTATTTTTTTTTTTCCAAACTGTTCATTTCTTGTAAGTAAAAACATATACTCGAGCTGAGGCTGAAACCAAATCTTTAAGACAGTGAGTCAAATACGATAAACATTAAGCTAGTTTGAGACCTTTATTAAAAAGTGTTTCCGAACTTACTTATTTTTAATATGAGTAATTTGTCATGTGGAAGATTCACGTATGCGCATTCGTGAAACACTAAATACAGATAAAAATTTGATGACCCCCCCCCACGTACCAATTTTTACTTGTTAACATCTTAGCATCCCGTTATTTTTTTACGGATTAGAATGAATAAAAACGTTTTCCTATATGCCTTAATACACTACATACACAATTTGAAATCTCAAGATAAAAACTTCGCTGGGTATATAGGTTAAAAGTGTCCTCACACATAAATTTTTTTTGTTTTTGTTGTTGTTTTTAGATGTAAAGATTATAGTCGCGTGTCTGTTTGCGGTACGGTCTCTATTTTACAAGTGTGTACATTTTTTATATACAGACTTTAAACTTGATATATCCTGGATATTAACCATGTGGAATGGAGCTGATTTTATTTTCATCCGTTATTAATGGCTAGTACTGGATAAATAGAAAGAAAAATCGAATTTGGCAAGAATAAGTCGATTTAAAGTACTCTATAACGTATTTCCGCATGTACATTTATATATTTTGCGATGTTATTTTTTTTAAAGTTTTATATGCGTATTATACTAAATAGACATATTTTGCTTTAAATTCTAACTCATGACATACAAGTTATGATTTTTTAAAACTTCCTGAATTACTACTATATATTGGGTACAATATAATGATCAATAGATTATTATCTCTCTCTAATATTAAATCTGCTTAATTATATGTCATATTTAAGCCTAGTATATGCCACGCCAGGTTGTTTGCTAGTAGTTTATAAAATAAAATTGATTGTAAACATAATTATTTCGGTAAATATGAGACAGTAGATTGTTTAAACGTTGTCTTAAGGAGAATTGCTTTTCATCACCCTGGAAAACCTTGTCAGTATTGCCAGTGTATAAGAATCCAACTGATCGGTCATCTCCCTCTCAGTACAGACCTATCAGTTTCCAGCAGCGTCATGAATAAGAAGCCTTTGTCCGGTATGTACATGTTAATTGGCTGATAGGAAGGGCGCGGTGGATACTAGAAAGCTGATTGGCTAACTAAAATCTACAATAGAAGGTGCGCATATAAAAAAAACAGACAACCACAAAATTCGCGCATAAGCCTGAAGAGTCCTAGAGTGGATGAAACGCGGAATATTCAGTGTAGCTTAATCCCCATATCTATTTTATAACTTACTAACTAGCTCTACGTACTTATTGAGCACTTTTGAAGTAAATACTTAAAGTTTACGCATAAATTTATACTTTGGTATATTAATTTTACGTGAGAAAATGAAGTAGTTTTATATATATATATATATATATATATATATAGTAGCGGGGGTACCCGGCGTTGCCCGGGTGTTTGGAGGTGTGTGTGTGCTGTTAACTAAAAAAGAAACCGGGGGAAGGGGGTAAAAGTTGGTAGGATCGAACCCGAAGCCCTGAGGCGAAGTTTGAAAATAAAATGTGAAAAAAAAACATGAACCGTTCAGCCAGCCAGAATGAGTTACTGAAAGATGTTTGAATTTATTTAAGTAAGAACCAAATTGACAGGTGCCCGTATGGAAGTCGTAGAGCGTTACAACGATGACGTATGCAATAGCTATTCAGCAAATGAGGTCAATGATAAGGTTTGTTTGTTATAAGCGAAGTAAACAAAGAAAACATAAAAACGAACGTTAAAACTTTAGCGGGGAGAGGTAATTAAAACATCGAAAAAAACACAAAAAAAACGTAAGGCAAACGAACGATGTTAAATGTAAAAATCGAAAAAACAAAAAAAGAACCAGAAAAACGAATGTTACCCCCACCCCCCAAAAAAATAACACGTAAAAAATGGCTTAAATAAGCCTGTTTTGATATTAAAATTTAAAAAAAATCGGTGGGTACCCGGATGTTATCGGATGAGTGGTCGGGGTTGGATAAGCGAATTTAAAAAAAGCAGAAAAACGAACGTTATGGGAAAAATGGCTTGAATAGCATTCATTCAATATTTAAATAAAAAAAATCGAAAAAAAAAGAAAAGACATCTCACACCACGATTCAAACCCAAAAAGTTTAGATAATGAAGCAAAGCGCTAACCAGCTGAGCTAACGCAACTATTCTTCAACCATTTAAAGTAAATCAGGTCATGACGTCATCTGACCATGCGTAGAACCGGTCGTCGTCACGAGGGGACGGTTTTTGTTGCCCCCCCCCATCGAAAATTGTCGATTACGTTTTTGGCCAATTTTTCGATATTTTTCGGAAGGATGGGGCTTCAATATGATACCGAGTTTGTGAATATTTGTCGTGTCTGTCGAAAGTTTTTAGCGTACACACAAACATACATACAAACACATACATACATACATACATATTCGCTTATATATATATATATATATATATATATATATATATATATATATATATATATTAGCGTCAATAAACAATATTGAATTAAACGTGAAGAAGTACGAACCTATGGAAACAGATTTATATTATAATCTATTTTTAAAAAAATATGATTTTGAAGGTATTTACATTATTTCTATATTTTTGTTAATTTTATTAATATGTGACCTTATTCTTCCCAGTGAATCCTGTAATTGTAAAGCAAATAAACCTCTTTGAATACCATTGATTCGCCATGATTTAACAATAAAAACGCCAATGTTATTTTTCGCTTGTTGCTTTTTATACTAATTACCGAACCGCCTGATTGTGAACTACGTTCAGTAATAACACATTACTGGCATTCTTAGGCGATAAATACAAGAAATAACAAAATTCCCGCTTTTTAAGAATAAACCAAAAAATTGTGGAAAAATATGCATGATCAGTTTATTTTGATCTTGACATAAAAATTGAGTCGATATTTTAAGCATATCATTTGATAATGACGTCGAAATATAATGGTTGCAATCATTGCGTCCCAATTGGAATCACTTTGATGAATTCAATATGGCCGATGTTATATTTTGATAAGACTGCTCTGTAATTAGCGATAGTAAAAATACACGTGCGCTCCACATTTATACGTTTGAAAAGCACTCTTATATTGAAATTAGCCGTAATAACAATAATATTATGAACGTGTGTTTTAGCAATGCTCATTGTGAGCACCGGGTAATATTTGGTGAGGTTTTATTATCCAAATCTGAGAACGGTACATGAACACCATGAAACAAGAGTCTTGAGATTAGGCAAACATTTTGGGCAAAACTATCTTAGAAATGTAAAAATAATTGTAAAAAACTGCTGCGGAAATGGTTATAAATTACTATAGCTCTAGAATTCCATATAAAAATCGAAGAATCGGACAACCAGAAACATTTGTGTGCGTGTGTGTGTTTTTTTATTGAATTCACCTATAACTATATCTTTAAGGAATATTATATGAATTGGTAAGAAAGAGGATCGCTCAATTATGATCAGAAAATGATGATAATGACTACTTAAGACTTGATGGCAATGGCAATACGAAGAGGATTAGTTTCTGCAATCACAACAAGAGCTCGTAAAAGCCAAGCCTAAGTAGAAAGAGTGATCAATCTGATACCCATTTATAAGGTCCCATTATGACAATTGGAAAAATTGGAATATTGAATAAGCAAAATGTCATCAGACTATATACCTGAACATACGGCAAATCACGTTGACACACCGGTCCCTGTAAGATAACCAAAGGTAAGCAACGTTGAGCCTGATTAGTATAAACTTTGTTGCCAACTTGGAAATCCCAGGCGTTATGTGCAGGAGGACTTCGACACCTACCTGCAAAACTTAAAAAAAAAAAACTAGCGTATCTATTTCCCTCAACGAGGCTATATATATATATATATATATATATATATATATATATATATATATATATATGTATATATATGTATATATATGTATATATATATGTATATATATGTATATATATGTATATATATGTATATATATATGTATATATATGTATATATATATGTATATATATGTATATATATGTATATATATATGTATATATATATGTATATATATGTATATATATATATGTATATATATGTATATATATATGTATATATATGTATATATATATATATATATATATATATATTAATCTGTAATAATATTCGAACGTGCCAACAATTGTATCAGGAAACTTAGCTATTTATTTTTACAAGAAATCTTCACAATATATCACAATAAAAATAATTAACAATTTATAACAATTAACTTTAATCATTAAACTTTTTAAAACTTAACTAACCTTATATATACTATATGTATATATATATAAAGAGAGAGAGAGAGAGAGAGACAACCACTTCTGAATCTTATACTCCAATGAGATTTTATTCTTAAGAGGGTACTAGATAAACCCGCATAGGGTTTAGTTTGTTTCCGTTTCCATACTAAAAAGTACAGTTGGAAATAAGTCACACACTTACCACTATAATTATGCAACGTTTCTATAAAATAGAACTATTAAACATGCCATAGTAATATGGGACATGAAGGAGAAAAAATAAAATTTGAAAGAAGTTACTATCCAATAATGTTTTTAAGGGGAAACAGATGAGAGAGAAATGATTTGAAATATCAATGTCTTATGTAATATATTAAGAAAACAAAACTGACAGCATATAAATACGTTCATCAGTCCAGACTTATTCAGGAAAACGAATTCCAGAATACAACAGAGTGCAAAAGAGATTCAAACAATTGCACCTAAACGTGTAATCAGAATATTTAAAAAATCTCTCAGTTAGGATACATGATGCAGGGGTAGGATGCTTCACCATCAGCTTTGACAAAATAAAAATAATTGTTAAAAATAATTTGAGCGCTGTAATCGGATGTGATTTTTGATTTATAGATGATACATGTTGAAAATAAATTAATATAACTAGCGGGTGGGGGGGTCCTGTTTTTTTTCGGGCGTAAAATACACTTAATATGATGTTTTAATTTGTCCAGATTTATTTCGAAGTCGTGATGTCAAAAGTAAATCACACTATTTGGATGCCATCAGTTATAGTCGAAACCAACACTCTTGCATTCAAAGCAGTTGACGTACTTCTAGCGTGACACGCATATGAACTGATTAAAAATTACAAAATAAAAATAAACGAAGATGAACGTACAAAATGTATTATGATGTTTTCAATTTTGACGCGTTTTTACAACTTAAACACTATTTACCTGACTAAAGACCCATAAAAGAAGGGTTCATAAAAACCTCCATTAATTGTAACACCTAGCGCCGCTCTGCGACTTTTTGTTTCCGGGGCTGACAGTTTTAAATTATGGATAAAGACAACTAGACATATAGCCTTTTACATATTAGATTAAATTTTTGCTAAACAGTTAATATGTTAATTATTTTTCTTAGAAATCACCTAAGCATTGCGTTTAAACAAAACACATTAATTATTATACAATGTATGTAGGAATGTATTAAAAATGTAAATGGGCTTATAATTTACCTTCACTTATAATGATATGTAATTTACATTAACGTTATTTGAATATGTAAATGTGCTTTAAATGTCCTTTCAGTTATAATGATATGTAATCTACATTAACGTTATTTGAATATGTAAATGTGCTTCAAATGTCCTTTCAGTTATAATGTTAACTGATATGTTATTGTTTGCTTAAGACATTAAGCAGTTTTAAACCCTGTATTATTCACCTAGTTTCTCTAAACATGGTAAGTCACGTGGGATGTTAATACTTCCAGTACGAAAATGTTTATAGTGTTGCTATTTTGTCAAATATAGTAATTCTGCTCATCAGGATATATCTACAGTCCCTGTTGGACAGTCTCAATCACTTGTATTTTGTTGTTATTTATATCAAATGATACAAGAAAAAAGATTATGAAACTAAGGAAAAGATTCGGGCATTACATTAGTTACAAGACTGAGAGAGGTATAGTTTGTAAATAAAATAATTATCCCATAAAAATCTATAAAAAAATCAAAGCAAATTAATTCCATATTAACTATTACACAGAAGCCTAGTGATCCATAATATGCGCTTATATCTAGAAAATTACCTTTCCATCAAATCATCATCAAATCATAACTACGTTAAATCAGATGGAGTGACTGGATACCCAAGAAAGACAAACCGATGTCTACCTCAACAGTAAATTTGATAAACTGCGCAGTACAACATGTGTTACTTCATCCTTGATGTAGGAGAGCAATGGGCGGAAGGAACAGGAATAAGTAACTAGGAATTATGAACACTAAAACAAAATTAGGGTGAAAAAAAAACCTAATGAGACGAACACAGGCTGAATAAAACGTAAGTTTTACAATATGATAATTAATAATATATTATTATAATTTAATATATAAAAAGCAAAACGGGCGAGAGCGATTGTGTATGTCCATGAAAGGCTTTTTGGGTGGGGGTCCTTGCGTGGGTAGATTCCGAGAGTTTTTTTTTTATACTTCCTAAATCGTAATATCTCAGATTTGTAAACGGATATTGTCTCTATCCTTTTTTTTTTTTTTTTGATCGAGTTTTAAAAAATTCCCACCGTCCCGTTGTGTCGGCTGTTTGTTTTTGTCTTTTTCTTATAAAGCAAAACCATCCGAACGCAAATGACAGCTCGACGGCCTGGTGACCAGATGTGCACCAAAATGAGATTAGTTCTCAGTCAATG
>NC_136520.1:42706970-42839470 GCF_053919585.1 Euprymna scolopes
GAGAGAGCACACCTTCCTTTCAGCGGCCTTGACAATGCCTTCAATGTAATTGTTCCAACTCATGCTTCCTGTGAACGTTAGGCCAAGCAGTTTGAAAGATGTACTCTCAGATAAAGAGTCGTTTGCCATTGCTATAGGTGATAGAGAAGGTTTCTTGTAATTATTGAATGAAACTAGTTTACTCTTGGCAGCATTGAACGTGACAATCGCTTTTTGTCCCAATTCCACTACAGATTGGAGGCCATCCTCTAGTGTTTTTGCTATTTCTTTAGATATGTGTGCATTTGTTTTCCTGTCGTGCCTGTTATAGGTCATTTATGAATATCAGGAATAGTAGAGGTCCAAAGATAGACCACTAGGGCACTCCCGCATTTATATCATATTGTTTCGATGTACGACCGTCGAGGACAACCTGGATTTTTCTCTTATCTAAGAAGGATTTAATTATGTTAAGTAATCTAGCAGTGATACTGTACGATCTAATATTCCTGAGGAGACCATCACGCCATACCCTGTCAAAAGCCTTGGATATATCTAGAGCTAACTCTCTGCCCCCCCCCGCTTGTCCAGTGAATGGTATATATATATATATATATATATATATATATATATATATATATATATATATATATATATATGAGAGAGAGAGCGTGAAAAACAGATAGATTGGTTTGAGATAAAATACATTATAATATCGATTACATTTTTCATAGACAAATCCCATAATGAGAATAGAAATACATTGTTTTAATATCAAACCTGAAGGAAGTAGATACTATTTGAAATATATTTACACAAAACACACGGACCTATGTTAGCTATGAATGTGTATGTTTGTAATACGGTTCCCTGAACCAATATATGTTCACGTGTGTGTCCACGTTGACTATTCATTCACTCTGATAAATTGCATGACTAATTCAGATATAAAATCGATGAATAATAAGTGGGAGATAATTTTAAGAAAAAATCGATTAATAATAAAAAAAAAATTCTGAAATGATTCACGGTTATTTATTTAGGCAACTGAGTTATCTATACAGCATATATTTATTTGATGTATAGAATATAGTTTTAAAGTGAATTGCAAATATGTTTTTAACCTCTTCTTTAAAAATATTGAACAAAAGTATGTTATAAATTACACAGCGCAATACGCTTCTAAATTAATTTATATATGCGTATAGAAACATGCATCGTCTCTGATTCTCAATCTGGGAAAAGGGTTTCTACCAAGTTCTCTGTCAATTCTTTTTACCGACTGAAAATTTTAATATATAATTTTAACAGGTGGTACAAGTTCGATTCGCGGTTAAAGCGTAAAATAGCTACTTAACAGTCCAAAATAAATTAAGTCTTTGAACTTGACATGCGTAAACCGACATTAAGTGCTCTTTCACGCATGTCTAAATATACATTTATACATTCATGTCGGTTAAATATAACATTTTCTTACATACCTGATGAAAGCTTAAATGGTAACTACTACAGCCAGAGGGCTAGATGGTTTTGTTTCGATTTAAACTGATGTCACCGAAGTCATTCTTGAAACTTTAAGCCATTACTTTATACTGGGCGTATAATTATAATCAATAGACTATAATCTGTATAATATTAAATAAGAGAACTGCTTAAATTAAATATATTTATGCGCATTAACGGCCTGGTCATATCAGGCGGGTACTACTATAAATTAGTTACAACATAATAATCAATAAACAATTGGAGGTAAAACTTGTGGAGAACGCCCTGTTTTACTGTTGTTGTAAGAGCGGAACGGAAATTTAACTTTTGTTCTTTTTCAAATTTGGTACATTTTTACATTACGTCCAACTCATCGTTCACATCCCTTATCATGTAACACTGACATGTCAATTTTTATCGGTTTTCAGGCATGTTGACAAGGTTGAGGGTGTCTATTACAAAAGTCGTTCTTAATATGGCGAGGTTGCGGTGTAAACATACCCTAAAACCTATAAGAGCCGACATTTCCAATGTGAACGGTGAGTTGGACTTATGAAAAATTAAAAAAAACAAAAAAACTAAAAGGTTATACCAAATTGACAATATTGTAAAAAAATGATTAAAACAAAACGACGTTTTAATTCCCGTTCCATGTTCACAACAATCGTAAAACAAAGCATTCTCGCGAGTTTTATCGAATTGGGATTAAAATATTAAATACGAAATCTTAATGAATTAAACTATAATATTTAAGCTCCATTTTGACAATGTTTCGGTCGATGTAACCTCTGACTTTCTTCAAGTGTATGTTCTCGAACTCGTAAATCTTTCGGTTGAACTCGGGAATCTGGACGGTATTTCGAGCGGGACCTTTTATTTACTTCAAAGAGGTAGAATGCTCTAGTCCCGGACGCAACAACTGGATAGAAATCCTAAGTAATTCCCAATTTTTTCGGTCGCCCACACGGTCAAATTCAGCCTTCAACCTTCAGAAGAATATAAATTACAATTTACTTGCCCATGTACACTAACCACTGCGCCACCGGCCATTTCAGACAGTTCTACTAATAATTGTGAACTTTAAACCTATGTTATTTTTGATTGTAAATATCACTATTATCATAAAACGTTGCAAAATTGACACTCAAGATAAGAACAGTAGTCATAATAATCCGATTAATACTAATAATCTCAGCTTAAAAAAATCAGGAAAATAATATTTAAGCATATTTTACAACCGTAGAAAGCTAGGTGGCCTACTTGTTCTATATAGACTTTCGTTTGACGATTTTCTTTTCCTCTTGTTATCTCCGTCACACATGATCTCCCTTAGTCTTTTTGGCCTTCGAGCCAAGATCAAAGTGTAATCGACGGCCACGGCTATCGTGCAAGTCAACGGAAAGCGCTCGAAACCCTTTGTTATCTCTCGGTCGCTTCATAGGGTTGTCCGCTGTCGCCCCTGCTTTACGTCTAGGCCTTGGAGCCTCTGCTTGGCAAGCTGAAACGTGCGGATGCCAATTCGGCCCTGCCAAGGTATCCGCGTTCGCCGATGATGTCACGGTTGTCGTGTTGGGCTTCAGAGACATCGAGGTCGTGTCAGAACCGCTCGCACAGTACGAAAGAATCACAGGGGCCAAGATAAACGGCAGTAAGTCGGTGGGACCGGTGTTGGGCGGCTGGAGTGGCAACGCAAACCTTCCGGCGCCCTTCAGCTGGACGGATGGCCCGGTTCGGATCCTCGGCGTGTGGTTCGGACCTGGTCCGAGCTTGATAAAAATTGGAGGGAGGTACGGTCAAAGGTGGAGGCGTGCACTACATATGTCTTCCTTCTCATTCTTTACCAACTGGCCGTACTTTCCCTGCTTGCCCAACAGCTTACAGCTCTTGTCGAACTCTGGTCCTGGCTCCATTGGGACAGAGAAAGACACTGGGTTAGCAGACAGGTCTGCAGTCAACGTCCGTGTGAGTGAGGTTTGGGAATGTGGGACTTGAAGTGTGATCGAGACGCCGAGAGGCTGGCGTTCCTGAGCCACTATCCTCAAGAAGATTAACCGTGGCAACCCGCGATTATTGCCGCCTTTCCCGACCTAATTCTTGACTTCCCCTATCGAGAGTCGTTGCAGGAAGCGGAAAGATTCAGTCTTCCTGAAAGAGTACCGAGCCGCACTAAAACGACTACCAAGGTCCAGCGCCCTTGTGACTGCTACCCGTAGGGAAATCCACAGGGATCTACTGAGGTGGGCCGCCGACGACCCGCTATGCGTGCGTTTGTGTTGGTAGCAGAGTGAGATCCGCTCCGCGTGGAGTTGGGCGCCAGGTTCGAGTCATCTGAACTATTCGGAGTTCTCTCTGACCTGGCGATTGGCCCAAAATACACTTCCACTTAACAACATAAAATGCAGTTCTGTTTTTTTTTTTCGCCTGCTTGTCTCTGTTGCGGAACAACGGCCATAGACATAACTGATCACGCTTTCTTCGATTGCCGCGAACTCCGCCAGTATTGGTCGTGTGTCAGCGAGGTTACGGCTCGCATTGATCCCAAGCATCCTCGCCCGATTACCGTATCCAATGTTGTTGACAACGTGAGACCGCTGTGGGACAAGGAAAGACAAATGGTCTACATCGCAATCCTGGCCGTAGCGAGAATGGTGATTTGGACATCGAGACTGCAAGATGACCGGGAAGTACTATCTTTTTCTGATCAGGATCTGATCGCTTTCTTTAAACGTTAACTACGGGTAAGGATCAGGTGTGATAGAAGAAGGCTGCATGGCGTGGCTTTTGAAAGATGGATACATGTAGCAAGTCTGTGTGTACGTAAAGGAGTCAAATTTGAATACGTGTTCCCCGCCTAAGTGTGGAACGCGCAATTCCATCAAGTATAATTTTGACCGTTGTCTCTTAGCTAGCTGAGTGAGTGCACCCCCCTCCGATTAGGAAGCCTCAAAGATCCCCACCCTTACCTAATTGCAATTTTTTCTTTTCACTTCTCCCTCTAAATTTCACCCTTATTGGGGAGAAAGAAATCAATCACTAACCCCATCCCCCAACCCCAAAATTTTATTTTCTCCATTTAGTCCCATCAAGAGAGCATCTCCACTTAGAGACTGGCCCGCAAGAGCTCAGGTTCCTTTATAAACCAAAGTGGAACCGGCAGGCTATCAACTCGACGGAGATGGGAGGGCCCTACTAACCAGTATTTCTATTTTTCTTCCCTCGCCCTCTATACAAATGAATTATTGTATTGCCGTTATTGCTATCTTGTTTGCTTTTACACGCTAATAAAAATGTTTTTAAACTTGGGTGCTAAGTAGGATATCCTCAAGTACGAAAGGGTGATGCGGTATTTTGCTGAAAGAAGATTCTAGCTAAGAGAAACTTTTGTTTAGTTCTAGCGTGACAAGGATTAGCAACGCCCCCTCCCCCATTATTTGCCCCTTTTGAGTTGGGCTTGCGCCTAAGTTTTTTGTCAATGTTCATTTTTTTTGCCTGGAGAAAATATTTAATATCTCAATGTGCAGTATCTGTTCCGACAGATGCTGCAGTTAAAGACCATTAGCCTTGTGACAATCTTCTGGTCCATGTAGGGGCAACCCTATATACAAGCAGGCTCTCATTATCCAGCTCCCATTTCCTACCTCTCGGGAGCTGGTCTCCTTTTCCCTTCCCCCTCCCCCTCTATCCACATTAAAAAACGACTTTGTGCCCAATTTGCTCAGTGGGGAATCAAATAAATAGTCTTACATGCTCTCTTAGTTCACATTTTCTGTTCTTGAAACTCTCCTTAAATAGCGATCATATAAGAGAGTGAAAAGACATTTGTATAATTTTAATACTTATCTGGCACAGGTAATGCCCGGGCCTTCTTGGCCTGGGATCAAACATCAAAGTGTAGTATCTGTTCCGGTAGATGATGCACTAAAGGCCATATATAGGGGGGCAACCCCACACATCAGACTATTGCTGTTATAGCAATTAATTTTGGTCAATGTAAGGGAAACCGTTCATACCAATTGTCACTATCCAGTTCTCCCTATAGGAGCTGTTCCTCTTTTCCCTTCTCTCAACATTAAAAAACGGCCTTGTGCCTAATTGGCTGAGTGGGGAAGCAAAGAAATACACAGTTTTGGTCAATGTAGGGGAAACCCTTCATACCAATTGTCACTATCCAGTTTCCCCCGGAGAAGCCGACCCTCTCCCCCTCTCTCCACATTAAAAAAACGGCCTTGTGCCTAATTAGCTCAGTGGGGATAGCAAATAAATTCCTACTTTAACTCCCCTTTCATATATAAGATTTGCTCAATTTTATTCACCAAAACGCGTAATTATTTTGTTTTTTACTTATTTTTTAAATATAAAAATGGCTGCAGGTAAAGCATGAAATCACTTGATATAAAAAGCTAAGAAGAAGAATTCAAAGTAAAAAAAAATAGCCAATGATATTTGTTAAATCGATATATTCCGATCCAGGAAGCAGTAATCTTTTCCCCCATTTATCAGAAATACCGAAGAACAAGTAACACAATAAAGTAAGCGTGGATTACGAGGCTGTCGAAAATAAATCCAAAGTTGACTTTTCATAAAGCATATAATTCACATCTGTGCCTATCAAGTTAATCTGAAAATAATGAAACCTGACCATTAAATTATAGCTTAGTAGAAGAAAGACTCGATGTTGCCCGGGATTGAATGATGCTCAACGAATGTTTCACACTCGTATATTTTATTGCCATCGAAATATGTGAAATCGCCTATTCTTCAATCAAATCGATTGCTTGCCTGCTCTAGTTTCAAGCCCAACGCTGTGCATCGGGAAGAAGCCTAATATGACTTTCCAAAGTGATTTAGATCACAATACATTGTAGTCTTAATTGCACTGTAGAGAACCTACTGTTGATTTTATAACATTATTTTTTATGTATAATGGCGTGCATTAATGTTTCAAATGCGAAAGTCAAGTATTCAAATGTACTCATAACAGAAAATTGATCATTTTCAACGCGACCATGGTATATCAAAGAATGTACTGTTTATTTATTATCTAGGATAAATGCTTCAATTTTAGTTTAAAAGTCCCGTATCATAGTCAACTTGTGCCTTAAACTGAAACATTAATTTCGAACGCGCCCCTGTCATATCAGAATATTTACTGCTGATTTTCTATATCGGACCTTTCGGCTTGTGTGATAATAAAACTTCTCCAATACACACATGTAAAGCTGTGTAAGGTTTTAACTTGGATCAAATCGCTTGTTATTAATTTCATCGGATTATTTCTATTATCGATTACCGATACTTATCGGATATATTCCGATACAAAACCTAGCTAAAATACTGCTAGGCATATAAAGTACTTTCGTGTTAAATTTCATTAAAAAAAAACAGCCTAAGCCATTTACGAGTACGTAGGGAACGGACGCACACATAGCCATACAGACACACTGACAAAGTTAATTTATATTATAGCAGGTATATAGATAAATAGAGCGATAAAGCGAGAGAGAGAGAGAGAGAATGTGTGTGTGTGAGAGAGAGAGAGAGAGAGAGAGAGAAAGAGAATTTATTATAAGATTTCCTTATCTAATAAAGTTACGTATTTTATACATATAAGAAAATAGAAAAGTTTACCGACGCCATAAATCATACGTTTTATCAATTTTATAATATCTGTAAGAACAAGGAACCTCGGTGTATACATTTTACATCCATTATTTTTATTACCGGCATTTGAGAAATTCAGGTAAAACTGAACACAAGTTCTTTTTAAAAACAAGTTAGATGAAATACGGATCATTTCTTTCCAAAAAAAAAATAAAATAAAATAAAACGTCCAGAAAAATGCATAATTTTTAGGATTTCTTAAGTCATAACATGCGCGAGAAGAAAACATCGAAAAAGTAAAATACTCTCAAGTTACCATAGTTTTCAAAAATCGTACGTCTAAGTTCTAGATTTCATCAGACCTTGTCTAGATTATCAGATTGTATATGCTACATTATCCCTGAAGAACAAGAAAATACGATAACTGCGTAACTAAAACTATTTTACTATACTGAAACCGCCAGGAGACATGAAGGTAAGTCTACAAATAGATTTGCTCTTTTACATATTCGTGAGGCTAATTTTTACCTCACTCCGAGCCACGTTCTATTCTAAATCTGGCTGTTTCATTTTGATTCGCATATTTTAAGGCAAATCGCATTGTTCCCTGAATATACTGGCGTGGTTATTATGCTAAATTTCCAAATGTGAATAACACGCGTGGAAATAAATCCAAGTTTATTCATGAAAAACCCGGCTCTAATCGCACTGACTCAGTGACTCTTATACAAAACGACGCCTCTTTCTCCTTCGATTTAGAGTCTTTTCTGATATATTTTCCTTTTTATATACATACCTATATATTTGTTCTGTTATTATACATACAAATATATTTGTTCTGTTATTCTGATTAAATTTTCTTTCGCTCTGAATTCATTTTTGTCTAGATAACTAATAGTTTTTAGATTGCTATTCATTTCTCATATAATTCTATAGAGATCGCTGCTGACAAAAGTTAGATGGCTGCTGAACTCCACCGTTAAATTTCCACTCTCCTAATTACATTAATTTCACGATACACATAAATATCGACGTTTTACTGGTTACAACAATATAATTTAAGTTCTTAAACCCTTGTATATAGTTTTAAATTTTTCCTGTCATTTAAAAATATCCATTTCGAACGAAAGTTGCAAACCATACACACATATATATATATATATATATATATATATATATATATATATATATATATATATATATATATATATACTAGCAAAAATACGCGTCGTTGACTGGGTTAAAAAACAGTGGACTCTGATTTATGAAAAGGAAGGGCTGTTAAGAGATAGCTTCGAATTTGGGGGTACCGAAGCCAAAACAAAATATGATGAAAGTAAAAATAAAATAGATAAACCCCATAATTTATTATACCATACCTGTTCACATTGAAACACTATTCTCTGGATCTATATTAAAAAAAATAAAACCTTGTTAAACTTTGTGACATATTTCCATTCTATGCAGGTCAGACGCGAACGAACACCTCATAATTTTATTATACCATATTTCTTCAAACTGAAACATAATTTTCAAAGTATACTTACGCAGATAGATATGAAAAGTCTTTATTAAAGTGTGTGCCTATTTCCATTCTATGGAGAGCAGGCGCGAACGCAGACCCCACAATTTTATTATAACATCCCTATTCAAGTTAAAACATACTTATGAAAGTAGTATTATGTACATCTATACCTAAAACACTTGTAAACGTTCTTTTTTTAAATTTTTAATTTTTTATTTCCACACTTTGTTGTACCAGGCGCGTACGCAGCCCCCACAATTTTAATGAATCATCATTATGCCAGATCAAACATACCCATTCCTGTGCCTCGATTCATCTTCTATCATTATATGTAATCGGTTTTCTATAGTAGTCAACCATATATGAGCCTATTCGTGACCAGACACACACACAGCCGTTCAGATTTATATATATATATATATATATATATATATATATATATATATATGTGTGTGTGTGTGTGTGTGTGTGTGTATACTGTGTGTGCAAAATCAAATTTCAAGACAAGTCTATATATATATAGAGAGAGAGAGAGAGACAAGACAAGTCTATATATATATATATATATATGTGTGTGTGTGTGTGTATACGCAATGATTAATATGTAATAAGAAAAAAAAACATTTTAAGACGGATCTGTAAGTTAAAATTCTACAAAATTATTTTAATACAATTTCCATCAATTTAAAGTACATTACATTTATCTCGATGGCAAAACAATTGTTCAATATAAAAACTGTTGAAAGAAATCCTATAAATAAAAAAGTAAAATATATCAATAAATCCGATTAAATTCGTTGTCGGTTCAATTTGTTTTTAGTTTATATTCAAAGCTTCAAAACAAAGGATTATGTTTCGTCTGCCTAGACTCACGTAAACAATTATAGTTTGTTTAGATGATTTTGACAAAAGATTACTATTTTTTTTACATAGGCATCACCACATTCAAGGCCCAGGGGCCACTCGAGGATAAGGGTTAAAGAGTGTACAGTAGCCAATTAGACAATATAGTTATTGTCAGTAATGAGAATTCAGTAAATTTGTTTACTTACGGGGAACGGCTTATCAAGAATTGTTCACAATGGTCTTGAAGACCATATTGTAGTCAGCTGGAAAGCAGGAAAACGGACGACAGTTCAACAGACGTGCAGTTCTTAGAAAGAAGCTTTGTCATGGAATCTACGTTTAGATTTAGGTTCAGATAACGTGTGGGAGGAGATATTGATAGTGTTTTCAGCTAGACGAGTGTTTCTTGTGAAAGTTTGGCGAGTGGGGGACCATAGATTAAAGCTCAATCGAGCACTTGCCATGAAATTAACGACAAAGTAAACACAAACTCGCTATATCTCTTCTGTGAGATGGAGGTTGCAGGGAAGAAAGAAGGACATCGATACGTGTTTTTGTTTATAAACTAGCAAGTAGGCCTGTCGTTGTTTAGGATTGAATGGATATTAGCAAATATGTTACACTTCCAACACATTATTGGCATCGATATCAGTGAAATCGCCAATTTTGCAATCAATCGATAAATGACCTGCTCTTGTTGGAGACCCAGCGTGGCGCAACAGAATGGAAGCTTCATGTGACTGTTCTCAGTGACTTAGTTTAAATTGCATTGTAAGGAAGTTACTGTTGATTTTATAAAATTTGTTATATATATATATATATATTTATATATATATATATATATATTTATATATATATATATATATAGTAATCCACATACAGTACTGTTTCGTTGTTATATATATATATATATATATATATATATTTATTTTGTATATATATATATATATATATATATATATATATATATATATATAGTAATCAACATACAGCACTGTTTCGTTGTATCACAATTCATAAGTGCGGCTAGACAAACACCTTTCCCCAACCGTGGATTGAACCTATAACCGTGCCATTGACAGTCGGCGTGTCTCAACAGAAGCTGACGGATTTTAAATTTGCTTACTTTCCTCAATATTTAGGTAATGCTTACCAATTTTCACATGTAGTGAGATATCATAGTCTACTAGTTCTACATTACGTTCACATCTTAATCTGGGGTATGTTTTTCGCGCGGTCTCATTTTAGTTATGAAAAAATAAAGTTTCTTAGTTGACTAATTCAACCGAAAATACAATTTTACGATAAATATCAGTTTCTCGGTAGTGTACAGACTCCTGATTACCTTGGAAGTGTAATGCTAGATGTTCTGAAAAAATAAAAGAAGAATATATAAAATTAAGTAAGTTACGAATAGTTGTTAACCATCGGCTTCTTTTGGGACACCCTATATATATATATATATATATATATATATATATATATATATATATATATATATATATATATATATATATATATAAGATATTTTAGTCATCCGCATACAGTCCTGTTTCGTTGTATCACAACTCATCAGTACCGCTAGACTAACACCTATCCCAAGCCGAGGATCGAACCTAGAACCGTCGTGATGACAATCGGCAATTCTACATCTTGACCACGGAAGCGGTACCCGAAACTAATATGCCCGAATGTCTATTTAAATAAACATCCGTCCGCCACTCGTAAAGTGCCCAAACGTTTGTTTGTAAACAAACCGCGAGCTTCGCATTTTTTCAGCCAAATTAAGTAGCGAGTGAGATTATTTACGATAGTGCTCAGCCCAGAGAGGGGGGGCTTTATAATATATATATATATATATATATATATAATTTGGTGAATTGGTGTTTACAATGCGTAAGAGAAGAACGATGATTCAGATTGTGCACTAAATAGAAATATCCAGTTTAAACGTGCTCCGGTCATATAAAATAAAAATAGAGTAGAGTTTTATGCCTGACCCTCCGCCATGTGCGGGAATAATAGTTTGAATTTTAGTTTCAAATGCAAAAACAAATGTTAATTCTCACGG
The DNA here is from genome assembly GCF_053919585.1 of Euprymna scolopes. Classification (NCBI taxonomy): domain Eukaryota; kingdom Metazoa; phylum Mollusca; class Cephalopoda; order Sepiida; family Sepiolidae; genus Euprymna; species Euprymna scolopes. The sequence goes on from NC_136520.1 coordinate 42,718,478, forward strand.
TTCAATTCGATTTTAAATAGAAATATTTCGAACGTGCCTCTAGCCTATAAGAGAATCTACTGGAAATTACATATGCCTGTGATTTTCAGCTTGTGTGATAACAAAACTTCTCGAATTCACTTGTTACGTTAGGCTGTATAAGGTATTAACTTTGGTCGAAATCACCTGTTCATTCTGTCATCGGATTATTTCGTTTATCGATTATCGATATATATCGAAGGTATTCCGATAAAAATATCTATCAACACTGACAGATAGATGAAATATATTAGTGTGGAATTTCATAAAAAGCGTCCCAGCTGTTTTAAAGTCCATATGAAACGGACTCGAGCAGACAGACAATCACACAGAGTTTATTTCATATATAGATTATGCAGATGATGTAAGCATTCTAAAATATATAATAATAATCAATATAACATTCACAAGTGCAATGCAAGTATAGAAAAATGGTTTAAAAGTATTTAACAAAGAAGCGTGTTTTTTTTAGCCCTTTTTATTCCATTAGCTTTGTTTTAGAAATAGATGAGGGAGGATTGTTATCTTCTGGGTCGAAATGTATTAAATATACTTTTTTAATCGTCTGATCTTAAGTAGTTTTTCTTATGTACATCACACAGCTTAATGCCTTGCCTGGAGCGATTCTAATAAAAAGTAAATGGATTATCTTAGGCAAATTTTAATCAACAATGTCAAATTTTAAGCAACAAATAATGTCAAATTATCACATTTTAAAAGTAAAGCTGTTAGAAATTAATAAATACTATCTATGCATAGTGAATACACATTGGCCTGAAAAGTGTGTGTGTGTATATATATAAAGATTATTCATGCAATCAAACAATAAATTAATCACTGAATATAATATTTATCCATATGTGATCAAAGAGTTTGTATCTACCTGTAGTTCATACATAAATTGTGGTAAAGATGCTTATATGGTGTACAATTATTGAAAGTCGACTGAACATGTGGGAATAAATAACTATAACACAAAGGTAAAATAGATCAGATAGATGGAGAAGAAGAAAGTATATATAATATTTACATGATGTCTATTGGTATAGTTATAGAGACACGGTCCCTGGAGAAGGTCTCGGCTGGGTAGTCGTCGACTTTCGATCTCATTGTCCCTCTGAGTCTCTCCCGTCTTTACGGTACCAACTATATTGGCATTCAACGCATGCTTATAAGGTGAACCCTATAATAAAACCCTAACCCCTCTTCTTGTCCGAGTGTCGGGCCGCATCCTTCGCTATCCTGGTTCACGGGAGCATACTTGTGATGTACCTCTGGCCGTGTTCGTCGCTCCCAGCTCACAGGACCATAGATGCAACCCAGCAGGGCTACATTCTTACTTGTCGAGTGGTTGACCCCTCAAGGGTGACCAGACTCTCACTGGTCACTGGAAAATATATTTCTGCTGCTCAGGGCACGCGAAATGTACATGACCCTTTCAACAGAACATTGTTTCTTTAATAATTTGAATTGTTGTTCTAACCTAAACCAGAAAACGACCCTGTACTGTTTTTTTTCTGTCAACTCGAGAATCTCATTATCATATTTATTTATTTATTTCCCATCTTCTCTTCCTCTATTTTGAAAGCAAGATCATCTGGTGTCGTCAGGGATCTCGTCATAACCCTACCACAACATCAACGAAAGGAAGTTGAGGACAGCACTTTATAACTGTGATGTCATGAGAGAGAAGTAGTAGTTGACCCTTATCCACCAGAATGAATACGGCAATGCATTAAGATTTACGGAATTCTAAATATATTTTATCATAGCTATTTTATCAACACGGTTCACAATTTTATTAAAATAGTGAGACAAAAATTATAGAACTGTTACAAATTGTTTTGCTGATTATCCCGAAAAAACTGGGAAAGGTGCTGTAAGTAAGTGAACGTAAATGAAATATGTCTCTGCATGGCATCAACAAAGTTTTCGATAAAATATATAGAATAAGAAAACGTACAGAATGAGACAACATATAGAATTAGACAGTATCTATCCAAGAGTTTCTATCACACGCTTCAGCTGCTTTTCCGGCAAGAGAGATAAAATAGAACCTTAATATATAAAAGAGATCGAAATGTTGTTTATCAGAAATTTGTGTTCTAGATAAGCCGCGTGAGGTTTCATCTAAGATGGCGACTGCAGGAATCAAAATAGGTAAAATCTATTCAACAGATAAAATTCTTAATACATGAACTGCTAAATAATACTTGATTCGACTACGATATGCTATATATATATATATACATATATATATATATATATATATATAATGTGTGTGTGTGTTCTTGAAAAGCAGAGATAATTCCCGTTTGTTCCTCTTACAGTCTGATTTTGTTTCTTTTTGGCGGGCTAGTGTTTAAAGATTATGTTTGAGTATTAAAAGAAATTTGTTATTCCGCGAACGAATTCATCTTCTATAAGTGATAAAAAAATTAAACATTGCATTAGTTACTTCAATTAAAAGACGATTAAAATCATTTATAATAACTAAAATATTTAAAAGCACATAAGCGTGCCTTCCCCGTTCGTATTAGCTTGATTGATAATTGTTGCTGTTTTTAAGAATTGCTAAAGCTTCAATAATTGTGAGGCGTAGACCACTGTGTGAAACGTCTAAAATAGCGGTGTTTTATATTAATATATGCCTAGCTTCAGTTTTAGACGTGTCGTTTGCTGTAATGTGTTTGTAAATTGAGTTATTTTGGGAGGACAGGTGCCATGTAATTCGGAGAGAGATATTGGTTCTTGTTATGCTGGGATACGTGCCAATTTTTGGCACATTATTCAGTAGGGCATTTAAAAACGTATACGGCATGTCCAGTTTTGAGTAAACTACCGTCGGATGTAAGATTCTTGTCTATTAATTATTGACTTGTTTCGTTTTGTGTTGTTTTAAAAATAAATGATGGTGTTTGTGTATTATATATTTTATTATTGTTCCATCTATTTCATAATTCCCAAGCATCTGGTTACAATAAAATATGTTGACGTTATTATTATTATTATTATTATTATTATTATTATTATTATTATTATTATTATTATTATTATTATTATTATTATTGTCAATTGACCTATGTGTTTATCATGAAATAATCAGCCCACGAAATATATCATGGTTATTATTTTGGTAAGTCGGCGATACAGTTTTAATAAAAGGGTTAGAATAATATGATTGTGCCTTCCTTCATGCTGAACAGAACGCCCACAGATTGCGCAACAACAATATATTACATATGAAAAATGTCGCTGTGGAATTTCCACGGGGCCAGCTAGTTATAATTATTATTATTAATAAAAACAACAACAACAACAACAACAAAAACGGCGGTTAAAGGCGTTTAATCTGCTTGTCAACAATAAAATTTGGGAAGTTGTTTCTAATCAGGGTTAGTTTTATACTAAAAGTTGCCTTATAGAATATTTCATAAGTATAAACACTAGGTTTGGTTCGGTAGATGAGATTTACGACCGTTTTATATCCATCGAGGCATTCAATTTTAAAATTGAGAAGACGATTCTTTACTTAGAGAATTCTGGTAGGAGTTGGTAATAACTCAAACATTGTACACTTAAAATTCTATATCGAGAAAATTAATCGTTTTATTTATTCTATATCGAGAAAAATAATGGTTTTATTCATTCTATATCGATAAAAGAAATAGTTATATTTATTCTATATCGGGAAAAATAGTTTTATTTATTATATATTGAGAAAATAGATTGTTTTATTTATTATATATTGAGAAAAGGACTAGTTTTATTTATTATATATCGAGAAAAGGAATAATTTCATTTATTATATATTGAGAAAAGGAAGAGTTTTATTATTCTATATCGAGAAAAGGAATAGTTTTTTTTTATTCTGTATCAAGAAAAGGAAGAGTTTTATTTATTCTATATCGAGAAAAGGAATAGTTTCATTTATTATATATCCAGGAAAGGTATAGTTTTATTCATTCTATATCGAGAAAAAGAATTGTTTTTTTTATTCATAATCGAGAAAAGGAATAGTCTTATTTATTCTATATCGAGAAAAGGAATAGTTTTCTTTATTCTATATCATGAAAAGGAATAGTTTTATTTATTCTATATCGAGAAAAGGAATAGTCTTATTTATTCTAAATCGAGAGAGTGTATAGTTTTATTTATTTTATAACGAGAAAAGGAACAGTTTTATTTATTCTAATATCGGGAAAAGGAATAGGTTTATTTATTATATATCGAAAAACGGAATAGTTTTATTTATTATATATTGAGAAAAAGAATAGTTTTATTTATTCTATATCAGGAAAAGGAATATTTTTATTTATTTTATATCGAGAAAAGGAATAGTTTTATTTATTCTTTATCGGGAAAAGGAATAGTTTATTTATTCTATATCGAGAAAAGGAATAGTCTTATTTATTCTATATCGATAAAAGGAATAGTTTTATTTATTCTATATCGGGAAAAGGAATAGTTTTATTTATTCTATATCGGGAAAAAGGAATAGTTTTATTTATTCTATATCGAGAAAAGGAATAGTTTTATTTATTCTATATCGGTAAAAGGAATAGTTTTATTTATTCTATATCGATAAAAGGAATAGTTTTATTTATTCTATATCGAGAAAAGGAATAGTTTTTTTTATTCTATATCGGTAAAGGGAATAGTTTTATTTATTCTATATCGAGAAAAGGAATAGTTTTATTTATTCTATATCGGTAAAAAGAATAGTTTTATTTATTCTATATCGATAAAAGGAACAGTTTTATTTATTCTATATCGGGAAAAGGAATAGTTTTATTTATTCTATATCGAGAAAAGGAATAGTTTTATTTATTCTATATCGGTAAAAGGAATAGTTTTATTTATTCTATATCGATAAAAGGAATAGTTTTATTTATTCCATATCGAGAAAAAAACAGTTTTATTAATTCTATATCGGGAACAGGAATAGTTTTATTTATTCTATATTGAAAAAAATAGTTTTATTTATTCTATATCGATAAAAGGAATAGTTTTATTTATTCTATATCGATAAAAGGAATAGTTTTATTCATTCTATATCGAGAAAAGGAATAGTTTTATTTATTCTATATCGAGAAAAGGAATAGTTTTTCTATTCTATATCGAGAAAAGGAATAGTTTTATTTATTCTATATCGGGAAAACGAATAGTTTATTTATTCTATATTGAGAAAAAATAGTTTTATTTATTCTATATCGAGAAAAGGAATAGTTTTTTTATTCTATATCAAGAAAAGGAATAGTTTTATTTATTATATATCAAGAAAAGGAATAGTTTTATTTATTATATATTTAGAAAAAGAATAGTTTAATTTATTCTATATCGAGAAAAATGATAGTTTTATTTATTTTATATCGGGAAAAGGAATAGTTTTATTTATTCTATATTGAGAAAAGGAATAATTTTATTTATTCTATATCGAGAAAAGGGCGAGTTTTATTTATTTTATATCGAGAAAAAGGAAGAGTTTTATTTATTCTATATCGAGAAAGGAATAGTTTTATTTATTCTATATCGGTAAAAGGAATAGTTTTATTTATTCTATATCGAGAAAAGGAATAGTTTTATTTATTCTATATCGATAAAAGGAATAGTTTATTTATTCTATATCGAGAAAAGGAATAGTTTTATTTATTCTATATCGAGAAAAGGAATAGTTTATTTATTCTATATCGAGAAAGGAATAGTTTTATTTATACTATATCGATAAAAGGATTAGTTTTATTCATTTTATATCGAGAAAAGGAATAGTTTTATTTATTCTATATCGGGAAAAGGAATAGTTTTATTTATTCTATATTGAGAAAAATAGTTTTATTTATTCTATATCGAGAAAAGGAATAGTTTTAATTATTCTATATCGATAAAAGGAATAGTTTTATTTATTCTATATCGATAAAAGGAATAGTTTTATTTATTCTATATCGAGAAAAGGAATAGTTTTAATTATTCTATATCGATAAAAGGAATAGTTTTATTTATTCTATATCGATAAAAGGAATAGTTTTATTTATTCTATATCAAGAAAAGGAATAGTTTTATTTATTATATATCAAGAAAAGGAATAGTTTTATTTATTATATATAAAGAAAAGGAATAGTCTTATTTATTATATATTGAGAAAAAGAATAGTTTTATTTATTCTATATCGAGAAACATAATAGTTTTATTTATTTTATATCGGGAAAAGGAATAATTTTATTTATTCTATATTGAGAAAAGAAATAATTTTATTTATTCTATATCGAGAAAAGGGCGAGTTTTATTTATTTTATATCGAGAAAAAGGAAGAGTTTTATTTATTCTATATCGAGAAAAGGAATAGTTTTATTTATTCTATATCGGTAAAAGGAATAGTTTTATTTATTCTATATAGAGAAAAGGAATAGTTTTATTTATTCTATATCGATAAAAGGAATAGTTTTGTTTATTCTATATCGGGAAAAGGAATAGTTTATTTATTCTATATCGAGAAAGGAATAGTTTTATTTATTCTATATCGGTAAAAGGAATAGTTTTATTTATTCTATATCGATAAAAGGAATAGTTTTATTTATTCTATATCGAGAAAAGGAATAGTTTTATTTATTCTATATCGGGAAAAGGAATAGTTTATTTATTCTATACTGATAAAAGGAATAGTTTATTTATTCTATATCGATAAAAGGAATAGTTTTATTTATTCTATATCAGTAAAAGGAATAGTTTTATTTATTCTATATCGATAAAAGGAATAGTTTTATTTATTCTATATCGAGAAAAGGAATAGTTTTATTTATTCTATATCGAGAAAAGGAATAGTTTTATTTATTCTATATCGGGAAAAGGAATAGTTTATTTATTCTATATCGATAAAAGGAATAGTTTTATTTATTCTATATCGAGAAAAGGAATAGTTTTATTTATTCTATATCAAGAAAAGGAATAGTTTTATTTATTATATATCAAGAAAAGGAATAGTTTTATTTATTGTATATAAATAAAAGGAATAGTTTTATTTATTATATATTGAGAAAAAGAATAGTTTAATTTATTCTATATCGAGAAAAATAATAGTTTTATTTATTTTATATTGGGAAAAGGAATAGTTTTATTTATTCTATATTGAGAAAAGGAATAATTTTTTTTATTCTATATCGAGAAAAGGGCGAGTTTTATTTATTTTATATCGAGAAAAAGGAAGAGTTTTATTTATTCTATATCAAGAAAAGGACGAGATTTATTCATTCTATATCGAGAAAAGGAAGAGCTTTATTTGTACCTTATGGAGAAAAGGAATAGTTTTATTCATTCTATATCAAGAGAATGAATAGTTTTATTTATTATATATTGAGAAAAGGAATAGTTTTATTTATTATATATTGAGAAAAGGTATAGATTTATTTATCCTATATCGAGAAAATGAATTGTTATATTTATTCTAATATCTAGAAAAGGAAGAGTTGTATTTATTATATAACGAGATAAGGAATTGTGTTATTTATTCTATACCGGGAAAAGGAGTAGTTTTCTTTATTGTATATCAAGGAAAGGAATAGTTTTATTTATTCTATATCGAGAAAAGGGCGAGTTTTATTTATTTTATATCGAGAAAAAGGAAGAGTTTTATTTATTCTATATCGAGAAAGGAATAGTTTTATTTATTCTATATCGGTAAAAGGAATAGTTTTATTTATTCTATATCGAGAAAAGGAATAGTTTTATTTATTCTATATCGATAAAAGGAATAGTTTATTTATTCTATATCGAGAAAAGGAATAGTTTTATTTATTCTATATCGGGAAAAGGAATAGTTTATTTATTCTATATCGAGAAAGGAATAGTTTTATTTATTCTATATCGGTAAAAGGAATAGTTTTATTTATTCTATATCGATAAAAGGAATAGTTTTATTCATTCTATATCGAGAAAAGGAATAGTTTTATTTATTCTATATCGGGAAAAGGAATAGTTTATTTATTCTATATTGAGAAAAATAGTTTTATTTATTCTATATCGAGAAAAGGACTAGTTTTAATTATTCTATATCGATAAAAGGAATAGTTTTATTTATTCTATATCGATAAAAGGAATAGTTTTATTTATTCTATATCGAGAAAAGGAATAGTTTTATTTATTCTATATCGAGAAAAGGAATAGTTTTATTTATTCTATATCGGGAAAAGGAATAGTTTATTTATTCTATATTAAGAAAAAATAGTTTTATTTATTCTATATTGAGAAAAGGAATAGTTTTTTTATTCTATATCAAGAAAAGGAATAGTTTTATTTATTATATATCAAGAAAAGGAATAGTTTTATTTATTATATATAAAGAAAAGGAATAGTCTTATTTATTATATATTGAGAAAAAGAATAGTTTTATTTATTCTATATCGAGAAAAATAATAGTTTTATTTATTTTATATCGGGAAAAGGAATAATTTTATTTATTCTATATTGAGAAAAGAAATAATTTTATTTATTCTATATCGAGAAAAGGGCGAGTTTTATGTATTTTATATCGAGAAAAAGGAAGAGTTTTATTTATTCTATATCGAGAAAAGGAATAGTTTTATTTATTCTATATCGGTAAAAGGAATAGTTTTATTTATTCTATATCGAGAAAAGGAATAGTTTTATTTATTCTATATCGATAAAAGGAATAGTTTTGTTTATTCTATATCGGGAAAAGGAATAGTTTATTTATTCCATATCGAGAAAGGAATAGTTTTATTTATTCTATATCGGTAAAAGGAATAGTTTTATTTATTCTATATCGATAAAAGGAATAGTTTTATTTATTCTATATCGAGAAAAGGAATAGTTTTATTTATTCTATATCGGGAAAAGGAATAGTTTATTTATTCTATATCGATAAAAGGAATAGTTTTATTTATTCTATATCGATAAAAGGAATAGTTTTATTTATTCTATATCAGTAAAAGGAATAGTTTTATTTATTCTATATCGATAAAAGAAATAGTTTTATTTATTCTATATCGAGAAAAGGAATAGTTTTATTTATTCTATATCGAGAAAAGGAATAGTTTTATTTATTCTATATCGGGAAAAGGAATAGTTTATTTATTCTATATTGAGAAAAAATAGTTTTATTCATTCTATATCGAGAAAAGGAATAGTTTTATTTATTCTATATCAAGAAAAGGAATAGTTTTATTTATTATATATCAAGAAAAGGAATAGTTTTATTTATTGTATATAAATAAAAGGAATAGTTTTATTTATTATATATTGAGAAAAAGAATAGTTTAATTTATTCTATATCGAGAAAAATAATAGTTTTATTTATTTTATATTGGGAAAAGGAATAGTTTTATTTATTCTATATTGAGAAAAGGAATAATTTTTTTTTATTCTATATCGAGAAAAGGGCGAGTTTTATTTATTTTATATCGAGAAAAAGGAAGAGTTTTATTTATTCTATATCAAGAAAAGGACGAGATTTATTCATTCTATATCGAGAAAAGGAAGAGCTTTATTTGTACCTTATGGAGAAAAGGAATAGTTTTATTCATTCTATATCAAGAGAATGAATAGTTTTATTTATTATATATTGAGAAAACGAATAGTTTTATTTATTATATATTGAGAAAAGGTATAGTTTTATTTATCCTATATCGAGAAAATGAATTGTTATATTTATTCTTATATCTAGAAAAGGAAGAGTTTTATTTATTATATAACGAGATAAGGAATTGTGTTATTTATTTTATACCGGGAAAAGGAGTAGTTTTCTTTATTGTATATCAAGGAAAGGAATAGTTTTATTTATTCTATATCGAGAAAAAGAATAGTTTTATTTATTATATATCGAGAAAAAGAATAGTTTTATGTATTTTATATCGCGAAAAGGAAGAGCTTTATTTATTCTATATTGAGAAAAGGAGTAGCTTTAGTTATTCTATATCAAGAAAGGAATATTTTTATTTATTCTATATCGAGAAAAGGAATAGTTTTATTTATATTTATTTTATGTGTAAAATTTTGTACGGAATTTTTATTATAAGGTAAGGTTTTCATATTTGTTAATTCGATCTAAATTTTGTTTTAATAGAAGCATATCATGACGTACCTTGCATGGATGATTTAAGTATGATATTAAAGACTTTATATGTCCTTAAATTAATTCTACTATTAATAATAATTCTTTTTATGATACAGTGTCATATGTGTTCCAAATTTCTAATTATATAAATTATGGAATATAACTTGCTGCGCATCTATAATTAAATTGCAACTATTTGTCTGGACAGCAATTGAAGCAAGCTAATGCAATTATTTCCAAAGATTAATTAGTTTAGTCCCAGCGGAAAGAGTGTGGACTAACTCGTTTTAAAATTTTCATATACCGGTAAAAATTGAAAAACTGTAAAATAAAAAAAGATATATGTCGAGAAAGAGATACAGAAAAAGAGAAAAATAGATATTAGGTGGGGGTAGGCAGTGCGATCGAGCAGGAAGTGAAGTCAAAGCAGAGGTGGAAAATTAGATGCAGAGAGATAGATAGAGAGAGAGTGATAGAGAGAGAGAGAGAGAGAGAGAGAGAGAGAGAGAGAGAGAGAGAGAGATGCGTCTTAGTCCTTCGGTCAGTTTATATCTGTAGCACTTGCGCAATTGGAAAACGAATGCTTGCTCTTCGTTTTAAGAGAACATACGTTTTCCGATTGTTGCAACATTACACGAGATGTAAGCAATCACACGAGATTTAAGAAATCACACGAGATGTACATGCGTTACCAAAAACCGATCTTAACTTTGTGAATTGATAGAAAACAACATTTTACCGCGGACTCAAATGCACAAATTGTATTGTTTCTCGTGGATAGTGTCGCATTTTTATGATACGTGCCGCCATATCGGCGCTTAGAAGCGAAACGATTTCAGTTTATTTTCTCCGAATGTATTGCTTTCTTGTTTCTGATAGCATTTCACATTGTGTCAAGATCAATTCAGTTAAACCCAAACGGTACTAAACGAGAAGTTACCTCAACACACACGAGATTATATTGTTTTCGATCGATTTTCTGGACAACGAGATACGTACAAAGTCTAGAATTTAAATAAAAATGTCGAATGCTTTTTGTTGAACGAGACGATTTGTTTCACTCCATTGACTCAAATTTAATCGTGGAAATAGCGAGATATTAGATGAACAAAATTACATTGACCCCCCCCAATTACTTAATAAATACAATTTAATAACAAACTCTTTTTTTAACTAAGAATAAAAGCGTTTATAATCATCTAAGATATCTCGTTCAATGTAACTATAAATACATATAGTCTATGCCTTTATATAAGCTCAGACACCTGCGTTTTAGAAATCCTGACCTGGTATAAGACTAAACCAACATTATGAGCGCTTCATATATATATATATATATATATATATATATATATATATATATATATATATATATATAAAGGAGATTAGAACAATAGTCTAAAGAGCTGAGTGTATTTCAATGTAACAGTGAAATTACTAGTTTAATTCAAATACAGGAAAGAGAAAGTGCTCGTTGTAATTTAGATATATAATAAGCTCGATATGAAAATATCCTAGAGCTTATTCAATATTAAGTAATGTGATTGATAATTTAAAATTTAAAAATCAAATTATAATTAAATTAAAAATCCGTTTCATAAGAAGGGGCAACAACAAAATCAATTATCTGTACGATCGTTTCGGAAAACAATGCTTTCTATTGTGGTAGAATCAAGTTACGAACAATAATTATTACATATAGCTTTTTAATAAGCAAGGTCTCCTCGTCAGCAAATTTTGAAGCGTTTTTATTAAATTTAAAAGACACCATAAATAAACCTAGCATTAAAAGTAAGGCAGATGTATCTGAAAAAAATTGAAATAAAAGGTCTGGATTTAAAATTTATAAGAAAATTAATATGGGTTACAGATAGAAAAGAAATAGAGTAAAATATAGATTTGAATTTAAAATATAAGTTTGCTTTAAGTACAACATTACAAATATATACATGCATGTATATGAAAAAATAGACACATATATACATATACATTGATATACAGGTATACACATAAAATATATAGAAAGTTACCTTTTAATTTTTCGCCTTTTGAAATCAGGAACTATGGTTAAAATACTCATTTAGATGTTTGCCATAGCTTGTTATCTTATTGAAATGATTAATTTTTAAAGGAGGGACGCCCGTGCAATAAATTATTTCCGTTAGCGTACTTTTGATTTAAAGACGCTACGATTTATATTTCAAATGTTGTTTATGTAATTACATAATGTAAGGGGCGATAATTAGTCATATTTTCTTTAGTTTTTTTATTTAAAGGGTGTAAGGGGGATAATTAGTCTAACTTAATTGATTCAAAAAAATTGTAATCTATTTTACTAATAAGTAATTTTTAATGATTTAAGTTGCTTTATATTTATTAAATTTAAACCAACGTTTATGACGTGCATGTGAATATTAGTTCCTGTCTTGAATTTAATTCTTATCTCCTGTCTTATTGCTGTGGCAATGGTGTCTATTTTTGCCCTATGAATAAATTGCTGGCTCGCTTTGTACCTTTGTTTCAGTGATTAATTATAGTTTTTTTCTAACATAGCGTTTTATGTAATTCGTTTAAATATATTTTATTTAAACCTGCGCAATCTACTGGATTCTACCCCCGTCTATATAATTTCCCAACTCTCTCTGTCTCTCTCCTTCTCTCTCGATTTGAAAACAAAACTACAAACACATATTCCCTCTCTCTTTCTCTCTCTCGCTCGCTTTGTATCTCGCTGTATATATTCTCCTCATGCTAAAACTATTTTTATACTTTATTATATTTTATTTTTATCTTTTCACTGTCTGTATGATTAAAAAAAATATATAAAAATATTTAACCTTTTTAGCAATTGTTTACTTAGTTATTATGTTGGATATTTTGTAAAACTGTTTAGATATATTAATTTTTTGCTGCCTGCTTCAATAGACCGTTCTGCACGCATGTTTGAAAGTTAGAGTTTGGTTTTAGGCACAATGATCGTTCTTACACTGATTACCTACGGTACAATTTTAACGTTAATTTCATTAAATAGGGAATTGAATTATTTATTTTTATTGTCTGATTCTCGAGATTGCGTATGCGTTAATTTTTTCGGGGGGGGGGTGAATTAGTACATTAGGTTCACCTCCACGATTTCCTTTAAAATGACAACCTTTTCGAGGTTTTCGACTATGCTGATTAAGAAAATGTCATTCCAATTTTTCAGAGACAAGTACTTCTAGAGACATAAAGACCTGTATTATTCACTGTAATTCACTGGCTGCCAGGTTTGTACGCGCGGCTAATAACCAAATGTACTTCTCGCCTACCGACACTGATACCTCACAATTTTTTTTAGCAATTGCGGGTGGGTATGCTAACAACTATTATCGCCATTAAATTAGGGGGAATTGTTTCCAAATAAAAGGGGGGAGTATCTACTCCGAAAGCCGTTTTTTTTTCATGGGGATGCTAGGGGTGTCTATTCTGGACGCTGTACTTCGGATGAGGAGGATAGCGATGTCTATTCCGAAAACTGTTCTTCACGTAGGGAGTTGTGGATATCCATTCCAAATACAGCATCACAATATCCAACGAAATGAAGTGTAAATGTTGAAATTCTTTTGTTGTACATGTTCAAAAAATGTAGCGCTTTTTATTGTTTTACACTCATGAAAATATGCAAAGATGAGTCTCGGTTTTAACTTTATTAGCTTTTTCGATTTTGTTATTTTCACTTACTATTATTGTTCACTTGCGCGATTTAAATATTTCGTTTAATATTGTTAATTACTTTATTTCATGCTTCTATTTTTGCCACTAATTATTTTCTTACTCATATTAGAACAAGTCATTTTTCGCTTTCTTCCTCAAATTATTTTGGGTGACTTTCCTGACTTGCGAACAAAACAAATTGTCAACCAATTTTGTCACATATACGCCATAAAACAGAGAGCAACCCCAAGAATACGAAAATATCTTCGGAGCCGGTTAGGTTTCTTGTTTCTTTTCCAATACAACAGCCATCATGCCTGGGGACAATTAAACGCCCACACTGAACGAAACGTTGCACAAACAACACTCGAGATAAGAACAATAGTGCTATCGAAAAAAGCAGTATACATTCCAAAAAGAAAGGATAAATAAACACGCAGCAAAAAGGCCGCCAAATGCTAGTTTAATTGTTCTTCTTCGTACCTAGTTTCTTTGTGTATTAACTTTTTTTTTTAAATGGGCCTTAAAGTTTTAAAAGTATTTAGTGTAATGTTGAGTTATTAGGAAAACAGAATGGCGGTCCTATTAAAGCCATAGTTAAGCTTCTTTTATTCTTCAACTGTTTGCTAATTTTAATCTTGCATTTTATTAGGTTAAAATCGTCTATTTCGTCTGTGCTGTCGTTCCACTGATTCATGTCTTCTTTCTAATTATGATTACTTTCTTTTCCCATTCTTACTCTACTGATTTATATATTTTTTATATTCTTCTTTATCATATTGCTTTCTTTTTTTCTCTCTCTCTCTCTCTTATTTTGTACAATTTTCTAATCTGTTTTACTTTTCTATATTTCTATATTAACTTTCTTCTAATGCTTCAAATTAGCTTCAAACTATTTTCTCTTTTGTTGTCATGATTCCGGTTTACGCTCTTTAGATGATGATACTAAATTGATTTTATCTATTCAATCTCATGTAAAACAGTAAGATAATTTGGCGAGCTTATTAGACCCATGCCGTAATACGTGACCAGTAGTATTGGATTATTTTTTTTAATCGACAGCTTCGATAAAGTTAATTGCTCTATCTTTTACACGATTAGACAGTTTGACACTCACATGATTAAGTATAAGAACGCGGACTCACGTGAGAATATCAGTCAGACAATGTTAAATATTATTCAAAAATACAGACTAAATCTATTTGAATATAAGATACTAGTAGGGAGACATGACGTTGCCCGGGATTGAATGATGATCAACGAATATTTACACTCCTGTATCTTTATCTTGAATATATGTTATTCTACATTGCACTCTAGAAAACTTACTGTTTTTTTTTTAAAATAGTTTTTACGAAAAAAAGACATGAGTAATTTCGGTGTGGAGTTTGAACCTACAGACCATCTCATGCAAAAAAGAAAAAAAAAACACCACGTAATTGTTCACGGCTTATAACATTCTTTGCAGTTAATAAAAAAAAATAGACATTTACGTGCGGAGTTCGAACTTACAGACCACGTCATGCAAAAAAAACAACAAAAACCCCCAGAAAAAAACACACTATGAACTTACTCACAGTAAAATTTCCACGGCCCGTTGTTCTATCATTAGCAAATGGTATTTACGATGATAGATAAATTAAAATAACGGTTCAGCCGTTTCAGAGTCTATAAGAAACGATCTCACACACAGAGACAAAGTTGCATTTATATAACTGTAGATAATCGTGAAAGTAAACACGTATAAGAAAATAATATTAAATCTGACCTAGATTAAATATATCTCTGAAAACATGTACTGTCTATAATATCATAGGATATGATGTCAAATTTCATCAAATTCATATTCCTATCGAAAATATCTAATTGTAGCGTAAATCTATTTATGGAAATTTAAACGAATTGGTGGTTAAATATTATTAGATTTGTAGTAATTTTTGTGATTTACTAGTAGTAACTAATCATCCTTATTAATACCTAACTCTATATCGGACCGATACTTTAATACTTGGTGCATCATAACTAAACTGCATAAACATTACCAATACGATAGATCAGGTGGTTTCTGAAGGGAAGCCCTACTTAAACTCTAATTCCGATTAATACACATTATTATCTAACTTTGCATGGAACAGATGACCAAACGGATATTATAATATTTAGTAAGCTGTCCCTTTCTATAATAAATATCCAGGCTGGCCTACCAGTGTCCGAGAAATAGGGAAACAGACACTTAAAGAAATAGGTAACATTATTTAAATAAATATATTTTGATACCCATTTGGGTTTGTTTTGCAGTGAACTTTGATTCTGAAGCAGAAATATCTCATTTCCGTTCACTGTTATTCTTGAAATTTGGTATACTATCCGATTTTTAAACACTAGCAGCGGCTTAACATGATTATAGGTAGATTTGTTAACCTATCAGTATAGGTCCTGGATATGACCTTAAACTATATCCGATGGCGAGGCCCTAGCTTGCGGGTTTTGGGGAGTGCGGAGCCACCCTTTACTTCCTATTGCTCCCAGGTTCACTAGACCCGGAGTGGTAGTACATTTTAGGGTCCCAACTATGGGTTAAATAGAAACCGACTAAAAAAATATATATATTCTATTAACATTTTTTTCTTCAAAATAAGTGGACTCAGCATTAAATGAACTGAAAAGGATTGATATGCCGTAAAACAAAAACAACTAACAAACTACCCAATATACAGCGCCCTCGCAAATGCTAGAATGCGAATTGTGACACTGACAAATTTACGTTGTTCAACAATGTAAAAAAATAAACTATTTGAAAACGAAGGGCTAATTTCGTATTGAGATGAGCAAATAAAAATAATTCCAACACATATGGGCATGACTTAAAAAAATTGTCGAACTAACTAGAAAAATTGCGAACTATTTACCCCGTCGGAATTTATCACCAAGAAAATAATTTGGCATGCAGAGTATAAGATATCGTGTGGGTGGACGTCATCAAGTTAACAGAATTACACGGCGAATATTAAATTCTCTATTATATCAAATATATTAATATATCACGAAAACCGACCCGATTAAAAACCGACCGCCATTTTGTGATGCGAGAATCTTATTAGATGTTCCCGCCTTACAGCGACTGATATTTTGTCTGTGTGAATGAAGTATCGAAGTTGATACCAATTTTAAATGGAATAGCTACGCCAATGACGAAAAACTCATGCCGTTGACACACAGCGGACAATATTTCCTCAATCAACGTTTTTTTTTTATTTTTTTATTTTATTTTTACCAGTCTGGCCAGCTTACGACTGTGTTTCTTTGTTCAAGTCACTTAAAAGAAAAATTTTCATTGAATTCTTTTTCCTCTTGGTTGGAGTGAATGTCTTCCGACTTCAATAGAAGACTGTCAATATTAAGCCTCTACACCTGCGACGACAATAAGTTAAAAGAACGACCGTCTACGCGTTTATTCAGTTTTGTCTGCGAATAGCAAATATATTACATTTGAAAATAAAGGAATGCGAGAAGTTTGTCTGTCTTTCACTGGCACTTATCTTTCTTTCATGGGATTCGCTCTCTTAATATTTTTGCGTCTGTGCATTCCTGTAAATGTTATTGCCAATCAGACTACCTGTCTTTTATATTTCAATTATCTTTATTGTATTTCCCATTGTTGGTCTGTCTGTCCATTCCACGTTATCTCGGTAACCACTGGGACGACCTGTCGTTAATTTGTAAGGATCTTTGTTATTAGAAGCTTCCACAAAATATGTGTTACACTATTCGTCTTATGCTCATCGAAGGATAAATAAGGATTGGTCACCAAAATACCACATTTACTTTAAAAGTTTTTTCTTCTTCTTAGAAACTCCTTAGATGCTCTAACTGATAAAGATCAGGCAGCTTTGTTATGAAAAAGTGCGACGGAGTATTTCGCAATCCGCTCGATGCAAATCTAGGATTAATTAATAAGGAGTATTAATAAACGGCAGTGGCCATATTTTATTGCCATTTGTTATGAAATTAGATAACGTACAAAGCGATTAATCTCGACTATTATATTAAAAAAAAACTCTGTGTCTGTGTTGGTGTTATTGTTTGATAGTTCTCTCCCTATAGACTCGAAAACGACTAGGCCATCTTTAAAAAAAATTTCACATATGCACCTTATGTGATTGACAGTGTTCTTATGTTTTCTCTCCAAATCTCTTTGATAAGTATCGATAATCGATAATCGAAATAATCCGATGAAAAGAGTCAGTGATTTTGACTAAAGTTAACATTTTACACAGCCTAACATCACAAGTGCACTTTGAAAAGTTTTATTAATACACAAGCTGGAAGGTCTGATATGAAATAAATAGTAGGTTCTTATATATGACAGAGGCGCGTTTGAAGTGATTGTTTCTGTTTAGAGCATAATTGCAGCATGCTACTGAACTTTTTCATTTTAAACTTAAATCCGATTCATTATAATCGGACAACTAAGGTTAGGCATATAAAATCAACAGTATATTCTTGGATATGACAGGGACGCGTTCGATAAATGTTTTCTGATTAGAGGGCAATTGGAGCATAATATCTGACTTTTGCATTTAAATCTTAATGCCATTTATTATATTTAAAAACATTGAATAAAATAAAGAGTATGCCCTCTACAGCGCAATGTAAACTAAAATACATTGTGGAAAAATCATTTCGGAAAAGCCAGGTACGTCCAAGGGTGGAATACTGTTGCCATATCTGGGCAGGAGCTGCTAAAAACAGCCTATCCTGCCTTGACAGAGTACAAAATAGACTTCGTGGCTTAGTGGGGGATGCCCTTTTCTCTATCCTGCAACCTCTCTCACACAGAAGAGACGTTGCGAGCCTATCCTTGTTTTATCGTTATTTCCATGGCAGGTGCTCGTCTGAACTCCAATCTCTGGTCCCCTCTCGCCAATCTTTCACGAAAAACACCCGTCTAGCTGAATCCACTGTGAAATATTTCCCCCACGCTACATCTGTGCCTAAATCAAAACGCGGATTCCATGAGCAAAGCTTCTTTCTTAGAACTGCATGCCTGTGGAACTCTGTTCCGTCTGCCTGCTTTCCACCGGACTACAACTTGGATGTGTTCGTCCAACGTTAACAAATTCCTAATGAACCGCCTCCTTAAGTAAACACTTCATCAAATCTCCACACTAACGTAATGTACTTGCAATAACCCTTATCCCTGAGTGGCTTCCGGGCTTTGATAAGTGGTGATACCTGTGTAAAAAAAAAAGGTTCCTCTCGGTGCATTGTTATGTCCTCAAATAGAATAGGCAACCAATCGAGTTAATTGAAAATGGGAGAGTTTATACAGTTGGATGACATTAACATATACGTATGTGAAACATTCGTTGTTCATTATTGTTGTGGAGACGCCCACTAATTAGCATACGTGGGTGAAAAGATACAGATAAAGGTATCAAGTTAGCAAGAACGGGGAGCTCTGTTCGAACGCCGGATAGGCAAGACGCATGAGCCGGTTGCGCCATGAAAGATTTTAACACGGCCTCTGCCGGACAATCTTCCAACTGCAATACAACTGCACCTTTGTAAATATGTATTATCTTTTCGTCTTAATATATTTGTTTTACCTTTACTTTCTGCGTTCGTGTTGTTATTGATACAGACACAACAATTATTCAATTCTGCGCAACGTCGAGTCTCTCTGCTAGTAATGATTAGTTGGTATTTTCACCACAGTATTACATTTACTCTATATAAGTTTTTTTCACTCGGAAATTCATTAGTTGATCTGGATGATTTTTTAATGAATTTTTCTCATGATTACGCGCGGTGAGCTGCGTATTTTTCTATCTGATCTATACACTGTAAGGGATTAATAAGGATACATATATATTGGTATTTAATTCGAAAATGAACACAGGTTAAAACATATTTAACTAGTAATTTGGGGTCAAGGACCTATTCTACTCAGCGAGCTATACCTTTACTCGATTCCAACTGCCGAATAAGTTAGTTAAACATAACTTTCATCACCAAACGGATATATCCTATTTTACATGTGTCAAAACGTAGCAAATATTTTTCAAGTGAGTTATGTAATATCTAATGTTAACTATTAGTTTAAGGTACTATCTTCTATGGATTAGGCCGCCATTAACTCCAGATGCTTTACTTATAATACTTTTTGACTTTTTCTTCATTCTGTTTCATATTTCCATTTCTAAATTAAATGTTCTTTTTTTTATTACATTTTCACCCCAAACAAGGCACATTGCCACTTTGGTGTAGGGAGCTACTATCAGGGGAAACATCTACTGGGGTACTATGTATGGATTAAGGCAGCGAGATGTTGGTTCACGTTGCACTTGAACTTATGCATGGCAGTACAGTTGGGGAAGCAGTGACCTGGAATGGAATTCCAAAGTCTAGCAGTTCCCGGGAAGAAACTACTGGAGTATAAAGATCTTTTACATCTAGGGATCTCTACAGTGTGGGGGTGGGATTTTGCAGCTTGTCGGGTCTGTCGAGGGTGTTCACGTCGTGGGGGCACAAGTGCTTGCAGTTCTTCAGAGCATTCACCATTATAATACTTGCTTTGTCTTGGCGGCATTGAACGTGACCATCCATTTTTGTCCCCATTCCACTACTGATGGGAGGTCATCCTCTAGTGTTTCTGCCATTACTTTAGATATATGTTCATTTGTTTTCCTGTCGTGCCTGCTATAGAGTGTGGTGTCATGAGCATATATACCCATCTCAGAGGCAATTTTGTCGGGGAGGTCATTTATGAATATCAGGAACAGCAGAGGTCCAAGGATAGATCCCTGGGGCACTCCCGCATTTATATCATATTGTTTAGATGTACGACCGTCGAGGACAACCTGGATGTTTCTCTTATCTAAGAAGGATTTAATTATGTTAAGTATTCTACCAGTGATACCGTCAGATCTAATCTTCCTGAGGAGACCCTCATGCCATACCCTGTCAAAAGCCTTAGATATATCTAGAGCTACCGCTCTACCCTCTCCCGCTTTGTCCAGTGAATGGTATATGCGTTCAGTGATTACAGTGAAGATGTCTGCCGTGGAACGGGCTTGTCTAAATCCATATTGTTCGTCGGTCAGAAGTTTAGCATCTGTAAGGTGCTGGACTAGAGCATGGTTAATTAAGGTCTCAAATATTTTGGCAAAAAGTGGGAGGAGGCTAATAGTGCGATACTTTAATGGGTCAGTTCTTTCGCCAGAATTCTTGAATACAGGTACCACATAAGCAGTTTTCCAACAGCCCGGAAAGCAAGATTCATAAAGGCATTTGTTGTAGAGTTTGGAGAGAACTGGAGCTACTTCGGCTGAGCACTTTTTAAATAGCACAGCTGGGATGAGGTCGGGTCCACATGCTTTTGAAGTGTCAAGGTTTTTTATGATAGCATGCACCTGAGCGGGGGTGATTATCGGATCGTCTAGCGTGGCGTCTGTCCGCATAGGAAATTGAGGTAGGGGGTGGTTTAGAGGGTCCAGTGTGGAGTTTGAGGCAAACCGACTGGCAAGCATGTTAGCCTTCTCGGTTGCTGAGCAAAGAACCTCGTGATTGTTGGTTTGTGGGGGAATTGTTGATTGCCCATTATTTACTACACTGTTGTAGATTTTCCAGAAGTCACGAGTTCCTAGTTTTTGTGCTTCGATGCGTTTTTTAGTGGTTTCCGTAAATTCCCTCTTAGCTGTCGCTATTTCTTTCTTAACGTTACTTCTAGCTTCTATGTACTTCTGTCTGTTTGAACTGGACTTATGTCGGTTAAACCTGCGGAATGTATGCTGCCTTTGAGCAACGGCAGTTGCGCAAGTCGAAGTAAACCATTGGGGAGAGTGGGGCTTGCTATAGAATTTCCGCATGGGAACATGCGCTTCGATTGCAGTTTTGAACCATTCAGTGGTCTCGGTTGCACACTGTTCAGCAGGAAGAGAAAAATATTTCCCCATGGGGCGTCTCTGATAAGATCTCTGATGGCTTCCCAGTCAGCCTTTTTATAATATCTCGTTGTGTTGAGCACACGCTCTTCAGTTTTGGGTCTAGAGTTTAGGGCGATTTCAACCATTATCACCGCATGATCAGCGTTCCCAAGTGGGCTGTCGGCTTTCGTTACACAATCATCAGGAACTGTGGTCAAAAACAGATCTAATAGTGATGCGTGTTGTTCTTCCTGATCAGGGAAACGGGTTGGAAAAGTAACCATTTGCGATAGGGAGTGAGATACAGAGAAGCTATGAGTTGCGCTGCCTGTTGCATCTGTGTAAGTAGAGAATCCAAGCCAGTTTTTGTGATGGACATTAAAGGCGCCAAATACATGTAGTTGGGCGCTAGTGTCGAAGGAGAGTGCTGTGTCTATGCTGTCAGATACTTTGTTTATTATGGTGCAGTCTTGGGTCGAAGGAGAGCAGTAGAGAAAGTAAAAGTAGCTAATGTTGTGTTGCATGGTTAGTCTAAAGCACATAAGGCTTAATCATCCGTTTCTATGTTTGTTTCTCTAGTAAAGGGAAGGGTATTACGAATGTAAACTCCAAGTCCGTGCATATGTCTATCAGAGTCCTTACGGCAGAGTGGGAGATATCCAGGCATGTTAAAGTAGTTAGAGGGGATGGAGGAGTGTAGGTTAGTCTCAGTTAGTGCTAAGATATCCGGGGTATTTGTTAGGAGTAATGCTTCAACATCAGCTAAATTAGTTCTAAGTCCACGGATATTTGTGAATGCAAGCCTTAAGGGAGGAGGCAAGTTGGATTTGTTTGACCCTAAGCCTGGTTTAAGCTTATTTTTAGATTATACTGTCATCATGTTTTTTAACGAGTTTCAGTTAGGTTAGGGGAAGCCGAACAGGAGGTTATGCAGAATATCACACATGCATCACAAGTAGACCATCAGCTGACCCTCCATCAACTAGGACTGTGGCCTCAGGAAAGTCCACCGGGGATGAGTGCAGGGTCCCTTTCCATGCGCGCCATGGCACTGCAAACATCCCGATATTATACAACTGTTGATGGAGCAGCCGCTCTAAGCGCTACCAAAGAGTTAGGGCACCTGTACTACCAGTCGGAAACAGCAGCCAGTAACTGTCAATCCGGTACCCTCAACCCATCAGAGGAAGGTCAACCCAATCTAATTGCTCAGGCATATATGGTACTCAAGCATTCTCAAGTGCCCAGCTTTAGGGGTGAGGTGTGTCGGGAGTGGGGAAACGGCGTTCATTGCCCTAGACAAGAAACAAGATCTGCCAATGGGTGTTTCTGTCGAATCACTGTGATAGTATCTCTGCGCCTGACTAATAGGCAAAGAAGGAGTATGGAAGCCGGGCGATAGGCAGGCCCTATCTACTCCTTAAGCAATTTAGGTTTGCAAAACGGTAATTTGTTTGAGTCACCAGCTCTAGGAAGGTTGTCATCCAAGACTGAAGACGCCTCCCTACTCTTTGGTTTAGTTTCAGAGTTTTCCTTCTCCTAGACGGATGATCTGGAAAGATCTACTGGGTCCGTCACCACTGAGAGGGTTTGCTCCGCGCCTGGGTTCTAATCCAGGTATTTCTGCGACCCCGCGTGGTTAGTTAATATTATTGGGTTAGTTTGTAGAGGTTATATATCTGCTAAATAGTTACACTCCTCAAAGTGAATTAGGGACATTGTTATTTCATTGTTACTGGATAAATGGGTTGAGTAGAGCTCATGCAGTGTAAGACAACTATGATTGTAAGGAGGCTTGTTAGGAGGAGATAATGTGGTTTGAGGTTTTCTCTTTTATATATATATATATATTTATTATTATTATGATTTTTTTTCTTGACGTCGGTATCGTTTTTGTGCCTTTATTTGTGTATAATGCCAGATTTATCTCCTCCTCTGATGAGAAGCGTTTGTATACGAAGTGCAATGGCTTAAAGAGGTTTCCCCACTTTATGTTTTCTTTTCTTTAACTGATAAATTAAGAATGCAATAACAACCAAGGTAACTGCTCTCTTTATATTTTGAAAATTTTTTCTGTATACATATATATATATATATATATATATATATATATATATATATATACATGTATGTGTGTGTAAACTTTTTAACGGTACAAACACAATACAGATCTTTGAAAATAATATACTCCTATAGCCCCTTACACCAACGAACTATCAAAGTAAACCGTTGGTACACAAAAAAAATGGATCAAATTGTCTTGTAAGAGTAAATACTTTGTGATATACGAATAAAAAAGACGAATGTGAATTCGTGTAAAATGTATATAAAATAATATTAAAATATATGTACCATTAATAGGAAATAGATTAAAATCTCTCCAAGTAAGTTTAATGATTTACCATATTCTTACTGCCGACAAAGCGAAGGCTTCCGTGAAAAAATTTAGACTGACTCCAAAATCTTCCAAAGATTTTGAAAGTCAGCCCAATGCAATATTCTGAAGTTGTTCATTTTATAGGTATTTGCACAAGGTGATTTTGAAGTAGATTTGTCTAATGGCAGATTACATGAAACAAAAGAAGGGGTGGAAACGACCTGGCTAAACTAGATTAATTTCTGCCGGTATATGATGGTTGATGCGTGTCTGCAAGTTTAAGGAGATTCGAAAACATAGCCAGTAGCGCATTGGCAATTAAAAGACAACATTGCTTTATGTGAGGTGGGGCAAACTGTAAATATTCAATCATCCTGAATTAATCGGTAATCCTATATTGAGCGTATAGAGCAAAACCACTTCTATGATAGTCTATAGCCACTGGCCGACCCCGACATAGACATACTAGGTCCAAGCGTGAGACCTTTTTATGTATGTTACTAAGGTCATAGAGTTCATGCCTTAGTGAACCAAAAGGCCGTATTTTGTCATAGATCTCTTTGGAAAAGTATCCTTTCATATATAAGTATAAACGACACTACTAGATCTTTAATTTTAAGTGTTGTTGCATGTTTCAGTAGAGCCAATGCCAACAAACCTATCTACATAATTTAAGATAACTAACATTTTCTGGACATAATCTGAAGGAACCATTGGTAGTTGTGCTGACTCACTTTATAATAGCAATCTTACTCCCCCAGCTTTCCCTAAGAATATGTTTGGTGAACTCATGTTGATCTGTACTAAGTCCATGGAATTCAGCTTTGATAACGTTATGTGCAGTTAGATCGACAAGGTTCAGATAGAAATTCCCCCTAATTCCTAAAGTAGCACATCTTTTTGGTAGGAATCTATGATCCATCACAGTTTAGTAATACATTGGAACCCTCAATATATTTAGATACACCGATGACACATTTGCAATCTTTGCTTCTGAGACTAAAGCAAAACACATTCTTTTATAACCACTGCTCACTCTATACAGCATTATCGTTTATAATGTAGAACGAGAATCAGCATTGCTTACCTTTCCTAGATGTCTTAGTTGAACGTAGTAAGAATTCTTTTCTTACTACAGTTTATTGCAAACTGACATCCGGTGATTTTTATATAGATTAGCGTTCATTTGTGCCTAGCTCTAGAAATATACGGTTTATTAAGACATTAGTGTATATAGTCCTTAGAATTTTTCTTTTCGAACAAACCCTAGCACAAAATGAATACTGTAAAATATATTTTCATTCATAATGATTATCCGGAAAATGTTATGACTTATATATATTATTAGTCAATTTAAAAAAAAATATGCAACTCTCCTAAACTCCTGTGTCTGTCCCATTGTCCTGTTTATTTAAAATTACTTTGGATCGGAGATGCTGGACAGACGGATTATAAAGTCTGTAAAAAATTGCTTCCCGTCAATTGTGTTATGGTTGGCTTTTGGTGTCAAATCTGCATTCCCCTGGTCACAAAAGACAGTTTGCCATGAATCACACAAAGCAATGTTGTTTATGAGTTAATTGCTGCTGGCTATGTTGATCGAACCTCCTTAAACTTGCAGGCGCGCATAAACCAACATATACTGGAAGAACAGACTATGCAAACCACGTCATTTTCGCCCTTCTGCCTTGGAATCTGTCATTGGCCAACATCTTATTGAAAATCCAGCTCCCCTATAAATAGATTGTTTCAAAATATTATATTGGGCTGACTCTCAAATTAATTTAAATATGTTGGAGTCGGTCTAAATATTTTTACGCAAGCCTTCGCCTTGTCGGCAGAAGGAATTTGCTAAATAATTAGACTTGCTTGGAGATTCATTTTAATCGTCCTTATCCTCCCATCTATCTCATTTGTACATATATTTCATATTATTGTATATACAAAGGCGGCAAAAAGAAAGTCCGCACTTGTAATGTTTTCAAAAACTGAAAATTTAAGCTAAATTTAATGTAACTGTTTAAACAACTTAGATCTCATCTGATTTGCCTTTTATTCCACTATAATTGTTCCTGTTCATATTTGACTTTGTATTGAAATATTCTAGTGTTCACGTCAATTTACAAAAAATAATTCCATATTGAGAGGCAAAAAGAAAGTCCTCATAATGGAAAATTGTTATTTAAATGTAACTTTAGGCCATTAATGCAACACAAATATAACAGAAACAATACCAACGAATAAATATTTAATAGTATAGCCCTTCTGCAATTTGACAGACTGCAATCCTTTGAGAATTCCTTGAATTATACTGCAGCAATACTCCGGGGAAAGGCCATCCAACTTTTCTTTAATTTTTGTTAAAATATTTTCCAAATTTGAAATGTTATCCTTGCGTAGCTGTTGCTTTATTTAATTTCATACGTTTTCGATCGGAGTGAGTCTGGAAATTGTGCAGGCCAATCCAAACACGGAATATCATGCTCTTTCAGGAACCTCTTGACATTGCCAACTGTGTGAATGGGAGTATTATCCCGCATGAAGATGAGATTATCATCCAAATTCCAACAAAAGTAAGATATAAAATGCTCAGTCAACATATTAATGCACTTGGTCGAATTAATTCGACTTTGCAAACGAACTATAGGCCATTGGTACTAATATCGCCCTACACCAAAACGGAACCTCCGCCACATTGCAGCATTGGAACAAAGCACCAAGGATTAAATTCTTTGTCTTTCCTCCGAACGGTCGTACTGCCTACCATCACTGCCTAGACGATTGAACTAACTTTCGTCGCTAAAATGCATTTTTGACCAATATGAAGAGGCATGACCTTCATTACATCTGGCGAAGTATAGGCGGCGCTTTCTGTTCTTTACAGAAATCATTGGCTTGCGTCTTGCAACATATCATCGCAAATAAAATTCCTTTAATCTGTTCTTGACAGTAGAAATAGAGCACTGTATAACAATACTGCACTGTCGTTGGATTTGGGGAGCCGTTTCAAATCTGTTTCTTAGGCTATTTATATTGATAGCAGTGTCTCCCATGTTAGAAATAACTAGTACGACCAGCTTTTTGGACATCACGAACACTGCCGGTGTTTTGGTGCTTTTGCACAGTCTTTTGTACCGTTTTATCATCAAATTTCAATCTGCGGCCGATTTCTCGATTGGATAAACCAGAAATGATGGAGATTAATGAGCTCCTGTCGATCACTAAGCGAATGTCGTGGCACATGGTTTAAATGTTACGGTTTTTAACCTGGAACATGAACAATTACGATTAGAGATGCTTTGTTGCCTGTTGATGGATATGTAAAACTGATTTAGGGGCTATAATTTAAGCTGGTTTTAAGCGAATTTCTTGCTGCGGACTTTCTTTTGTGTCCTCCTTAATTTGAAGGTAATTTTTAAAATTGACATTAACACTAGAATATTTCAATTAAAAGTCAAATATAAACAGGTAAAATATTAGAGGAATAAAACATAGTATATATATATTAAACAGTTACATTAAATTTACCTTTAATCTACAGTTTTTGAAAACATTACAAGTGCGGACTATCTTTTTGCCGCACTGTATATTTACATGTATTCATATTCGTCTTTTTTACTCGTATATCTCCGAGTATTGGCTCTTGCGTGACAATTTACATCGTGTTTTGCTTATTTTGGATACCAAAGATTATTTCCTGATGAGTTTTTAGAAAAATAGGGCCAATTTTTTAAATTCATGTAAAAGTTATATATACATTAATATGAAATATATGCACAACTGCGATGGAGGGCGATTAAAATGTTTCTCTAATAACAAATTATTTGTGACGACAAAGCGCAGGCTTGCGTAAAACATCGAGAATGACTCCAAAGAATTTAAAGCATTGGAGAGTCAGCCCAGTGCAATATTCTGAAACAGTCTATTTTTCAAAACCATACATATATAGTAGTAAGGCATTCGTAGAGTATGTCCTTGTATACGGTGCTACAGCCTGGAAATTACCAATAGATTGGAAAGGAAACTAGACGGTACATACACCCGTATGCTACGAACAGTATTAAATATATCTTGGCAAAATCATCCCACGAAGCAGCAACTTTATAGCAACCTACCTGCCATATCTAATACCATCAGGGAGAGACGCCTATGATTGGCCGGCCACTGTCTGAGAAGCAAGCATGAATTAGTGAGTGATGTATTGCTATAGACTCTACGACACGGACCCGCAAGCAAAGGACGACCTAGATCAACGTACATCCAGCAAATATCATACGGTACCAATTGTAAACCTGGACATCTGAGGCAGCTGATGGAAGACAGGAAACTTGGAGAAGAAGAGTCACATTGGTACGGGCAAAAAGCCCGTCCTGGTAATGATGATAGTTAAAGGTATATGCCAGGGAATGTGTTTTATGTATGATAGAGTTCTTATGGATTGTGTTATCATCGAAATTAACGCATTATTTCTATGCTGAGTTAACTACTTTTATTATGTGTTGAGTGGAATAAAGAACGAATGCAGAATTCAATATCTTAATAGAACAAGTGCCTAATTAATGAATAGTGTCATTTTTTCCGTTCTGCTTTGGCCGCAGGCTAAAATGGATCTTGCAAGGCTTCATTGTTGAAGTCGTTAATATTCTCTCGTCAATGCACAGAAGCGGTTTTAACGAAACCATGTATATACTATATTCTTCATTGTTTCTTTATCTTGCGTAGTCAATTAATGCTTATTAATTTAGATTCATATCAATTCTACGTATTTTAATTCGTAGTTGTTCAGTACTTTTGATACAACTTATTGTTTATTTCCCTATTTGCAGCTTTTCTTTTACCAGTTGTTCATTTATACTTATTTCTTTTACTAATTAGTGCATACGTTGCCATTTTTGCTGTAAATCATCTCCTTAGGATTAAAATAAGACTTAATGTGATACATACTTAAATCATCACTTGCATAAAGTTCAACACGGTTTCTTTTCATCATCGATGATCTTAATTTAACTTTACTTGACTGTACTAATATACGCTATATAACAAAACTAGCATGGATGTCCAGCATTTCCCGACATTTCCCGGAGGTTTGAAGGTGTGCGTTGCGCAAAAAAGAAAAAAAATGGTAGTAGGCAGGCAGGATGGAACCTGTACAGCGAAGGAGGAAAAGAAAGTAAAAAAAAAAGTGAGGTCTTTGCTGTTGCGTCTATCGCCAAACTGGAAGTGAAGAACGTTTAAATTAAGGTTAGTCAATCGAGAAAAAGAGGAGGACATTCGAAAATATCGGCGAAAAAAGCGACCTGTTCCTGTAGAAAATTGCCAGTTGAGGATGAAGGAATAAAAGTGTTTAGCCAATTTTTCCATACTTTTCCTCCGAAGAGTTGAGTTTTAAAACGATATCCATCTCGTGAAAATCCGTCTCCTCTGTCGAAAGTTTAGACAGACATACAAATATGCATGCATACATACATACATACATTCAAACAGACCGTTCTATTATAGAAGATCACTGTATGGTAGAAAATGAATCACCGCTTACCACGGTCAAAACCCACCCAAGAACAACGGTTAATGAGATTCTCATTTTGTGATTAAAAAAAACTAATCGGAAGGATATCATCTGCCACGATCAAGTTATTCAAATATATCTATTAGAGCAAATTTCTTTAAAAGACAAATCAGTAAAACAATCAATTTTCACGAATTAATATAATACGACGTACATGAATTTTTTGTGGCAATTTGTTACAAATTGTCTTTAGAAAAGGAAACACCAGACTGAAGACAAAATATTATATCCCAATGGGATTGAAAACGGAGTTACTCTGACGCCCTTCGTTTAACAATTTGATACATTCGGTCTGAATCGTTTTTCTAAAATTACGACGATTCGTATTGTCATTGGAGAACATTTCTCGAGATTGGTACCGATAGCTTTAATTAGTTCTATCTCTACTGAGATCGAAGCCGTAAAACAAAGATCATCTCAATCAATTCAAAAGCGTTTAATCCTCAAGACAGCAAAGCATTTCCATTCGCTTGTCTTGAATTTACAATCAAATAAATAGGCGCTCAAATTGTCTACACAATCGTTAACTGTTTTTTTTCTACTTTTGTTTTGTATATGAACTTTTTCGTTTAATTAACCTTTTATTATACATTTATTTACGACTATGATAGGTAACCGGCGTTTCCCGGGTGTTTGGAGGTGTGTCTTGAGCAAAAAAAAATAATAATAAAATAAAAGAAGTGGTAGTAGGAAGGCAATCCCGAACTCCTAACGCGAAGGATGAAAAGAACTGGAAAAAAAAAACGTTACGTTTGGGCTGTTACGAGCACCGCCAAACTTAAAGTGACGTAGGTTATTAAGCTAGATCCATTTCCAAGGAACCTATATCTAAAATTCCAAGTGTTTAGACCGAAAATTGGCGAAGGAGTTTGGTAGAGTTCTCAAAGAACAAATCGTTGACCTTTGACCCCTTAAGAGCCAAATGTCTGGCCGAGAACGGATTACATAGATTTCCCAAATCTCAATACCTCGTATATCAAATCTCGAGTCTGTAGAATGAAAATTGACGGAGTTATTTCGTAGGGAAATGTACACTGACAGACACACACAGAGACAGACACACAGCCACTTCCACTTTTATAGATATATGAGCATGGGTGCCCGGCGTTGCGCGGGTATTTGGATATGTATGTTCAGCAAAAAAAAAGCGGTCAATTTTTTAAACTTTGACCCATATTATGACTCCTTAAAATTTATTGTTTTGGGCTGAAATTCAGTTATAAAGTTAGATCCATGTCCAAGTTACCTATATCTAAAATTTCAAGTGTTTAGACCGAAAATTGTCGGAGGGGTTTGGTAAAGTTCTCAAAAGTCAAATCGTTGAACTTTGACCCTTTAATAACCAAATTTCTGGCCGAAACCCGGACATATCGATTTTCCCGAATCTTAGTACCCTGTATATCAAATTTCGAGTCTGTAGACTTAAAATTGACAGAATTATTTCGTAGACAAATCTATACACACAGACACACGGACAC
Source organism: Euprymna scolopes (assembly GCF_053919585.1). NCBI lineage: Eukaryota > Metazoa > Mollusca > Cephalopoda > Sepiida > Sepiolidae > Euprymna > Euprymna scolopes. The sequence continues at coordinate 42,749,604 of NC_136520.1, forward strand.
ACACACACACATACACACAGACGCTTTCACTTTTATGAATATACTAGCATTTGTGCACGACGTTGCCACGATATTGGATGTGTAATTTTAGTAGAAAAAAAGCGATAATTTTTTTTAAATTTTACTGTTATATCTAAAATTTAAAGTGTTTAGACCGAACATTGTCGAAGGGGTTTGGTAGAGTTCTCAAAGGTGAAATTGTTGAAATTTGACCCCTTAATCGCCAAATTTCTGGGCGAACACCGATCACATCGATATTCCTTAATCTCAGTACCCTGCATATAAAATGACGAGTCTGTAGACTTAAAATCGACAGAGTTATTTCGTAGGGAAATGTACACACAGATACATATACACAGACAGATACTTTTATAGACATACGAACATGGCTGCCCGGCATTGTTGAGGTGTTTGGAGGTGCATGCTGAGCAAAAAAAAAAACTTTTAAATTTTGATCCCGATTATGACCCCTTAAAATTTATTGTTTTGGGCTCAAATTAAGTTATTATGTTAGATCCATGTCCAAGTTACCTATATCTAAAATTTCAAGTGTTTAGACCAAAAATTGTCGGAGGAGTTTGGTAAAGTTCTCAAAAGTCAAATCGTTGAACTTTTACTCCTTAATAACCAAATTTCTGGCCGAAACCCGGACATATCGATTTTCCCAAATCTTAGTACCCTGTATATCAAATTTCGAGTCTGTAGACTTATAATTGACAGAATTATTTCGTAGGCAAATGTATACACACAGACACACACACACACACACACAGACGCTTTCACTTTTATGAATATACTAGCATTTGTGCACGGCGTTGCCACGATATTTGGATGTGTAATTTGAGTAGAAAAAAAGCGATCAATTTTTTTAAATTTTACCCTTATATCTAAAATTTAAAGTGTTTAGACCGAAAATTGTCGGAGGAGTTTTGTAGAGTTCTCATAGGTCAAATCGTTGAATTGTGACCCGTTAATCGCCGAAATATATCACAAATATTGTCGAAAATCTCAGTACCCTGTATGTAAAATTTCGAGTCTGTAGACACACAGATACACAGATACACAGACAGACAGACAGACAGACAGACAGACAATTTCACTTTTATATATATACTAGCATGCGTGTCCGGCGTTGACCGTGTATTTGGAGGTGAATGTTGAGCAAAAAAAAAGCAAAAACAAGAGGTAAATATTTTTTAATTTGACCCCTTTTATGAACACTTTACATTTATTGATTCGGGCTCAAATAAAGTTATTTAGTTAGATCCATGTCCAATGAACCTATATCTAAAATTTCAAATGATTTAAGCCAAAATTGTCGGAGGAGTTTGGAAGAGTTTTCAAAGGTCAAATCGTTGAACTTTGACCCCTTAATCGACAATTTCTGGCCAAATATCTGTACCCTGTATATAAATTTCGAGTCTATAGACTTAAAATTAACAGAGTTATTGTGTATGGGAATGTACACACATACACACAGATACACCCACACACGCAGACGAACACTTTCACTTTTATAGGTATACTAGCATGGGTGACCGGCGTTGCCCGGGGTATTTGGAGATGTATGTTGAGCAAAAAAAGTGACACCTATTATGACACCTTAAATTTTATTGCTTTGGGCTCCCATCAAGTTATTAAGTTAGATCCATGTCCAAGCTATATTTAAAATTTCAAGTGTTTGGACCCAAAATTCTCGGAGGAGTTTCGTAGATATCTCAAAGGTCAAATCGTTGAACGTTGATACCTTAATCGCCAAATTTCTGGCCGAAACCCGATCACATAGATTTTCCCAAATCTCAGTACTCTGTATATAAAATTTCGAGTCTCTAGACAAAAAATTGACATATTTATTGCGTAGGGAAATGTACACACAGACCCACAGACGCAGATACACACATACAGACAGATACTGTCACTTTTATAGATATACTAACATGGGTGCGCGGCGTTGTCCGGGTATTTGGAGATGTATGTTGAGCAAGAAAAAAAAGCGGTAAATTTTTATTAACTTTGACCCCTATTATGACTCCTTAAAATTTAGTTTTTGGGCTCAAATTAAGTTATTAAGTTTGATCCATGTCCAATGAACCTATATCTACAATTTCAAGTTTTTAGACCGAAAACTGTCGGAGGAGGTCTCATAAGTAAAATCGTTTAACTTTGACCCCTTATCGCCGAACCCGACCACAAATATTTTCCCAAATCTCAGTACCATGTATATCAAATTTCGAGTCTGTAGCCTTAAAATTGAAAGAGTTATTGCGTAGGGAAATGTACAAACACATACACACGGATACACAGATACACAGATACACATACTGACAGACACTTTCACTTTTATAGATATACTCTCATGGATGCCTGGTGTTGCCTGGGTATTTGGAGGTGTATGTTGTGCAAAAAAAAAGGGGGCAATTTTTTAAACTTTGACTCCTATTTTGACCCCTTAAAATTTATCGATTAAGCTCAATCAAAGTTATTATGTTAGATCCATGCCCAAGAAACCTATATCTAAAAGGTCAAGTGATTAAACCCAAAATTGTCGGAGGAGTTTGGTAGAGTTTACAGAGGTCAAATCGTTGAACTTTGACCCCTTAAACACAGAATTTCTGGCCGAAAAACAATCACATCCATTTTCCCAAATCTCAGTACCCTGTATATCAAATTTCGAGTCTGTAGTCTTAAAATTGACATAGTTATTGCGTAGGGAAATGTACACACACAGACACACAGATACACAGGCAGACAGACGCTTTCACTTTTATAGATATATAGGTAGAAGGAGTCAAACTTAATAAGTAAAACCAAAAACAAAACAAAAATCACACACAAAAAAAAAACAAAACAAAAACACAAAACCGTTGTCGGATTCATAGAAATAACAGGGGATAAGAATTAACAAAACTATTTTTCATGGGGCTTAGTTTTTTTTGTTTTTTTTTTCTAGATATCGCATTTTTTTTTTTTTTTGTCTATACAGCACGGCCGCAGCTGGGATTGAATTCACTACACGGGTTTGTAGTGTAATTAAAATTTCGTCGGTAGACGAATACTTGATGCTTCGCCAAGGCTATGAAGGGGAATTTTTTATCGTGATGCCGTCATCAGATAGGGTGACTAGCACAACTTCTCATAGACGGCGCCAGTTTCTCAATCTGGTATTTTCCACCGCGGTACATACAGCGCCTCGCCTCGCCTTCCCGGATAGTAATCTATCTGGTACTGGCCAGGATCAACGTTGCTTAACTTCGGTGATCTGGCGAGAACAGGTATATCAACGTGATTGCGCCGTATTTTTTTTTACTGTTTTTTTTCTTTATTATTAACACGCAACGAACAAAAGTGTATTAACATTTCTATAAAAATAGGATCCATTATATTTTAAATAGAGCAGTGGCTGAAATAAAATAAAATAATAAGTACGAATAAATACTCAGAGAGTAATACTATGCTGCAAAACTATATCAGGTACAATATTCGATAGAGAATTGGTTCTATAATAATATACACTGACTTTGTATGCATCATATATATATATATATATATATATATATATATATATAACATTTATAACATATATATATTTATATAACATGTTTTTTAACTATTTGCTGTTATATTTTATATATATATATCTGTAAAAATATATTTTTCTTATTATATATCAATCCTTATATAAGAAGCTCAATGTATTACAGAGCAATATCTTCTCTTCTCTATATAAATAAAATGAACTCATTTTTTCCCGTCTGATTTTGACATTAATAGGATTAAAAATCAAGATATTTCATGCAAATATAATATGCACAAACGGCAGAACAATATCTGAGGTGTGTTATAGGCTTATTATTTCTCAAATTCCTCGATAATCTTAGATTTCTATACTTTTTCTGCTGAGAAGTCACGGCCAAAATCGGTTAAGATCAATGGAAGTGGTAAAATATTTTCTCTCTAATAAATTCCTCCTTCCCCTGTCACCACTTAACACCGTTTGGGGATCGTTCACAAGGAACAGTTGAGAAGAGAACACCGGTTTGGCTTCGTAGTTCTTTCATGTGAAGTTATTTAAAATCACTAAACTAAGCTGCAGTGCTCTGTTGCGTAGCGGTTAGCGTGCTGGACAATTCACATTATATTTTCACGTTCGCGCCGACCTACCGTAGTCGCTTTTTTTTTTCCTAAACAACTGGAATGGACTTTTCTTGGTGGCCGAACTGTTAACGTTGCAGATGTTTTTTTTTTGTTTTTTTTCACACTTTATTTTCCTACTTTTACTCATGACTCCGGGTTTGATCCTTCCTACTTACCTACCATAACATTTTTTAAAACTGCCCCCCGTCCCGGAAACAAACACTCGGGCAACGCCGGGTACCCCCGCTAGTATAGAATAAATGAGAAAAAATTATATTCCAAAATTAATGATGTCGGCAATTTTATATTTTATTCCTTTTAAATCAGTTGATTTTTATAATTCTTGCCGGTATCTGTTTCTTAGCGCAAAATCAATTCACTAAATGATATTATAATTAAGCAAAAAATAAGAATAAAACGGTCAATTTTTTTTAACTTTGACCCCTATTATGGCCGCTTAACATTTATGGTTTTAGGCTCAAATTAAGTTATTAAGTAGGATACATATCTAAGGAAGCTATATATTAAATTTCAAGGGTTTATACTCAAAATTAGCGAAGGAGTTTGGTAGAGTTCTCAAAGGTCAAATCATTGGACTTTCACACCTTAACAACCAAATTCCTGGCCGAAAACCGATCACTAAGATTTTCCCAAATCTCAGTAACCTGTATATCAAACTTCAAGTCTATAGAGTTAAAGTTGACAGAGTTATTGTGTAGGAAAATGTACACAGACAGACATACAGACATACATATACTTTCACTTATATATATATATATATATACATATATATATATGCATGTATATATATAGGTGGGTAGAGAGAGATTTACTTGACAACACGTCTATACTTGAACAAACCAATATTAAACGGAAACTTGAAATACTAGAAGCATTACCAATAAAATCTTTAAAAAAAAACAACTATTAATAAAATAAACGTTAGCAATAGTAATAACGTCCTAAAATGTTTGTAGAGTTATTTATTTTAATAACTATGCAAACATTACAGGATGCTATAATTTTAACCAACGGAAAAATAGGATAAAACAATTAACCAATGAAAAGAAAATAAAAACTTTATAAATTGTTCAAGACCAGTTAGCTAAATTTATATTTGACGATGAATCCTGAACGATTGGATAGTACGCGAACTTATGATAAATATGATGATTACGTCAGCCAGTTCCCGCCAGATGTGAAAACTGTTATTCGGGAGTTGGCAATGAAAGATGCCATAGAGAAAAATGCTGCCTCATACATATATATATATATATATATATATATATATATATATGCTCACATATGTATATACTTTTTATGTATGTACATATATCGTTAATACATATACGATTTATATATATTTATAATGTGTAAAACCGTATTCGCATGTTTTTATTACTAAACATACATTACTTACATTATATATATATATATATATATATATATATATATATATATATATATATATGTATATATATATATATATATAACCTAAAATTTCCTTTCAATAAAAAAATTAAGTATTTAATTAAATTATTGAATCTAAAAATCTAATAATTACAATATATGTTTCGGTAATTAACTATACACCGTTCGAGCATATTATTTTAATCACGTTAAAGTTGAAATTAGCGGAATTAAAAATGCTGGATATTGCAGTATCTAATGCTAAAAAAAAATATTAGAATACTTAAAAAAATATAAGGTCACTAGTCAATTAAAGCTGAAGGGTAATACTGTAAAACTTCTAAAGAAAATCTCTACTGATAATTATTTTTTCGTGTAGAAAATTAGGAAAACAAGCCGCGCGTGTGTGGTTACTCACTGATGCTGCATGTTGGATAACGCCTCAAAAATATTTTAGAAATGATGATTGTGAGAAATGTGAAGGGCAATTTGCCTTCACAATTTTTCAGAAAAATCTAATGGATACGCCAAAAGTTATGGGATAAAAGTGTAATTTATTTTGCAATTTTGGGGCATTTATGACTCCTTTTGAGCTCTTGGGAACGCCGAAGTCCAATAAAAATGTACAATCAATGCAGTTTCACGCCTTAAAACCGATATTTTAATGTAGCACCATTCAAAAAACACTATATATATACATATATATCAAGTTTTGGAGTAATATGAAAAAGAGCACCAAAAACGCATCTTTTTTAGCCCTAAAAGTCTAAGAGGGATGCGAATAATAATTTTGCCGGGACAACTCATACTTAATTTATATTAGAAACAATGTCCCTCGCATTTTGGCTACGTTTCAGGAAAATCTAATGGATGGATCAAATGCTATGGGAATAAAGTGTAATTTTGGGCAATTTTGGGGAATTTTTGATCTCTTCTTAGCCTCTGTGGACACGAAATCCATGTGTAAATGGATAACGGTGCAGTTGTAAGCTTTAATACATGTATAATTGAGTCATCATTGTGAAAAAACACTATATAGTTAGACATATCAAGTTTTTGTTGAGAAATATAGAAAAAAGAACCATAAAAAGGGCCGTTTTTAGCAGTAAACGTCCCAGAGGGATGCAAACCAGAATGTTGTCTGGGGCATTCATACTGGATTTATATTAATAACAAGGGATTCCATATTTTGGCCTAGTTTCAGAAAAAATCAAATGGATGCATCAATAGTTATGGGGCGAAACGTGTCATTATTTAGTCATTTTGGGGCATTTTTTTACCTCTTTTGAGTGCCTGGGGAGGCAACGGGAATTTTCGTTTTTTTTTTTTACTGTGCACATCTATTTAATGAAAACAATTTTTCAGGAAAAACTAATGTCCAGTTATCTAGCAACAGTCCAGACTAACGGACGCACAGACGGACACACGGACGGACGCACAAAAGAACGCACAGACGGACGAACGGGCGCCACATAAAACATAGATCCCTTTCCGATAAATTGGGGTGGGGGCAAAGTATATATAAAACACAAGGTTAGTTGTTCACTTTAAACTATTAGAAACAATTTAAATAATATCGGTTTATAATTCCTAAAAACAGTTATTAACACTGTTATATTTAGGAGTCTTATTAAAGTGCAGTCTTAGAGAGAGTTTTATTAAGAGGGATGTTGTGAGAGATGTTGTTGTAGAGAGAAATCGTTCGTGTTATGACGATATTCATATATTTTAAAATGTTCGTACTTAGAAATGTAGATATGAGATCTTAGAGTGAGGAGACAGTCTTAATGTAGATATGAGATGTCGAGACGTGTATGTAAGATGTGTATGTTAAGACATTTTAAACAACATGATATACAAGACATATAATAACAATTTTCACTTTACCTTTTGGTAGAATTACAACACAAAGACGACGTTTATAAAAACACATGATGGGTTTATTTCTTCTCACGACCGGCCGTGGTTTTCATCATCAAGAATTCAAAGCTTCACATATTAAGTTTCAAAAGTTACCGTCTCGCTTCTAGACGTTCGAATCCCAACTGGACTGTCGTCTGTCGTCCTCAAACTCTCTCTGACTCTCTCCCAGTTTCTCCTCCTTAACTCTAAATTTTTATAAACTATATCTAGAACTTCCCATTTTCCATGACGTCATACACATGTTAAAACATGTGTCTTCTTTCACGTGTTCTGGTCATGCGTGTCCAAAACTTTTTCCTTTGTTTACAAAAGGAATTTTAACCTATATTCTCAGTAACCTATTTTCCAATATGTTAAAAACATGTTTATTAAATTATATTGTATAGTTGCATTCCTCAATTGAATTTTTCATAACAAAATTGACAACGCGCATTCTTTTCTTGAAACTATTTTATCTCTAAGCTAAACAATGATCTGTTTTACATTCCATTTTCTAATTCTCTCTCGTAATCTATTTCTAACCCTAATTTACGAGGTACGAATTTCGTCTATGCTATTCATTTTAACTAAATCTCTATATTTTTATACTTACATGAAAAGGGGACAGCCCTTATTATGTAACAAAACCACCACATAGTAATAATTTGGGCTGTGACTACAGATTATTCTTTTTATTCTCTTGACTCTCAAGTATATATCCGACACAGTAAGACACAGTCAATCAACCGAGAATCACATCAGTCTATATAAAAACATATGAGATATTAACGGATATATACTCAAGAGTCAACACAATGAAAAGAATATGCTGTTGTCACAGCCCTAGTAATAACCAGTTCGAGGCAAGCAAAATATAGATAAAAATGCTAGAAAGTCCAATTATAACTATGATAGTCAGTGATCAATCATAATTTAATCTTTATTAATGTTAATGCACTTGAAAAAATTATAGGAAAAGAAAACTTACAAGATTAAGCCAAAACAATGTTTGCTTATTTGTAAAATGTGGAGGAGGTTATGTTATGGTTGGAGGGTGTTTTTGATGTTATGATGTTTGGCAATCAGTTTTTATAGATGTAAAAATAGACGCAGCCTATAACTGCAACATGATGTTTTTCCTTAGTGAGTTCCGTAAGAAAATTTGATACATCGTTTCTTTCCGAGTACATTTTTAACCAAGATAACGACGCAGAATTCATTAGCAATCTTACAAATGGATTTATTTGGAGTAAATTCTATGACCGTCGAGATTTGTCAGGCCCAATCACCGGGTTACAATCACATAGATAACCTTTGAAAAACGATACATTCATAAATTGGAAATCACATGTTTAAAACTAAAGCCGACCTGAATCCAGCCATAAATGAAAAATTTTCTACTTGATGAAGATTTATCAGTAGAGATTTCAATATTTAAAGGACATTTTTCCCAGATGTTCAATTTCTACTTAAGTGGCTGGTGATACCATGTTTTTTTTTATAATATTTTAGAGTACAGAATGGATGGTCTAGAAACCTTGAAATACTCTTTAGTCATTTTCCAGCTTCTTACCTATAATTCATCCTTTAACTTGATCAAAATGATCTTATCTCATGATAATTTGAAAATATCTTGTGTTTATTGAATTTTTGATTCAAAAATCAAATTGCAACCTTTTTTTACAAGTGAAAATTTTCTTTTACATAAAATCATTATAATTTTTTATAACAAAGTAAACATGTATTTTGCGTGGAATTAAGAAGTTCCTTTAATTTACATATCTTGCTTTCCTGACTGCTGGAAGACTGCTTCTGTAGTACCAGTTTTCAAGATTTCTGGCGAAAAAACTGTCCCATTAAATTATCGCCACATCAACTTTCTTTTCCTTTTCACAAAAATATTTGAATCCTTCATTAATCAAGCTCTAGTCAATCACCTTACAGCTGCTAAACTCCTGACCGAAAATCAATATGGATTTACGCAAGCCCGTTACACAGCAGCTATACTAACTGTAATCTCTGAACGTATATACCGTTCACTGGACAAAAGACAGGAGCGTAGAGCGGTATCCCTCGATATATCTAAGGCTTTAGGCAGGGTATGGCACAATGGTGTTCTAAAGAAATTTTAAATCATATAGTATCACTTGAAAATACATTATGCAATTAAATCCTTCTTAAGTAAGAGAAAAATCCAGATTGTCCTCGCCGGGCGTACATCTAAACAGTGTGTTATGAATGTGAGATTACCCCAGGAGTCTATCAACAGAAATGGCAGAATCACTAAAGGATGACCTCCAATATGTAGTGGAATGGGGACAAAATTGGATGGTCACATTCTATGCTGCCAAGATAAAGACTGTTTCCTTCAATAATTACTAGAAATCTTCTATACCACCAATACCAATTGCCAAAAAACACATTACCTGAAAATACTTCCTTAAAACTCCTCGGCCTAACGTTTACAGGGAAGACGAACTGCAATAGATACATTGAGAGCATTGCGAAGAAGGTGGGTTCTATCTACCATGCTAGAAAACTACTTACGTCTGAAGTATCCTGTACCTCTATAAGGCCACTAATAGCCCGTGTATGGAGTATTGTTGTCACATTTGGGTTGGTGCATCTGCTATTTGTCTCTCACTCTTGGACATGGTTCAAAAGAGGGCCTCCAACCTGATAGGTCCTGCACTGTCATCTAGACTTCAGCCTCTGTCCCATCGACGAAATATAGCACCCCTCTGCCTATTCTACAAGTACTTTAATGGTGAATGCTCTGACAAAGTACAAGAACTTGTTCCCCCTCGACGTGAATGCCCCTGACAAACAGCTAAATCCACCCCTTCAGAGTAGAGGCCCCTAAGTATAAGAAAGCCTTCTACTCCAATAGTTTTTTTTCCCAGAACTGCTAGACTTTCAAACTCCCTTCCGGGATTCTGCTTTTGCAACTGTACTGACATGCAGAAGTTCAAGTATAAAGTGAACATACATCTTGCTATTCATCTCACTTCATGATATCCTTGCAGCTCATGCCCCTGATAGTAGCCCCCTACTTTAAAGCGGCACTGCGCCTTGTGTGTGTGTGTGTGTGTGTGTGTGTTGACAGCTCTCAACTTATATACTCAACGATATTTGGATCTACAGAGTTAAATTTCGGTATATAGGTTATGAAAACTTCTGGATTTTTTACTGATTTGAATCGGAAATAAAGACTGTTAAATAGTCAAAGTTGAAAAGTTGTTAATCAGGGGTCATGTTAGGGTCTATATCCGTTCGTCAACAGTTTCAAAACTGCGCATATGCGAATTCTTCACCTAACAGCTCTATTATGTTAATAATTAATAGGTCTTAAATAATTTTTAAACACCTGTCAAGCTGGCATAATGGTTATCGTACTTGACTAGCTCATTTGGAAGTTTTGGTTTTGATCACATCTTGAGGACGTTTTTACTCACAAGAAGTCAACTGTTTAGAACAAACACGATCCTGGAATGCACATGTCTCAAATACTTTCCATTTTTTTACTTCATGTATTAAAATAATTTTACCTTACGTTCTATACCGGGGGTCGTCGAGTGCATCTGCTAGTATAATATAACGCTTATGTAAAACTGTATACATTTATGTTTATTAATTAAAATATATGTGCCCACTTATTTTGTACACACTGCGTATAGATATAAATAAACACACACAGATGTGCATATATATATATATATATATATATATATATGTATGTGTGTGTTTATGTGTGTGTATCCTTCAAACACTACCGTGTTTGAATATATGGTTAAGTTGCAATTTTAGTCATTTAGAATTTCTTTAAAGCTTCACCGCTAACTCATTTTTCGACCACATTTCAAACAATTATTACAGTTTATAGATCACCTGCTCAGCAATATTGTGAACATGTTTTTTTCAATTTTCTTTCAGTAAAATAAATGTTTTGATGACTTTGCTGGTGTTCAAATGCGTAAAAATATGCAAGGGCGTGAGCGATGCCTTTTATGACTGGTTGTCATAGCAACCCTGTCAGCTTAGCGACTACTATTGTTACTAATTCGAAAAAGGGAGTGCCAAGTGAAACAGAGAGAATAAAAGCATGAAAGGGAGATAATTCGGGGATTATATTGAAAGCAGGCGAGTGTCGTACATTGTTATTACACATGTTTTTATAGGAGAATAATATAAGCTGAAGAATAAGACTGAAATTAAACAAAGAACAAGTGAATTTATTTGGAGCCTGGAAAAAACAAGGATTACAATAATAAAATGCGAGCATGAAACGTAATATGGTTAAGCTTAAACATAGAAACGTAAGAAATAGTTGTTAAAACTTGAAAAGAAAATGACAAGATATTCTAGTTAAAAATATAATAAATGGTTAACTAAGTATATTAATACAGAAATATATTTTTATTCAATTCATAATATTATATAATCAATTCGTAATGCTGCAATATTACAAGTTACGTGTTTATTATATTTTTACAAGAATATATTGTATTTTTGTTCCAGTTTTAAAAAATAGTCGTTTACTTTTTCATGTTTAAGCTTAACCGCATTAATTTTCATGGTCACATATAGCTATTGTAATGTGTATATATATATATATATATATATATATATATATATATATATATATATCGTGTTTGTGTTGGTTTTAGCGATATGTTTTGAATGAATTCAATTATTTACGAAAGTGCATTCTTACCTAAATGCGAAATGGGAATAATTTTTCCCTTTAACCAATTTGATACCCCCACATAAGGAGCAGTATATACATTATTTTTAAAATATAATTTTTAAAATATAATATCAATATATACATATATATATATATATATATATATATACATACATATGTATATATATATATGTACACATATATATATACTCTTATACAACTGTATATTTTATTTTTCTTATATTGTTACGTTAATGAAAAAAACTAATGTCGTATGTTGACACTGAACACACACACACACATGCACACACACACACACTCATATATATATATATATATATATATATATATATATATATATATATATATATATATATATATATATATATATATATATAAACGACATTATTTTTGCACCAGCCTAATAGGTTGAGAATAAAGTTCTACGGAATGTTAAATTTAATTTTAAATGATGTATTTTCCAATAAGTTTTTATTTTAATACCTTAACTTCCTATATTATTTTAAAAGGCGTTTTTTACTCTATTTACCATTTAAACGACAATAATTTTAAAACAATTGTTTCATCGTTTAAGAACGTTGATTACAATATGAAAAAAGAAAATTCGCACAATTTTTTTTTATTTTAGTGCAAGCTTGGCCGAACATCTACTGAAACAGTTCGCGATGTCAACGAAGCGTTTAGCTCGTGATCCTCTATTTAACGCAGAACACAGTGGTGGTTTAAGAAATTTCCTGGCAGGGACGAGAATTTAGAAAATAATGCGCGTTGTGGTTAACCATATGGTGTTCACAAAGATCGAATAAGAGCCTAAGTCGGAGCCAATACATGCATTACTTTCGAGAACTTGCTTCACTATTAGACGTAACGTATACGACGATTTATAACCAGTTGAGATAGATTGGAAAAGCCAAAATAAGATAAATGGATGCCTCATGAACTAAACAACAAAAAACAAAAAAAAACGCTGTTATCAAGTGTCACTATTACTTCTTTTACGCAACACGAACGATCGGCTTCCCGACGACCGGGTTTTGACTTGCAATGAAAGTTTGTTCTTTACGATAATCAGCGACACTCAGCTCAATGGTTTGACGCTGACGACGCTCCACGGCACTCCTCAAAGCCAGAGGTGCACCGAAAGGATATCATGCTGATTATTTTGTGGGTTGCGACCGGTCTCAACTATTACAGCTTTTTTAATGTCGGCGAAACCATTACAACGAAAAAGTATTATCAATATATGGATGAAAGGCATCAGAAACTTCGACAACAACACACAGGATTAGTCAACAGAAAAAGCCAAATTCTATTCTACGGCAATATTCGACTAAACTTTGCTATAGCAACCCTGCAGAAGTTGAACAAATTTGGCTACGAAACTCTGCATTATCCACCGTACTCTCCAGACTTCTCTCATACCGACTACAATTTAAGTATCGCGAGAATGTTCTGTATGAGAATACTTTTAAATGAAACCTAAGCGATACCCAAAACGCCTTCAGCAACTTTATCGCCACCAGAACATGAGATTTTTACGTCACTGACAGAAATACACTTGTTTTACGGTGTTGTTTCTGATTGTGCTTAATTCGATCAATGAATTTTTATTTGAGCCGAGATGTGTTCATCTAAACTTAAAAGTTAAAAAACGCCAGAACTTTCTTTTCAACATGGTATTACATTTTGTTCACTGTTTACGTTTCGTTCAGATAGACAGTTCTCTGCATTGTCTATGTTTTTTATCTCTTTCGGTAAGTACCAGCGCTTTTCTACGACAATATCTACATATTTTAAACGAAAACGTTCAATTCAATACCAACTATTTTAGGTTATATAATTATTGTTTATCACAGTTCTAATGATTATCAACATAGAAAGACGTGCCCCGCGCTTGCAAAAGTAATCCACATTATTTGACATTAATTCGGCCGAAAACGAACAAAAATTTAATTCGGCCGAAAACGAACAAAAATTTAATTCGGCCCAAAACGAACAAAAATTTAATTTGGCCGAAAACGAACAAAAATTTAATTCGGCCGAAAACGAACAAAAATTTAATTCGGCGGAAAACAACCGAAAAGGTAATTCGGCCGAAAACGAACAAAAATTTAATTCGGCGGAAAACAACCGAAAAGGTAATTCGGCCGAAAACGAACAAAAATTTAATTCGGCCGAAAATGAACAAAAATTTAATTAGGCCGAAAACAAACGAAAATTTTATTCGGCCGAAAACGAACAAAAATTTAATTCGGCCGAAAACAAACGAAAATTTTATTCGGCCGAAAACGAACAAAAATTTAATTCGGCCGAAAACAAACGAAAATTTAATTCGGCCGAAAACGAACAAAAATTTAATTCGGCCGAAAACGAACGAAAATTTAATTCGGCCGAAAACAAACGAAAATGTAATTCGGCCGAAAACGAACAAAAATTTAATTCGGCCGAAAACGAACGAAAATTTAATTCTGCCGAAAACAAACGAAAATGTAATTCGGCCAAAAATGAACAAAAATTTAATTCGGCGGAAAACAACCGAAAAGGTAATTCGGCCGAAAATGAAAAAAAATTTAATTTGGCCGAAAACGAACAAAAATTTAATTCGGCCGAAAACGAACAAAAATTTAATTCGGCCGAAAACAAAGGAAAATTTTATTCGGCCGAAAACGAACAAAAATTTAATTCGGCCGAAAACAAGCGAAAATGTAATTCGGCCGAAAACGAACGAAAATTGAAACTTGGAGTTTCAGACTCGTCGCATATAGTATGGAATACTTATTTATATTCTGGCAAGCAGCTGAAAGCGATACGGTTAAAATAATATGTAATAAACAGGTAGATACTTCTGCCTAAAATTGAATCAAAAACCATATCTTTATGGCCATATGTTGTTTCGTTTAGTTATAACTAGTACGAGCACAACAGCATATTCTTTTCATTGTTGTGACTCTCCAGGGTGCATCCGTTGCTATCTTATAATGTTTTAAATAGAGTGATGTGGTTCTCGGTTGATTAACTGTGTCTGACTGTGTCAGCATTATACTAGAGAGTCAAAACAATTAAAAACACATTTTGTTGTCATAGGCCAAGTCATAACTAATATATATTTTTGAATTCTGAACCGAAAGTTCCATTTTCTTTTATACATATCAGATTTACTTTTGCATAAATCAGATACGTATGTATGAATCTATTTGTATCATTTGATAAGCTATAACGGCCAAACAAATAGGGGAATCCTATCTTACTTTATATTACTTATAAAAATACCAACTGCCTAAATTGATTTTTTTCATAAAGAAATATAGTCGACTCCGTTATTTATTACATAGTATAAATAAGGCGTATCTAGTAACTTTTTATTCGAAATAGGAAGTGACGGTTGTCTAATGATAGACGACACGGACTATCGACCGGTGTACTCCGTATTTTAATTCAGTTCGCTCCACTAAAAGCGCGTTGAAAAACTTCCTGCGCTCTATCTCGTAACTACTCGATGTCTTTTTAGAAAAAAAATTCTGATTGGTAAATTATCAAGGAAAGCAATACCAATAATAAAAGTTTGGTGTTCATACGATACGATAAAGGCGATAGTCGAAATCTTCCCAATGACATAACCTATATGTTTTGGCGGACCTGTTTATTTTATATTATTGGTTAAAACACGAGCGTCAAAAAAGTATCATGTTTCCCATGGAGACGAAATTCCGTTCTCCATTGAATTACAAATCGCAATTCTATATCTAGTTCTGACATCTCGGAAACATGATATGAATAACAAATCGAGATAAGCCGTCTCATCTATTATCAAACATATTATTAATCTGTCATCAGTTTGAGAAACAATATAACGTGAATTATTCAATGTTTCCTATTCATTCCTTCGTGTCACGACAGACGATGCAATCGGAGGAAGAAACAAGTCATTTATTAGATGTATGAAACATCATATATATATATATATATATATATATATATATATATATGTGTGTGTTTATGTGTGTGTGAATTTTTGTGTATGTATATATGCATACACACACATACACACACACACATATATATATATATATATATATATATATATATATAGTAATACAGAGATTGATAAGCGCACAAAATATAAACTTCATACAAAATAAAACTATCAATATGCAGAAAGTTCTCCACGCATAAGTTGAACAAATGATATAAGATACTAGCAGGATCAGTTAACCGGCGTTGCTTGGTGTAAGCATGCCCTCCTCACGTAGAAAAATTAAAGTGCAGTTGTTGTTGTTGTTGTTGTTGTTGTTGTTGTTGTTGTTGTTGTTTCCCAATCCCCAAACTCCTTATGTAAAGACCTACTTTCGGAATAGGCATTCTTCCCATCCTCATATGAAGAACGGCTTTCGGAAGAAACACACCTCATTTTATCAGTAACGGTGGCTGTCAAAATATTGTGCCACAAACCTATATAAGGATCCCACGCGCAAATGGCAACAAAAAAATTTTGGGGCGGCAGTTTCGGTCGGATATAATTAGATGTGTTCTTAAACTGGGCGTACTAATCTGGCGTGATTGAAAGTGCATAAATCGCAAAAACTACTTGAATCAGCCAAATATAAAGAAGATTTTCATAAGTCATCGTGTTACAAGGAAAGGTTCCCACTTTTCTTGTAAGTAAGAAAAACATTAGATAGACCGAGATTCGAACTTTTTAAGCAGGGTTCAGAAATAGATTGAGAAACGGAATGTGCAATTTCGCATTTTTCAGTTTCACATAAAATAGTAGATATGTTGTTGTAAAAGGAATGTTGATTGTTCAATTATTTTTATGAAAATTGAATTCAAATTTAAATTGCATTTAAATTTAATTTCTAGCTGACCTTAGCTAGAAATTAAATTTAAATGCAATTTAAATATTAAAAAAATAGGTTAGGAAAAAATAGGCGTGAGAATTTTTGGGCTGCAGAAATGGTTTGGAAACGTACCGAACCACGCATGTTCAGGCAACGTGGGTCGATCACGTTTTTGGACACACGTATGACGTCATGGCAGAAATGAATTCTCAATATAGTAGCTAGAGTCGGGGATGAGTGAGACAGAGTTGGAGACGAAGATGGGAGGCAGAGCTGACATACTCAGAGGAGGGTCCCTTTGGAAGCGAGGGAGAAATATTTAAACATGTAGAAACAACTTTGAATTCCTGGATATAATCATCATTTCGACCGGTCAAATGGAATAAAAGAACATCATATTTTTTGTAACTGCCGTCTTTGTGTCGTCTTTCTACAACAAAGGTAATCTGTAATCTTCTTTAATGAACTTTATAAGTAATGTCTCTCTCCATCATAAGTAATGACTGTCCCCTCATGTGTGTAAAAGAACTGCATACCGCCTCCCGCTCTCCTCTCTAATATATGCGTTAAGAAGCAACATCACAGAACAGTATTAATGTCTCTCTCCCCCTTTCACTGTGTATAAATGTATCTCTCTCCCCCTCTTACTGTGTATGAATGTATCTCTCCCCCTCTTACTGTGTATGAATGTCTCTCCCCCTCTCACTGTGTATGAATGTCTCTCTCCCCCCTCACTGTGTATAAATGTCTCTCTCCCCCCTCTCACTGTGTATAAATGTCTCTCCCCCTCTCACTGTGTATAAATGTCTCTCCCCCTCTCGCTGTGTATAAATGTCTCTCTCTCCCCCTCTTACTGTGTATGAATGTATCTTCCCCTCATAAATATACATGCCACCTATGCAACAATCGTTTTAAACGAAAGTGTACAGGTAGATCTTAGTGAAAAATTTATTTCAAAACAAAATATATTTTTCAAATTTCACACAAAGATAATTAATTTGCCTGGCATTGTATTTAACTATATTTTGTACAGAAATTCATCCGATAATTATCGAAAATCGAAAAAAAAAACAGTTTATAAAATAGTAAATCTCTCTTATATATAAAATAAAATTAATTTCACATGAGAATAGATTACGTTAAACTGGCTAAGGAAAATATTAGAATCTCAGTAAATCATTTTCGAAAATCAAAAGAATCTTATCTTAGAAATAGTCTTTCTCTCTTATAGAAAAAAAGTAATTTTTACTGGTGAATATTTTACGTTACACCGGCATGGGGAAATAAATAAATCTCAGCAAATCGTTTCTTCTTAAAATAATATATTTGTTGCTATCTGGAGATATAGTTCAGTGGAAGAACAGATGGAACTTTTCTATTTTCAAATCCAAGTGTGCTTTTTTTTTTTCTTATCTATAAGCTCAATTTTTGCTAAAAGAAAAAAATACCATTTTAAATCGCCGCAAATCATTTCTTCCTTTGCATATTTAAAACTTAACATTACTCAGAAGTGAGTTTTTCATGTGTTCATTATCAATCATAAATATCAACTGACGTGATATTGTAAAGAAACACGGACAGAATTTGATGAACGACATTATTATTATTATATTTTATTTCCTGTTTGTTGGGAATTAGTCCTCGGGGAAAATTATTCCTCGTAATATATAATAATTAATAAAGAAGTGATTCTATAAAAATGCATACGCAATCTGCATAAATTAACATATCATGTTTAAACGCATTGTACCACCGAGTAAAGACTGGCTGTCAGCTAGTTATAACTAAAAAAAGATATTGCAAGTCTCTAAACCTAAAAATCCGGCTCATACGAAGTGAATAAATCGAATCTATTTCGATCGTGGTTCAATCAAACACATCCCGAATTTACTTATAATAGATTCGATTTTTTTTCTCATTTATTTCCGGTTAATCTAATTCAAAAATATTCGTAAGTCGCATTTAATCTGTCAACATTTTTTTTTTGTTAAGATTTTAGACGTCATTTTTTCTCTGTTTTTTTAGTTTCTAGACTTTTAAAATTATTACTATTTATAACTCTCCCAGGATTAATGTCTCTTTCAGCAGAAATCAGTTTCACTATTCGATTTTGCTTTTGATTTCCTAGGTGTTATTTATCGATGACTTGTACGTAAAGTTCCATTTCCGGACATCAGAAAAGAAAATTAAACTATTGTTCTGTTGGAGAAAATGTTTGCTATAAGCCTTAGTTAAATACAACATTGCCCTTGGATGGGATTGTATTTGTATATGTGGATACTATAAAAATATAACGGGTGGTGTCAATTAATAAACCAAGATTGTATTATTTTAACCAGGGAAAATTAGTTTTATTCTTTGCTACTTTTATTAACCCAGCGAATGTACAGTAAGACTTGGACATATGGGGCCAGTATATGCGAGCATTTATACAGGTATACTATGATGGAGTCGAAAAGTAGTATGTCTGTTCAAATTACGTTTGTACTTCTGCATGTAATTACAGTAAAGGGAATACCAAACTCTAGCAGTTCGAACGAAGAAACTGCTAGATTGAAATATCTCTGATCTCGCCAGTGAAAGGGATGTAATTTTGCTGCTTGTCCGTTCAGTCGATAGTATTTACGTCTATGAGATATTAGTCGAGAAATGCCGAAAGGTTTGCTTGTCGACTATTATTATGATAGTTATTAATATCTATACAAATTTAATGTCAGAAACAATGCTATCAGAGCGAAACAAATATCTACAGATGAAGTATTTATGTTAAGATGTTTTTATAGTAAATAATTATTTAACACAAACAGTAATTGTAAAATAGGTTTCACTAGAGTTTGACAGACCGTGACGTAAAAATCACTATACATGGCGTGGGTAGAGCTTTAAAGAAACTTATCATTTAGTTAAGTGTCGTGAGTCAGAGAGAGAAGACCGAGTCAGTAGCCAGGCTGAAAAAGAGACAGTCTTCGGATCGTGATGTATCCGAGTAGAGGACATATGTAGAGCCTTTGGTTATGTACATCAAAAAATGCCTATGCGGTATGATCTATATTTCGCTGACGTAAACCGTCTCGATAAGGGTCCATTATCCGTTTAAAATAATTATCATTGGAGATAATGGACCCTTATCGAGACGGTTTACGTCGGCGAAATATAGACCAAACCGTTCACTTTATATATATATATATATATATATATATATATATATATATATATATATATATATATATATATAAAGTCAACGTGTCTCTCTGTGTGTCTGTATACATTTCCCTACGAAAAACTCTGTCAATTTTAAGACTCGAAATTAGATATACAGGTTACTGAGATTTGGGAAAATCTTTGTAATAAGTTTTCGGTCAGAAGTTTGGCTGTTAAGAAGTCAAAGTTCAAGGATTTGACCTTAGAGAACTCTACCAAACTCCTCCGAAAATTTTGGATACAGGTTCCTTGCACATGAATCTAACATAATAACTTGATTTGAGCCCAAAACAATAAATTTTAAGGCGTCATAATAGGGGGTCAAAGTTTTTTAAAAATTGACCGCTTTTTTCTTTTTTGTTTTTGCTGAGCATTCACCTCAAAACACCCGGGTAACCCCGGGCTGAAATGTTAGCACATACACACACACACACACACATACACACACACACATATATACACACACACACACATATATATATATATATATATTTGAAGTGGCATAGGCATCATCTACTTTTTCTCTTTTCGTGCTTGTTTTTCCTTTTATTCTGTTCAAGTTGATTCCGTTCGTTATCCGTGAATAACAGCCGATAGAGTATTTGTTAATGTCAGGTTCGCGTGCCAATCGTAAGACAGATAGTTACGCTCTTTTTCACTCGCATTTCAGTGGAGTTACAGGTGCAACCGATAGCAACAGATTAATGCACCCCCCCTAATAAAAAAAACGCAACATAACCGAATTCATTCGAGCTAGTATGTTTCATTGTACTAATCAGGTGATTCTTACCAGACACAAACATCGATTAGAGGAACTCGAAGAAGATCTTAATAAAAAAGATGAGCCGTACATTTCACTTATTTTCTCGATTAGTTCTAACATTCAATGAGTGATATTTCTGACAAAATGATGATGGATTGCTACTTTCTGTGTTGGAATCCTTTCTTATACCAATGGTTTGTCTAGTGTTTATTGTGAGCTAATGTATTTTTATATAAATCACAAGCATTACCTGCCTGTCATGTGAATACACTTTATGTAAAATTTCAAATGTTTACACCAAACATTGTCAGAGTAATTTTGTAGAGACTGCAGAGTTTTATTTTTTTTAACTTTGCCCACAATTTTGACACGTTATAATGTATTATTTTGGGCTCTAATCAAATTAAAAAGTTTGAACCATGTACAAGTAACCTACATCTAAAATTTCAAGTGTTTCGACCACAAATTAGCGGAGGAGTTCGGTAGAGTTTTCAAAGGTCAAACCGTTGAACTTTAACACTTTGATAGCTAAATTTGTAACCGAAAAATTATTAAAACGATTTTCCCAAATCTCAATACCCATTATGTCAAATCTCGAGTATCTAGACGGAAAATTGACAGAGTTATTTGTTAGGGAAATGCACACACACACACACACACACACACACACACACACACACACACACACACACACACACACACACACACAAACAAATACATTTTCACCTAGATCCTTAACTCTACTGACTACCCGCTTTTTTCTCTTGTAATTTTCATAAAAAAAGCTAAAAATACCTTTTGGTTTATCCTTTCACTTTTGCAAGGAAGATGTTAAAAGTACCGGATTTAATTGCACATGCTAAACTTTCCCTGGTTAAAATAGCATCGGTATTATAACAACACATTTGTTATCTCATGAGCGTACGCATACATTGTATATGTTAGGTATAGCATGTATGCATGTATCTTGTTTTGATTTCATGATATATTACTATAGTAGCGCACTATGTATAACACGCGAAAACAAAAACTATTTTTATTTAATTGGAGAAAATGATTATGAATTTACAATGTATCCACTCCAGAAAAGACATCTGTATATCTATAAAAGTGAAATTGGCTGTGTGTATATCAGTCTGTGTGTGTGCATTTCCCTGCAAAACTACTCTGCCAATTTTCAATCTTCAGCCTCGAGATTTAACATAAGTGTATTGAGATTTTGAAAAAAATCCTTTTAATCGGTGTTCGGCCAGACATTTGGCTGTCAAGGGGTCAAAGTTCAAAGAGTTGCTCTTGAAAAACTCTACCAAACTCCTCCGCCAAATTTTGGATGTAAATTTCCTTGGACATTGATCAAAATTCTTAATTAGATTTGAACCCCATTCAATATATTTTAAGGGATCAAAATTCGGTCAAAATAAAAAAAAATACCCTTGCTATCCTTACTAAATTACTAAGCCAATTTTTAGTCTAAACATTTGAAATTTTACGGAAAGCGTATTCAGACATAGAGCAATCTTTTGAATCGGATTTTGGCCGAAAATTTTGCTGCCAAGACGTCAAAGTGAATAAGATTTGATCTTTGCGGTCTCTAGCAAACTATTAAGACAATTTGGATCTAAACTTTCGAAATTTTACATAAAAGGTATTTAGGCATGCAACACGCCTTTTAATCAGTTTGGAGGCAAAATTTGTACTGCCAAGAGGTCAATGTTGAAAGAATTGCCCTTTGTTGAATCTACAATCTCCTCCTCTTATTGTGGGTTTAAACACTTGGAATTTTAGATATAGGTTACCTGGACATGAGTTGAACTTTTGAACAAATATTTACATATGCTCATAAAGTTATGAACAATACATAGGGCCCTAGCAAAGCCGAGCTAAACTGCTAGTATATATATATATATATATATATATATATATATATATATATATATATATATATATATATATATATATATATATATATATGGCATGTATCATTTTCACCGAAAACCATTTAAGGAGATTTTCCCAAATCTTAATACCCTATATGTCAAATTTCGAGTCTGTAGAGTGAAAATTGAGAGAGTAGTTTGGTAAGGAAATGTACACACACAGACACACACAGACGATTTCACTTTGAATTTTATAGTAACTAGCAATTCAGCCCGGCTTTCCTCGCGCCCTATGTAATCTTCATAAATTGCCCTACGTGTGAATACATTTTATGTAAGATTTCAGCTATTTAGACCCAAGATTGTCTGAGTAATTTCGTAGAGACCACGGAGGTAATGTCTTTATAAATTGGACGCAAATTTTTACCCCTTAACATTAATAATTTTGGTCTCAAGTCAAAATATAGAGTTTTCCCCATGTCCAAGTTACCTACATCTAGAATTTCAAGTCTTTAGACACCAAAATTGGCGGAGAAATTTCGTAGAATCGGCAAAGGTGAACTCTTTGAACTTTGACATTTTGGCAGCCAAATTTTCGCTCCCAAACTGATTAAAATGCTTTCCTCGTGTCTGAATACCCGTTATGTGTAAATTTTAAAATATTAGACCCAAAATCCAGTGAGTAATCTACCAGACACCGCAAATGTTAAATCCTTTGAACTTTGACCTCTCAGAAGCTTAAATTTTCGAATAATACCGATTAAAAAGCTTGCGCTATCTCTCAATACGCTTCATGTAAAATTTCAAATGTTTAGACCAGAAGTTGTCTGAGTAATTTGGTAGAGACCGCAGAGGTAATTTTTTTAATTAAATTTGACCCTTATTATGACCCTTTAATATATATTGTTTTAGGCTCAAATCAAGTTATTAAGTTAGGTACATGTACAAGGAACCCATACCTAAATTTCAAGTGTTTAGACCCAAAATTGACGGAGGAGATTGGTAGCCTTCTCAACGGTCAAATCGTTGAACTTTGATCCCTTGATAGCCAAATTCCTGACCGAAAACGTATTACAACGATTTCCCCAAATCTCAGTACCCTGTACATCAAGTTTCGAGTTTGTAGACTGAAAATTGACAGAGTTATTGCGTAGGAAAATGTACACAGACAGGTAAACAGACACGCATACACGTTCACTTTTATAGATATATAGATATAGAAAAATGTTATTATTATAGATGTCAAACCAATATAAACATACTTTAAAAAAAATCTAATATTGTTCACGAATGCTGTTGATTAAAATATGTTGGTTTTAATGTTGAAATTTTTAAATGTATTACTTTTATTTTATTTGTATTGTAAGTTGAAATTGTTTACAAACAAATGCTTTTCTAATGTAAAAAAAAAGCAACCAAAACAAAACAAAACTTACTTGATCAATTTACATGTATTTTTAAATATTTGGCATTTTTTACGACCTAACTCATCGTAGTTTACCTCTTTAAAGGAATGAT
The DNA here is from genome assembly GCF_053919585.1 of Euprymna scolopes. NCBI lineage: Eukaryota > Metazoa > Mollusca > Cephalopoda > Sepiida > Sepiolidae > Euprymna > Euprymna scolopes. Next base: position 42,773,955 of record NC_136520.1, read on the forward strand.
GATGCACTTTTGTTTTCTAATACGTTTCAATGAAGATAATATAAAAGAAGGATGTCTTAATGAAATACTAAACGATTAAAAGTTTCGAGTGGGACAGCACTTTCCATATATAAATTTTACGTAAAATGAGAACCTCCTTCTCACCCATGTAACAGTAAACGGGATATGTAATCGCTAGCATGTTTCAAAGTTTGTGGTTGTGGGAGGGACAGACAAAACTGGGGAACGGAATGAGGGAAGTTTCTAACATTTTCTAAAAAATACCTTAAAGCAATTCAAGAAGTTCCTGTGGTGGGATAAAAAAAAAGATTTTAAAAGGTTTCACCGTCAAATATTACTTTAATTGTTATTTTCAAATATTTTTAAGGCTGTTGGCACAAACACAAAATGACTTTGTTTTTTCGTAATTTTCAATTATTTTCAACGGATTACAGCCATTTTTTCATTAAATCTTAAGGCGACTATGTTAACACCTTTATTTTCCAATTTATTTCGTACTGTTTTTAATAGTCGCCATGAGATTTCGAGCGCGCCTGCATTCAATTTTTGCGCGTTTACACATAATTATGTATAGTCATTTGCACTTTGATTTATTAATTCTGTATAATCACTATTCCACAGCTAACTATTACATATACTGACCCAAAGAGTCGATGGTAATCCAGTACATATATAAATATTCAATAGAGAATTGGTTTTGTAATAATAAATACGAAATCTTCATGAACTTTATATATATTAAACGTATTTTATGATTGAAAAAAATAGTGCGCTCGCAACCAGTATTTAATAAAAAAAAAATATGTGTCAATTTCCAAAAGAGCTTTAGTAATATAACAGTACTTTTCTAATAATTTCTTTCTCAGAACTGCTAGAATTTAGAATTTCCTTCTGGGTGCCTGCTTTCCCAACTGTACTGACATGCAGAAGTTCAAGTGTAAGGTGAACAGACATCTTGCTGCTCAATTCCCTACATAGTTTCCCTGCAACTTATGTCCCTGATAGTAGCCCCTACATCAAAGTGGCACTGTGCCTTGTTTGGGGCGAACATGTAAAACAAAAAAAAACAAGATACTAATTTCTTTTACATGTACTCGGCAATTATCTAAAATGCAATACAGAGAAATATAACTATTTCATGATATGAAATCAATCAAAACGTTCTGTTTATAGATTTATTTGCGTAGCAAGAATTTTAAACATAATATGGTTCGATCGCTGAGTTTCATAACTAATGGAAAGTGTAACGGAAACACCCATGTGTTTCCTATCGGATTCTTAACAAAATGTGCTTCTTTACCCGTTCTGCGAATTAAAGGTAGCTCGTCTCATATTTTTTACACGGGAATCACCACTTATCTAGGCCCGGAAGCCACTCGAGGATAAGGGCTGATGGGTATACATTAATCAATGTGATTACAGCGTAGTAAACATAAGTATTGGGAATTTTGCAAATTGGATTACTTAGGGGGACGATTCATCAAGAACTTGTTTAAGTTGGACTTTAAGACTATCAGATTGTGGTCGGTCGGAAAGCAGGCGAACGGAATAGTGTTCCACAGTCGTGCAGTTCTAAGAAAGAAGTTTTCTCCATGGAATCTACATTTAGGTTTAGGCACAGATAAAGAGGGTGGGCCATTTTTGATAGTGGTTTTAATAAATGTATATTAAAAAGTGGAAACAGACAGTCGATGATGATGATGATGATGATGATGATGATGATGCACGAGTTTATATCTAGAACTGTTTCCATATAGCACTGTTTAACTTAAGAGATGCATTCTGCTTTAGTGTTCGTTTTTAAGAATATTTTTTCAATTTCTAATAATACAGTAGAACTCCGGAATACAGTGACCATAGAATGCGTATTTTTTTGTTAGGTTAACATGGGGAATTCGATGTTTTTTCCGGCCTCTGGTTACAGTATTTGCACTGCCTTACGATGGTGTTAGTTATGAAGTTATTTGATTATATATATATATATATATATATATATATATATATATTACTTCAGAATAGTTTTTATTTAACAATCAGTTGTTATGGAAACGTGAGATTGTAAGGTTTACAAAATATTACTGGCAGTAATATTCTATAAGTTATCCCATCCAAACAAGAATTGCTCGATATGCAAGATAGAGCAAATAACTTAAATTGTGAATCAATGAATTACAAAAAAACTCTCATTGAAATGAAATGAAGTGGTTGATTTTCATATCAAAGAATTTTTATTATTCTAAGCAAGACAAAAAATACTTTAGAAAATTAATCTTCTTAACTTATAGGGGTTCGACGTCTACCATCTCACCAGAGGAGAGGAAATATTAGCAAATATTTATAAATGTATGCACCCTATTTGCTAAAGTCAGTGAGACATGGAAAGTCAAAAGCAAAATAATAAATTTATCAGAAGTCCTGTATATATATATATATATATATATATATATATATATATATATATATATATATATATATATATATATATGTGTGTGTGTGTGCGCGCGCATTATATACTATACTGTATTTCTGTACTAATATTAAATGACGTATCACGGGGTTCTACTATAATCCAAATCTAAAGGATTAATAAATGTAGCGTAAGTAGCCATAACCATTTTCCATTATTGATGCAATCTTTTGCAGGTGACCAAGAACAAATTACATAAAATATGGTTTAAAAAAAATAATCTTTTAAACAACCTAGGATGTCATATATGAAAATGTTACACATTAAAACAAACCGAAATAAAAAAAAATCAGTGCTGTTCAAAGATAATGTTTAGCATTTTAAATCCGGGACACCAAAATTAGCACCACAGTTAAATTATTTTAGCTAATTACAATTTTGAATAACTAAATACTTCTACGCTTTAGCCCTTACGTTTTAAGGTACGTGCTGAATTCTATTGAACCGGGTTTTTTTTTCACTTATAATTCTAAGCGACACGGTTTTTATTTATCTCTTCGCCTACCAACCGGTGATGTGACGAGTATTATGTATTTTGAAACAACTCATAAACAGTTTATTTATAATTATTTATATATTTTATGCATAGACAAATCCTCGTGAAATCCTGTTACACAGAAAGGGGTGTGCCCTTCTCTTGTAAGTAATAAGGCAGGCAGGATCAGTGAAAATGATATAAGGAAAAGGCTAGGATCGAACCTTTTAGGCAAGTGGATAAAGATAATGGATAATTGAAATCATGCAGTCGATTATAAAGTCTTTTAGAAATAACTAAATATTATTTATGTCAGAGATAGAGCGATTGCCCATTCTTTCAGAATTAACTGGATAGTAAATATGTCAGTTAAAAGAATCGATACTGCGAGGTTATAAATTAAAAATAGGTTTAATTTACGGATTTCTTTTGTTTATCAGAGGTGTGTAAACGCATGTGCAACAGCACAGGTGAATTGAAACGTGATAAAGTCACATTGGGACCACACCTCTGACATCATAAACAATGGAGAGTATCAATATATTGAGATGGGGTTTGAAGTTAGTTAAAAAAAGAGGGTGACAATCGCAGTCACAGAGGAGAGTCAGATAGCGGTTTAGTGAGAGCTGGCGCCCTTAAAGGCGAAGTGGAGGAGAGTAGACCATGTAGTCATACAAGCTTGGATTCCTGGTGCATAAATCGGTCGGCTGATGAAAAAAGAAATTACATTCCATATTTTGTAACAGTTTGTCATCGTGTCGTCATTCCACCAACTGAAAAGGTTAATGTGTTTTGATCATTATGTAAACGAACTCTTGTCTAATACCCTTGCAAGTGTTAATTCTGTGACCCCTCCTCCATCATAAGTGAATTATCTCCCATCTGATGTTAAAGAACTGTATAACACATTCCCTCAATAATAAATTCGCATTTCTCTCAGCTCTGTTATAAATGTCTCTCTCAGAATATAAATGCTTTTATCATCCTCTGTTTGGGGCCCCTGTATTATGAGTCCCCGTTATATGTGTCTCCAATATGTACCCACTGCATACCAATATGGCTTATAAGTCTCCAAGTTAATCGGTCCTGGATATGACCTTAAACTATATCCGATGGTGTGGCCCCACCTTGCGGGCTTTGGGGAGTGTGGATCAACCCTTTAATTGCCATTGCTCCCAGATCCCCTCTGACCCGGAGTGGCAGTATTTGTTAGGGTCCTAACTATGGGTTAAATAGAATCTGACTTTAAAAAAGCATATATACTCCATTAAAAATCGTTCCTCAAAGTAACTAGATTCGGCATTAAAACACCCTGAAAAAGGTTGATATGCCGTAAAACAAAAACAACCAACCAAGTTAATCAATGACATATTTAATAGTTATAGATAAACTTGCAGACAAAGCCCCTTTTTTGCTATGTTTGAGCACACCTTAAATCAGACGCGTCCAATTAACAAACGCTGCTCGTTTGATTCTATTTATGCTTTATCTTGACCTTAAATCAATTAATCAATTCGCCCGCCTTTTTCCAAAGATGAAACCATCAACTTCCACGTATTTTTTTTGTATTATTCTGAGTTATTTCGCTTCCGGCAAATTCTCGGCAAGTGCTTGTTTAAACCGTGGACGAAACTAATTGCTGCCCAAGCACTTTTTTTGAAAAACTCAAATCAATTCTGCCCTTACATATCCAGCCAAAAATAATGAACTTCCAGTTATTTTAAATTTTTAAGATGGTAAAATATAATAAAAATTGTGTAAAATTTATTCAATTAGATAGACTAAAAACAATTTAGACAAGAAATAAAATAAGGCATAACCGATTATTTGTAAATACATGCTAAAAAAGCTATAAAAATAGTATAGTGATAAAAAATAGTGGGAGCCTTCTATCGATCCAGTAGATATCTCGCTGCTGACGCAATTATCTATCTATATAAGAGCCAGGTACGTCCAAGGATGAAGTACTGTTGCCACATATGGGCAGGAGCTGCTAGAAAGGACATCCTGCCTTTATAGAGTTCAAAATAGACTTCATAGCCTTGTGGGGGATGCCCTTTTCTCTTCTCTGCAACCCCTTTCTCACAGAAGAGATGTTGCGAGTTTTTCTCTGCTTTATCGTTATTTTCATAGCAAGTGCTCGGCTGAGCTCCATTCTGTGGTCCCCCCCTCGCCAAACTTTCACAAGAAACACCCGTCTAGCAGAAAACACTATCACTAGTTTCCCCTATGATTTATCTGTTCCTAAACCTAAGCGTAGATTCCATGACCAAGGCTTCTTTCTTAGAACTGCACGACTATATAATTGTCTTCCATTTTTCTGCTTTCCAGCTGACTTCAATATGGTTGTCTTCAAGTCTAACGTAAACACGTTTTTGATGGACCGTTCCATATAAGTTAACAACTTTACCGAATCTCCATTACTAACGGTTACTATATTGACCAATTTCTACTGTACACTCTTTAACACTTATCCTCGAGTGGCCACTTAATAAGTGGTGAAGCTTATGTAAAAAAACAATCATGTCATTGCGTTGCCTTCGACTAAATAAAGGGTCGGCTCCCTAGTGTGCGTGGGCCGATTTCGGCGTGCAAATATTTCTTAAGCGGTCCGCTAGCCTTTTTTTATATCAATGTCTTTATTTTTATATTAGTGACTAGGCTTTAGAATTCAACGAAAGGAGTGATGTTATGTTTCTCTATATTATATAACACTACCTTGTATAATAATATCTGCTGGCAAGTATCTCTTTTTTATTTTACCTTTTCAACCAGACATTCTATTTCATGTTTCTAATAAATTATCCTTCTTTGTTTTTTATTGTTTTTCGCAACTTCAAGCGTTATCGTAATTATATTACGTAAGAAAACGGAAAATTCCCTTTCGTCTCTTAGCTTCATAATTACTGTTTGTTTGAGTGGTTTCGTTTCTTTACGTATCAGTCTTAATAACTCACCGACGGGACCTATCCTATTTGAAGGTACATGTTCTATTTAAAAATCATAATTCAATAGTATTACAACTACCTGCTGTAGTCATTTATCATATGGGTTGGTATACGTTTTGAGCCATGAATTTTTATGAACGGTTAGTTGTTTGTTTGCAGAATAAATTCTCTTCTCATAAAGTACTGGGAACATTTACGTTTCTCCACTTTTTTTCTGAAGGTTGATTATTCGGATTATTTGGATTTGTCGGACTACTGTTTGGATCTAGAGTGTTTGAAAATTGAAAATAATACTTAAGATGAGAACAATAGTCCGAAGAAACTTAATAAGTGTTCAGTTTTTACAAGATAAATTATTGTTAAACTCTCTTTTTTATTTGTCTGTAATTGTGTGTCTTAACATTTGTCTGTAATTTCGTGGCTTTGTATATCAATCATAACAGTTGGGAAACAGTGTATCGTCCGCTTTCTCATTAATATAATTAGCTGCTACAGTTACGTTGAAATGTTCAATCGATATCCACCGTCTTCCTTCTGTTACGTGCTTATTTAACCGAGTTCTCAAACCATATACTTTTGGAATATGTGCTATGGCACCTTACTAATCTAAAAAAAAAAATTAGGGTTTTGCAACGTTATAAGGTACAGGCATGCTCTTTATATCTTCAGTAATATCTGAGATTTGTTTTCTTTTTTTTTTTTTTTACATAGGCGTCAACACCGACGATAGGCCACTCAAGGGTAAAGGTTAAAGAGTGTGGAGTAGTTAAAAGGGCAATATAGTAATCGATAGTAATGGAAGTTCGGTAAATTTGTTAACTTAAGTGGAACGGCTCATCAGAAACTTGTTCTCGTTGGACTTGAAGACAATCATATTATAGACAGCTGGAAAGCAAGAAAACGGAAGACAATTTCACAGGCGTGCAGTTCTAAGAAAGAAGCTTTGATCATGGAATCTAGGTTTAGGTCCCCCCTCGCCAATCTTTCACGAAAAACACCCGTCTAGCTGAATCCACTGTGAAAAATTTCCCCCACTCTATATCTGTGCCTAAATCAAAACGCGGATTCCATGAACAGAGCTTCTTTCTTAGAACTGCACGCATGTGGAACTCTGTTCCGTCTGCCTGCTTTCCTCCGGACTACATCTTGGATGTCTTCAAGTCTAATGTTAACAAATTCCTAATGAACCGCCCCCTAAGTAAACACTCCATCAAATATCCACACTAACGTAATGTACTTGCAATAACCCTTATACCCGAGTGGCTTCCGGGCCTTGATAAGTGGTGATCACTGTGTAAAAAAAAAAAAAAAAGGTTTAGGTAAAGATATAGAGTGGGGAAAATTCTTGATAATGTTTTCAGCCAATCTAGTGTTTCTTGTGAAAGTTTGGCGAGGGAGGACCATAGATTGAAGCTCAGTTGAACACTTTCCATGAAAATAACGATAAAGCAGAGACAAACTCGCAACAGCTCTTCTGTGAGATAGAGGTTGCAGGGAAGTTAAAAGGACATCTCCCACCAGGTCACGAAGTCTATTTTGAATCCTATCAAGGCAGGACAAGTCTTTTGTAGCAGCTCCTGTCCATATGTGGCAACAATATTCAATCCTTGGACGTATCTGGCTCTTATATAGATAGAGAATTGCATCAGCAGTGAGATATCTACTGGATCGATAGAAGAATCCGACCATTTTCCCAGCGGCCTTGGCAACATACTTGATGTAAGTATTCCATTTAAGATCAGGATTAAAGGTCAAGCCCAGAAGCCTGTCAAAACTTAAGGCCTCCCCAAAACGAGAGCCATTCATTTTAATTGATGCCATATGGGGATCAGAACGTTGAAGATGTAAAGATAGAAGCTTGGTTTTAGATGCATTAAAAGTAACCAGCCACTCCTTTCCCCATTGTACAACGTGATCAAGATCAGAGGAGAGAGAATCGGAGAAAACTTGGTCGTTTACTGTCTTAGATGTGCTACCATAGATTTTAGTGTCGTCAGCAACCAGTGATCTTCTTTAAAAAGTATACATTCTATAAGCATGAACACCTATGTTTCAGTATAAAGTTTGAATTGGTATTATTAAACTCGCTGAAATATTAATCTCATATGGACTTTGTCTTGCAATTAATTTTTAAATTAAATAAAAATAGTATCAAAATATGAGATTGTATATATTCCTTACCAGTCATGATTGTGTCATGACTTTTAAAAAAAAAAATTTTCTTCTATCAAACTCCTCTGTCAGTTTTGGTTTACAGACATGAACCTTAATATGTAGGGTATTCGAACGCATGCAAAACTTTTAATTTTGGTTTTATATATTGGTGTTATTTGACCGGGGAAAAATCGGTGCAAAAGTATAGAAATTAAGGAAATGGAATTTTCCAGGGAAAAGATCGGACGACGGCATCAATAATATGCATGCGTAACATAATAGCCATTGTTAATGTTTTAATTTTTAACATTGGAGAAATGTCTTCATTGCTCAGTCATAAACGTAAAAGGTAAAACTAAATCGTAAGCTAAACGTTTTGTATTCCGATTCTCGATCGGGCGCAGGAGTCATTAAAAAAAATGAACTCTTTAATATATATTGGGTCCGATATAATGTAATAATAAACACGAGATCTACATTAAGATGAATATCACATTTAATTGTATTTTACGACAAGACAATGCTGGGCGACCCGCAAGTACCTATCTATCTATCTATCTATCTATCTATCTATCTATCTCTCTATATATATATGTGTATATATGCATATATCAATTTATATGCATGTATCTATGTATATGTATAAATTCATATATATTCATATATATGCATACACCCATATATATCCATATATATGCATATAGACATATATATCCGCATATATCCATATAGGCATATATATCCGTATATATGCATAAATCTATATATAGCAATATATATGCATATAGCCATATATATATATATATACATATATATATATATATGTGTGTGTGTGTGTGTGTGTGTGTGTGTGTGTGTGTGTGGTGGATTCTCTCATCGAAGTCGATGAATGAGGGTTCAGTATGCAATCTTCAGCAGCTCCTGAGCTCTGTGACACCACATGCATAATTGCAATCCTGGAGACGTCCGGCACACTCCTCCGCAGATGGTGAACTTTCATATGCTCGTCAGTCAAATATGCCTTCTCGAATGAACAGATAACCCTACTTTTCTGCGTGCTCTGAAACCACAGTGACATGCATATTTATTTTTTGATGTTTCTTGTGTTTTGCCTTCATATTTGCAATGCAAAGGCGATTATGTTCGAATTCTTTGGTCCCAGTAAACACATCTTCCTCCATTCTCTTCGATCCCCGGCTGCACTCTCCCAGGAACTCAGAGAAATTCCACAACGTTTCAGGTTGTCTTTTAGTTTATCTTTGTAAGGAAGCAGAGGACGCCCTATTGGACGGCAGGAATTTGTCAGTTGCCCATTAAAAAAGTTGCGTAGGAACTCTTGAGTCATCCATTCTCACAAGATTACCCGACCACCGCATTTGTATCCTGATCAAAAATGATTCAATACCAGTGATTTTACATCTCTCCAGTAATTCACTATTCGGAACACGATCCTGCCACCCAACACTGCAAATAAAACGCAGGCATCTCATATGAAAGGGGTTAAGCTGATTTATATGCTTGCAGTACAAGTTCCACGTTTCGGCACCATACAAAAGAGTAGGAAGAATAACAGATTTAAAGACTGACACCTGTACTTTGAGAGACACATCGTGGCTGTTCCAGAGTCTGGAGCCTTTGTTTTCGCCTTGAACCGTTGCTGGTTAAATAATCCTCCACTTGATCGATACTCAACACCTATGCCTCCTGAAGTGTTCGTGAAAGATCTCTTATGCATCACCGAAAAGAAAAGAGCAAATAGAATCAGAGCAAGGACACATCGTTGCTTAGTTCCATTTGACACTTCAAATGGTTCACTTTGTTCACAGCCAGATCGTACTGTCCCCACTATTTTCCAGTAATAGGAGACAATCACATTCAACATCTTATCCGGCATACCAATTTTTCTACTAAACAGTCCACAGGGCATCCCTAGAGACGACATTAAATGTCTTTGTGAGGTCAACGAATGTGACAAACAAGTCCTTATTCTGCTCCCTCGCTTTCTCCTGTAGTTACCGAAGGCTGAAGATCATGTCCTCAGTACCTCTTCCTGCCCTAAAACGACACTGCGTTTCTGGGAGCACAGTTTTACAGATTGAACCATTGAGTCTGTTTACTATTTCACTCGCTAGAATCTTACCAGCAACAGACGAAAGAGAAATTCCTCTATGGATATCACACTCACACTTATTTCCTTTGTGCTTAAACAGGTGAATAATTGACGCGTCTTTGAACTGTTGTTGTACGGTACCAAGTTCCCATATAAAGGAAAACAGGGCACTTAGTTTCCTGATAAACAGTTTGCTTCGACATTTGTATACTTCTGCAGGTATGCAATAATCACCTGGAGCCTTACCATTTGAAAGTTGCTGTACAGCCTATTAAATCTCCGACATGGATGGAGTACCAGCAAGCGCCTCGATGTGTGGCCTCTGAGAAATATCATCAATCACTCCACTGTCGATTCTCTGTTTAAAACATTTGAAAAGTGTTCAGCCCTGCGCTTAGTAATTTCTTTCTTATCAGTGAGTAGAATGCCATCTGACGAAAATATTGGAGGTGCCCCCTTAAAATGGGATCAAACACTCCTTGAAGTTTGAAATCACACCTATCTGCCGCATCTTGTAAGGACTCAGCTTCCTGACCCACCAATTTTGTTTCATTTTCCGGAGCCGAGATTGTGCCAACCTTTTGGTCATTTTTAAAGCCTTGTGTTTAGCTGAAGAACTTTTGTCAGTAATCCATACTTGATGGGTTTGATGCATATTATTGAGCAGTGGGACGATAGTTGGATCATTTTTATCAAACCAATCTTGGGTTTTCTTTCGAACATATCCTAATGACTCTTTGGCAGAGCCATACACTGCAGTTTTAAACTCTCTCCACGATGCCTCAATATCATTCCCACACGCAACGGAGGACAGCTTTTCATCGGTAGCCTTTCGAAATGAGTGCATTATCTCCTTAATCTTCAACTTGCCTCCATCAATTCTCTTGTTGGAAAAATTACGTTGGCTTCGAACAGGGTGCTTGATTTTCATCCTGACTGTGGAGTAGATCAATTTATGGTCTGACCAACATTCCCCGATGCTGTAAGAGCGTGTAATATTCAATGTGAACCAATGATATTTCTCCAAAATTGTGTATCACTAACTACACGAGCATTGAAGTCACCCAAGACAAACAGCTTATCCTGTATACGGACCTTGTTGATCTGTTCGCGTAAAGAGGAGTAAAACCTCTCTTTTAGCTCATCAGATGAATTAAGTGTAGGTGCATAGTAACTAAAAAATGTGACATACTTGTCCTTTCCTACTGCAATGCGCAAGGACGTTAGTCTGTCATTTATACCAACGGGCAGGGACTCAAGATTTTTGGCAATATTATTCCTGATAGCAAAACCAACGCCGCATTCACGTTTCTCAGAATTTGGTTTACCAATCCAATAAAAAGTGTATCCACCTTCAACTTCCTCTAGCTGTCCTGTATCAGAAAGAACTGCAACAGAAATTCTATGATGCCTTCACACACGTGCTATGATAGCGGTTTTTCGTTCAGGGTTCTTTTTGTTATCCTGGAGTGTTCTTACCTTTCAAGTCGCAATGAACATATGTGTAATGTTCATGCTAGGAACTACCAGTGACATCCTTCACCATTTCCCGTCACAATCTCATCATCGCCACAGGGTTTTATTGTTTTATTATTAGTTAAAAAAAGCACATATCGATGTGGCTTTGGCTTAAACGAGTAAAAATGGTTCATCGAACAACCGGCAGTTTGATTTGTTTTAAGTGGTCATTGTCTGGAATACCGACCCTCCTCAAAACAGTCCACATGACATCCATAAAGACGGTATCAGATGCCTTTGTGAGATAAACGAATGTAACAAACAAGTCCTTATTCTGCTCCCGCGCTTGATCCTTTAGATGCCGAAGGCTGAAGAAAACGTCCACAGTACCTATTCCTGCCCTAAAACCACACTGGGTTTCTAGGAGCACATTTTTACAAATTGAACCAGTGAGTTTGTTTAATATTACAATCTAGAATCTCACCATAAAAGAGAAATTATGTTTATAACTAGCAACAGCTTTATCTATAAACATATCACTTAATATTTATAAAGTTAACTTTCAGCTGAACTTTTTGGACCAAAAACAATATTTCTCTTCTTAGTCTTGCCAGGTCATTTGTTTTTTCAACCTACAGATAGGTAATAAATAATGGACAATTTAAACAATATTATCTAATGCTGGTAGATGGCAAATATACGACGCGACACAATAGAGTGCGTAAATATCCACATTGGACATTCTGATATATGCAGCAAAATCCCTGGAAAAATACATCATAAGGAATATAACTTATACATCATTTGCTATGACGATGTGATCCATTCAGTAACATACCTAGAAAACAGGGCAATAATTCCTTATATGGTTAAATGAGACATATTAATAAGTAGGTTTGAAAACACTTTTTAAATATCGTGCTAAGCTGGTTTAATAGGTAATGTACTTGTCTCACTGGCTTTGGTTTTTATCTCATTTCCAGTATTTTATTTACACAGATTAGACTGTTAAGAACAAAACACTATACCGTGTATATGGCTTAGTTCTTTCCGCTTGCTTTTACTTCATTTCTTAAATTTAAATCTGGCTGCTGCGCCCAACATGAATGATGAGGATACCTGGTCCTCACTCATCTCCTAAATCTCTCACTTGCTGAGTAGAAGTTAGTGTCCTCGATGAGTATAGGTTTAACAGAGCGGAGACCAAAAATATATGACGAAATACCAAGGTTTTATGTATGACATGAAAAGAAACCGGAATCTTAATATCTCTATCATTTAAGTAATTATATTAGTTTGTTGCATGATTTCCCGTCGTTTTATTTTCTGAAAATCAAAGAATATTAACAGCAAAGTAGGTTCGTGTGGGACACAGGCTCCAAGTTTTTTTGTGAATCCCATTGAATGAAGGTGTCGTGAATTTGTCGTAAAATCACACTTCATATTTTCATCCAATCCTCTACATATCTGTTGGCGATATTCCTTCAAAAGAACTCTGAGTTAGTCTCCGTCTATCCTGATTGGCCGTTCGGAAAGAAGAGCGTCATTGAGGTAGGAATTACCGTCCTGAGATTTGGTAAGGCAATCTCGACCAGTTCTCTCAGTAATAGCACAAATAATCGTGGTCCAATTTTTGACCTCCATTCAAGGCGATAAGAAGGTGCCGAAAATGTTATTTTTTATCTACTTGACAATCCATTTGGCGTTCTGAAAAACGAGAAGAAAATTATATCATAAAACCGATGACCATTATATTGTAGAACAGAAGATGTGCTATCTAATGATATACATAACTTTTCTAAATTTCAAAGCATGTATTAGAACCAAAAAATTATTAAACCGCGCGAACTAATTCAAAAATGCTGATAGAAACACTAGGATTAATTTTAAAAAAATGCAAAAGTACCTGGAAAATAAACCAGATGTAAAAAGTTCAAGAGGGATTCAAGCAATTGCACATAAAGAAACGGTTAGAATCTTAGAAATATCCCTTAGTTGGAATACGTGATAGCGAATAAAGGTTTGTTTTGAATAAACTGATAAAATCAAGTAAAACATTCATGATCACCCGTGAGTTCACAGTGAACGAGGCATAAAAAGTGACTAAGTTCAGCATCCCCCCTCTATTTAGCCCCAAACCTTCCCAGGGGACGTCAAATCCTAGTGAAAATAAAAAGCAATGCAGTTTTAGGTCTTAACATATGCAAATTACTTCTGCACCATGCAAAAAAAAAAGAAATGACTAAGTCCATCATTCGCCCCGCCCCCATCTAGTCCTAAAAGTCCCCAAAGCCTAAGCATATTAAAATTTGAGTTCCGCACCAGGCAAAACTGCTAAATATATATACACAGAAAATTTTGGACAAATATGATAAAATAGTCCCCAAAATATTGTTTTTATTAGCCGTAAAAGAGCCCCTGGGGCACACACAAGAGTTAACGCGATATATAGACAAACAAAATTATATGGATATTGGTTAGTTACAACTTTTCAGAAAGTTTTATAAAAATTCCAGGCATGATTTTTTTTTTTAAATAAGCACAAGTGTCACCTTTAGCTATTTTAATCTGATAGGCACCCCTGGAGGAGTGCAGCCGGAGTTTTACTGGAAAATCCGTTCTGTTTCATTTTACTCATATCATGTTTAATGTTTGTGGAAAATATCAAAAGATTCCAAGGAGTTGTTATTGAGAAAAGTGCGGACAAGCAAACGAACAAAGGTGAATTTACAGGTCTACGCTCCTTTTGTCGTTAGACCAAAAAATTTTTAAATATATACTTAAAGAGAGTAAAAGTAGAAAGAACATGTTTGTTATTTATGTATCGCAGCAAGACACCATCATATTTGAAATTAAATTATGCATAACAAGCTGCTTAAATCGCAGAAGTTTAAATAAGTTTACCTCTAAGATTCGGCATTCCAATTTAAAACTTATAAACCTACAAACATATTTTGCTATTATCTAAACGTTTTTTTTTGTCTTTTTTTACACAGTTGGCACCATTATCAAGGCCCGGAAGCCACTCAGGGATAAGGGTTATTGCAAGTACATTATGTTAGTGTGGAGATTTGATGAAGTGTTTACTTAAGGGGGCGGTTCATTAAGAATTTGTTAACGTTAGACTTGAAGATATCCAAGTTGTAGTCAGGTGGGAAGTAGGCAGACGGAACAGAGTTCCACAGACGTGCAGTTCTAAGAAAGAAGCTTTGTTCATGAAATCCACGTTTTGATTTAGGCACAGATAAAGAGTTTAAACGGTTGAACAAATATAAATATTTAATTTTGATGAGAAAAGATGTGCCTTTTTTCAATAGAAAAACTGGCTTAAATATTTGCAGAACAAATTCAAGGCGAAAATTTTGCAGAAGCTGGATTCATATCGATCGTGTGCGGTAACATATCACTTGGACTATGCCGACCTGTTATCTAGTGTAATATATCTAGATTCAATTCAGGTTGCTGACAACTTTATTGGATTAAATAGGAATTTATGTTTGGTCCTGCTACTTCGATCTGAGTAAGAATTGGTAAAGAGAATGTATTGGCAAGAACAAAATTGATTCAGCAGCATTGTCAATCATCATTTTAACATTCGATTTTGGATAAGTATATAATTTAATTTTAAAACAAGAGTAAAAACAATATTGACGTTCTCCTTTTAGCTTATTGATTATATCAGTTGAATATAGTACTAAGCTGTGATGATGATTAGCAGAGTTTAGCAAGCAGTTGCTAATGGCTATTATGCAGAGAAGATATATCTTAACATGCTTCCTAATACTTTGGTAACACGGTTATTATTCCGAAGCTATTAATACAAACTTAAACGTAGCAAATCTGTGTTTTATTAGGGTAGTTGTGCTGGGTGTTCCGAATGGATAATATGCAGAGCAGATAAAGTGGAAAAATATATCTTTAACATGTTATTAATACTTTGGTAATACGATAATTATTCCGAAGCAATTACTCGAATCTTACATAACAGATGTGTGTTTCATAGGAACTAGTAGAGGCTCTACTAAAGTAAAACATTACTAAGCATATATTGGTATTTGTGAGTATATTAGAGGCTTATCACCAGGGCTAAGACAAGATAATATTTTTTACATTAGTTTAAGGTCCTGGATATGACCTAAAACTATATCCGATGGTGAGGCCCCACCTTGCGGGCCTTGGTGAGTGTGGAGCCACCCTTTAATTGCCATTGTTTCCAGGTCACCTTTGACCCGGAGTGGTAGTACCTGTTAGGGTCCTAACTATGGTGTAAATAGAATCTGACAAATATACTCCATTAAAAATCGTTCCTCAAGATAACTAGATTCGGCATCAAATAACCTGACAAAGGTTGATATGCCGTAAAACAAAAACAACCAACCAACATTAGTTTAGCTCTCGAGTATATATCAGTTAATATCTCATGTTAATGCGAAGTGTGAAAATCTTTTAGAATCTCGATAAAAAAACACACAAAATCTTTAGCATCACATATGTACGTTTAGAACAGTGAAATACACATTCGCATGCAAAACGCGATTAGTATATTTTTTATTCCTTTGAATCGAAGAGATGAAACAATAAATACATAAATATAACATTTTCAGTTCGACTTAATTTATTTTAATCTGATACAAAAAAACAGTATCGACATCAGATTATTTAAGAGTCTGGTAGAAATGCAATAAGTTTTGCAATGATAATGTCGCAATTAAAAAAAATGATATTAATAACATTTTGGATTTTACCTGCTCATCGCATATATCAACTTAATTCTCTTCAATTCTTGTGCTACTGTGTTCGAATCTCTCAATCGGTATCAATTATGACTTTCTACACTAATAATTTCGTAATCATGAAACAACAGTATATGTAGTCATAAGAATAATTATTTATATTTATTTGATAAGTTTATAGTTACACACACATTCATACATACACACACAAATATATATATATATATATATATATATATATATATATATATATATATATATATATATATATATATACCGTACTTTCGGGTAATTGCGCAAATTGAATAAGAGTGTTCTTTATATGCATGGTTACGAAAAGAGCACTTTAAGCTAGTTAGCACAATAATCCCAAATACGGTATATATATATATATATATATATATATATATATATATATATATATATATATATATATATATCAAATAGAACACGTATATAAAATACGTTTTTAAGCCCTCCGATGCAAAAAATAATGTCTATAGATATATTTTGTCGAGGAAACTCGCCCTTGTCAAGATTCGTTTTTTTTTCCTCATGGTTTACCATAGTAATTTGGGCTGAACACGTCCGTTTTGTTTTTGTTCAACAGTGGGGTTTTTTGTATAGTCACGGAATGCACATAGCGTGTGCTAAAGGAGTAATTAGTTTGTCTCCTGTTTTAAAGCGTTGGTAAAATGAAATCAAATAGAACACGTATATAAAATACGTTTTGAAGCCACTCAACGCAAAAAGTAAGCAATTACAAAATAATGTTTATCACACACACACACACACATGCATATATATTAGCTCTGAAATGTCATGACCTAAAGTGAATCATACTCCCGTTTTTACTAATTGCTCCGATTTTAAAATAAAGTTCAATATAATCTGCATTCCTCGTCTCTCAGTTATGTATTCGGTTGTAGCATACGCTCCCGCTGTTCCATAAAATAAATTCTTAAACAGTTTTAATATTTTTTAAAAGTATTATATATCATTAGAAAGCCCGTATTCTGTTCTACAATATAATGGTGATCGTTTTTTGCGCCTATAATTGTTTCTCGTTTTACAGAATCGTAAAATAGCGTGTCAATTAGATTTAAAAATCTAATAATTCTCATAATATAGCAAACCACGTATTACTGGTTCAATCGGTTCAATCCCTCTAGTAACCGGTCGACTTACACTTCAGCTAAGCTATTTGTTATATTATATAACCACATGTTGTGTCACTGCTTGTACCTGATCTACACAAACATCGCTTAATATATGTGTTTAACAGAGCGGGTATAAGCGCGTGGGAAAATATAACCAGGAACTGCAAGATAGCTGGCTGCGAAGATATTAGTAGCAGTAGCTGAAAAAAGCACAGTTAAATTAGGAAGTATGCGCAAGAAAAGAAAACAAATGACACCACGTGTTTGGAAGACTTTACACGTTTCCATTTCCCATCACGTGGTGTTGTTTGTGTCTTTTCTTGCACATACTTCCTAATTTAACTGTTCTTTTTTCGGCTACTGCTGCTAATGAAGAAATGGCTGCCAAATGTCAACGTTAGTTTAGATTAGAAAGAAAAACCTAGCAGATGAGATGGACGTGTGGCCCCGCGGTGGGAGCGAGTAGCTTTTAAGCTAGTGCAGGGACGGCGCCGTTTTGTTAATCTTATGGCAGAGGAAATGAACAGTTAGAAAAAACAACAAGAAGCAGGCAATGGCTATAATAAATCCCTTTTACAGAAACAGAAGAAAAATCCAGCTCAGATTTATTAATTTGTGTTAATTTGTTGGATTCTACGATGATACATTACATGTGCACTAATACATTTCTTACAAAATGAAGTAAATACTCTAAATATGAGTACTTGCGTCGTATTATGACATGTCGATATTGACTGCTTCATAAAATATATAATACATTACATATCAAATATTGCTTGGCAATCCAGTCAAATACCATGGCAGGTGACCTCAAGCAGTAAGCAATTAACTTACACCGTCCTAAAGCCGGACGACAATGCCTGGGAGGATTGGCGTCTTAAAACTTACCCAAGGCGAATACCTCAGTCGAACACATAAAAAAACCTCTGCAATGGCACAGAGCTTGCCTGTTTGATTGTAAAAACCGAGATATCAACTGGTATTACAAACTCAAATTCAAATGCAACCGAGACTTGCGAAAAAATTCTCTAACAATTATTACAGTGTATGATTACAAAGATGTAGAAGATTTGATTTATTCCTAGGGCTTTGACAACAGAATATTCTTACCATTGTTTTGGCTGTAGAATATATATATATATATATATATATATATATATATACATATACGACAAAGTTAATAAAAAAGAAGCACATCTCTATATATAAAAGCATATAAGACATCAACGGATACACACTCGAGAGTCAAAACAATGAAAAGAATGATCCGTTGTTATAGCCCTTTTTATAAGCAGATAGAAACCAATCGACCAGAATCGATCTATAAATATTCTGACTATCTCTTCAGCAACAGATTTATGATCTTGACACGAGAAAGGGATTACCTTGCGTGGATCCTGCCTGGATTAATACAGTATTTTTTGTATGGAATTCTTTAAAATTCAAATCTCCTTTGACTGGATTTATTGTCGTTTTTTCTGGACATAACTATACTTACTAGTCTCTTAACTGTATCCTCACCGATTACTGGCTTCCGTGGTTGTTGTCTCACGACGTTTTGGCTAACTTATTCTCTTGCCGGCTTTGGGTAAGAATTAAGACCGCTATCTTAAGAAAATTCGTTGGATACTTGTTTAGCATCAATTTTTGGATCAATTCATTATTATAAGAATTCCTTCTCATTTAAAAGTATTTCTAATTTGACCAAACAGATAATAAAAATTACTGAATTAAACTGAAACCGAAGTGAAAAAAGGTTCTATTATTAGATACATAGTTTACGAAAATAATTTTATTATGATAGAAATACAATTTAAATATAGATATCTGTCTTTTTTTAAATAGAATTAATGCAGTCAAAATACACAGACCTGCCTTACATAGAAAGGGAGATAATCCGAACTAAACAAATTATATTTGATTGATGTCAGCATTAAAAGTAATCCGATTTTACAAAAATAAATTTCGAATCTGATATATAGGAAATCGTTTATTCGTTATCATCATAAAACGATAATTTTAAGATGCGTCAATTTGTACTAGGCGTTTACAAATGATAATTCTTTTCAAGAAAAAACCCCTGGAGAATCAGGGTAATTGGTTGTAGGGACAGTGGCAACTATTATTTTTGGAATTTATATAAAACAAATTACGGCACAAAATATGTACGATAAATCACGACGACGGCTCTAGCTGATTCTATTTTTTTATGAAATTTACTCACGGCAATTTAAGCCCGGCAAATTTAGACAGGATAAATTGATTTAGGATTTTATTTAATTAAGAATCTTTTTTTAAAAATAGACATTTTTTCAAACCTGAAGAGGAATATTTTTTTAAATCGTATTAAACATGAAAAAAACACATTACTTAATATAAAAAAGTGGTTCTTTAGAGTTTTAAATTCTAAATGTTTTTAGCTAGTATTTTTATTTAAGAATCTTTTTTTAAAAATAGACATTTTTTCAAACCTGAAGAGGAATATTTTTTTAAATCGTATTAAACATAAAAAAACACATTACTTTATATAAAAAAGTGGTTCTTTAGAGTTTTAAATTCTAAATGTTTTTAGCTAGTATTTTTATTTACAGCACAAGATGACAAGAAAAAGTGTTTATATCGACAAGTTAATAATTTACGCTCGGTAGTTTTAATAAAAAAAAATCATATATTTTTTACAAATGTTGTAAAAAATATATGAGTTTATAATTAAAACTGCCGAGCGTAAATTATGATGAAAAAAATCATGTTAATTTGTTATCTATTCGGGATAGTCGATGGTGAACACTGCGTTTGTCAAAACTATATAATTGTTAACATCTATTCTTGTCACTGGTACAATATATATGTTATTTTATTATTATGATTAAATCTACTTTTCAGGAGCGAAATTAAACTTTATTTTTTATATACGTTTTAGTGATCTTCTCACTAAATTTATTTTTTCTATTATTTTTATTTTTTCTAAATGAATTTATACATTTATTTCAGAAATTCCCTGCATAATATGTCTTTAGACTTTATATATATATATATATATATATATATATATATATATATATATATAAATAAATATATATATATATGTATATATATATATAAATATATATATATATATGTATATATATATATATATATATATATATATATATATATATATATATATATATATACCAGATGGTGACTGTTTGGGAATTCTAGCGTCTGTATGTGCTCTCCGTTTATCTCAATATTTTTTCAATACATACACCTCACTTGCCACCGGTACTTAAAAATGCCAACTCAGTAGATATGTGGCATGTGATTGCGCACCTCTTTCCACTGAAAGTGCTCGCGCAGGCACTATTCCGTGGGTATCCATAGTCTGTTAAATACTGAAGGAGCCCCGTTCATATATATATATATATATATATATATATATATATATATATATATATACACACACACAGGGTGACCCCCCCCAAAAAAAGACAGAGAACATTCAATTGTTTTTTTTCTGAGCATTTAACAGTCAACGGAGAAAAAAAAAGGCCAAAGATCCTAGTGTATTGATTGGATGTTTTTAATATAATAAACTAGCTATGACCAAAGTTTCATTTAATTCGGACAAAACACTAAGAAACGGGGCCTTATTAGAGTTTGTCCCGTTTCTTTTGGTTACCCTTGACAGTATATATATATATATATATATATATATATATATATATATATATATATATATATATATTTATAATTATTTTTTTACTATAATAATTAAATACCTACAGACACTAGTGTTTCATCCTTTCGGGATTCTTCAGTGCAGGGTGTCACGATTACTACCAGTCGAACGATTCGAACCCCGCGATACGAGACATCTCTGGCTCGAATAGGGGAGGCCGTATCCATTCGGCTACTATTAACCGTGTGAAATAGCGTTGAATTTTAAACATTTTAATTTAAATGTTTATTACGTCAGACAGACAGTGATCAAATCGTTATACATATATATATATATATATATATATATATATATATATATATATATTTATATATATATATATAGTAGAAATCGTAATTAATAAAAACTGAAGAAAGTGCTCAATACCGTTGTACACCAGTAAGGTTTTTTTTTATTACCGTATCTTTCTGTTAAAAATATAACGTATTTCAAACTACTTAAATAACGTGCTCACGTGTCAGATGCATAGAAATAGATAACGACAATGTTTGGCCTTTATCATACCTTTATTTGTTATACATTAATAGGGACAGTTATTTGAGGATTAATACGTGGAATCGATACATAAAATTGTATTTTTATCTTACACTCATCTGATAGATAATATAATAATCAAAATTAAAAGACATGTCGACAAAATTTTATTTAATCTAAAAGATGATAGACAAGACAATTAAGAGACATAACGAATCGAAATGTTTTTTGTAGAGATTTATATACATCTGGAAAAATGAATGAAACTTTTACTGAACGTTGACAGTATTTTTAGAAAAAAAATAAATCATATATCTTTATCACCTTTTATAATTTGTTGGTTGTTGTGTTATAATTAGCACATTTTTTACATTACTTAGCAGAGCTTCTAGTCGAAAATGATATTCGAATGTATTTAAAATGTTGGTCGAATAAATGTCCGTTTTTCCAAGTTATTTAAAACATATCAGTTAACTTAGATTCTTAATAAATTATCAATATATTCTTAATATGCTTTAGTCTTATTATACTTCAGATACGGAGAAACTTATAACATAACTCTTGGTCTATCAAAGCGATGCGATGATATTTCATTACAATACTGTTTTCATCTCTCAAACGTTGGTTAATTAAAAAAGTTTTGAATATTCATGTTCCTCTTACTTATTACCCGGTGGTAGACGGTATGGTATATATTTCTTTTTTGTATCGTATTCTTTCTTAATTTCGGAACAAAAATCCGTCTAGTCTGGCAAGGAACACAATTAAATCTAATCCAGTTTATTTAGCCATATCGATGAGAGTTTGTGTGGGCTTTGAATACAGTGTTATTTTAATAAGCACGTCAGGTTTCATTTGCATAGAGAAATATCTCCATGCCAGGTTGTTGTGACAAACCCTGTAAAGAGTTATTCTAGATATTTGACGACAGTAGACATTTAAGTCCCTTCCTTTTTGTTTTATTTTACTTCAGTCGGAGTTCTCAGAAATCAAGGGCCCACAACCTGGGGATAACACTTGAAGTCTATATGAGATACATAGATATTCGAATGTTCCATTAAAGTTCTTTATCTCTCAAGAACTGAGTTAGTAAAGAAATTGAGAACATAATTTTCCTCTCCCCAAACCATTTTTATACGTTGTAGTATATCTTTCATGTTGGTCTCATGGTCTTAATGGATTCCAGGACAATAATTTATCTAGTCTGGTGGAGTATCCAGCTTCGTGCTATTACTTGAGGTAATATCACTTGGATAAGATGCACCATTCCTCGGAAAAGCTGTGAGGAAGCCGTAGTGAGAAGATCTTATTTGGGCAGCGAATACTATGTGATTTTTGAATATTTGGTCAGGGTTTACTTCTATGGAAAAAATATCCTCATGCCAGATTGTTCTGGCAAACCCCTGTACAGAGAGACCTTAGACACTCGAGGTTAGTGTCTAGTAGGCATTCAAGTTTCTCTCCAGTATTCTAATTGGTGTGAATGATTAAATGGTATTCAACTATTTATCTATTAAAAATAAACTATGGTATAAGATGCGCTTAAATACGATATAGATATTGATATTTTATTGAAGTAATCCCATTTCTATGCAATTCCTTAAAGCAATTATCCTTGAAAAGTTCATCTCTTGTCATAAATGATATTTATACTGCAAAGATGTAAATATTTAATTTAATCATTCAGCCATTTGTATTACAAAGTGAATATCTATAATCGAGTGGCCACCGGAATTATAACACAGCTTCTTATGTTGCGTTACTGGGGATCATATTGGGGACATATAACGGGACTCATAATACAGACATAAAGATATTGATGACGTGGGAGGGAAAACATTTATATATATTACATCACGACAACGACTGTGACGATATTGTGTGCGTGTTCTCTTCTCTTTTTTTACTTCTTGATTATTGTGTTTATGTGTGAATTTTCAAAGGACCCTTAGTTGTTTCCGTGGCATCACCGAGTTTCGATGTTTTCCGCACCGTTGTAGGGTGAGATGGCAACGAGCACGAAATCGCAATATGTTGTGTAGTACGGGTTCATATTTAAAGACTACGGGAGTTCATATTAGGGGCACATATATAACGTATAATGATTGTGATGGCACTTGTGATGGGAAGACATTAATATATATTACATCACGACGATTGTGACAATTCTTGGAGTTTCATATTAATACAGACAGCATGACATATATAATGCAACAGTTCTTAAACACATATAGGAGATACTTCACTTATGATGATGGTGGAGACACATTATACTTTTAAGTTCTTACAAGATAATGAGTAACACATTTACCTTTTTGGTTGTGATGAATGACGATACGAGACAAACAGTTACAAATTATTACTGGTGATTTATTTATTCATCTGATCGGCCGGTCGATGACGTTAGGAATTCAGCTTGTATCTACATGGTCTAATCTTCTACCCTTCGCCTCTAAGGGGCTCCCACTCCAACTGATTATCTTTCATCAATTGCGACTCTCAACTCTAGACTGATCAACTGGCAACTCACTTGTAACTTCGAACCTTAGATCCTAGTTGTAGAAACGTCCTTTGTTTATGATGTCAGAAGTGTGTGTTTTTTAAGCGTGGTTAATTTTCACGTGATTTTACATATGTTTGTCCAAACACATTTCTGGAAAAAAAAATCTTTCATTATAATTCTGACCTATTTTAAACAATATAATTTAACTCGCATTGTGCATTCATTTAACTGACATTTTTAATCTCTAGATTTCTAAAGAATTGACACTCGACTCTGTTTTTTTATATAAACAATGTTTAACTATTTCTAATAGAATTAACAATAGACTGAATTTTTAACATTCTATTTTCCATTATCTTTAACGCTTGCCTACAGGGTTCGATTCTAACCTCATCCACATACCATTTTCACTTATCTAGTATGTCTTCTTACTTACATGATAAGGGACAGACATTCATGTAATACTCAGACAAGTCTATTCATCTAAATGTTCGATTTCAGATTCGTAAAACACTCATGATGCTATTTACACCCCAAGTCATTTTTTATCAATTTTTACCGGCAGAATAAACTATTACATTTTTTAACCTCATAAACGATGATACTTTGGGGCATTATACTACAGGGTGGAACTATAGATTTGTTACCCATAATAAACAACACTACATATTATCTACTACATTGTTTTAGATTTTAAACAAAACACGAGTTCCTATTTACTGCGACTCAATGCGTTTTCTGGTGACTTCAGTATGCCTTCTCTTAACTGCTACTATTTTACTATTTAATTTAATTATAATGGTTTCAAACATGTATATTTTTACTATACTAATTCTGTATAAGTATACAGAATGTATGTTGCGTTGTAGTAATTGCAGTTGCACAAGAAAAAATAAACGATTGGAGAGAGTACGACTTGCTATTGAACTGGCACATAGGCTTTCCTGTGGAACATTTTAGTGTGGAATACTTTTCAGCAGAAAGACAAGAATGCTATTCCATGGAACGTTTTTTATGTGATCACTGATAGCTTTCCAGTCTGCTTTCTTGACATGCCTTGTAATTTTATTAATGGTTCATCTACTAGTGTTCGAGAGCTTAGGCTAATGTCTACCAATATCACAGCGCGAGTCGGATGCGGGCATCTGTAGCACAATTCCCGGAAACTACGTTCAATATTAGGTATATAAATGGCATGCTGGTAGAGGGTCCAGAAATGTGGCTGCCTGTCACAGTAAATGGGATATAGAAAAGCTATGTGGGATACTACCAGTGTATTTCGAGAAACCAATAAAGTCACTGTGATTAACAGTAAAGCCAGCAAATTAATGTATTGAAAGGAATCTTTTGTTTGTTTGTTTTTTCTTTTCAATTGTGTAGGCATATTCTATACTTTATATAAAATATATATATGTAACGTAACGCAATGCGTTGTAGTCTCAGTTACAAAGGAAAACAAATAATACAAAGGAACTTCCACTCAGATTTTCTCTGTGATACAACGAAATTTATTGCTTTATCATCCCGCCATGTGTTGGTTGGTTGTTTTGTTTTACGGCATATCAACCCTTTTCGGGTTATTTAATGCCGAATCTGGTGATTTTGAAGAACGATTTTTTAATATAGTATATTTGTTTTTTAAGTCGTATTCTATTTAACCCATAGTTGGGACCCTAACAGGTGCTAACACTCCGGGTCAGAGTGGACCTGGGAGCAATGGCAATTAAAGCGTGGCTCAGCACTCCCTAAGGCCTGCAAGCTGGGACCCTCACCATCGGATATAGTTTAAGGTCATATCCAGCACCGCCATGTGTGACTTCATGTTACGGGTATGACGTCTCTCACGTAATCATCTTCTCCAATATGATCAAGAACGTGATCTTGAACGTTATTCACATCTGTCACGTGCACTCGAACGTGATCTTTCCTTTTTATAATCTTATTGTTTACTTCTTCGTTATTTTCCTCCCGCCTTGCTATTTGAATATAGCTGTCTGCGCTATGCTACATATGTTTCCGTATGATCTATATCATGGTTATTTATGTTGTTCATCTTTAGAAGTTTTTTTAAAAAAAGGTTTTATCGTTTCAGAAAAAAAAACATAAAAAACTTTCTGTTTCCGAATGAAAAATTAATAACACCAACGGAATGCTTCCGTTCGGATTTTTCAGGCGCCATGGTGTTATTGCAAAGAAACCAAACAGTGCTTACGCGTTGTGAAACATCTGCTCGGTCGATATGACAACCGGTAAGGAGCGAACTCGACTACTGTAGTGCTAAATTACAAAAGTATATTTATTTATTTTTTACTTTTTTGGCTAAATGAACGTTACCTACCACGAATACAAATCTTCTGTTAAATTATTCAACTGCAGGCGATATCAATAAAACGTCAGGTACAATCTTGTAAATGAATGTATTCGGCCATCTTAGTATCATCAAAGTGATAAACGTTTTAAGTTGAATTTCCATTAAAAATCCTAGCGGTCTTCATATTTATATGACCAATTTGGTAAACACTAGGATTACTATTTTTCATTTGATATTAGCCATAAATATCATAAATTGCGAATCATCATAAATATCATAAATTGCGAATCATAAGCTGATGTGATTGAACTGATTAATTTCTGTAAGTGCATCATTAGCCTTGACCATCAGTCGTTGAGAGGCTTTCTTGAAACTATTAAAATAAAATAGTCCTAAGATTGGCGATTTTGTATGCCCCCACTTACGTCCCCATTCCACTACAGCCTTGAACTTTTGCTTTTAAGATTTTAACCATTTTTAACAACTGTGTTCATAACTTTTCCACTTCCGTTGAAATCATAGCATCCAGAATGAGGAAATCAATAAGAGTAGTTATTAGTCCTTCTTAAAGATGATGGGCGCAATCCTCTTGTAGACAAAATAATTACTCACTTATATTAGGTTAATGAAAGAAATGTCGTGTTTTGATGTGCAACTTCAACAGATCATAATTCCTTTCTAATAAATTTTATTTACGCAAATAAGAACCGTTACAATCGTCACATTTTTGCAAACGACAAACAAGTTTATATATCCAGTTAGTATAGATAGCCAGAGTTCTAGAAGCGACAATTTTCTAAAGTGTCCTCAAGTCCAAATTGCATTTTTGAAATTCACCAGTTGTGAAAATCAGGCTTTTGTAGGGTGCATTCTAATTACTGCTGTAGCTGTTCATTTGAACCTAAAATAATAAACATGAGTCATCTCATAAGATGTATAGCAATAACATACTGAATTTTCAAGCGTCTACGACAATTTTAAATGCCTGTACAAAAAAGTCTGGAAACTTATTGAAGGCATCTTATATATATATATATATATATATATATATATATATATATATATATATATATACAATATATAGACAATATATAGACAATTCGGCATCATCTCGGTTTTTAAAGAATTTTTCGTACAGGAAGTTGTCAAGATAAGTTAAAAAGTGATAATCCCTGGGCGAGAGGTCGCGTGATTATAGCGGATTAAGCAGCGTCTCGTAGCCCATTTTGTTAAGTTTCTGGAGGGTTCGTTGAGCTACATGTGGGCAAGTGTTGTCATCGAGGAAAATTGGTCCCTTCGCATTGACCAATCTCGAGCAAGTACGTTGGAGCTTCTGGTGCATTTCTTCAACTTGCCGGCGGTACTTCTCCGCCGTAATCGTTTAGCCCGGATTCAAGAAGTTATGATGGATGAGATCAGCCGCAGCCCACAAAAAAAAGTCACCGTAACCTATTCTGGTGCAATGCCGCAAAAAAAAAATGTCGGTTTGGGGAAATGTTGTGGAACTTATCCGGCATCGAACCACTGTGCCGAACTTCGCTGGTAGTCGTAGAGGATGCACTTCCTATCATAGGTCACAATCCGCTCTAAAAAATCGGTCATTTGTGTTGCGCATAAAAATATTAATATACATATTATTAGCACGATTATTTTATTATCATTCAACTTATGCGGCAACAATTTATCCAAATTTTTGTACTTCCACGTTTGCTTTAAATGGTGAACAACTTTTAAGTGGTCGATTTTAAGGTCAATAACAACTTCTCGTGTGGTTTTGCGAGAATCAGTCTCAATTAAAGTTGTCAAATATTCGTTATCGATCGCAGTCTGTCGGCCACGACCGTCTTCATATTTTAGACTCTCATCACCATTGCCAAATTTCTTTAACCACCGTTGTGCCACACGTTCGGTAGTGGTTCCGGAGCCAAACGCATCCTTGATATCACGAGCTGTCTCTGCAGTTGTTCTGTCTAGTTTGAACCAGACAATTAAATCGTGCGGAATTGAATTTAGTCAATGTTGTTGAAAGGGCTGCCAAAAATGGAAGCGATTTAGAGCGGTAACTAATAACATGATTCGATAGAGCGAAAATCGTGCTTCTAAATTATATATAACTTTGTTATATTCATCAGGGAATTAATTTAGAAATCATATATAAAAGTTACATATGTGGGAAACAACGACATTGTTTTTGCAACTACCTTATAACTAATTCATTGATACATGCATACTTAGCAAACATTACAATGCTTGTTCCGTCCCATATGCAAAATGGACATATTAAAACTCTTCTAATTATATTATTCAATGTTTTTCTATAATAAGTAGTGTGCATAATTTAACAGAATCACTAACTATATATATAAAGCAAAGTGTGTGTGCGTGTGTATGTCTAGGTGTGTGACAATCCATTCCATATTGTCTGACAAGTCGTTTATTTTGAAATTACACAGAAATGTCCTTCAGGTATCTGTAGGTGAATAAAATAAAACACGTATTATGTACTTTTGAAGCAAAAAAACGCATTATTACAAAATAAACAGACATTTATTTTGTTTGAAAATTATGTTGAAATTTCAAACAAAATAAATATTTGTTTATTTTGTAATGTGTTGCTTTGGCTTCAAACGTATATAATACGTATTTTATTTCATTCAAACTCAAACAGCGCTTCTAAGGAACTAAATTTCTTAACGTATCTGTAGTGGATTTTAGATTCGTTTTATATCAGAATGCTTTCGATATGTTTTGAAAATCTATAATCGAATATATTCGATTGAAGATAAAATAATCCCATTTGGACCAAAATCGGAAGTTGATTTTAAGAGTTTTATCACCACATATGCAGAAAAGCCTAGCGTATTAAATACTGAGTAAGTTTTTGTGATAAAATATGGGCGTGTTCGTAATGGATGTCGGTTTAGAGTATAACTGAACAATGATAATTGACATTTGCGTTTAAAAATTTAATTCATATATACAATTATTTTATAAAATCAAGAGTATGTCATGTGATGTAAACTAGACAATATTGTAGAGTAAGTTACTGTTGCGTGGCATTTGAATTTCTTACCAGTGCACCGTAATGCGTCCCAGACCAAAGCATGCAAAAAATTGACTTGATGAAAAACTGGCTAATTTCACCGATTTCGATAGAAAAAAAAAATTCCTGAATCAATGGAACATGCGTCAAGCCTCATTCAATCCTCTGCTATGTCGGGTCTACCAGCTAGTTCGAAGTGAATAAAATAAATAACTACGGCACACAACACATAAGGGAGAAACCAAATTACAGCTGGGAACCAGCCGGCTAGAGAACGGGCCGTTGCTTACTGAAGCGGAATCTCACCTTCTAAGCACCCTCTCATTCCGATTCAGAAAAAAGCACTGTGGACTGGTTGCCCTGAAAACACGCAATCGTCTGGAAATAGGAACTGAACGATGGATAGTTGCTATGAGCTACAAATGAGATTAAACCATTTGAGAATGTGGCGAGTAATCTCACACCATGCAATACTATTTTGTCTGCTGTGTACTATCAAACTGGTGTCGCTTAAAAGGTCTTGTAGAACACAACAGCTATGCAAACGAGTGTGTACAATCTGGGAAACCTTATATGACCATATGCTTCAGTAACCTGAACAAACAAAGAAAAAAGTAAGGTCGTTATATGAGCAAAATACAGAGTGAAACGATAAACATATCGCCATTAAAATAACACCATATCTTTATTTTTAAAATTTACTGAAACATCAATTCAGGTAACTAGATTATGAAATAGAACTGACATCTATTCAGTCTTAATCGGCTCCTAAATAAGGGTCCGGAACCGATAGTATGCCTTTTCCACAAGCGCTGGCGGGAGCTCTTCGATTACTCGGCGGATTCAGGCATTCTGGCTGACTTTAGTATTATGGGAGATCATGTTGGTGATGTTTTCGACGTATGCCCAAACGAGGGGATACGGCGACTCCGAAATGAAAAAAATCTATATGCAATATTTCAAGATGTTTTCTATTTTGCCGTTTATTTTTTTAAGTGTGTTGATATATTTTATTTTGGACAGCAGCTGTACTGAAGTGCAGAATTCTTTCTGTAATTATTATTTACAGCTTTTTAAATTTATTTCGCCCTTAACTCATCAGACGATGAGAAACGCATCAATTCCAAAAGAAAGGATTGCAACATCCTTATAGAAATAAACTGTAAAATTGACAATATCTAGAAATTGGGAATATAGACGTACGTTACGTCAAGCTTTATAACCTGAATCATGATGTAGATGAGTAAAAAATATTCATTGTTCATTTCAGTTAGTTTGAAGAGTAAAATACCATGATGGTCTTTATTTGAAAAGGTATGAAGTTCAATATTTTACTTCCCGCTGGGAATTTCTGCGTTAAATAAACTTGCATTACTTATTATATATAATGCTCGAAAAAACATTCCATCATTCCTTTGGACGAGTGGCGACGCACAAAATGTAAGCAATCGATAATTAAATTTGAAGGTATCTGGTATTTACTAAACTAATATGTACAATGCGTGTTTGAATAAATTCTCACTTTATTCATTCTGTTATATTCATTAATGTACGACATAACGAATTAATAGTTCAACCAGCTAATAAAAGGGTTAAAAGATTAGTATACATAAAACATAAATATAATTTATTAAGCATATTCCCCCCTATATATATATATATATATATGTATATATGTATATATATATATATATATATATATATATATATATACAAAAATATAACACGGAAATTACATAATTGTCGATGTAATTTCCGTGTTACATTTTTATGTTATTGCTCTGTTTACCACATTGAGCTCTCATACCCGGATTTCCTCCTGGAATTATTCCATTATAACACTATATATATATATATATATATATATATATATATATATATATATATATATATATAGGGGGGTATGCTTAATATATATATATATATATATATATATATATGAGCAAACAGTAAATAAAACATGTTAAAAAACACCTTGAAATGAGTTAAAAACATATTTAATCTGAAAAGGAAACACAAGATAAATGGATAGTCCTTAATCCGCGGAGTTTCGAAGAAATAGTCTCCTTCTCATCAGAGGGTAGGAAGTAGCAAAATACGGGATCGGATTTTGCATGCAGAAGTATTTGATGAAACAACAAGTAAGTCAAATATCTTACTTGAAAACAAAATAAGTTAAGCAGCAGGAATATGGTAAATAAAAAGGTGATTACACATGAATGGATAGTCTGGTGGGAGATAAAAAAATCCAGTGACGGTAAAATCCAAATGTAAAACTTCAAGAAAGTTAAAAAAATTTCCATTTGTACAAGTAAAATCCAAAGACATCCCGTACTTGGAAGAAGATGGTCCATAATAATCCAAAAGCAGAAACCCATGGAATAATACACAAACATGTGTACAAGGAAAAAAATAATATTAATAAAAGAAAAAGAAAATGTGCTTTTCACTCTACTTCCGAGACATAACTCATAACTTTCATCAAATACTTTTGCAAGCAAAATCCGATCCCGCATTTGGTTAATTCATACCCTTTGATGAGGAGGAAAGTATTTCTTCGAAACTCCGCGGATTAAGGACTATCCACTTATATACTGTTTCCTTTTCAAATTAAATATGTTTTAAACTCTTTTTCAAAGTGTTAACATGTTGTATTAACTCTTTGCTCTCATATATATATATATATATATATATATATATATATATATATATATATATATATGCAGGTTTCATTGAAGAGCAGAGACAACTCTTGTTTGCTTCTCTTACAATCCATTTTTTATTTTTGATGAACTAGTTTCCGAACATTTGCCGTATTCGCGAACGTTTTCGATAAAAATATAATAAACACTTTAAACACTGAAATAGTGGTGGAGAGACAATTAACATCGTTTACAATACTTAAATACATCTTTCCATTCAACTCACCATTTCATTTTTTTTAATTTTTTCTTAGTATTTATCACTCGCTTGAGGACGGACAATGGAGGGCGAATACTGCAACATTCTTTTTACACTCCAACAGAGCTGATACAATGTGACTTCGTTTTAAAATCAAAATATACATTTTGTTGTCTCACAATTTTCAATCAACTACAAGCAAAATATTTGAGGAAAAATATACGCGGAAATTACCCAGGGGTTTATGTAATAATTTGAAAATTTACAAAAGAACAACAAATCTTCTATTAAATATTTACAAATTCTAAAAATATCGGAATATATATATATATATATATATATATATATATATATATATATATATATATATATATAATGGGGCTAGCTTTATAAAAGATAATTTATTAAGATGAACAACGGCCAACACCGTTAGGAAAACAACTAAATAGGCGAGGGGCGACTCGGGGATATGGGTTAAAAGTGTACATTAGAAATTGGACAATATAGTAATCGTTAGTAATGGAGATTCGTTAAATCTGTTAATTTATATGTAACGACTCATCAAAAACTTGTTTACGTTAGACTTGAAGACAACCATATTGTAGTCAGTTGGAAAGCAGGAAAACGGAAGACAATTCCATGAGCGTGCAGTTCTAAGAAAGAAGCTTTGTTCATGGAGTCTACGTTTAGATTAAGGCACATCTAAAGAGTGGGGGAAATTATTGATAGTGTTTTCTGCTAGACGGGTGTTTCTTGTACAAGTTTGGCTAAGGAGAGGTAGATTGCAGTTCAGCCGAACACTTACCATGAAAATAACGATAAAGCAGATTAGAAAGATATAGGAAATTGTTTTTCATATAAATTTATTATATCATTCGCTCGAAGGGGAAGGAAATGAAAATCAGTGGTTAGCAATTCTTTTTTTTTAAATAAACAATAATTTTTGCAATGCAAACGTCTTCATATATAAATCAGTACTGACACAAATCAGTAACCATAAACATTTACAGCAATCCTGTTAGATTTGCTTGCGTTCTTCCTTTTTTCTTTAAACCCCCTTTTGATAATAAGATTTTTAGGTAAAATAATAACATAAACAAACTAAATATATCGCCGGAAATTAAAGATGGCACCAGTTAGAAGTTCAATTCCGCGAGATATACTATTCAACAAAAAATTATAAGTTTAATGTTCAGAGTTGCGATATTTCCGTGCGACGAACGACGCGTTATATTCCTTAATGATATATTCGTCGCATCACTTGCCTTGATTCGAACAACCACACGCCCACCATTGTCTATTAAATATCTTGTTAACAATAAAGTTTTAGCATTTTTTAATTTTTCGATTCAGATTAACATATCTCAGCTCAAACAAATATTTATTGTTCGAAATAAGCCCCATCAAAATCAACTCACGTTTGACAAGCCAACAAGTTTATTTATGTCAGTGACGTAAAAACCATACTTTAGCGATGAAGTCACTACGGACGTGCTTGATATCGCTTAGATGTTTGAAGCATTTCTAACGCAGAAAGTTGTCGAGATACTTAAAAAAAAGTAGTCGGTAAGTGAGATCTAGAGAGTTTCCTAGCCCGATTTTTTAAACTTCTGCAGGACCTGTTTGTGGACGTGCGCTCGGACATTGTTGTGGAGGAGAATTTGACCTTTTCTATTGACTAGTACTGGGCGTTGGTGCTGTAGTTTCTGATGCCTTTCATCCATGTGTTAGCAATACTTCGCCGCTGTAATCGTTTCGCATACATTCAAAAAGCTATAACGAATGAGACCGATCGCAGACCACCAAACCACCACATTACCTTCTTCAACTACAACTCTGTCGTCGGAAAGTATCGTGAAGCTGCGTTGGCGTCTAACCACAGATCTGAGCGTCGCCGATCATCGTAAAATTCCACTTTTCATTGCAAGTCACAAACGGGTCGAGTAACGGATCGTTCATGTTGCCTAAATGGAAGAAGGATGAAACTTCATAACGGCGTTTGGTTGTCGTTATATTGATGAGGCACCAATTTATCAAGTGTTTTGCTATTATAATCTATCGTATTTAGAAATCGTTCTATGCGTTACGTCTAATTCAAAAACAGCTTTTGCACAGTATTGCGTGGATTGACATCGATTAAGACCACAAATTGACTGTTGTCAACATCCGATGACCGACCACAACGTTCATCATCTTCAAGACTTTCATCGCCGCCACCCAATTTCTTAAACCACCGTTGTGCCGTTTGTTCAGTACTGAGCCAAACACTTTGTTGACATGGCGGGTTCTTTCAGCAGCTTTTCACCTAAGCTTGAATCGAAACAGGAAATTTTGTTTTTCCATCTAGTGTTCAGTTCAGAATTGTTTTGACGCAAATGTAATTTAAACGATTAGAGTAAAGCTATTAAAACGAAACTTATTTGAAGATACACCATTTGAAATCAAAATAAAGTATTCAGCAATGACTTTCTTTTGAAAGTTTAGGTGCGTATTGCAATGTTGAACGATAGCACGATCTGTACGATCTGTCGGTAAATTATTTTAATGCATATTTCTAGACGATTGAATATGAATACGAGTTCAACTAATATTGATGAGAATTTAGTATTAAAAATTAGAATACACTACGATTAATATCATAGGCATTGCGTATAAAAATGCGTTTATATATACGACCTCTTTTTGAATGTTTCTTCTGAAACTAGTTTTATTTTTTCTTATAATATATTTCACAAATCGGTAGTTGTTTAATAGTCCTTATCTAATGTAATCAAATTAAATGTCCCTCGATGTAAGCTATAGATATGGCTGGCATCTTTATTTTTGTTTTAAGCAAAACATCAGCAATCTGAGGTGGACAGTGATTTATAAATCAATCTTAAAAGCGATACATAAGCGAAGCTGCACATCGTATTTACGTGCCCATAAAGTTTTCTCCTTATGAGATAAGTTTTGCGTCATAAATATATTTTAGTAGTTGATATACGATAATAAGTTATTGTTCTGATTTCTTCGTTTACTTGTAATTGTATTGGCATCTATCTATTTTCTCTAAATCTTATGCTTTCTAACTATCACTCTCTATCTCCTCTCTCTTCTCTCTCTATCTCTCTCCCTCTCTCACCTCCTCCCCCTCTCTTTCTATGTGTGTATATATAATATATATATATATATATATATATATATATATATATATACTAGCAGAAGTATCCGTCGTTGAATGGGTTCAAAAACAGCCTACAGAAAATAGACTGTGATTGATAAAAGTATGATAGGCTATGAAAAGAAGGGGTTTGTAAACAGATAGGTTTTGACACTCAAAAATTTTACCCTAAGCAAAATATGATGAAAGTAAAGATTAATTCGCGAAAATATATTTTTTATACCAACTTTGTTTCCATTCGTAGCCAAGAGTGACCAACAAAATGATCTTTCCCTACAAAGAGAAAATCTTATATATATAATAGTATAACTATACAAGAAATAAATGTTACCACAGTTAATAAACGTTACTTTTATATTAGAAAAGTTCATTGGTTTGTATATTTAAGGAGTTTGTAAAAAATTAAAAAAAAATTAATTCACAAACCGGTTGTAAAATCAAAATGGCAGCGACTTTGAAATGGAGAGCCCCGTTTAAAATTTGAAGAGGAGCACCTGAGCATTCTGTGTTAACAATTTAAGAGAGTTCCGTCAACGTAAGGAATATTTATAAACATATTTTAATGTTTCCCTTTATTTTTTGCTTGAGCAATATTCGAGTATGGCATGTGTAGTTTATATAAAAATTCATTTAAGTAGTTATCGCCTCAAATTTCGTTTTAATTTCGGTTCGCTGAAATTATTTCAAGTAAAGACCAATAAAAACTAATTTAAAACAAGAAAACACATGAACTGAATTTTATTGACTATCGTAACATTTATTTCTTGTACAGTATCGGCCATAATATATATAACGGAAAAAATTACAATTATTCATGTATATTTAAAAAATTAGAGCATGATTTTTCTGAAATACTCAGAATAAACAAATGCAACCAATATGTATAAACTAGTACTAAATCGAAAAAAATAAAATTACGATTCAATATTGAGAAATATTTTAGTTTTAAATTATATCTGTGGATTTATCCAGGCCAAAAGTTCAGGAACGAAATAGAAACTTTATGTTTTTTTTAATGCAAATGTTTTAAAAAATAAATTCATTCAATATTTAGTGAAGAACCCTTTATTCTTTATGACCTCATTGCATCTTCGACCACAAGACTGGATTAGTTTCTTGCAAAATTCAGGATTTATCTTTTCTCACTCTTCCTTCAATAAATCCCACAAATGATTTTGATTTGGGGGATTCCTCGTCTGTACTCTTTCTCCAATCATTTTCCAAACATTTTCTATCGGATTCAGATCCGGACTCTGCGCTGGCCAGTCCATTCCTCTTATTTCTTCTTCCTCGAGGTAACTTATCACTTTTTTAGCTTTATGGCAAGGGGTTATTTCTTGCATAAAAAATGCTTAGCTGATAAGGTTAAAGACGTAAGCTCTCAATGATATGTTGTTGAAGGAGCTGCTTATAAGTCTCCGCATTAACCCTACCATAGATTCAAACTAGAGGGCCAACTCCTTCCGAGGATATCATACTCCACACCATTACACTTCCCCCTCCGAATTTAAGTGTATTTATAACACATTTGGAGGATAATCGTTCACCTGCTTTACGCCGTACATGCTTCTTTCCATCAGATCCAAACAAATTGGACTTGGATTCATCGCTAAAGTGAACCTTACCCCATTGTTCATCAGTCCAGACGACATGCTCATGGGCAAACTTACAACGGCTATTTTTGTTCTTCTTGGACATCAAAGGCTTAGATACTGGCACCCTGCCATGCAATTCGGCAGCTGCTAACCGTCGAGAAACAGTTTTTCTAGATATAGTTTTCCCTGTCTGTTTATTAAAATCACGAGAAATTGATATTGCGGATTTGGATCGATCACTAAGAGTCTGCCTTACCATAATCCTATCTTCTCTTTGAGACGTTTTAGAGGGTCTGCCGGTTTTAGGGGATGCTTCTAATGTATTTTTATTCTTATATCGAGCTATCACACGATGAACAACACTTTTTGATCTTCGAACGATATTAAAAATTGTTGAAATTGATTTCTTTTCTTTGTAATTGTCTAAACATTTTTTTTCTTGGAGAGACAGATTTTGCGAGTCGGTGACACCATTTTTCTTTGTTGCGCTTATCAGCAATTCCAATATTAAAAACTAGCTTTTTTATGTAAAGTTAATCTCTTAAAAATATTTTTTTTATTTCGTTTCTTAACATTTGGCCAGGATAAATCCACACATATAATTTTAAACTAAACTATTTCTCAATATTGAATCGTAACTTTTTTTTTGGTACTAGTTTATACACATTGGTTCTATTTGTTTAGTCTGAGTATTTCAGAAAAATCCCTGCCCTAATTTTGTAAATATACATGAATAATTGTAATTTTTTTTCCGTTCCTTATATTATGGCCGATACTGTATATTTATTTTTTCGAGTAGTCGTTTGTTGGTTATCCTGCTAAACACTCTTACTAAATAATATCGACGAAATATTGAAAAACAAAGAAAGAAAAACAGTTTTGAAAAATAATGAAGTTTTACTTACTTAAGTAAAATAATCCGAAACAGCAAAATGGGATATTAAAAAAGTAAATATGTAATTACTTTAGTTATTTAAAGCAAAAAAAATTGATATAAATATGAATAAGTAGAAAATGGCGCATTTTTCAAGCATAACAGCTTCGTTTCAGCTTTACAGTATTAAACGGTGTAGTATTGCGCCGTAGGATTCAGGGTTGTACTATTGTAATGTAAAGAACACCCAGAAAAGTTGTGTAATCAACTGAATTCCTTCTAGTCCACTGACAACAAAAGCTTGAACAGATATATAAATAAAAATAAAAAATGTTATGTAAATGTTTTTAAAAAGACACGTAATCACATGAGCATGTTTTTTCCTTCTTTTGACACGATAACAAGTAAAGTTCTTATTTTTTTACTAGCTATCTATTAATCTATTTCTGAAAGAGGGTCAGGTGCATGTAAAGAAGG
Source organism: Euprymna scolopes (assembly GCF_053919585.1). Taxonomy (NCBI): domain Eukaryota; kingdom Metazoa; phylum Mollusca; class Cephalopoda; order Sepiida; family Sepiolidae; genus Euprymna; species Euprymna scolopes. The sequence continues at coordinate 42,812,522 of NC_136520.1, forward strand.
AAAACACAGAATTATGAAAGTTTTTGTCGAGAATTGTCTAAAGTTCCAACTTTTTTTTGGCTTTCACCTTAATAAGAACGTGAATATATATATATATGTATATATATATATATATATATAATGTTTGAATTTGTCCAAATAGATTAAAACAATTGTAACTAACGATGAAATACGCTATTTGTTGCTATCAATCTATTGATGTCTTGGTTTTGTTTTATATATATATATATATATATATATATATATATATATATATATATATATATATATATATATATATATTCCTGCCCGTGTGTTTGTTGGTTTACAATGATGTCATTGCATGATTATGTGTTATGGTGTCATGTATGATATAACAACTTATGACCTCACGCATGGCATGATAGCGGATTACGTCGTGTTTACCTTGTTTACTTAGTATGAAAATATATACCTGTCTGTATATGCATATAATTATGTATATATATATGTGTATATATATGTGTGTATATATGTGCGTATATGTCTGTATATGTCTGTATGTTTATATTTTTATTAATATCTATATTTATGTAATTGTCTATACCTGTATAGGTGTAGATGCGTATGCATCTGTACGTATGTATGTATGTATATATTCATCTTTGGGGTAGAGAGGGCTCCCGTAAGCCGTGGTGAAGGCAACCTTTCTAGGAGAAGCAAATCTCTGATTTAAAAAGCCATAAAGCGGAAGACCATTACCCGCATTAAGCTGGTCTGCAGTTTAATTTGTTGCTGGCTATCTTGCTCTTGCTTGCTGCTGGATCTCAACATTTTGAACCGAGAGAGAGACTTAGCTGTCGTACAAAGCTAAGACTCTTTAACATCATATTTGTATAGCTACTCTCTCAGACATTTGGGCTCATGGATTTTAAATGTCTGAGGGAGTGGCACTCGTCTGATAAGACGTTGCAATCATCATATATTCATCTACTTCTTACTGGAGATCTATATCTCCACATATATACATATAGGTAGGGGTGTGCATATATATATGTGTGTGTGTGTATGTGTATAAGAGTTGTGTGTATATATATATGTGTGTGTGTGTGAGTGTATATATGTGTATAAGAGTTGTGTGTATGTGTATATGTCTGCATATTGATCCATATACGTTGTTTTTATATATAAGTGTGTGTGTGTGTGCGTATGTGCCTGTATATGGATGTGCAGTAATGTACATATATATATATGTATATGTATGCGTATTTGCGAGTGCCTTAACGTATGTATTATACAAATACAACCCACTGTAAACTGAGATGGACAAGCCGACGTATAGCTACTACGAAAATTTTTAATTAACCCTGTATCTGTCAAAACACATGATATGTACACTAACTCTTTCCCCTCTTTCTCTCCCTCTCTTTCCTTCTCGCTCTCCCTCCCTTTCCCTTTTGCTCTTCCCCCCTCTCTCTCTCTCTCTCTCATCTACTTAATATACCTTACCGGACAAGCGAAAGTCAGTTAAAATTTTATACCTAAAAATAGAAAATTTCCCCACCCACCTCTCCTTAAGCCCCTCCCTTTTTCTTTTCTTTACTATCCTCTCTTCACCTCCTCCTCCCTATATCCATATATCGCCACCCACCCCTACCTGAATCTGCTACCCCTACACACACAATACAATCTAATGTATCTTTACCCTCAAAACTGAAATATTGTCAATACCCGTCTCCCTCCCCCTTTATTATCTCCTACCTCACCCCCTTTTTCGTATTTCTTCTAAAACACTTCTTTCTAATACAAACAATCACTTCTGTAAGGTCTAATGAGGCTGTTAGATCGTAAACATGGTCAATCATCTGAAACATATGTAATCAAACAGATAAAACGGTAATAAAAAATAAAACAAACACACACACACACACACACATATATATATATAGTGTGTGTGTCAGGAGGTGATGAAAGATCCATATAACTGTTCATGCTTGCATTTTTATTTGTAATCCATGATTTTTCCAGGTTCCCAATATATTCACTTGTACTTTGTTTTATTTCAGTGTTATTTTTTGCCCCCATTTACACATATGTAATAACAATGTACGGCACTCGTCTGCTTTCAATAAAATCCCCTAATTATCTCCCTTTCATGCTTTCGTTTTCTCTGTTTCACTTCTTACTCTTTTCGGGACATTAATGAAGTTGTAGCAACGGTAGTCTCTGAAGCGGTGTGGTTGCTATAGAAACCAGTCAGTAAAGGCGTCGCTTTCCTCCTTAAATATATTTATGATTTCGAACACCAGAAAATTCATCATAAATTTTGGTTTGCTGAACGAAAATTGATTTTTTCACAATATACCTAAGAATCTGATCTATGAACTGAAATGATTGTTTTAAATTAAGTCGAGAAATGAGTGAGCGGTGAAGCTTTACAGCAGGCCTAAGTAATTACCACTGACACTTAACCATGTATTCAATCACAGTATTGTTTGAATGATATATATATATATATATATATATATATATATATATATATATATATACATATATATATACATATATATACATATATATATATATATTATATATATATATGACAATCTGAATATACAGGGTATTATTTCTAATAGTTATATAGCAGTTTACACATTTTAATTAAAGATTTTTGCGTGTACTATTCCAGCTTCCGGTTTAAATGATATTTACAAACAAATAGCAGATGATTTTGTATTTCCTCGCTAATAAAAAGTAGTAATACAGAACAAATGAAATGAAAAAAAAAACTGTAAAATAGAGTTTAATTAAAAATGATTTACAGAGAACTCAAAACAAGAATCCATTGTACACATAAATACATTAACAAAGAAAGTGACCATTGTATGTGCTTGTTGGAATACGACATCTATAGACATATACAAACATATGCATCACATATAATTTATAATGATCAGTTAATTAGTTTTGAAGTTTATCCAAGACACAAAAATGAATGATCATATACAATAATATAAACATTCATAATGATCGGTTATTTTGTTTAGGAGTGAATCCAATACATCCATATATTTTCACTTATTTTTTCATCTTTATCTTGACTTTAATTTATACCTCGTTTTAATACCCCTGGTTTCTTTATTCATTATTTTTATTACGTATATTTCATTCCCTGTTGCGAGCGACATAATATAAGCATGAAAACATAACACACTGTGCAACCTCAAAGGAACAAGTTCTATCTATCCCAAAATGTTACATCAAATTGCATTTCTTTCTATAAATACTAGCATGCCAGTCCGGCGTTGTCCATGTGTTTGGAGGTTGAGCAAAAAAAAAGTCAGTTTTTTTTTATTTGACCCCTATTATGACCTCTTAACATTTATTGTTTTGTGCTAAAATCAAGTTGGTAAGTTAGATCAATGTCAAAGGAGCCTTTATCTAAAATTTCAAGTGTTTAGACCCAAAATTGGCGGAGGAGTTTGGTAGAGTTCTCAAAGGTCAAAGAGTTGAACCATGGTCCCGTAACAGCCAAATTTCTGACCAACAATCAATTTTAAAAAAATGGCTCAAATCTCAGTACCCTGTATATCAAATTTCGAGTGTGTAGACTTAAATTTGACAGAGTTATTGCGTAGGAAAATGTACAGCGACACACGCAGACAGACACATAGACACACAGCCACGTTCACATTTATAGATATACTAGCATTTTTTTTTAATTTGACCCCTATTATACCCCCTTAACATTTAGAGTTTGGGGCTCAAATCAATACTTTTTTGCATAGTCATATTTATTAATAGTAAAATCATAAAATACTAGTCCTCTTCGAAGTCATCTCTTATGGCTGAAATGGACTTGTATTGTTTCAACAACTTCTTGGGGGCCTCATGGAAGTCCTCTTATGTAAGCGCGTCAAGAACTCTTGTCGTAGCCTCTTTCATCTCCTCAATTGCCCCATAACAACAGCTTCTAGGTTTAACTTTCGCTTAGAAATCTACCAAACGTCACAGAGAGAAAGGTCTCGATATATAGGGAGGAGGAGGTGAAACTGTCTTAATGCCCATATTTGTCAAATTGTCTGTGACAAAAATGGAGTTGCGGACTGATGCATTGTCCAGATTTAAAGACCATTGCCCATTTTGAAGCGTGTTTGGCCCCTTTCGACATCCATCAAGGGTCAGAGTAATATTTTCGATTTTCTGTCCAGTAGAAGCTTCGTGGATGTAGACTACATTCGCACTGGCTTTATTGGGTCTTTAATAACCAGCATGCTTCCACTGGGAAATGTGTCTCTTGGCGTTTCGAACATAGCAGTAGATCTAGCTTTCATCACAGACAACCAGTGTATCAAAAGCTGCGGATTCTGAATGGATCATCTCCTCACTGTCATGAGGTTTTTCTTTCTGATCTTATCTGGGTACTCTTGTGACAAACTTCACGCAACTTTTCAGTTGCTCGTGAATATTTGTATTACATTTCCTACACTGACATCAAACTGTAACAGCGGTAAGAGTTTTCTAATATAGTAGTTTTAATTTTTTAATAGTTAAAATTATGAAGTAGAAGATAATTAAACTTAATTAGTACAGTAAACACTTAAAAAAACTAAGACATAAACTAAGATTAATTAATGGGAGAAACCTCAGTATATTTCTGAAAGTTTATTTTCTCCCTTGGATGGAGAAAATAAACATATGTATCTGAAAATTAAAAAAGAATATCTTACATTAATGCGAATAATTGATTAATTAAATATAACTTAATAGCAATAAAAAAAACTGAAATATACATAATAAAATTCGCCAGCTGAAATATGTTAACGAGTGTGATATAAAAGCTCCAAAGATTCGAATAATAATTGGTATTTGACGTGGTATTCCTATATTCCTTTTTTTATTCCAATAATATATGCTTAGATAATTCTATTGTTTCCATACAATTTCTAATATAAAAAGTTAATTATAAAGTAAGACAGTATGATTAAAAAGTTTTTGATGCAATAAAGCTCAAAGGATATTAATAAGTTCAGAGTGTATCATTTTCCTTTTTAATAATTTTATTCATTTTATTTTATGCTTTAGTGCAATCTACAATAAACACACCTGAGCAGTTGAATCGCTATAAAGAAAAGAACGTTTTGAGAAACCCACTGCTAACATGTACATCACCTCTACGTTTACAGACCAGCAATTTATTGTCCATCTCGAAGCAATCGAAAAATAATTATAAAAGTTTTCCCGAGCAGTTATTTACTTCGGATGTTCGTTAAGTGTTTTCATTTTTGAATTATTTGAAATAATTCTTTACTAGACAACATTTGATTATGATGCTTGTTAGTAACATTGAACTCCAATAAATTTGTTTTACTTTTTTTTTATTTTGCATTGCACTAATGAGGCATCGTTTATAAAGGGACGCGACACAATAAAATGAATATAATCGATGCGTGCTTCATTTTACTTATTAAAAAACAGAAAGAAATAAAAGAAAAGGTTCTGTATGTTTTAATAAATGGAGACATAATATCAATAAAATTGCCTAAAGTTGTAAATAAAGAACAAAGCAACTCATCAATAGAAATCAATAAGAAGAGTAAACGACGCATGCGCATTCCACCAACACTGAATAAACGTATAATCTAAGAAGCAAAAAGCAACACGTGATTGCCCACGCCCCCCATCCTAAATATATGTTTATGGGACGCCATCAGTAGAAAACTTTTCACCGATATAAATGTTTGTGCACGGAAAATAATTACATTTTAAAAATATCAGCCTTTCTTCGAGCAAAGTTATTTGACGGTTGTTGCAGTTCTGTCAAACTCAACCGTGAAAACTTCGTATCATATATATGTTTATTTCAAAATTTCAAACAGTGATTATATTTTGGATTTTGATTTTCCTTAATTTCAATAAAACGCTTCTTAATATGACAGGCTCTCAGCAACAATCTGGAGACTTGGTTTTAAGAAAGCATAATTTGTTTTTATTTTACTATTTTTCGTCTGCAGTAATTTATATTTGTGAAGACCTGGACCATTGATATCGCTATGCGAATTCAAATTCGAAATAGGGGCGCCAAAAACCGAGAGGAGACATTGCTTGAAAAAAATAAAAGCACAACTTGTGAACTATATACGAACAGAAAAAAAATCTGTTGATATCCAATAACAAACATAAAATACCATTTATTTGCATTATTTCCAGCAACAAAATGTGGTAAATTGTCATCATAGTGTTAAAGAAACGAACGGTTCTAAAGTAATACTCTGGATAAATAATTAAAAAATAGCATTGATGAGATTACTACTATTAATAGTAGTGGCTATAGGTAGGTAATCTTTTTACTACATAATGCAGGTAGGTAATCTTTTTATTTGATGTTGTATTAAGCCAAACATTTATCTTGTTCGGCATTTCCTCTACAATTTGTAGGTTTAAAATAAGAGAAAATAGTAATTTCAATGTATATCAATAAAGGAGCGCTTGTATCCAAATACAAAGCGTTATCGACAGTCTATCAATAACAAATACACAAAACAACACACGATAAGATAATTCAGCTTACATTGATGATTAACTGAGTATTCGATAGCATATCTGTTTAGGAAATGAGCCAAGGGGAGTTCAAATCTAATCGGATAATTTTTTGTTTAATTAAATCCAATCTCTGGTCCCCCCTCGCCAATCTTTCACGAAAAACACCCGTCTAGCTGAATCCACTGTGAAAAATTTCCCCCACTCTATATCTGTGCCTAAATCAAAACGCGGATTCCATGAACAAAGCTTCTTTCTTAGAACTGCACGCCTGTGGAACTCTGTTCCGTCTGCCTGCTTCCCACCGGACTACAACTTGGATGTGTTCAAGTCCAACATTAACAAATTCCTAATGAACCGCCCCCTTAAGTAAACACTTCATCAAATCTCCACACTAACGTAATGCACTTGCAATAACCCTTATCCCTGAGTGGCTTCCGGGCCTTGATAAGTGGTGATCACTGTGTAAAAAAAAAATACTAATGCCCTTGAAATCGATGTGAAATATTTATACCGTTTCAACCTTGTAATATAAACTCTTCCCGTTTCGACATTTATGATAAAGGCGTCAGCTGAAAGAGAAAAAATATCTTCCAAATGTGTTCCTTAAATATAAACGAATAGAATTTAAATAAATAAAGTATAAATATTGCATATGATTTTGATCTGACCAATCAGTGCAATTTATGTTTTTGATGTAAAAATGACGTGGTTTATCGGGCTGTTTGAACACATCTATTATATTATGTGTTTATTTAAGCTGTGTGTATATCAGCAAGAAAAGTATGTATAACATATACTTGTGTCTGCGATACGCCGAGCTGTTAAGTAAACTAATTAAATGCTGGTCCACTGACTCATATCCTTACGATAATACTGATATTTTAGAGAAGTGACATGGAACATAATTATTGCTCTATGACTTATGTAGAACCAATTATATATAAATATATATATATGTGTGTGTGTGTGTGTGTAAGTGTGTGTGTGCGTATATATACGCACACACACACACACACACACACATATATATATGTGTGTATGTGTGTATATATATATATATATATAAATATTTTTTACTATAATAATTAAATACATACAGACACTAGTGCTTCATCCTTTCAGGAATCTTCAGTGCAGGGTGTTACGATTAATACCAGTCGAACGATTCGAACTTCGCAACACGAGACATCTCTGGCTCGATTAGCGAAGACCTAATCAATTAAGCCACCATTAACCACGTGAAATAACGTTGAATTTAAACATTTTAATTTCAAATGTTCATTTACGTCAGTCAGACAGTGATCTAATTGTTATACGATTATCTATGCATAAGAGCATAATTGACCGACTTTAATTCAACTGGAAGTGCTCAACGATAAAAAACGAATTTCTTAAAGGGGCGGTCATATATATATATATATATATATATATATATATATATATATATATATATATATATATATACGTTTAATAAGTCTCTAATTAGTCATATGATTCGAAACAATATTGTTTCCATTTTCACGAGCTTTACAGAGCTTTTCTCGACCTTCCATGCAAAGGTTGAAAACGGTTGAGGCCAGCGCAGCTGCAGAAGTTGCCTAAAACGTGTTGCAGTGCTTCACTGTCAGAACTGCAAACCGGATATTTTTGCACGTTTTATCTCCTTAACAGGGCATCCACAAGAGAGTGGAGCTATTTACCCATAGGTAGTGAAAATTAAAAAAAATATTTCTAATTTTGACGAACATATTAGAGAATAAAAAACAGCTACAAAAATACTCTAGTAAGACAATCTAATAAATTTACAGCATAAAATATTGCAGCATTATGAATTGATCATATAATGTCGTCAATTGAATTATAAAAAAAAATCTTAATGCTGCAATATTTTAAGTTATAAATTTATTATACTATTTGCTAGAATATCGAGTTCTTTTCTTTTCCAGCTTTAGCCAAAAGTCCTTTACTTTCCCGTGTTTAAGTTAAACCATATTACTTTTTATGCTCTCATTTTTCTATTGTAATCCATGATTTTCCAGGTTCCTAGTAAATTCAGTTGCTCTTTGTTTTATTTCAGCCCTATTTTTTGTCCCCATAAACATAACATAAACATAACATAAACATAACATAAACGTATATAATAACAATTCATGGCACTCGTCTGCTTTCAAGAAAATCTCCCCAATTATTTCCCCCTGTCATTCTTTTATCCTTTCTGTTTCACTTGTAACTTATCTTTCCGCGACAGCAGTGAATTAGTAGCAACGGTATTCGATGAAGCGACGTGGTTGCTATTAAAACCTGTCATAAAAAAACGTCGCTTATCCCCTTACTATTTTATTTACAATTTTTAACACCAGAAATTGTTCATAACTTTTGCTTTTCTAAAGGAATATAGCTGAGAAGGTAATTTATACACAGTACTAATTGTTTGAAATTTGGTCGAAAAATGAATGAGCGGTGAAGCTTTAAAGCAGTTCTTAATAAATAAAACTGCCACTGAAACACGTTAGTGTTTGAATATTTTGATAAGTGGCAGTTGAATTAATTGTTAATTCATATACGATGGACGATTTTTCTTTGAAGCGAGAAGAATTTCAGTTTTCTGGATGAGAATCCATTTCATGTGATACTTTTTATAGACAAGTTTTTAACTTTTAATTAAATTCCTTTGAGTTACTTACATGAAGTTGCTTCATGTCTTGTATGAAGCGACTTACAAAAAAATATATTTAAAACTCAGAGTCAGTGCTGGATTTACGAGAAAAAAAACTCTACAAATTGTTATTTTAAAGCAATTATCCAATAAAAATTTACTAATGAATAAAATCACTTCGGAAAATTACTTCTGAGAATATTGAAAATTGTTGTTGTTTAATCCAATGCCAGTAGGGGCAGGTGAAACGTGGACAAATTCCGCAGAATCTTTCGCGTTTTTTCTAATGGCTTGAAATACTAGATGCTTCGCCAAGGCAAGCAAGGGTATGTTATATCGTGACGCCATAACAAGATGGGTAGGCTACTACGGCTTAAGAGAGCAGTGTAGACTGCGCCAGTTTCCCAACCTAGTATTTTTACCTCACGATACATAAAACCCTCGCCTTCCCAAATGGTAACCTCTCTAGTATAAGCCAGGCTCAACGTTGCTTAACTTCAGTGATGTGGCGAGAACCGGTGTGCCAACTTGATTGTGCCGCATTAATTGTAAAAACAAGTTTGATAAATAATGCCGTTAAATATAATAAGTGTTTTTTTCGAGTATAAATTACTTTAATTTATTGGTTATGAAGTACTACTCATTTTTTTTCATTTACATAATAATTAATAAACAAATTTGTGTGTTATTTTTTTAAAAATATTGTCGAACTGTTGAGCGAATGAAAAATTAAATATCGACATTTCAATAGAATATCATCGTCACTTACTTCTTGTATAATATATACATCGTATTAATAAAAATTTATTTTTAAATTTCTATTAGCATATCGTTCGTTAGAGATGTTTGTTTATATCCGTCTGTATATTTGGGATCATGCACTAGGCGGCATGTATAGTAAAGATGTTCGGTCAAGAGAAAATTATAGACGATGAAGGAAGTGAAAATATATCTGACTAGCAAATGTACTTGGCGTTGGCTAGTATAAAAGTTAATGTTAACCTCATTTTAAATAAAATGAAGTAGAAAACGGAAAAAAACTGAGACATGTGCATGTTTTATGTAAATATTTCACTTCTTGTAAGTAAAAAAATACTCCAGTTGAGATTGAAACCCAAACTTAGATAATAAGTAAAGTTTTATAACAATTGAACCACCTTGCGACGATCTTTAACATAAATACAACTTTTTTTTCAATTTTGATCACTTAGCAAACCTTTTTTTCTAAATGAAAACAGATAAAAACATTTCCACATATCTGAATACCATATATACCAATTTTCAATTCTGTAGATCAAACAACCGTCCTCATACTCATTATCACGTTTATCTATACATATAAATTCGTACTCCTGTTCATTTGTGTGTTTGTTTGTTCACAATTTGATTAATAAATATAGTACGTTTCTTAGTTTAATATTTCATTTATTTCCATATATAGTATGAAACTTGCAAAATATACAATTAAGTGATCACCTAATTTGCATATTACATTAGGAAAATCGGGTTTACAAAATAGCGGTATCTTAGTTTATATTTTTAGCGATAGAATTGTTTAAAGTTTTCTATTTAAAATTGTTATTTAATAAACTTTAAACAACAATTATATCAATAATACAGTTAATGTAATTTATTTGGAATTATTATTTCCAACATTGACTATTAAAAAAAACTTCCTTTATATTTATTTGTCCCCTAGAAACTTCAAGCATAAAAAACAAACTCTCACCAAATAAAATAATTTGGTACACTCAATAAGTTTCTAGCTGAAAAAATAATTCCGTATAGATAGAAAAATGTTGGCTTTTATTGTTTTTTTTTAAATATTCAAACGAAAAACAGACTTACGAAACTTTATTATTCTTCGAACGGTTATGCAGAAATCGGTATTTTTTTACGATGGACCCAGCGTCGTTTAATACCTAAAAAAATTAAGAGCTACTGCCACCCTCTAAATTCCACAATTTACACTTTTTTCTTTTTTCACGTTTATCTCATCGATGACAAACTTGACTTTCTTATTATACAGAGGTAATTTTTGACGACGCGACCCCACGTTGTTTAACCCCTAAAAAAATGAACATCTACGTTTTTGGTCTAATACGTCGGCCTTTAGAAATAATATAAAAGAATACATTTTAAAAATAAAATAACATTTTAGAGTGAGAGATCACTTTTCTATATAAATGTAACGTAAAATATGCACCCACTTTTTGGCCACAATGCGTTCAACGAGACATGTCCACTCTAGCGGTTTTTCCAGTTTGATGATTGAGGGGTATCGCAAAATATGATAAATAAAATGTGTTTTTTTTGGGGGGGGTTATATTTGAAACATAAAATTAAACTAAATCTAATTAATTTAGATGGTACCATTCTCTTCTTTCAATTAACAATTTCATAAACAAACCCCCCCCCAAATATGACAAATTCAATTTTGTGTGTGTGGGGGGGTAGTATTACATTAGAAAGATAAAATGACGAAAAATGTCATTTAATTGTTTTTGGAATAAAGTTTGGTAGATCTTCATTTTTCTTAGGGATTGAACGACGTCGTAAAAATATGTCTGCTTCGAATTCAAACTCAAGTTTTAATTTGAAACAGACACTATTAAAAATAAAAAGCACCCTCCACTCAAAAAAAGCAAATCGAAAAAGTCCCCTTCCCTAGAAAAAACAAATCGAAAATTGTCTTTATTTACAAAAAAAAAAAAAATAAAAAAGTGCCCTTACAAAAAATTAAAACAAAAACCGCACGCGTTAATGTTTATGAACGCCATTTTTTTGGGGGGGGAGGCCACAAAATCCTGTTGTTGATAGTAAGCAAAACAGTTCTCAAGTTACCTTTTACCTTGATTTGCGTTTCAGGTGCGAGCCTGCCTACTTGATTTTTTTGCGATTGCACGGGCACTCGCTGCTATTTTTTTAAACAAAAGTTGTAATGATTTATTTTAAAATGTATAGTTTTTAGGGGAGGAGTTTTCTTTCCAGTGCTTAATATCCAGAGAATAGTTTCTTCTCTTTGTCTCTTTTCTGTCAAAATATATGGTGGAGAGTTTACCATGTACTTCTTTTTGGGGCATTTACGTTTATATGTTTTTATATCCATTCTTTTATTTTTGAAATTGTTGTGGGGGTTATCTACGTTGTCCATGATTAAAATGATTAGTATAGTAGGTGTGTTCCAAATGGAACTTCATGTCAACCAAGGCAACGCCGGATACCCATCCTAATAGATATATATATATATATATATAGATTGCGTGTACAGCCATCTACAAGTTTGCGTATTTTCTTTAAAATCAAATAAGAACATCTGTAAACAAAGATCTAAGCGACGAGTCATCATCCCAAGAGATAGTAATATTCCAAGACTCAATGCAGATATACAATTATCGTTACATCTAGTAGATATGTAAGTGGTCAAATATTTCATCAAACGGGAATAATAAAGCTCATGCTCAAATATCAAAGCTTTTTTGAAGGTTCACATATTAAATGGTCGCTCGGTTGTACTTGGCTCTTTAGATATGAAACAGTCAGATGAATATGTGGGCATCTGCAAGAAACATAGACCCACGATGATCTAAAATCAAGGATTGTTCTTATTGGGGTTTTTATTTTATCGAGCAACCAACCAACCAAGCCTTTAAGCAGCAAACCTGTTGTGTAGAGAACAAGTAACATTTGTAACGTTCAAGGAAATATAGCTTTCTATTTCTTTATTAACTAAAAATATGTTTTTGTTGTTAAACTGGATTGAACAACAATGTCAGACCAGCACAACGATGGGACAATCACGGCTTGTGCAGTAGACGCATGCGAGCCTGTTTGTACATTTATCCATCCGTCGCTTGACAGAGACAGACAAAGAGAGAGAGAATAGGAATAGAGACGGAAAGTTGTAAGACTAAAATTATGGGAAATCTATTGCCTAACCCTTACGCGGCCGGCCTCATTACTCAGCATGCATATATGTGTTACTACACCGAACAAATAGTGTCACAGGTAGTGAACTTGATCTTGGTTTATACTATAATCCATCCGTCGCTTGAAAAAATGTGCTGGGGCATCTAATGATTACTACCTTTGTTATCAATTAATTACCTTTTCATGCTATATAGTTCATGCGGAATTGCAACTATATAAACTGATGTAAAATTACACAAGAATTAAGTTATGTACTGACGAAATGACTCAAAGGTTAAGTAATAAACTGGTTTCAACAAAAGATGATCTGGAAGAGTGGTAGTGTAGCTTAATAAGGTCAGATAAGTGAAAATAGGTTAAAATATAGACGACAGAACTTGAGGCATAATGTCCTGGATATCGAAGTTAACAATGAAAATCAAGGTTTTAATCAGTCTATGTACTAAGCGCTGGAAAGATAGCTAATATTGTTGTAATAATTAAAGGTAACCTTTGATAATCGCCAAGAAAGAAATGCCCCCATTAAGATGCCTTTTCGACATGTACACACATTTTTCATTTATAAGATAGTTAGTGCTTAATTAAGAGAATATTACTTTTTCTCCTATGCGAGGCCAGGTACAAAAAGTACAGGAAAAAATTACAGAAATCGAGTCCATTATTCAACATCGTGGCTGTAAAAAACGTAGTTTGAATACATTTCTAATACAACCTATCGCTTAAGTTGAGTTTTTTTTCCTACTACATGGGAACAGTTTAAGTTTTCTTATAAGTTATTGTCGTACTTTATGTGCAAATAAGCATCTTATTTAATATGCACGCTTTTCCATCTTTTTGATCGGCGAGATTTCTGGTCTGTTACTATAGAAATCTGTGCTCGCACAATACGCACGATCGGTTTATGCGTCATAAACACATTTGTATTTTTTCCTTTTATTTTAAACTTCCGGTTGATTAACATGTTGAATATGCATGAATATCGTTAATATTATGTGGTTGGCTGGGTGCTAATGTGAAGCTCCAATTAGAGGAACCTTCCCTATTCGATGACAATGCAGATAGGAAACACACACTACTTTGTACAGAACACGTAAACATTCGAAACGGGGTTCAAACAGGGCATAACGTGATTATATCTATTGCGAATCAATTCTTGCCTCAACATTACATTGGCGCATTGCATCATATAGGAATGGTGGGAAATAAAAATAGCATATTAATTAAAAGAAATTCCATAAACAACGTTACATTCTGTGTTATATGATATTATTGTTTATTAGCAGGACGTGTGGAAATGCTACGGCATTAAAACATATTTAATCAACAAATATGATTGATAAAGCTGAAATTTTCTGTATAGCGCGAAAGATTAGTTTTAGGCAGTAAAAATTTACACGCAGCAAATATGAGTTTATTAACATTTCTATGAGAATAATGTCTAGGTTTTACGCATATAATTCATCCGTTTGTCGGTAGTGTTTTTCTTGATGGCTTTTTCTAGCTCCACCAGTATACGCAAACAATCATGTGGCTGCGAGTGTTACTTAATTCGTCATGCGAACGACGTCAAGCCCCACCAGTGTCATCAAACGGTATTCAAAAACGATAAGACATACCTCAATGGTGTGTGAACCTCTTATGCTTGGTTGATGTCCAGTTCAGCTCATTGCTTCTTGGGCCGTTCTAGCTGCGATGCCTGCATGTGTGGAGACAAATAACACGCTACATAACTTAGTAAAAGAAAAGAACATAACTATTTCTTTTACAATATTAAACATTATACATTAATAATAAAAAGGTATTAAATTACAAAGGAATTTTTTACACTAGGTAGGCTACCTTGAAAAATTCTTTGCGCGGGAGGAAGGAGTGGCCCCCTTCATCTTACAACGTAGATACCAAAATATGAGTGTTATGTGTATGTTTATCAGGAGAGAGAGAGAGAGAGAGAGAGAGAGAGAGAAAGAGAGAGAGAGAATTGAAATAGAGACGGAAAGTTGTAAGAATAAAATTATGGGAAATCTATTGCCTAACCCTTACGCGGCCGGCCTCATCACTCAGCAGGCATATCTGTTAATACACCGAAAGTAGTACCGAACAAATAGTGTCACAAGTAGTGAACTAACAAAAATCAGGTATGTTTATAAGTACGAATTGGTACTCAGAAAGTAACGCTGTGTTACACGGTTCAAAACAAATGATAAAACTACACTAGCGGTTCATCCCGGCTTTGCTCGACACCTATGTACTGTTCTAAATTGCCGTTGTAATTTAAATAGACTTTAAGGTTTCCAATGTGTAAATCAAAATTTATCTGAGTAATTTCGTAGAGACTGCAGAGGTCAATCTTTTAAAACTTTGACCTCAAATTTTACCCCTTAACATTTAACATTTTGGTCTATACTATAAATACAAAATTTTACCCATGTCCACGTTACCTACATCTAAAATTTCAAGTCTTTAGACCCAAAATTGATGGATGAATTTGGTTGAATCTGCAAGTCAACTTTTTCAACTTTGCCGTTCTGGTAGTCAAATTTTCTCCCCAAAACTGGTTAAAATGTGTTTCGCATGTCTGAATACCCGTTAAATAAATGTTAAATGCTAAGACTCACAATAGGTTAAGTAGTTTCTTAGACATCGTAAAGCGTTGCACTGTGACCCCTTTCAAATGTTTAGATTAAATATTGGTTGTTTAATTTAGAAGAGACCGCAGAGGTCAATATTTTTTAATATTTACCCCAATTTGAGCCCTTTAAGATTTATATTTTTGGCTCAAATAAAATTAAAATGTTTGAGCCATGTCCAAGAAATCTGCATTTAAAATTTTAAGTGTTAAGACCCAAAATTGGCGGAGGTGTTTTGTAGAGTTTTCAAAAGTCCAATCGTTCACAGCCAAATTTCTGTCCGAAAACCGATTAAAAAGATTTTCCCAAATCCCAATACTCATCTCAAATCTCGAATCTCTAGACCGAAAATGAATAGAGTTATTTGTTGGGAAAATGTACACAGACACACACACAGACATACATTTTTACTTTTATGATATATAGATTTTAAAAGTTAATTTCTAATCTACTCCTTGAGCACCTCTTGTAAGACAATGTTCTTCTAGTTTTGACTTAATTCTCTTGAAAGTTCATTTATACATAAAGTTTCGCTGACTTCGGTGAAGAACTACAACGCGTCGAAAATACTACGAGTTTCTTTCTCACAACATGGCAACAACAATCATATAATATTATATTGTTATTTGAAAACAAAGGGAGGTCACTCTCAAATTCTTGTCCGTTTCTAAAGTTAGCCTTTTTAAAGCCAAATTTAAAGCCAGATTTATCCTTCTTTTGAATCAGTTTGTCTTTCAAAAATTGTATTTAACTATTTTTTGTTCGAAGCGTGACACCTGAATTGCATAAGGAAGAAGCAAACAGAATATCATAAAAAATAGAAATTAATTCGTTCGTTATCGTTTCGCAATTTAGTTCTGATCTATTACATGGAATCATTAAAATCCAACTACACTAATATAATTATTCTGGCGGCTATACTTTCGAATTCCTTCTCCGATCCCTGTTCTCTCTAGTCTTCTAAATCTTAGACTTTAAATGTAATACAAAAAAAAATACCTTGCTGTACAAATCATCGATAAAAATACCGTTAATGCTTCCCACCTGTAATCATTGTAGCTTCTTACCTCTCGGTGGAAATATGTCTTTTTTGGGAGATCACAGTTTTAACAAACCGAGAAAACGCATGAAACATCCCCTTATCTTTATCCCTTTCTTTTCCTATAAATAACCAAACAAACGAAATTAATCGATGAGACAATAATAGTAACACAAACCGATCAGAATTCAACAGAAATCGTTCATCTTTACTACTACTACTACTACTACTACGACAAATACTACTACTAATAATAATAATGATAATAATGAAGACCAGGGAGGAGGGAAGACCGAGGAGAGAAAGCACTAGCCAGACCTCCGCTGAAGACTGGGACTTTGGGGGAGGCTTATTGCCACCCAAATTCCAATGAAGACCAATAGTCGCTGTCAACGAGAAATTAATAGTAAGGGGTTGTTGCGATAAAGAGAAAATATTTTGCAAAGGTTATCGAAAGAGGTGGAGAGCACTGGAAATATCGGGAGACGTGTTGTCACTCAGACTCCAGGAAACACCACAAGTTGTTCTCAAAGAACAATCTTTGATGATTGCTTGTGTGAATATTGTTAAAGTGTGAAATGATTATAGAGGCAAATAAGGAAATGTTATGAAAAGTGTTGGTTTTATAATTTTTATATAGTTTACATCCACTAATGTTTTTACATATTTTAGAGGCAATGTATTATATGTTAGATAAAAACCACCACTCTCTATCTCTGCCTAAACCTAAACACAGATTCCATGAACAATCCTTCTCTCTTAGAATTGCCCGCGTCTGAAACTCCGTTCCGCTGACTTGCTTTCCAACTGACCTCTAATATTTTTTTTTTACACAGTGATCACCACTTATCAAGGCCCGGAAGCCACTCAGGGATAAGGGTTATGGTAGTTTCAAGTCATATGTAAACAAGTTCTTGTTGAGCTGCCACTTAAATAATGGAATTCTACCCAATTACCACCAATACCGATTTGTTCGCTACCATCTTATACTAATCGCACCTCATCCTCGAGTGGCCGCCGAGTCTTGATAAGTGGTGAATCTCTTGTAAAAAAGAATAGTTACAAATAGAGTTCACAATTACGAAGTTTAGGATGAAAACACGATAATCACGTGGGGCTACCAAATAAATACGTAAGATTATTAGAAAAACAAACGACTATATAAAATCGTGGGGAATTCCACAACTTAGATTTCTTTAATCGAAGTACATTTGATGTTGTTGGCATATTTAACAATACTAGGCTTTAGCATTAGAAAAAACTAAATAAATTTATCTTCAACTTATACCAGTTCAACCTTATTCCGTTTATAGTGCAGTTGATATTGCTAGAATCTGAACAAAATCTCTAGAAAACCCTGAAATTTATTAGACGATTAAATAAACAGAAACCCCGTAGAAGGCGTACATATATATATATATATATATATATATATATATATATATATATATATATTGTCAACAAGATTGCTAAGGCCACTTCTGCTTTGGAAATCTTCGCCATCGCTTGTGGAACGAAAGGGGTATTCGACTAGACAAAAAAATCCTTGTCTACCGTGCTGTTGTTCTTTCCATTCTTCTTTATGGATCTGAGTCATGGACCCCATACATACATCACATTAATCAGCTTGACGTTTTCCACAAAAGCTGTCTACGCTCCATATGTGGTCTTAGCCTCCGCGATAAGGTATCAAATGCCGAATTATTCACAAAATGCAAAATATCTGGCATTGAATCATTCCTTATTCAATCGCAATTGCGGTGGGGTGGTCATTTATTGGGGATGACCGATGACAGAATTCCAAAAATTGCGATGTAAAGTCAATTTGAGGGTGGTAAAAGAATTGTCGGACGTCCTTGGCTTAGGTACAAGGACAAGTTGAAGAGTAACTTGCCTGCAGTGAACATACCATACAGGAGTCTTGAAGATGAGGTGAATGACCGAAAAGGATGAAGACAAGGTGTTTTAAAGGTCTCCAGAGGTTTCAATCTGAAAGCTTAAGGCAAATGAAAGAAAACAGAGTCAGAGCAAAACGACTAGCAGCCGCACCGATATCTGCAGCGTTAAATCCACATTCATGTTCTATTTATGGCCTTGTTTGCAAGTCCCTTGCTGGACTAAAACGTCATCAGAGGCAAAAGCATGAATTAGTTTTAGAAATATGGGTTGTTCGAACCTCATACGTCGAAAGCAATAATATTTTAAAAATATATGCCCTCTACGATTTTTCTGTTTAATTAATTGTCTAATAAATTTCAGGGTTTTCTAGAGATTTTGTTCAGATTCTACCCATACCAACTGCACTATAAACGGAATAAGTTTGGATGGTTATAATTTGAAGATGAAGTTCATTTAGTTTCATTTTCTTAGGCTAATAAATATTTTGTATTACTTGTTATCAATTTATGGACTTTACTCATCAAAAATCCGTTTTGCGTCGTTGAATTTTAAATAAATATTGTTTAAAATGCTTTTCGCATACACATGGTTATAAGACTCATGAGACACGTAATCCATATTGAGATGAGATGCTAATTTCATTAAATATGAGAATGTCTAATGAGTTTAAAAATAGGATGCACCTTAGATACGGATGACGCGACTGAGGCAGATGAAACTGCCGGAAAGCAGATCATGCGTAAGTCGATCAGAAAACAAGTTTCGCTTTCTACGATGATATTTTGACGTGTCTTAAAAACTTCATTCTAGACAGTGGATAACAAGTATCATCGAAGCCTTATTTACCAAACAATTGTAACAGACAGCGTATAGGCGTGTGAGAGAAACTCAGCAACGACATACGTAGGAGAGCGAAAATATTAGCAGCAGCAGCAGCAGTTTAAGCTCGTATGCAAATTAGCAAGTGTGCACAAGCTCGTGTTAAAGAAAATGAAAAGGACCTGGTAATGCCCCACGTGCTGGAAACGGAAGCAAAGTGTAACAGGGAAGATGGACGCGTTAGCACGCGGCCGAGAAAGCGCTGGATGGCGCCAGTGTCCGGTGGCTGGGAGACAGAGACTTTTAAAAAGTACATGTGTGTGAGAAAGGATTTCGAAATATAAAAAAAACTGCCTTGTTTTAGTAGAACCACAATGAAAATAATTTCATTTGCACTTTGAAAATGATCGGTCGGATTTTTATTTCTTTTAATGTTTTAATTTGTTTCCTTTGTTGCGTTACTCGACAGCATGTTGTCCGAGAGATTTAAAGTGTAACGAAACAAATAAAGCTTAACGACCACGTTACACTATCATTTCTTCTGGCACAGGGGTAACGAAGAAAACTTTTGGTCTGGTAGAATGTACCTGATAGATGGAAAATTAAATTTCCGGTGATAAAATTTCGGAAGATGGTTAGTATTGCAGATGCCCAGGTAGGCCACTTTTGTCGATATTATTTAGCAGTAATTTCTGACAATATAAGAATTTACAGGTTCACTTTGTGGAATCCGCTATAAAATCAACACATTGTCTTTCACATAAAAAAACTGACATTTTTTTTCTAATCAGTGTTGAGGATCCTTTATTTCTTTCTTTAGAAAATTCAGATCTTGCAGAGGCAAACCGATCGCAATGAATCGGAAACACGAAACATTCTGTGCAGATGTGAGTAAGAATATATAAAATTACACAACCCCCAAAAAATAACTCATAGGCGATGTGTTTGTTTCAGATTTGACCAGCTCGTCTCTTGAAATTCTGTGGATAAATGCAAATTCCTGAGAATATACATGCTTTGAATATCTACTAATATAATATTTTAGTAAGAAAATGTTCTTATTGGACTTATAAACGGTCAGTTATTCTTTCATGGTCGAAATGAAAAAATACTATCTGATTATAATTCGTATACTACCTTGTTTTTTAATTTTTTAAATTCAATTTTCACCCCAAACAAGGCACAGTGCCACTTTGAAGTAGGGGGCTACTATCGCGAACATAAGTTGCAGGGATATTATGAAGGGAGATAAGTAGCAATATATCTGTTCACATTACACTTGAACTTCTGCATATCAGTAGAGTTGGGAAAGCAGAATCCCGGAAGGGAGTTCCAAAGTCTAGCAATTCTGTAGAACAAACTATTGGAGTAGAATGCTTTCTCACACCTAGGGATCACTACTGTGAAGGGGTTGGATTAAGCTGCTTGTAGGGTTTGACGGGGGTACTTGCGTCGAGGGGGTACAAGTGCTTGTAGTTACTAAGAGCATTCGCCATTAACGTACTTGGCAGAGGGGTGCAATATTTCGTCGATTGGACAGAGGCTTAAGCTTCGATGACAGGAGTGAGAGACAAGTAGCAGATGCACCAGCCCAAATGTGACAACAGTACTCCATACATGGGCCAATGATGGCCTTATAGATGTACAGGATACTTTCAGGCGTAATTAGCTTTCTAGCACGGCAGAGAGAGAGAGAGAGAGAGCCCACCTTCTTCACAGCAGCCTTGACAATGCTCTCAATGTATCTATTCGAGCTCATGTTCCCTGTAAACGTTAGGCCGAGGAGTTTAAAGGAAGTGCTTTCGGAAAATGTGTTCTTGGCCATTGCTATTGGTGGTAGTGAGAGTGCCTTGTAATTATTGAAGGAAACAAGTTTACTCTTGGCAGCATTGAATGTGACCATCCATTTTTGTCCCCATTCCACTAAATATCGGAGGCCATCCTCTATTGTTTCTGCAATTTCCTTAGATATGTGTTCATTTGTTTCCCCCACGTGCCTTTTATAGAGAGTGGTATCCTAAGCAAATATACTCATCTCAGAAACAAATTTATCAGGGGAGGTCATTTATGAATATCAGAAATAATAAAGGTCCGAGGTACTTCTGTATTTATATAATATTGTTTGGATGTACGACTGTCGAATACAACCTGTTTTTTGTCTCTTAATTAAGAAGAATTGAATTATATTATGTATTCTTCCAGTGATACCATATGATCTCATTTTCCTTAGAAAACTATTGTGTCATCCTCTGTCAAAAGCCTTAGAAATATCGAGGGCTACCGCTCTTCCCTCCTCTGTTTTGTCCAATGAACGGTGTATAAGTTCAGAGATTACAGTTAGGATATTTGCTGTGTAACGGGCTTGCCTAAATCCATATTGATTTTCGGTTCATGAGTTAAGAAGCTATACGGTGATGGGCTAGAGCTTCATTAATTAAGGATTCATATATTTTGGCGAAAAGCGGGAGAAGGCTAATGGGGCGAAAATTTATCGGGTCAGTTCTTTTGCCAGAATTCTTGAAAACTGGTACCACAGAAGCAGTTTTCCAGAATTCAGGAAAGCAAGATTCGTTAAGGCATTTGTTATAATGTTTAGAGAGAAGTGGAGCAACCTCAGCAGAGCATTTATTTTAATAGCACAGCCGGGATGAGATCGGGTCCACATGCTTTTGAGCTGTCTATTTTTTATGATACCAGTTACCTGGGAAAGGGAGATTTTCAAGTAATCTTCTGTGGCCTCCGTTGTTACAACGCAAAGCAGATAACCCCAATGTTGTATTACTTGGATTATTCATACTACTATTTCCACGACATTTTGGTTGATGTAACACCAGTCTATTCCAGGTGTATAAACCGCCAGGTTGTAAGATGAGTAAGGGTTAACAATACTGAATAATCTGAACAATACGAAGAAGAGTTCCTTTATTTCAAAATTTATTTAGAGAATTTAATAACGCCCGTGTTTATTAGAGGGAGAAATAATAGTTAAACTCTTTATTCCAAATAATAAAGTTTTCCTATTAAGTTTTGAGACGTGAAACTTAGGGGGTTCTTAAGTGTCTTAAATCCTTACGATATCCGGGTTGTCTTCATTGTACTCAGTAATCTATCAAAGCTCTCATATAAAACTTTAGCAGTATATTTTTTATTTGCAGAATAGTTTTAGAAAAGAGTAAAAATTATAGAAACGCGTTGTTTACTTATTTATGAATTGATAATTATTTTATAAAGGCTTTGTTATATTTATAATTTAATTTATAAATATAAATATATATATATATATATATATATATATATATATATATATATATATACATATACATGTATACGGATGCATGTGCATGCATGTACATTAATGCATTATTAATCATAATAAAGGTATATATATGTATACATATATATATATACCTTTATTATCATTAATAATGCATTAATACACATGTATATATATATACTTATAAATATATGTATATCTAAAAACACATGTATACGGATGTATTTGCATGCATGTATATTAATGCATTATTAATCATAATAAAGGTATATGTATATATATATATATATATATATATATACCTTTATTATGATTAATAATGCATTAATATACATGCATGCAAATACATCCGTATGCATGTGTTTTTAGATATACATACATTTATAAGTATATATATATATATATATATATATATATATATATATATATATAATTCCTGATGTAAATACGTACATACTTCCTCCGATCATAATATACCTTACCAGGAAAGACAAATTTTAACTTACAAAATTACAAATAGGTCAGGTCCAATCTCAATTTTAGAAGAGATAAACTTAACCATAACTGGTGTGGAGCAATGTTAAAAATCTTAATTAATTTGCTCTCTTGAACTAAGCACTATCAAAGACGTTTGTTAAAATGTAATACTCTTCGCTTTTCAATATATTCCTACCCACATCTAACCCCCAAAAAAACACTAATGAAAATGAAAAGATTATGTATCTGACCCTGGGAATGAGTTTATGCTCATATGTATGTATAATCATGTCTACATCGAACGAAAGTATTACGCCTATGTACCCACAAATGAACTTAGATCTAAATCTATGTAGACGAACATGTCTATACCAATAACTGCATCCCATAACAACGAACATTTCTGTAAAAGTCTGAGGAAGCTACAGACGGCAAAAAAAACGGTCGGGTAGCTGAAACAATAATGTAACTTAACAGAAAGATACGGTAATAAAAAATAAAACGCATATTTGCTCTACAACAGTATTGAGCCTTTTATTCAGTTTTGATTAATTACCATTTCTACTATATATATATATATATATATATATATATATATGTGTGTGTGTGTGTGTGTGTGTGTGTGTGTGTGTCGCAGTTATACATTGAATATCTCTGTTTTTCCCCCTCTCTCTTTCGCTCTCCTTCTCGTATGCCAATGACCAAACCGTGCTTCGAACATGCAGTCACAATTGGATAGATGGAAGAAGAAGAAAAAAACAGACGAAAAATGCATGACGTAGAAGGGTATAGTTTAATCACCTGTAGACACGGATGTTTTTACCCACGTGGCAGCAGGACAAGCACTTTAAAACAATATACAAGATTCATTAATCCTCAGAACTTTCAACAAAATCCTCGGGCAACCGTCTTTAGGGAAGCGAATTACAGACATAACAACTGGTTTTAGCTGCATACACAGAAACTGTTAATGGACTCAGCGAGGGAATAGACGGAATGCGACCATTTGTCGCAGACTTGGAAAATACGTGGTAGACGTATTCGTGTGGTAACAACCGATAATAAATGCATTTTAATTCAACTGAAATCGAAAACTCGTGTCGAACTTTTTCTTTTGTTTCGTACACAACGTCAGGTAAGTGTTTATGATGTAACCGCCACGTTACATTGTTAATGAGGAAGAAGTTTTTATCAGAAAAAAAATAGATAAAACTAGATGTAGAGTCGAAGAAAATGAAGGGAGGAAGCGCCCACGTGTCTGCGCGTCATGCCTTACCTTGGAACCCTCCTACGGTGTGCGTACGTGCATGGCCGAAACATGAAAGAAATTCCAAAATGGCGCCGTCCTCATCTTGTAGATTGTGCGATCATCACTGGGCCCCACGTGACCGTTCTTTGGCTGCTGATTGGCCGAGGACGAACGCCGGAAGGATAAAGGGAGTGTGTTTGGAACATGGGGGCGTCTTTTTCTAGGATCGACGTCAGTGTGATCGGATCGGTGAACTGCTGCAGCTTTAAGAATACTTTAGTGTGTGTGTGATTTTTTGGGACTTGCTCGTCTGCTGACTTTACAGGACTTTCTTTTCTGCTGATTCTACAGGACCTGCCCTTCTGCAGAACTTGGAACAAAACTTCAAGCCTTTTCTTTCTTTTCGCACGTAGTCGCCTAAAAAGGTAGAATCCGACTTACTTGTGAAATGGCTTTACTAGACAACGTGTAAAGAAACCTTTGGATAATAAATTGGCAATCATTGAACTGCTCCATACTTTTTTCTAAAAGTTAGGAAATGTTATAGTGCCAGGTCTGTCCATTAAATTCTATGACAAAGCTAGTCAGTGTTTTCGCCCTTATTTCTGGACACAAATATAAAGAGTCCTAATAGTGGCTTCTACTTATTCTTTAGTTACTCAGAGATAAACAACAAATACAATTGTTAACAAAAAGAATTCCTCTTTACTGATAATAAAAATAATAATAAAAAGATACTAAACAAGACAATGACAGATAATTATGCACTTACGGCTCACACATATTTAATAGAAAAAAATACAGCACGAAAAACACGTTTTTGTTTCCTATGTAAATCGCAATTATATTTCGCTCTAGGTCTATTTGGAAGTATATTCGAATACACATTTATAAACAGTCTAGATTGAACCACACTTTTATTTACTCTGCCTCGTTAAACATACGCGTTTTACTTACCAACAGAAAATGCGACTAGTTTTGTTTATACAGGATGAAATAATAATAGTAACGCCATAGAAAAGACGATACGATTCCATTTCCGTTTGATGAAAGCACGTTTTCTTTTTTCGGTGCAGAGCATCTACTAATTAGCTAGTTCTTTACAAATCTCAAGAGCGATAGGAGCCTTCTATCATGTCTGAGAATGAAACAATGTTTAATCAGCGAGATTAGAGATGCGCCGATGTACAACTCCTGCCGTCTAGTGATTCAAGTTTTGACAACAGGACCATTGCCATCACCCTCAGAATACACATCCAGATAACATGGAAGTTTCCAGGGTGATGAAAACAAAGTTTCCGGTTACAATTATTGGGCTTTGGTATAGTTTCAAGTGAGGGCTACATCATGCCATCTCACAACTTGGAAATTTGTTTAACGCCAAATTGTACCTAGATATGTTGAAAAGTGAGGTTATATCCTGATGCAAACTCGTGTGTGGTAGTAGGCCTCAACGCCGACCCGTTTGTCCAAAGAGACCATGGCTTGGCTTCAGAAGGAGTGCTATGATTTATAGCCTTTTTCTCACTGGCTAACCTCCTTCCCTGATCTGACCTCGCTGGACTACTTGGTTTGGTCATATCAGTAACACGATTCATCCACAACACCAAAGCAAGCCTCATCGCCTCTATCCGTTGAGTATAGGCTGAGATGCCGTCAGCGTTTGAGTAAAAAAAAGTATGCCCCTAGTTCCGAACCACATGGAGCCGTTGATTGAGGCTGAAGGCGGCCACATTGGATAGATGTCAACTCTACTACATAATAAAGTTACCTGAATTGATTTTTGAAACAAATGTTTTAAAGTAAATATATAGTGTTGTTTTTTTTTAGGGTGACATTTTTATCGTTCCACTTTGTTGTCTAGATAGAATCAGAGATCTCTTTACTCTGTTTCGCCACACTTAGGAACAACAATATGTTTCACTCACGAACAGAAAATGGGGCTAGATTTGTTCATATTATACTAACTAATTCATTTACATATTTATACCTGAGTAGTTTTAATAATTCAGTTCTGAATTCTTAAATTGATTATTTCGTATTATTTGGAATCTCCCCACTACTGTTCTCAGCTTGAGTGTTTTTCCACAAGATTTCGGTAGGTACAACTCCTGACCATCTTTCAGATGTCGAACTTGTGAAATTCTCTGTCAGACTAAATATTCGGCACGTAATTTCGAGCAAAACACCTTATTTAATCGATGGAGGACATGTGGTCTCGTTTTATTAGCCGTCGCCTTGTAGTAATTCCCAAAATTCATAGTAATTAGCAACTAATAGGTATTTTCCAATATTGGTCAGATCTAAACATCTATATGGTTTTCAGAATGTGAGAGATTGTATAATAAATTCCACAGCCAAACAACGTCGCAGCTCACAAGAGCCATGACAGTCAACGAACCGGAAGACCAAGGTTCGAGTTTCGCCCTCATTTGGCTTTCGAATCCTGAGTTCGGATGTGTCTAACTAATGAGCCCT
>NC_136520.1:42844470-42946970 GCF_053919585.1 Euprymna scolopes
ATACACAGGCAGGGTCTAGACATACAACTAATACACACTGGGCCATCACTACGACAACATTTGTCAAAACGCAAAACCCACCTAAATAACGTACCCTGCACCCTAACTAACTGTCCGATGAACACCACTTACATACAGTGCACCAAATGTGACCAATCATACGACGGTAGCTCAGTGAGACACCTGCGTATTAGAGTTAAAGAACACATACAAATACAAATCTCTTCTCTTCGCAGACACCTTCACACATGCGGCAATACTAAGAAATCCATCAGAGTAGATATTTTAGCCACCGAACGCAATGTTGGCAATCTTCGTGTCAAAGGATCAATCCTAATTGCTAAATTGCATCCCAAGATTAACCGCCGACATGAATTAGGCTCTTCATTCTTGACTTAACGCACATTATCCCACCATTATATAATAACAATTAAAAAATAGCAAGCCTAAGATATATGAATTAGATTGTGCGAGCATATGGGCTACATGGCTACATGTATATGTGCTCATGCAAGTTTATATGACCTATTCTAGCCTAATTGATTTCTCCGATTAAGCAGAATAATATTAATCGCAAATAAAAAATAAGACATAATACACCAAAAACAGAAATCCAAGTTAACTAAAATAAATAAATAAATAAGTAAATATATTGAAAAATATAAATAATGTTACTATTTACAACAGCACGTTTGAACCAAAGTCAAATAAATATCTGATGAAGATATATTTCTCGAAATATTATATAACACGGATATACCACCAGACCGACTTTCCCAGGTGACCACTGTGCAAATATAAATATAATGTGTATAAGAAATATATGAATATGTGCACATGTATTTGTAAGTTTTATTAATAAAACTTTCTCACTGCTTCAACTTGTGTCTTTCCGTTACCTCATTGTACCGCCTTCTACATATTCTATTTTACTACATACTATACAACGCTTCAAGCAAACTGCATTCACCTCTTATATATATATATATATATATATATATACATATATATATATATATATATTGATGAGGAGTTAAGGGCATAATAGAATCACCGATGAATATAATAATTAAGTGATTGATTTTGCGCTACGAAATAGATACTGTCAAGTATGTTAACTGAATTAAAGGAATAAATTATAAGATGGTCAACATCATGAATTTTAGAATAAAACTTTTTGTTCTTTATTCTCTCTCTCTTTCTCTCTTCCTGTATTTATATATATATATGTATATATATATATGTATATATATATATATACGTACATATATATATGTATGTGTGTGTATATCATTCAGTTCACTCATATAATTCTTCTTATACAATACAATATATACAATTTTATATTTTTTTAAATTATACAATTTTATAACTCGTGTACTTTCTGTGAGACACTAGCAAACACACAAAAATGTATTCAAAAGTTATTCCAGAAGTTTTATAAAAATAAAGCCTGCATAGATTTTTAGAATAACAAGGCATAAAATATCTTGTCGGTGAATAATAGATGCAACATCTATAGCAGAGGTAGAATATATAACTCAATCCGATGAATTTTATATTTTACTATTGAAAGATGATATGATGTTTCTCTGTGTGATATTTTCCCTTCACTGTATTTTATTGTACACACCAAACTATTTTTATAACTATAAATAACGTCTTTTATAACAATAAAATAACGTATTCTACTAAAGCTGTATTCATCATGTCATAATATAATTAATTTGTTCTTTTTTTAAATTATTTTATTCTTCTCACAGGTGACCGCGTAACTTTGTCTCACCTTAAGACTAGAGGGATATATACTTAAATTACACAAGTGATGATGTAAGGATAATATTAAATTTAATGCTGTCGTGTTAGGGTTAATATGACGTCAGAGTTTTCTTATCATCATGAGAAATTCAGACAATTGTCTATATTAATAAGATATTTCATAATGTGACAATTACACAAAGGATTCTAATGACGAGAATATTACAGTGAGAAAATGAATAAGATTATGGTGCAACACGTGACAACTATTCAAACATGGCCGTTAGTATCAGGCAAGCATATAATAAATGAATTCATGACCAATTCATACCAAGCGGCATCTAGCGATAATGAGTAAAGCCGGCTTCCTATAATGCACTCTGTGCGCAAGTTTTTTAAAACTTTTTTTTACATAGGCATCACCACTTATCAAGGTCCAGGGACCACTCAAGGATAAGGGTTTAAGTGTGTACAGCAGTCAATTGGACAATATAGTAATTGTCAGTAATGGAAATTCAGTAAATTTGTTAACTTATAGGGGAACGGCTTATCAAGAACTTGTTTACATTGGACTTGAAGACAACCAGATTTAGTCAGCTGGAAATCAGGAAAACGGAAGACGGTTCGACAGGTGTGCAGTTCTAAGAAAGAAGCTTTGTTCATGAAATCTACGTTTAGGTTTAGGCACAGATAAAGAGTGGGGGGAATTATTAATGGTTTTTCTTTCAGCTAGACGAGTGTTACTTGTGAAAATTTGGCTAGGGAAGACCATAGATTGAAGCACAGCCGTGCACTTGCCATGAAATTAAAGATAAAGCCAAAGCCAACTTCGCTACATCTCTTCTGTGAGAAAGAGGTTGCAAGGAAGAAAAAAGAACATCTCCTTGCGGCAACGAAGTCTATTTTGAACTCTAT
Organism: Euprymna scolopes; assembly: GCF_053919585.1. Classification (NCBI taxonomy): domain Eukaryota; kingdom Metazoa; phylum Mollusca; class Cephalopoda; order Sepiida; family Sepiolidae; genus Euprymna; species Euprymna scolopes. The sequence goes on from NC_136520.1 coordinate 42,847,144, forward strand.
CAAGGCAAGATACGTCGTTTCTAGAAGCTCCTGCACAGATGTGGCAACAGTACTCCATCTTTGGACGAACTTGCCTCTTATATAGATAGATAATTGCATCAGCAGTTAGATATTTATTGGATGGTGTATTATTACTATATTGTGCATATATCACTTAAACATTGTTCCAAAAAATATTATCTAACCTACTGGCTTCCGCACTATATACCAGACCATAACTTTCTCCTATTGCCTTATTGTTTAATCTCTGCGCCTCCTTGTTAAGTAGTTAAATGAATGCGCATTGACGAAAGTGTAGCACTTGTGAAGTCACGACGTAAATAAACTCTAATAACCCGAAAAATAGCAAAATCTAACTCATCTCTGTAGTTATTTTGGATATTAAAAAAAAAGTCTACTGTAGTAATTTCTTCCTCGGACTTCTTTATCTTTCTGCTTATCTTACAGCTCTAAATTGCAAAAAAAAAAATAAATAAATGTAATGTGTTCAGACATTTCGCTGCTGCACTCTACTACATACTCTCCATGTAGATATGACCCCATATATTGACCCCTTATGTTTTACTTGCAATATTCCATATTTAGTGAAAATTACAGTATGAAAAAAGACAACGGAGAATGAGAATATTTAATTCATAAGTGGTTTCTAGGGCAAAGAAAACAGCATATTCTTTTCATTGTTTTGACTCTCGAGTATATATCCGACACACTCAGTAATTAGTTAACCGAAGATCACATAAACTTTACATAAAAAACTTTACATAAAAAAACATATAATATATCAATGGATATATATATATATATATATATATATATATATATATATATATATATATATATATATATGAAACAAAACAAGAAAAATACATGCTGTTATCATAGCCCTAGTGATCACCTGCATAACCATATTAAAATATTAAAATATGTGTAGTAGCCTCGAATGAACATTCATCTGGAAATTACTTCGTTGGACCTTGCTTAACCTCTGATGATCTAACCAGAACCGACGTATTAACGTCAATATACTGCATTCTGCATTAAATAAACAGTCTTATATACGGCATGTAAAAATATGATAGATTAATAAATATAGCGATTTATCCAATTTTATTTTAATCATATATTTTGCATGTGTTTTATTGCTTTTTCTAAAATACCGATCTTTATATTATCTGGATTTTCACTAATTTCTAAGAGAATAATTATGTTCATCTTTAAATTTCCATTTATAAACAGACGCACACACAAACACACACACACACACACCCACACACACACACATATATATATATATATATATATATATATATATATTGTAATTCACATACTGTACTGTTTCATCAGCATCAGTGTGGCTAGACATTTTCCCATCAGTAGATCGAGCCTAATGTCGTTGTGTTGACAGTCAGCAGCTCAAAACCCCAGGCCATGAATAAGTGCCCGTAATTATTTCTCTTAATAAGTCTATTAAATTAACATTTGCCCGTCGCATAGTGCGCAAACTATTAGTTTGTTTACAAACAAATAATGGACTTCGTTTAATAGCTATAAATACGCGTCGGGTGAAAATATATTTACAAAGTGTCCAACCCAAAGAGGGGGTTTATTAGTCACCCACACACTATGTTTCTTTGTATAATAACGCATCAGTACTGCTTTACATACATTCTCCCAATCGTATATATATATATATATATATATATATATATATATATATATATATATATATATATATATATATATATATATATATATATGACAAATCCTAGTGTAGATAAAACGCGGATTATTTTATGTAGCTTAATTGTCCTATGTATTTTTGTACTTAGTATATATATATATATATATATATATATATATATATATATATAAATACATATATATATACACACATATATATATATATATATATATATTTACACAGTGATCACCACTTATCAAGGCTCGGAAGTCACTCAGGGATAAGGGTTATTGCCAAGTGCATTACGTTAGTGTAAAGATTTGATGACGTGTTTACTTAAGGGGGCGGTTCATTAGGAATTTGATAACATTGGACTTGAAGGCATCCAAGTTGTAGTCCGGTGGGAAACAGGCAGACGGAACAGAGTTCCACACGCGTGCAATTCTAAGAAAGAAGCTTTGTTCATGGAATCCGCGTTTTGATTTGGACACAGATATAGAGTGGGGGAAATTTTTCACAGTGGATTCAGCTAGACGGGTGTTTTTCGTGAAAGATTGGCGAGGGGGGACCAGAGATTGGAGTTCAGACGAGCACCTGCAATGGAAATTACGATAAAACAAGCATCGGCTTGCAACGTCTTTTCTGTGGGAGAGAGGTTGCAGGGTAGAGAAAAGGGCACCCCCCAAGCCACGAAGTCTATTTTGTACTCTGTCAAGGCAGGATAAACTGTTTTTAGCAGCTCCTGCCCAGATATGGCAACAGTAGTCCATCCTTGGACGTACTTGGCTTTTATATAGATAGAGAATTGCATCAGTAGTGAGATATCTTCTGGAGCGGTAGAAGGATCCCACCATCTTTCCAGCGACCCAGACAACAGACTTGATGTACGTGTTCCATTTCAGATCAGGAGTAAAGGTCGAACCCAGAAGCTTGTCAAACCACGGGACCTCACCCAGACGAGAGCCATCCATCACAATTGATGCCAGATGAGGATCAGAGCGTTGATGATGGAAGGATAGAAGTTTGGTTTTAGATGCATTAAAGGTAACCAACCACGTCTTCCCCCACTGAACCACGCTCTCGAGATCAGAGGAGAGAAAATCCGAGAGAACTTTGTCGTTTACAGCCTTTGATGTGTTGACGTAGATGGTCGTGTCATCAACATAGATGTCAACGAATGATTTAAGTATGTGTTTAGGGAGGTCATTGATGTAGATCAAGAAGAGAGTTGGCCCCAGGATTGACGCTTGAGGGACTCCAGCATTTATATTGCAGGCCTCCGATTTTTGTCCATCTACCACTACTCTTATGAGCCTATCGGAGAGAAATGATTTAATGATTGATTAGCTGGAAATCTTGTGAAGTAGACCCTTATGCCATACCTTATCGAAGGCCTTTGATATGTCAAGAGCAATTGCCCTAGAAAGGAAGCCTTTGTCAAGAGATTCATGAATCCTGTGGGATATAACCGTCAGCACATCTGCGGTAGATCTTGCAGAGCGGAAACCATATTGTGTGTCACTAAGTAGGTTATTCCTGCTGAGGTGGTTGATTGTTTCTCTATTTAATATGGATTCCAGCAACTTACTCATAACGCACAGGAGACTTATTGGTCTTTACTGAGAGGGAGATGACTTATCACCTGAATTCTTAAATACAGGGCAAACTGGTGAGGTCTTCCAGGAAGTCGGAAAGCACTTCTCCTTAAGGCAGCGCTTAAATAGTTTCGTAAGTATGGGAACAAGTTCTGGTTGAAGCTTTTTTAACACTATAATTGGGATGCCATCAGGGCCAGTTACTTTACTGGAATCTAGGTTCTTAATTAGCTTGGCGAACTCATGTACGGATATTTGTATGTTACCTAGCTTGTTCTGTGTTATAGGAGGAAATATGGGGAGTTGATGGCCTTCGTCGCATAGGGTAGAATTAGCTGCAAAGTTCTTTGCAAATAGTTTGGCCTTGTCTGACGCTGACGAGATGACCTCTGGTCCATTGATAATTGCTGGGATAGAACACCCACTTCTGTTCAGGATCCTATTTGTTATTTGCCAAAACTGGTGGGAACCAAGCCGCTGATCAGCTACTTTGGTTTTAATAGACTGTGCATATAGCTCTCTTTCATTTTTATTACTCTTTTACAGTGGTTGCTGGCAGTCCTGAAAGCAGCTTTAGTCTCAGTGCATCTATTACGTTGGTAGCTATGGAAAAAGTGATTTCTGTGCGCGATAGCAGCAGCACATTCTGGGGAGAAGCGTGGCTGGCTGTTAGGTTTTTGTTGGAATTTTTTAGATGGTATGAATTGGTCTATGCCTACAATTAACCATTCGGTCAGATCTGATACTATAGAGGACACTTCCTTTTTAAACATGGAGTGCAGAGGTAAATCATATATAAATGTACGGAAGCTATCCCAGTCAGCCATTGAGTATCGGTATACAGTACGGTGGAGGGGTACGTCTAGGGGCTTTTACATTTCGTTTTTATCTTAACTGATACGACGGAGTGGTCGGAGAATACTAGAGGAGAATGAACGGAATATGAACATAGCTCAGGGGAAGTTGTGAGAAAAAGGTCTAAGAGGCTTGCATATTGACCGGGTGCATCGGGCACACGGGTGGGTTCGCGAACAATCTGAGTGAGGTCATAAGCAATGGCAAAATCATGACAAAACATATATATATGTATATATATACATATATACATATACATATATATACATATATATATATACATATACATATATATACATATATATGCATATATACGAGGGATGTGCAATAAGTAATGCCCCTGACCCACTTCCAGTTTTTTGATCTAGCTGGAGTTTTTGATATGCAATGATTTATATCTCTACGTGTTATGTGGCAAATTACAGCTCTGTACTAATTGTGATTTCTGTTTTACAGGTGTTTGAACTGAGTCAGGTGTAAAAGGGAGCCTGTTTAATGTCGAGCAGCGATTCGGTTTTTGTATTTGAAAGGACGCACACCGCAGGAGTCTTTCGGTGAAATGAAAGAAACTTGTGGTGATAATGCCCCATCATAGGCCCTTTTTAAACGCGCGCATCGTGGATTCAAACATGGCCGAAAGCGTTTGAAACAGCTCCCAGACCTGCCCCCCTCCCTTCTGCTATTAATGAGGCATCCGTCAAGTTGAGGCTGCCATTTTGGAAGATTGGCGCATTACTATTCGCCAAATAGCCCAAGATGTCAAGATTACTACAGGGTCTGTGAAAACTATCATTCATGACTATTTGCATATGCATAAGGTGTCTGCCAGATGGATTCCCAGGTTGGTCACACTATTCAGGAAGCGAGAACGCGTCGAATACTCGAGGATTAATTTGGAGATGTGCCAAGAAGATGAGTCAAAGTTTTTCAAAAGACTGATTACACAGCATGGAACCTGGGTCCATCAATATGATCCAGAGACCAAAGCCCAGTCAATGCAGTGGAAGCACTTGGACTCACCACCTCCAAAGAAGGCAAAGCTTCAGCCCCCTGCTTCTGAGACCAGGACGCAGTAGTGGTGACAGATTTCCTGGCAAAGGGAACCACAATTACAGGAGCCTTTTATACTTCACTTTTGATGAAATTAAGGGAAGCTATCAAAATTAAGAGGCGGGTTAAGATCAGCAAAGATACCCTCCTCCTGCAGGACAACGCTCGCATTCGCCAGATCAGAAGCACGGGCATGTGGTTATGAAATCACCCCTCTCATCCTTGCACCCACTGACTTTCACCTCTTCCCAGCCATGAAGTTGTTTTTGAAAGAAAAGCGTTTCCCAGATGATGCGGCTTGATTTCTTAAGTCACGTCGTGGTTGGAGGAACGATCTGGTGCGTTTTACAAAAATGGTCTCCAAAGCTGCATAAAACGATGGGAGAAATGCATAACTCCCGGTGGTTCTTATGTAGAGAAAGACTAATATCTTTGCCAAGTTCATTGCTCTACTGCTATGGGAAGTGTGTCAGGGTCATTACTTATTGTACCGCGCTCGTACATATATATATATATATATATATATATATATATATATATATATATTTATATATAAATATATATATATATATTTATATATACATATTTACAGACATGTATATATACATATATGCATACATGTATATATATATATATATATATATATATATATATATATATATATATATATATTTATATGAATAAAAAAGAATGCGAAATGTATAAAAGCTTATAACTTTTCTTTATTCGTTTTCAATTGGTGACGTGCAGGAATACAAAATAATAATATTATGAAAAAAAATTAAAAAACTTTTTTTATAAGTACATATTTTCGGCCGATCCTTCAGTCTTCATCGGTGTAGTGAAAGTATGAGGATGCCAAGATTACTACAGGGTGTGTGAAACTATAATGTATATATATATATATATATATATATATATATATATATATATATACATGGCGATTAAGCTACGCTGAATATTCCGCGTTTCATCCACTCTAGGATACTTCAGGCTTATAGCCTGAAGAATCTTATAGTGGATGAAACGCAGAATATTCAGTGTAGCTTAATCGCCATATATATTTTATAACCTACTAACTAGCTCTACCTACGTAGTGAGCACTTTTGAAGTAAATACTTAGAGTTTACGCATAAACCTATACTTCCGTATATTAATATTATGTGAGTAAATCAAGTATATATATATATATATATATATATATATATATATATATATATATATATATATATATATATAGCAAACTGCCCATCATTGCTTGCTCGTAAAACACGTATTAATAATATATTTTTACTAATGCAGTATTCTTATTTATTAAAAATGTACCGTAACATAACATTAAATTCGTTAAAAATGAAGTAAAAACAAGAAACTGATACAGGTTAATGCGAGTATTTTCTCGTTTTTTTCTAAACTTTTTACGTCTTGTAAGTAAAAAAAAAAAAAACAATCGAGCAAAGATCGAAACAAAAACATAAGTACAGTGAGTCAAGTACGATACTTTAAGCCAGCTTAAGACGGTCTTTGCAAAGTGTTTTCTAACTTACTTATTCTTAACATAATAAAGCTGTCATATTTCACTGCTGTGCATGAGCCTTCATAAAACAGTTGGAAAGGAGATAATAATCCGATGATTCCCAAGTACCATTTTTTTTCATTTTGACTTCTTAGTAGCCTGGTTTCCAGATAAACACTGATAAAAAATGTCCACATGTCTGAATACACTATATACGAAATTTCAAAAGTTTAGACTAAGAATTCGTTGAGTATATAGTTTGAGAAGTATTCTCTCACACGTTTACACACACAAACTCACACACATACACACACAAACTCATACACACACACCCATATATATATATATATATATATATATATATATATATATATATATATAAATGCGAGTTGAGAACAATTTTTCCTACTTAATGGGAAGCAGCATATATATGGTTTTTAAAATATAATTACTCACTGGCACGTGTTTCGTCGCATATGACTCATCAGAGTTGCCAAATCTAGCGAGATTCATAATAGGGACCTCGTTGAAAGAAGCTTACACTCTTACCACTGATCCACCTCTCAAAAAAAATAACATCTACGTAAATCGCAATATATCCAAAGATTTGTGCGAGGTGGTCGAGTCCTAAGAGTTTAGGCCTCTTACCATGTGGCCCCTATTTCGAATCTCGCTAGATTCAGCCACTCTGATGAGTCGTAGATTACAAAACACGTGTAAATGGATAATCATATTTAAAACTATATATATATATATATATATATATATATATATATATATATATATATATATCATTCTCTATTTTAAAATGATTCTTACTCAGACCGCAAAAGATTATTTCCTTTCCGTGTTGAAGTTTCTATCTTTCTTCAATATCGTTCCTGCAAAATTATATATCGAACTAATTTTGCCCCTTGACCTAATATCGCGTATTGCCAAAGGTGTGGCTGACCGTTAAAACTTTGGCGAACCCAGAGGAATAAACGTGCTTACAATGTTATCTAATTTTCTCAATAAAGTAGTTTCCTATTCTGAAGTGTTATTTCCCTCTAGAATACGAAAGATTCACAAAGTTTCTTTTCTGTTTCTTTTCTTTTTCTTACTGTTGGCTTAAAATAATAGAATTTCACATCGTGCAACATGAATATCTATTTATATAGACAGGTTTTACTAAATCCAGGCCTTCTCTGTCCTGTCACACCTTTAGGGTATTGCTAAATCAATCTAAAATGAGCATCGTGAAATAGGGTTGGCCAATAATTTGTACAAGATAGAAAAAAATGATAATATAAAAAGCTAACGAAAATGTTAAAAGAATTCCCTAGACTGGTATAAGGACGTTACAATATAAACCTTCAATGAAAACTGTTTAACGAGGGAAACTGTATACAAATGTTACATTGGGATCGATTTCTTTTACCAAATCATCTGATATGTAAAGACATAGAAATATTCGGAGAAAAGATTAACAGAATAAAAAGCAAAAAAAAATTAATAAACTGTGTTGAAACAGTAACTGGGATTAATCAAAATAAAGATACCTTATTTTGCTATGAAAGGAGTGTATTTGTTTACCCAGTCGTAGGTATTTATTTTCAGAGTGAAACAGTAAAATTGTTGCCCTATAATAGACGGTTGATTGCATTTCCGTTTGATGTAAATCGGTTTTTGTTTTGTTTTTTTCTTCTTTGTGGACCGTTTACTACTTGACCAATTATATACAAATAGCAAGACGGGCAAGGGCCTTCTATTATGTCTAAAAGTGACACAACGGTCGAGATCGGAGATGCGTCCGTGTAAAACTCAAGATCCCTATTAATCCAAGTTATAAAAGGACTCTTTCCATCTCCCTCAAAATGCAAATGCTGAGAGTTCAACATAACGGACGACACTTCCCGACAACAGTTATGGTCTTTGGTGGAGTTTCAAGTGCTGGTCACATCATGCCACCTCACATCTTCGAAGTCGGGTTGCAAGTCAATACCAACGTGTTCCACGATGTGTTGAGGAGTGCGGTGAGCCCATGGTGCAATCAGGTGACCGCTGGCAGATTCTGAATCGACGCCAGCCTACAAGTCAAAAGAGGGCCAGGCTTGGCTTTAGAAGCAGTGACACGCTCTTGACCCTTCTCTCACTGGCACTCCTCTTACCCCGATCTTAATCCACGAGACTACTTCTTATCGTCATACGTCGAGAACAGCACCAGCATGACCTTCCTCAACACCAAAGCCAGCCTGACTGTCACCATCCGCCCAGTTTCCGCCGAGCTTCCACCGGCACATGTATAAAATGCATGCTCTTAGTTTTGGACTTGTATTGAGGCGGTGATTGAAACGGAAGGCGGTTATATTGAATAAATGTAGGCTCTACTACATAATCTAGTTACCTGAATTGATTTTCTTTTAAATAAATTTTAAAATAAATCTGAATGGGATTTTATCGGTGCACCATGTACTATATTGTTATCTAAATAGATGCAGCAGCCAAAAAACCATTCCTAAAACCATAAGTTTAAATTGGGCGAAACTGAATGCATGAATCTGATAGGAATTAAGGAAGCGTGTAGACATTGAGCTCAAGAAGAAATAGAAAAATGATACAGAATAAAACGTCGGATTAAAGAAGAAAGTTCCATTATTGCCAAAGTAAACACTTTTATACAATCTAAAATAAGAAGCATATTTGGTAAGTTTCAGTACCGCACAGGCAGAAAGGCTCAATCTATAAAATCAAATGTATAATCATTTAGAAGGCACGGGCACATTCGAAATGAATGTTTCTGCGTAGAGCACAATTGACCCGATATATATATATACATATATATGTATATATATATATATATATATATATATATATATATATAGTCATCCATATACAATACTGTTTCGCTGTATCACAGCTCATCAATGCGGTTAGGCATGCAACTACTTCAAGCCAAGATCGAAACCCGACCGACCGTACGGCAGTCAAGCCTTTTAACCATCATGCTAATCGGCGGCTGCTGTTCAAGTAGTGAATTAACGATGTTTTGACATCGTCCGAAATACATAAACTCGATTTGTTTACACAAAGCGCATCGCTTAATACGCTAATGGTAATTTGTGTATCACTTCTCAATATCACACAGTACTGTTCAGCTGTATCACAGCATATATATATATATATATATATATATATATATAGAGAGAGAGAGAGAGAGAGAGAGAGAGAGAGAGACTTATATGTAATTATACTGAGTTTGTGAAATTCAGTAAATTTTCATATACCAATGAGTTTTAAGCCCAAAATAGTTGACTTAAAGAGTAAGCTACAAAATTATAAACTTTTATAATTGAACATTAATATACTGTGTAAGCAAAAACAAAACTTCAAAGCAAGATGTTGGTGGCAACAAAAAGTGTATTTCCATTTACGTTACAATTGTTTCCATCTCTATTTCGACGAGTTCAAGCATTATGTTGTTTGAAAATTTTCAAAACCAGCATTTCTTCAGACTTTATGAATAAGCACTCTTCTGGCAATGGAGCAGTTTTTTTGAAGAGAAGAATGGAAGGGGAATCCCTAGCTAGAAAGGCATGCGAGAAACATGTACCTTTGTTGTGGTTACGAAAAATTCCATTTAAATATTAATATATCGCTTAATTTTCGTATCCTTATTTAAGAGCAGATTCATGACAAGTTGCTACAAGAATTTTTTAATTATATTTTTTATTGTATATCCCATTCGTTGGGTTCCTAAATTAGATGTTGTTAATTCCTTTTTATCCAATACTTAATTTTTAAAATTATTAAAATTTAGGTTTCGGGCGTAACAACCTTGCAAAAATGTTACGGTTAGTTTTAGTTTCGTATTAGTGGCAGGTAATGTTTATAGATTATCGTTATATTTGTGCTCGGATTTAAGACCCTTTTAGTTTCAATGTTTAATTGAATACAAGCGTAAATAAAATGGGTGTATTAAAGATATATATAAATAATCCTCGTATAATATTATGGGTGAAGTATTCTAATCAATTTATTGTTATTTAATGCTTTAAGATTCATTGTTATTGTACTTGAAACATGTTTTCATATCGTTAAGTAGGATAAAATGCAGGGAGATAATCCAATTATATTGTTAAGTATTGTTAGTTAATTTTGTTTTAAATTGGGTCGATTTGTACCCTATAATGGGCAAAGGAAGGTAATTCAGGCCGTTTGGTGTTTTTGGTTTATTGAAGGCGTCTATGATTTAATAATTAATTTAATAATTGATTTAACTTAATCAGACAAATCCAGAACTTGATACGATGGCTTACTTAACTAATTAAGTATATATATTTTGTTTTGATCTCAAAGAATGGTCTTAACCCATGGGTTTAACCCGCCTCTGTTACTAATCACTTAATTCATGCGTTGTACTTTTGGGTGTCTAAATAAATAAAATATATATATCCTCTTGTTATTATTCTGACAGCAAAACCACCCATGGTTACAAGTGTGTCTATTCCTGCATTTAAGTCAACGCATGAATAAAGTGATTAGTAACAGAGGCGGGTAAAACCCATGGGCTAAGACTATTCTTCGAGATCAAAACAATATATATATATATATTTAAATAAGGGGGTAGTCACCAACAATGTGTATTTTTTAACATTATTTCATTATTCCGTGTCTTGGTTTTTCATTGAGAATTATGTTTAGATCATTGTAATGATGTTTTTAAATCATTGAAATTGTTTTTACGCGTTTCAGACGTTCTGTGAAGCGTCCTCGTCAAAAATTATTTTCAAATGTGTTGGAGATGTAAAAATGACATTTTCGTAGTTAATTTGAAGTGTTTCCAAGGGGTGGAGGCGTGAAAGTGTTTATAATTCATTGGGATGACCAATTTTTATGACTCTTTTATTACGCTTGCAGGGGGGGGGCGATGACCTCGGCTGTAGTCACACTCGTGTAGTGCCTCTCACTTTCTATTTCTTCTTGTGTTTTTTCCTTTTCCTTTTGGGCAGGGTGTGTGTGTGTTTTCTTTTATTGGTTTGAGAATGTGTGTACTGTTTTATAGTATTATGATATTATTTGCTTCCCTAGGAAGGTGACTGTGATACAAGGTCGTTACTAATGTGTATGTGTGAGGAGGGGGATCAGCTCTTCTGAAATAAGGGTAGGGGTGCTTTCATTCTATTTTGATATTTATTTTTTGGATTCTTGGATTTTAGTATTGTGATTTTTCGTTTCAGTCTTTTCAGGTGTTCTTTATAATATGTTTTAGATAGAGGGGTATATTTAAAAATATGTATAGGGGATTTTTTAATGTTTCTATTTATTTGTCTCCCCATGTGGGTATGCCCAGGATCGGTTCCTAGTGTGGGGAAGATTTTGTTCCCCAGACGGGGGGGGCAATTGGAGGAGGTATAGGTATGGGAGGGGATGATAGAAGGGATGATAGTTGTCTCAGTAATGAGGGGGTTCTCTTCCACTGACTGAGGAGGGAGCGAGGTGTTGGAACAGATATTATACTATGGTTCTAGGTGTTTCCTAGTGTTGTTGGTTTCGAGGTTAAATAGGTTTGGTATTGTTCAGTGTGTTGTATTAGAGATAGGGGTGTTATGTCTGTGTGTGGTTGTATGCGCGCGCGTATATGTGTTTTAATGTGTCGGTTGTGATTTATGTGAGGCTGTGTATATTTATATGTATATGGATGTGCATGCGAGTGTGTCTTGCATTTCATGTTTTTGTGTGTTGATATTAAGCTCTGTTCAGTTCAGGAGTGAATCTGGTGATGAAATTTTTTTCCTGTGCAAGTAAATAAAAATAATTGTCTGTTTGGAAGATTGACATTATTTTGAAGCTGTTTCCACTGCATGTGTGTACGTGTTTTGAAACATAGAGGTATCTGCTATCTGCAATTTTGATGTTGCTCTTATGTAAGGCCACTCTATTGCTGAAATTTTTGGTGGCGCCTATGTAGGATTTGTTGCATGCTGTGTATCTTAGTGCATATACTACATTTCTGGAGGTGCAATTTAGATCCTTTTTATTTTGAATGTTTGTGCTGGGTTTTTGAATGTGTATGTGTTACCTTCTATTATTATGTCACATACTCCACATCGCGGTTTGTTGCATTTTGTAACCCCTTTTGTAGTGTGTGGGACGAGTTTTGAGGAAGTTAGGATGTGTTTTAAGTGTTTGGGTTGGCGTTTGCTTTTTATTGTTTTTGTTGTTTGAAATATGTTGTTTAGTTTGTCGTTCTGATTGAGGAGAATAAGGTTTTTTTATCTGTGTGAATAGTTCTGGGTTGTTTGTGTTGTGTGCAGAGACGTATGCTAAAATTTTGGGTTCTTACTTGGTCTATTGGAATTTTTTCAGCCAGTTCAATACCTTTCTGTATTAGTAGTAGTGGGTATCCTTTTTTCCGCAGTGTTATTTGTAGTTCATTCAGTCTAGTTGAACGGAGGTGTTTGTCTGTTACTATGGTGCAGACTCTACGTGCTGTGGAGTAGGGTATTGATTTTAGACAGTTTTTAGGATGGTGGCTTTTGAAGTGGAGGTATTGTTGAGTGTCTGTGAGTTTGTGGTAGATGTATGTGATTATGTTGTTGTTTTTGATTGTTACTAGGATGTCAAGGAAAGTTAGTTCTGTGGGGCTTTGTTCTAATGTGAAGTTTATTTTTGGGTGTAGATTTTGCAGCAAAGTGTGGAGTTCTTTGATATCCCCCATGAGGTTCTCCAGAGGATAAATCAGTCGTCTAGGTATCTTTTCCAAGATTTTATGGAGAGTGTTTTTATATTGTGCTCGTACTTTTGCTCTATCCTTTCATAAAGGGTCTCTTCTAGGAAGGCGAGTGTAAGGGTAGCATATGTCGGTGCCATTTTAGTACCCATTGCTGTGCCTAGTATTTGGATGTAGTTGTCTTTATTGAATTGGAAGGAGTTGTTATTGAGGATTATGTCGATGCTATCAATCACGAATTGTTTATTGGATCTGGGATGTACAGTCTGTGTATGTTTGTCAATCAAATATGTGATAGCTTCTTTTCCTAGATTGTGTGGGATATTGCTATATAGGCTGCTAACGTCGAATGCGGCTAGTATTGTCCCATCGTCTACTGTTTGTGGTAGGGAGCTAAGGAAGTGTGTGTCATCTCTTACAAAACTTCTGACTAGATTGGTGAAGGGCTGTAATAGTATATCTATTAGGTTGCTAAGTCTGCTTGTTGGGCATGATGGTCCTGCTACTATGGGTCTGAATGTGAGGTCGTTGGGGTTTGGGGTGCTTATGTACTCCGACTTTTGTATGTGGAGGGCATGTCTTACCTGGTTAGATTTGTGTATTTTGGGTAGCCCGTAGAAGATGTTTGTTTTTGTTGTGAAGTTTGTAAGGAAGTCTTTTTCTTTTTTAGTTAATGTATGTTGTGCAGAGTTTTGTTATTTTAGAAATGGTTGTGTCGTCTATGTTGTAATACTTTTCGTTCCTTAGTAATTCTAAAATGTTTGTTTTATAGAAGTTCTTATTCATTATAACCACTGCACTACCTTTGTCTGCTTCCTTTATAACTAAGTTGTTATTGTGTTGGATTTTTTTTAAGTGCTTGATTTTGTTTTTATGTCAGATTACTGGTGGGGTTTTGTTTTTGTTGGGGGTTGAGATTCCAGAGCCTTTCAAAGAAGGTGTTTAGTTCTTTTGTGTTGTTATGTTTGTTGGGGAAGTATGCTGATTTGTTTTCACTAGAGAGTCGTCTGTTGTGCTATCACTGTCATTTAGTATATCTATGAGTCTAAATTTGCGTTCAAATAATGGAAATCATTTAAGTAATATTTAACGTGATCGAAAACGAAAAGGATCAATCTCTACTGCTATAAAATTGTTTTGTCTATGTATATTCATATTAAAAAAAAACTATTTTCTATTTTAAACAGAAATATACGTCTTATATATAGGTCTAAATAATTTAGATATTTTTAAACACTCGTTTTTATTAATTCCTTATTAGTTTTTTCGGTTTTCTTATGAGATGAAAATCTTTACGTAACTATTATGAGCAATTATATTCAGGCAGATATTCTACATGATTTATACTTGCGTAATAGTTGTGTAAAAATATTATAGTAAACACACACGTTTTCTTTTATATTTTCGTATTCGTATATATATATATATATATATATATATATATATATATATATATATTTCTTTAATAAGTCAGTTTTTTGGTCTCCAGACATGAAACTTAATATATAGGAATTCGAACCCATGCGAAACTTAGTATTAAGGCTTTATCTAGGGAAAATCGGTACAAAAGTGTGAAAACTTAAGAAATGTATTTGTGACGGTCGAACGACGACATTACGTATATGAATGCGTAACGTAATAGGTTTAGGTGTATCTTTTAATTTTTAGCCTTGCAGAAAACATGTTCTCATAGCTCAGACATTTACGACATGAGAAACATTAATTTACGCACCAATATATTATTAACCAGCAATATTGGTTATTACAGGCTGACAACAAAAAAACAAAAGCAAAAGCTAAATGGAGGCCATCAAGAACATATGCTGTAGAACGAAGAAAAACAGGCCAAAAGCCCTAGTGTTTTGATGTGATGTTTTAAATATAATAAACTAGTTATGACCAAAGTGTCATTTCATTCGGACAAACCACTAAGACACGGGGCCTAGTTAGAGTTGGGTCTCTTTTTGGGGGGTCATGAACAAATACTTTTTGTTATAACAGTAAACACACACACACATTATTCAGAGCTCATATCATAAGAATGGCTCAACAAATTCTTTTTCTTTTGGATTTGTTCAAAAGATTTAAACATTGAAGTGTTTTGCAGTATGCGTCGCGCGCATTCGACGACATAGAATAATAAAAATTGATACCGAGGTGATTAATTTACAATCGTAAAACGAATAAAAACACATTTATACATTTTTTTTTAAGTAGGCATTATTTTTAGTGGAAAATGTATAAGACCATGTGTGTTGTACCCGTGCCTTTGTTGATCTCTTCGATCTTGGGTGGATTGGGAGTTACATATTTTATTTTAGGTGATTGTACCGTTCGTTTGATCATGATTTTTGCAAAGTTTAGGTTACATTTAAAAACTGTATTGGTCGCAGTAGTTCTACTATTACCGAGTCGGTTAGCTTGTGTGACAAAACTCGGAACAGTGCTGCGGGCTACGAGAAAAAGAAAACAGAAAGAGATATATAGAAAAAGTTAATATCGCCACCTATGAGTTGAAACATGCCACTGTTGGAAATAAGGGGCGATAAAAGTATGGGTCTTGATCTGTAACTGTTGAGTGTTATGTCCGTGTGTTCGCTATATGCGAAACTGCAGATGATTGTGTCTGCAATATAATAAGCTAACGTGTCCAACGTTCTTCTACACATGATATTTACTTTCGCTTTTGTTTATTTTTTAAGTGCCCATGCTTTATTCTACATTTTTCTTATTCTTCTTTAAGCCTTGAGTTTCGTTTTATTTTTGCTGACTTGTACTTTCCCTTATTATCTTCTTGATTACGCTGTTTGTTTGTTTTTATTTCTATTCATTATTTATTACTTGTTCCTTTTCTTTATTTTACTTATTTTCCATTTATTTCATTTACTACTGTTATTTATTTTCTGTTTCACTTTCTCTTCGGTATTTCCCTTCTAGTTTCCTGCTAGGAATGAATGTGTATTGACTTGGCAGAGTTCCAATTGTAAACATCGCTAAACCGGCTGCGATATGTTTGAAAAATGGCGGAAATTTACATCTATCAAAATCAGATATCCCCTTTCAATACTCCAGAGAGCAGCCATGTAAGAACCTGGCCATCATCAATTGCCTACTTGTTACACAAAGTCCCTAAACATCAATAAAGTCAAGCAATTAATTACTAGACGGGTAAACCACGTACGATGTATGACACAATAAACCATTACCATTATCGAAATGACATATATGTAAGTCCCTAAAAGAGCTATCATCTATTTTTCAGCGGTAAAAACTGGAGAACTTGTTAAGCATCCCAACAATATTTTTACTCTATTATTTAATTGGAATTCATTATTGAGATGAGTATTATTTATTCATTTATTAACTGCGGACTATTATTCTCATCTTTTATTAGTTGTTTGACGACGTTTCCGCCAACTAGTCGTCTGCCCGTCGTCAGTTGGTAACCGCGACGGGATAGGAACTCTGAATCTTCTGACTGCATCCACTGCATTACTGCCTTCCGTAGTTGTTGTCGTCTCACCACGTTTTGGCCAAGTAAACCTTCGGGGACCGTGGTGAAGTTGATAGAGACGTTGAATCGCTACGGTTCCAGGTGATAACTGTCTGAAGATAGCGGTTTCAAGCCTGCCCAAAGCCAGCCAGAGGCTCACTTGGCCAAAACGTAGTGAGACGACGACAACAACTACGGAAGGCAGTGAATGCAGTAGGAGATTCAGAGTTCCTATCCCGTCGCTGTCACCAACTGACGAAGGGCAGAGGAATAGTTTTTCTTTTTTTTTTTTACACAGTGATCACTACTTATCAAGGCCTGGAAGCCACTCAGGGATAAGGGTTATTGCAAGTAAGTGTGGAGATTTGATGAAGTGTTTAATTAAGGGGGCGGTTCATTAGGAATTTGTTAACATTGGACTTGAAGACATCCAAGTTGTAGTCCGGAGGGAAGCAGGCAGACGGAACAGAGTTCCACAGGCGTGCAGTTCTAAGAAAGAAGCTTTGTTCATGGAATCCGCGTTTTGATTTAGACACAGATATAGAATGGGGGAAATTTTTCACAGTGGATTCAGCTAGACGGGTGTTTTTCGTGAAAGATTGGCGAGGGGGGGACCAGAGATTGGAGTTCAGACGAGCACCTGCCATGGAAATAACGATAAAACAAGGATGGGCTCGCAACGTCTTTTCTGTGGGAGAGAGGTTGCAGGGTAGAGAAAAGGTTGGCCGAAACGCCGTGACACAACTAAGAAAAGATGAAGATAATAGTTTTGCTTGGAACATGGCGTCAACCGCCGGCTTTTGCCGAGCGTCGCTAATTATTAAAGCATAACAACGCTACGCAAGGAAAATACTGAATAAAACATTTAAATATAATAAAATCACGAGAAAAAAATATGACAGAAATAAAATAGAAACTGCGAATTACCGTAAGAATTTCTGTTTTATCCTTGTATAAAAAAAATAATACAAAAAAATCAACAAATATTTTTCCCCAACAATTTGCTTTTTGATCAAACAAGATTGGCCAACACTTATGAGGAAACTACTTTTTATTTGTTATATTTTTTTAACTAAGTTTATAATAGAGACATTTTAAGTGTGTTTTTTTAAGTTTTATTATTTTTGAATTATTCTTTTTTTGTTGTCACTAATGTAAAGTGAACTTTATTGTTGTTTCTTTTCGTATTTTTTTTTCACCTACTACTGGGCATGACAACCGATTTTTTTTTAAATTAGATTAAATTTACACAGCCGGAATATTTCTTTAGGATCAGGTAAACCTTTCTACGTTCGTATCAGGCAATGCTAAATGGGTTGAGAAGAGACAGCGGATGTGGAAGAACTTCTACAATCCAAACTGGTAGATTTTCGATATATGGTTTAAGACAAAAGATAAAAGGATCATTACTATTTTTTTTTATCTTCGCACAAACACGAAATAATAACTGTTGAAGAATTTTCGGCTGGTCCCGTTGATTTTTCTTATTCTAGTATTTTCTCCAAAGATCGTTCGCTTCTTTGCCGCGCATTGATCGGCATCCTACGTCAGATTACAATGAAATCCGTGCGCAGGCCGGCATGTTATATGCAAAGGTCTGGTTAAAATTCTGCACGAGTATTCAACAAAAAACTGTTTTTATCACAACAAGTAGATACAGATGAACACAGATGAAATAAACAAAGGTTAGAGATTAAATAATGGGAACAGAAAAGTGACTTTTTTGTTAACTTTCGACAGCCTTGTAACTCTCGCTTTGTTTAATTTGTTTAATTCGCATAACCAATGTTTTTGACAAACGTGGAAATAATCAGTTTTACTTAGTTGAAATCCATCTACCTAACACTTGTCTTAATTTTTTTCAATAAAATTAGTATTTTATCTTGGCGCATTACATTAACCGGTTACATGGTTTGTCTGACGCAATTTTAATAAAAAAAAACAAATATAATACATTCTCAAGTAATCGTAATTATAATCCAATCTATTAATATAAAATGATTATTAACTTATTAAAAATCTTGTTAAAAGTTATTTTTAAACAAATAAAGAATTGGGTCATATTTTTACTTAATAAGTAATTCTACTCTAGCATAAAATCTAGAACAGAATATAATAAACTATAGAAACAACTGATGAGATTTTTAACAAAATAATCTGGCCCCATCAGGAAGAAATCCAGACTCTCCTAGACCAAGTGAACTCAATAAGACCATCGATACAGTTCACAATTGAGAAAGAAAAAGATAACCAACTGGCCTTCCTTGATATACTCATATCACGCACAGAGCATGGGTTTAAGACATCCGTATATCGCAAGCCTACCTTCACCGGACAATACCTAAATTTCAACTCCCATCACCTATACAGTATCAAACATGGAATCGCACGCTGTTTACAACATCGAACAGAGACAATAAGTAGCGACACCATTACTTACCACCAAGAAATGGTCAGGTTGAAGAATACCCTCCGTCGTAACAACTACCCCGATAGCATACTATCCACCAGACGTGTTAATAGTATAAGAGAGGAGAATGAAACCCAAAAACCTCCAACGGTCTGCCTACCATGCATACGAGGCATCTCCGAAAAGATTCAGAGGATATGTGCCCCCTACAAACTCAGGACGGAATTCAAGAGCGAGTCAACACTCAGACGACACCTGGTACGAGTGAAGCCCCGCATGGAGGAGAACATGACCAAAAACTGCATATATTCCATCCCATGCAGTTGCAGAAAGGTTTACAGGGTGAAACATGCCGCCCCCTTAAAGTAAGGGAGAACACCGAAAAGCGGTAACTAAAGGGGAGACTGAAAAATCGGGTATAGCCAACCATGTCTGGATGGAGAGGGGGGACCATCGCCCCCTATGGGATGAAGTAAAAATAATGAACAGAGAGACCCACTGGAAAGTGAGAAAACTCAAAGGAACAGCTCACATGCTCGGACATAACAACCTACTGAGCAAACCAAGCATAGAGCTGAATGTAATTTGGACACCTCTGATAGAGAGAGAAAACCTTGAATAACAACATAGGTTTAACATTAACAAAAACCAACTAAAAATTGTCCTAGTGACATATGGCCGAGGGTCGTAGACGTTATATCAAAGTTTACAGTTACCCAAAGGTGCTGAGCTCAATCCTGAAAGAAGGCAGTGAAAAAGTAACATTCAAAACAGAGTATCAGCAACTATGTCCCAAAGCCTAGCTGGAGTTCGAACACGGTACTCCCGTAATTATAATAAAGGGTTGGGTTCGAGACTGTTAACACACGGTTCCCCAGTTCGATACAAAACACCTGCCGAATGCAAGAGGGCAAAACGACCGAAAGGTTGTGACAATAACAACCAAGATGAGGAAATCAGTCCGACAATCTAAATCTCAATCCAAATAATCATAATCTCAGAATTTTATGTAAGGATTTGTATTTTTTTTTCTCATTTTTTCTCATTATATTTACAAATGTCTGCGATATGGGATCATATCTGATGGAAGGTGCACGACTGATATTCAAAGTCATAGCCGCAGCCAAAGTCACCTTCAAGAGATTGTAATCAGTCATGACCAACAGAAACATTAAATTAGACACCAAATGTTGACTAATCCTAACGTATATATGATCTGTCATATTATACGGTTTTGAGTGCTGGACAATCACCAACAGCAGGAGGAGATGACAAAAGGCAACTGGATCTTGGTTTCTTATTAGAAAGAAAAACACAGGAGATATTAGGAATGGCAAACACAGAAATAAGAAATGTCTTCAATAAGAAAGTACGAAAAAGACAAATGAGGTTTATGGGCTCAGAAAAGGCGAAATAGACCAGATAAGTTTGAAGGTCGTGGATAGAAGAGGGCGACAGCCAGAAACATATGTTGACAGTCTGAATTCCTGGATGACATAAAAAACATATGAGCAACAATTAATTAATGAATACCTCCTCGAAAGAGGTAGGGAGAGTGACAGAGAAAAGATATATATATATATATATATATATATATATATATATATATATATATATATATATATATAAAGAGCCATAGCCGTCAATGCCTGTTCCGAGCAGGACACCATTGATTATGATGATGATGATGATGATGATATTTAACTCGAGAAAATACTCTATTTTACGGAACAATTTACTATAAACAATATTATACACACAAAAAAAAACGATTTAGTCATGTATACCAGGTTAACATGTCTTCGTATGTCATCTCAATTATGTCGGGGTCATCAGTTTATGTATTCCTATTTCCAGTTCAAAATAGTTGTATATAAGGCGAAAACCATATAGGCTTGTCGGTTTATTTCCTCCTCCAACTTTATTTTGCACTTTTTATTTATTTGTTAATGTGTTCGTTCTTCGGTTTGATTGATTGAAAAGGAGGAAAGTAAAACAGAAAGGAAAGAGATGATTTTTTTTATCTGGTTAATTCATGATAAATTGTTTTTTTTTTGTTCCTGTAATAGTAGCAGTAGGAGTAGTAATAGTAGTAGTAGTAGTAGTGTTTATAGTAACCCGCTAAAAACGTATATGCAGGATGTGTTGTGGATTTGTTTTTACAAAAGAGAATACACTTTAAAATTAAAGAGTTATCAAGAGGATAATACATAGCCGGAATGAAGATAACAAAACTAAACATGTGTGCAGACACTTTTCTTGTGATAGACATATATTAAGTTGGACCTGCTGCAATTAAAAGAAAATCATATGTAATATAAATTTCACCTGTCTGTTTAAATGTATGTATGTATGTATGTATGTATGCATGTTTGCCCTTCTAGGAGAAGCAAATCTCTGAGTTAAAAAAAACATAAAGGGGAAGACCAGTACCCGCATTAAGCTGGTCTGCAGTTTAATCTGTTGCTGGCTATCTTGCTCTTGCTTGTTGCTCGATCTCAACATTTTGAACCGAGAGAGAGACTTAGCTGTCGTACAAAGCTAAGACTCTGTAACATCATCTTTGTATAGATACTCCCTCAGACGTTTGGGCTCATGGATTTTAAATGTCTGAGGGAGTGGCACTCGTCTGGCAAGACGTTGCAATCATCATGTCTGCCTAAAACTTTCGTCAGATAGGACGGATTTGCACGAGATTGGCATTGTATTTTAGCTCGAACCTTCGGACGACAACATACATTCCTTCGCCCTCAACTGGACAGTTTTCTACTAGGAGGGATAGCTTTATTCGCCAATATTTTCGAGGGTCATACCCTCTTTTCGATTGACTAGCCTTAATTTAAACCTTCACCACTTCTTTTTTGCGATGAACGCAACGGCAAAGATGTTACATTTTTTTTTCCTGTTTTTTCCTCCCTCAGGGTATGGGTTCGAGCCTACCTGCTACTACCACTTTATTTTTTTTATTTTTTGCTCTACAGACATCTACAAATACCCGGGGAACGCAGCGCACCCAGCTTAGCATCATAAATAGTCGAAATTAGAAACTGAAACACTTTGCTGGCAGAAAGGTAGAAGACACAATACTATTCAAAGTTAGTAATATTAATTATTAATACATGTGTGTTTAAATCGTATAGAACTGAGTACTATTTTATCGATTAATTATAGCAGTTAATATATTAAAGCTGTAGTACGATGTGGTCTAATATAAAAACCAATTAGTATTATTTGCTCAGTTTAATTTTACTAAATTATGAGAAATGTAAGTGAACCATGAATTTCATATTTGGGTTTCTCAAGCTTTGATAGGTTTTATAGGCACCTCTAGAAAACATCGTAAAAATATTTTCTTGAATATAGAAAACATTTTATTGGCAGAAGAAAAATGACCTTGTCTCTTGGGTCAATCATATAACATATGATACAGGAAATGTTAGGCGATCTGAAAGAAAAAAAAATTTATAGAACCATGTGAATGACTATAAATCCTGAATGGAAATGAAATGGCCTCAGTAAAAATATACAGAAACCAGATATTATAACTTGACATATTTTCAATGCTATCCACAAATATTTAAATAGTCAAAAATTAAGTAAAATACAATTACTTCATTGTAATCAATGCCAGTAAGATTAACGTGGGCGAATCCCAGGGCAAGGAAGATGGAAAAAGCAAATCGTCGTTATTCTTGCCAAGCGAACGAGATGTCCAATTTTAAAGACGTTTCCTATAACCTCACATGTTTGAGTATTTTCCAATACGTTAACAGACGAGAGATCGGGGCCGTACTGATACTAGTTGGGGGGGTGCAACCAAATGCTTTGTAAAACTATTTCAGTAAGAAACAGAGCAAGAGTAGGCATTATGCAGAAGCTGTCTAGAACAGTGTCGAGTGTGATTGAGTCAGATGGTCAGTATCATGCTTCGTCATACATACCGACTCTGCATTCACAAAATATACTATTACTAGAATGTTTAGCGTGATAAAACGGACACATACGATATCCCTTTTTTTATATATCGGGATCCTACTCCAGTTAACTAGTATTGATTTTGGCGATAGTCACACTAGTTCATCTCAGGATAATCTGGCAGCAAAAAAAAACAAAACAATCTCAACTGTAGATCGCGTGATTGAAGTGCAGGTCAACGTATCACTCTCTAGATTAAATGCTCTCGAACAATACATTTAGATGTGGGCAAGTGTCCGGTCGAGAAACAAAGTTCTAACTCAGCCTTTCGTTATGAGCAATACAGACAGGATGTATCCGACACTGTTGAGAAATCTATACCAATGCTGCTTTCAGAGCTTGCAAGGGCCGCCTATCCTATCCTTTATGGGTCAATAAAATTGAGTAATTAATAATTAGTTAATTATTAATATTGGTGTTTCTTATAAACGTATAAACTCTCCCTCTCTTCCCCTCTCTCTCTCTTTTTTTTTCTCTCTCTCTCTCTTTATAAATACATAAATAAATAAAAGGTTAGAAACTCATTAAGTCTCAATTATGCTGATGTATGAGTAAGATGTTCGTCTACCTAATCAGACGAAAATCAACAATAAAAAATCACTGGTCGACAAAATGCAAACATGAAAGTGCTAGCATAAACCATAAAAATAGACTAGGAATAAGAAACAACACGTATGCACACCCTGTGCATTGTGTGTATAAAATACTTAAAATTGTTTGAATAAGTTCGCTGATCGCTCACGCGCGATAATACATGTGCGTCCTACGCGTTGAGGTAAAGGATTTCATGCGATGCTTTGTTTAACGTGAATATGTTGCACGTTGATTTGTAATTTTTTTTTTTACGAACCGTTTAGAGTAAATGTAAAAGGTTGGTGCCTAGTACACACCAATCAGTATTAATCGCTAACTGTGCATCGAGGAGGTACCATAAGAAATAGCTGCACATAATTATAACGAAAGTCCATGTAAAGTTTCAGCTAGATCAGCCCAATCATTTCCTAAGAATAAAAAAAATGGATGAACAGACTGAAAAAACTGCAACAGATCCCCTGACTCTTGTAGAAGCAGCAGCTGCATAACGCATGCGAAAATAACTGAGTCGGTGTGCTATGGGACGTCACAGCGGAGGAAAAGAAAACGCAAGGATAAAATGAAACACGTGGCCGGAAAGAGGGTGGGAAATACGTGTTTCTGCGTTCTGGGGGGAGTCAGTGTAGAGAAAATCACACGCGATAAAGGGGGGTGTTCGAGACATGCCGGGAAAATAACTGAAATATAAAGAATAAATACATTTCATTTAAAACTGTCCAGTACCTTTGCAAGACTGTTATCTACAACGCGTTGGACCGGTAAATTATTCTAGATGCTTATTCTTGACCATGTAAACAACCGTGTAATTTTACAAGACTAAAACAAATCTCTTTTCTATCTATCTATCTATATCTATCTATCTATCTATCTACTTATTTATCTATCTAAAAATATATACATGCAACTTTCTGTGTGAGTTCTTTCATATAGACTCCGAAACGGCTGAACAGATTTTTTTTTATTTACACAACTTAAGTGTATAGAACTGATTTTAGTTAAGTTTTGACTCAGGATACCCCCCCCCGATAATTGCCGATAGACGATAATCGAAACCGTCATTAAAATTTATCTATCATCAGTAAAGCCATGTTTTCCATGTCGTCACCTAGTAAGAATGATAGAACCACAGACCGTGAAAATTCTACCGTGGGTAAGTTCATAGCATGTTTTTTTGCATGACGTGCTGTGTAGTTTTACACTTCGCATGTAAATTTCTTTTTTTTTTTTTAATTAACAACGAAGAATTTTATAAGACTTGAAAATTTACGTGATTTTTTTTTCACGACGTGCTTTTGTAGTTTCAAATCCCGCACCTAAATTTTTTAATGTTGTGTTTTCGTTAACTCGAAAGAAGTTTATATAAAATTATTTTACAAAAAAAAAAAACAATAGGTTCTCTAGAGTGCAATATAGAATCACACATATTTTAAACTAAGTTACTGCGTGGAGGTATGTGAAGCTCCCGGGCAATTTAACTGATTTCGATGACAATAAAAATATAGAAATGTTCGTTGATCAACATTTAATCCCGAGTCTACTTGCTAGTATAATATAGATATGTAATACTTCCCTAGGCATTAATGTGTAGCCTCATGTTTGAATTCATATCTTAATATATACGTATATGTTTCGTTATTTACTACAGATACAATATAAAAGGTTCGTTTGTTTTGGTCGATTTGTTTTACGGCATATCAAATTTTTCGGGTTATTTAATCCTGAATTAAGTCGTTTTGGAAATAGTATTCATGTTGCATCCAGGTATTTTGTAGAAAGTTTTTTTTTTTTTCTTCAAGCTTTTTGTATCTTTTATTGCTCGGTTGTTGTGTTTGGTTTGATTGTTTATAGTGGATTTTATCTTTTTTGTTCTCTGTCCTGTTAAAGATGCATGAGTTGTGCAATGGGAGATGGAAAAGGGTTACAGTATTCATGTTTGGGACATTTTAAGTAAGGAAACCAGTCAGGAAGTGAGAAGGATAGAAAAAGAAAGAAAGGGTGAATAAGAAAGAAGGAAAAGAAAGGAAAAGAAGGGAATAAGAAAGAAAAAGAAAGAGAAGGAAGAGAAGGGAAAGTTGGGTTTTTCTTTTTGTTTTTGGTTTTGCAGAACATAATAAAATTTTGCAAAAGGAAGTAGAAAAACAAAATGCATCAATGTGAGGTACATTTCGTCTCAGATAACCAACATCTTAAAACGGCCTGACCTAGTAACACCAGGGTACAATATAGAGTAGACATATTGTTAATCATGGACACAAACAATTCTTTTCCAAGAAATCGTATTCAATAATGATTATTTCAGACTAAGTATTAAACTGGGAGTGAATAACAAAAAAACCATAGGTTATATGGCGTAAAGAAAAGATGACAACTGTATCTTTATGACTCAGAATACACCAGAAAATGAATCCCCTTTATATGCATTTATTCTCTTGTGCATTGTTATCCTCATCTTCATAGCTGTGATTTGACAATGTTTCGGACAACTCACCCTCTGATTTCCCTCAAGTGATTAACCGCGAAACCACAGAAGAAGACTGAGTCGTGTAATTATTATCCCCAGTAATTATTGCCTTTCATCGCTTTTGAGCATTAATACAATGGCCTACTTGCGTAGGCTTGGCACCTTTATCTTTAGGAAATTCTTATCTCGAATCGTAGAAACTGAGCGCTTCTATACAGTGCTCCATTCTAAAAATCAATATATTTTCATTCATTTAAAAGTTTTAACCATCGTAGATAATAAACTAACATATAGAACGAGGTTGTACGTGACTAGGCTATTTAATTTCTTTATATTTAGTAGTGACGGAACGATTCCAATGTTTTTCCCGATTCCGATACAATTACCGATTCACTACTAAATTCCCGATTACGATACAATAACCAATTCTGATTCTTTATAACGCTTTAAATATTTAACTATAAAAAGTGTTATTTTGTCCCGATTACTGTAAAATCATATCTTAAATGTCGCTATATTTTCTCAAAATAAACATGTTGTGACGGGGTAATCTAGAGATTTTAGTCTTACTGCAAGTTTAAATCAATAACTATTTATTATTTTATTATTACTATAAACAATGGAAGATGTTTCTTAAATGAAAATCAACTAAAAAGGATAATTTAAGGAATCGGTTTTGGCATCGGAAAATAGTCTCCAATTTTCCGATGCCGATACCGATTCCGATACCCCAAAAGGCTTTGAATTTTCGGATTTTTGATTCCGATTCCGATTAATCGTTCGAACACTTATAACTTTTTATATTTAGTTTATCGTCCTTTTCCATTTTCCTGTATTCTTCTTTGCGTGCTTTGCCTTTTTTATTGTTTTTCTTTCGTTCTTTTTTCTTTTACTTTAAAAAAAAATATTTTTTCTTATTTTTCTTTAGCTTTTCAGTTGTTTTTTTTAGTGTTTTTCCTCATATTTTTTATTCTTTGCCCTCTAGTTAATTGCCAACAATGGCTATGAACACTATCTCGTGCAGAAGATCTGGTAACATTAGCACTTGCTCATTACGAGCGGCAGTTAAACGTAAGATATGACTTGTAAATTTAATGCGGATTAATACAGATAAAAAATTAGGTGTTGAACACAAGAGAGATAGCATTTGAGAATGAGACAATCATTGAGTGGTATATATATATATATATATATATATATATATATATATATATATATATATATATATATATGATTGAAAACCCTGCAATATCCGACATCTTTCATATTGAATGCTCAGAGAAAAGCCACACAAATATTTTCCAGAATAAATAATAATAAAAAATCATACACACCAGACCTTTCTCTCATAAACATACATCTTCTTTTACCTACACACACCAATAATACAATAATCTATAACACACTAAACAAACTAAAAACTCCTATCCTACAAACCACATCACTAACCATAAGACATATATTAAAAACCACGAAACATCTCTATAACAAACCAGTTTCCGATGGAGGTATATATATACTATTCCTTGCCATAATTGCCATCATAAATACGTTGGTGAAACTCAGCGTAAATTGGAAAAAAGGCTCAATGAACACAAAAGAGATATAAAAAATAGCAATTCTCTAAGTGCATTATTCTCTCATTCCTTGCAACATAACCACACCTTTGACTTTAAACAAGCAAAAGTAGTTAAATTTATTTCAAATAAACTGCGCCGGAGACTTCTTGAATCTGCGCTTATCGCAATTTCAAGCACTATTAAACAACATGGAGGTTTCTATAACATAGCGCCATTAATAAGTAAACTGTTATTAAAAGAACATTATTTAACTGTGGACACAGGTTAACTTTCGCACACCATTCAAACACCCCCTGTAATAATTAACACATAATCTCAATCAATAAATTACATAAAAAACACTCATTTCATTTCTGTTACAAACTTATATTTGAATTTCAACAGATATATTTTTCCCAATAAGAATATAAACTTGCGTTCATAGTTTTAAAATTAAATTAACGACTATATGACGTCACTAAAATTTCCTTCTCTTTAACAACGCCAGCCCCCCCTCCTTTTTGAATTTCCAACATCAATTTTCCGTTTCTCTGAAATAGAACTGCGTCACACTGTGCACGTGAAACATTTTCAAATATTTTGTACTTGTATATTTTTTGGTTTCTTAATCTCATTCATTCAGAGGAAGTCTCGAAATAAAGACGAAACGTTGATGAACACATAATACGGTTTGTTCCTCTTTATTCTCTCTCTCTCTCTCTCTCTCTCTCTCTCTCTCTCTCTCTATATATATATATATATATATATATATATATATATATATATATATATATATATATATATATATATATATGTGTGTGTGTGTGTGTGTGTGTGTGTGTTAGCACCGAGGTAGAGGTTTAGGCTTCTTATCATGAGGTGCCGCTTTCGAATCTCGCTAAATTCAGCCACTCTGATGAGTCCTGGACGACGAAACACTTGTCAGTGGATAATTATATTTTAAAAAAATAATATATACATATATATATATAGGTTGTTTAATATTTTTTTTTTTGCAATTATATTCTACCCTTTGTGTTTACCAATGTTTTGTGTTTAGAAACTCCAGATACAAATATTAACTTTTTATGCTTCTTCAGATCCGTTTTGTTATGCCGAGACAAACGGTAATCATTATGTCGATATCGTCTCTTTTCTTGCATATACGCATTAGAAAGACAACATAAAGCTGCAAGAAGGGAAAGGGCCATAGAAAACTCACGATGGTGTGTTTGTTTCAGCGACTATCTTCGTACGGATATTTTCTTCCGGCAGTTATCTTTGTTAATTAAGTATATATATTTTGAGACGGTTTTATAAATTCGAAATCTCGGTAACTACTGACCAGAATTTAACAAATTAAGGCTCATTGGAAAATATTGTCTCAATCGTTCAGTGAGCACATCATCGCTTACAAAGGGGAATATATATATATATATATATATATATATATATATATATATATATATATATATATTATTATTATTATTATTATTATTATTGGTCTGGCAAAAAAAAAATCCGAAGCAAAAATTCGTACCAAAGCAGGCAAACTATATTTGGCTTGCTAGGGCACTATATATATATATATATATATATATATATATATATATATATATATATATATATATATATATATATATATATATATGCATGCTCATTTGTGCATATTTTATTAGTGTTAAAATATGTTTTTTCAACCAATTTAATAGTACGTTAATTTTCTAAAGGCCTACAAATTTCTATGTTGGTACGGCCCATAGAACCTAGAATATGGACATTTCAATATTCAATTAGACAACGAGTATATATATATATATATATATATATATATATATATATATATATATATATATATATATATATATATATATATATATACCACATTTTGAGACGGTTTTATAAATTCGAAATCTCGGTAACTACTGACCAGAATTTAACAAATTAAGGCTCATTGGAAAATATTGTCTCAATCGTTCAGTGAGCACATCATCGCTTACAAAAGGGGAAAATAAATTTTCTATTTGAATTCTGTGTTAAATGAGTACCCACTTTATGGCCACCTTGGCTATAAAGTCAGTGTTCATTTGACGTAAAATTCATAAGGAACAGTTATCCCACACATAAATTTTCATCGTGCTTTGGAAACTACTCTTTCCCTTCGATTTTTACTGTCATGTCCGTTTGTAGCACCATCGACAACATATGATAGTGCTATTTTTTTTCGTGGGTAAAAAGATACTGCCTCTTTACCAATACTTCAAACATAGTAATTTGTTTTCTTAGTTTTGCATATGAATTATGAAAAATATTTTATTTTCCCCAAACCTCTGGCCTTGATGATATGGTTTCAAATGATCTAATATAACAGCAAAATGATTATTGATTCCAAATATTTCTCATGTCTTATATCTCGCTTTTTTGGTTTTCATATAAAGTAAAATTCAGTTCAAGGATTTTTTGGCACTAGAGATAGTAATAATCGTACCCTATTCCAAAATTATATATATATATGAATATATATATATATATATATATATATATTGTGAAAAAAAGGTGGTGATGAGTACTAATCCTTTCTGTGCGGCCATGTTGTTGAGTATTTATAGATTGGGAGGAGCTTTCCCTTTGTTATAAAGGTGGCCTCAAACCACTCTGCCTCCGTGTAGCGAGCAAGTGTTACAAGTCTAGTCGCTGCTGCTGGCAGTTCGGTACTTAGTTACTTTCTACCGTCTACTTCTACCTATATACCTCTACCAACCTGCTCTTCTGTTACCTGACCCTGAGGAAAGGGTCGCAAGGGCGACTCCTTTGCAACCCAGCGTGTTCCTCCGCTCGACTTATCCCTCTCCCTCCTCAACGGGATTATTCTTTTAGCATCTTGCAAAGGAGACCCTCTTCCCTTTTTTGCCACTAGTTGAGTGGCACGCAACAGAAATCGCATTTGGGGAATTGGTCGATACAACAAGTGAAGAGTCCAATTATATTAATCCGGATGGACTCCTCTAACGATCATCTCATGTTGTTTAAGGAGATCCTGTTCCGAATCAAACAGTACCGCAGCGACATAAAGTCTTCAACATACAAGGTACTCAGGAGGCAAATAGAGCAAGTGATCGATGAATTGGGAACATGCGTGGGCCAACTAGGCTGCCTCGAGAGGAGGACCCTTGCCGAGAGCGAAAGCCTTTGGGTACCTCTGATGAGTAATTACCTGGACACTTTGGCGGAGTTGGATTCAATCTTCGAGCCACCTAAACCCCCACTCAGTTTGGAATCAGAGCCCCAATGCTCTGGAACTTCATAGATCCCTTGAAGGCCTACTGCCGCGTTCATTGTGAAGCCCCCTCAACTACAGATTACGGGCCCTACCTTTAGCGGCCGAGAAGTGGCGACTGACCGTTTATGTTTCTGGAATTTCTTGACCGGATTCGACAACTGCGTGGCCCGCATAGCCACTGATGCGGAAAGATTAAATTTCCTAAAGTGTTCCTTGACTGATAGAGCCCTGCGGTTGATCAGTCACTATAGCTGCACTGATGAAAATTATGCTTGGGCCATGACAGTACTCAATATAGTACTAAATATATTTTAACTCGCATTCTGCATTCATTTTACTGACATAGTTAATATCCAGATTTCTTAAAGAGAGGACTATCGACTCTTTTTCCGACATAAACAATATTTAACTATTTCTAACAGAATAAACAATGGAATTTCTAACATTCCATTTTCCATTATCTTTAACACATGCCTTATAGGGTTCGATTCTAGCCTTATCCTGATATCATTTCCACTTATCTAGTATGTCTTCTTACTTACATTAGGAAGGACAGCCCTTTCATGTAACACTCCTTTCTGTCCTATTAAACAAAAATGTACGCATTTTTAAATTCCAGTACATTTTTTCCACATCCGTACAGCCACTTGGCTAAGAAAGATCAGACACCATTAAAATAAATAAATAAATAAATAAATAAATAAATAAACTTCGTTATTCCCCTTTTCCAACTGACTACATAATTATATTTAGACCAGAATATCTATCTGCTCTCCGTGGCATATCTATTTGGGTGTAGGGTAGTACACTTTTGACAAACAAAAGAATCTTCAATTCTAATTCGAAATTATTTTTAAACAATATCTTTTAACTCGCATTGTGCATTCATTTACCTGACATACTTAATATCGAGATTTCTAAAAGAATGGACAATCGACTATTTTTTCCGACATAAACAATATTTAACAATTTATAATAGAATTAACAATGGACTGTATTTCCAGCATTTGATTTTCCATTATCTTAAACACCTGTACGCATTTTTAAATTACGGTACATTTTTTTCTTTATATCCGTACATCCACTTGATACAGAAAGACCAAACACCATAAAAAATTAATAAATTAGTAAATAAACTTTTCTTGTTCAGCCGTTTACCAATTGACTCCATAATTATTTTTGGACCAGAATCTCTTTCTGATCTCCCTGGCATATTTTTGGGGTGGAGAGTAGTACCTCCTATGATCCATATCAGCTGATCCATCCAGCCACCCTTCTGCCGTAACCGAGGTTCCATTTTACATTTTCAACAATTCGATGACTCTTCGTCTAAATGTGTTTCGATCCATTCTTTCGCATGATTGTCTACTAATAAGATCTTTGGCTCATTTTCTAACAATCTCTTTGTTTTTTCATTTTTTTACACAGTGATCACCACTTATCAAGGCCCGGAAGCCACTCAGGGATAAGGGTTATCGCAAGTACATTACGTTAGTGTGGAGATTTGATGAAGGGTTTACTTAAGGGGCTGTTCATTAGGAATTTGTTAACGTTGGACTTGAAGACATCCAAGTTGTAGTCCGGTGGGAAGCAGGCAGACGAAACAGAGGTGCATTTCATTTCTTTTTGGGTATACATCAAAGCTCATTTAATTAAAACTTTGTAGTCGGCTTCTAATTATCAAAATACACCTTTTTATGAAACTGATTCACTCGGATTTTCTTTCTTGGACCCTTAGAACTCGATAACGACTGAGAAAATATCACACTTAACTAAATAATCCCCATCTCCTACGCCAAAATTCTTACTTGCGCACTGAATTATCACTATGCCAAGGATTTCTGTGATTTTTTTCATTTTTCCCCCCGATCAGAGCGTTCAAAACTCCCAAAAAGAGAGATCCCGCATACATTCATCTCTAAAAAAAAGTATAAAGTTATATATTTTTCCTACGTATTTACGGCAAATTTTTTACCTTCTTATTAATATATATGATTTTCTCGTGGTAATGACCTCTGGTACCGGAAGGGATTCTCATATCCTCTCCAACGCCTGCTTTTTAATATCTTCTCGAGACCGTTACGCGCAGCATGCCTTAAACGCACAAAATATCGAATGCTTCTATCACTATTTTTCTATAGAAACCCATCTCCTTTTTTCTACCCTGCATCCTCTCTTCCACAGAAGAGACGTTGCGAGCCTATCCTTGTTTTACTGTTATTTCCATGGCAGGTGCTCGTCTGAACTCCAATCTCTTGTCCCTCCTCGCCATCTTTCACGAAAAACACCCGTCTAGCTGAATCCACTGTGAAAAATTTCCCCCACTCTATATCTGTGCCTAAATCAAAACGCGGATTCCATGAACAAAGCTTCTTTCTTAGAACTGCACGCCTGTAGAACTCTGTTCCGTCTGCCTGCTTCCCACCTGACTACAACTTGGATGTGTTCAAGTCCAACGTTAACAAATTCCTAATGAACTGCGCCCTTAAGTAAACCCTTCATCAAATCTCCACACTAACGTAATGAAAGTTCATTACGTTAGTGTGGAGAAAACCCTTATCCCTGAGTGGCTTCCGGGCCTTGATAAGTGGTGACCAATGTGTAAAAAAAAAATCTCTACTGCTCTCCCTCGCAAGTTACTCTTCTTGAAAAAATGTTTTAGCCATAAAAAAATAAAAAGAAAAAGAAAAATTCTCTCTTGCCACATCCGAAAACCTCTCAAAATGCCCGTTTACGTAATTTTCTCTTGTTCCCTCTCTAAAATTCTAACTTATTTCTAGGCCAGCTATTCATCTTAATCATCGTTTCATTTCTATTTTCTTATGACTTGTTTTATCAGTTCAATTCATCTACTTTATTATAGCTTGAATTCTTTACGACAATTACAATATATTATACATACATTTAAAAACAGTTTTTGTTATATTAGTTCACATATTATATAATATTTTCTTCAAAAGAAAATTAATCCTTACATTACATTTAACTATGATCTAGACGAAAAAATTTCCAGTTATAAATTTTTCAAGAAAAAAAACTTTTTTTTTTTCTGTAAGCAACAAAAACAACAACACCAATAACAAAGTCACAAAGTCTGTTAAAAACACTGGAATATACAAAAGAAATTCCTGATTATATAAAGTCAACATTCAATATCGCTGACTTTTTCTTTAATTGTTTTACAATTGTTTTACAATAAAAGTGAATTCACACACGCTTTTTAAAAGTATATGCGACTTTGACTCTTGTGAAAATCTCTTTTTGTTAACAGCGTTAAATTAAAACAATTTCAACATTGACATTATTTCAAAACAATGAAAACACCGATACTTTATCCTGTTTGTATATGAAAATGCATTATTTTTCACAATATCTCTGTATGTTTATATTTCAAAACAAAGCAAGTTACTTTTATCAATGAATACGCTAAAGTACTCTGGTGAACATGCTTTTTACGTCTTCCTGTTTTTCTATCTTTCATATATATATATATATATATATATATATATATATATATATATATATATATAGAGAGAGAGAGAGAGAGAGAGAGAGAGAGAGAGAGAGATAAATTTATAAAATATATATGGCGATTAAGCTACACTGAATATTCGGCGTTTCATCCATTCTAGGATTCTTCAGGCTTATGTTATTAGTTATATATATATATATATATATATACATATATATATATATATATGTGTGTGTGTGTGTGTGTGTGTATACACGTATATATATATATTTGTATATATATATGTATGTATATATGCATCCATATATGTGTATATATGTGTATTATATGTATATATGCATGCATATGTATGTATATATATAACTATATCATGACTGCAATGTCTTGTCAGACGCATTCCACTCCCCCAGACACGTAATATCCATGAGCCCAAAAATGACTTTTTTTTAGTCCTACCGGTGAATTCACACGCTGAAGCAGGCATGACACGGAAGACGGTCATTGAGATCAATTATTACATGCTTCCGGCATTTCAAGCCTCCACGCCTCATAACGTTTCCATCGCCACAGGACAATTTTAATAGACACATGCCTGAAGGGAGTACCTATACACAGATGATGTTATAGAGTCTTTGCTTCGTACGACAGCTAAGCCTCTTTCTCGGTTCAAAATGTTGAGATCCAGCAACAAACAAGAGCAAGATAGCAAGCAACAAGTTAAACTGAAGACCAGCTTAATGCGGATACTGGTCGCTCGCTTATGGTTTTTTAAATCAGAGATTTGCTTCTCCTAGAAAGGTTGCCTTTACCACGGCTAATGGGGACCCTCTCTACCCCAACACACACATACATACACACAAACACACACGGTGCTAGTTGGCTGTTAGCTCCGAAAAAGGGTTCATTTCCCCTTTGGAAGTTCTTGTTATAATCATTTAGGGAGACTAGCCACCCTCCTCCCCAAACAATCGTGACAGGGGAACCAGTTTAATCGCCGATGAGCCGACCATGAGGCAGGTAGTATGGAGTTTCATGGTACCAGTAGCATATGACATGACCTGACATGTAACTATATACATGCATATATACGTATATATATGTACGTATATATGTATATATACATATATGAATATATATGTTTATATATGAATATATATATATATATATATATATATATATAATATTACATAGAAGGAACTTCATTTCTGTGTAAGAGGGTGTTTCTTCTTGACTTTTTCGAAATTTCATACGAAGGAATTGGATATTTCTAGGAATGTTCTTGCATAGTTTTGTTTGTATCGGAATGTAAATGTCTAAAAGATTGTTAGTCGTTTTACCTGAAATGGAACACGTACATCAAGTCTATAGGCAAGGTCTCTGGAAAAATTGTAGGACCCTTCTACCGCTCCAGAAGATATTTCACTGCTGATGCAATTCTCTATATATATAAAAGCCAAGTACGTCCAAGGATGGAGTATTGTTGCCACATCTTGGCAGTAGCTGCTAAAAACAGCCTATCCTGACTTGACAGAGTAGAAAATAGGCTTTGTGGCTTTGTGGGGGATGCCCTTTTCTCTTCCCTGCAACCTCTGTACCACAGGAGAGACGTTGCGATCCTGTATTTTTTTATCGTTACTTGCCTGGCAAGTGCTCGTCTGAGCTCCAATCTCTGCTCCCCCCTCGCCAATCTTTCACGAAAAACACCCGTCTAGCTGAAACCGCTGTAAAAATTCTCTCCACTCTTAATCTGTGCCAAAACTAAAACG
The DNA here is from genome assembly GCF_053919585.1 of Euprymna scolopes. Classification (NCBI taxonomy): domain Eukaryota; kingdom Metazoa; phylum Mollusca; class Cephalopoda; order Sepiida; family Sepiolidae; genus Euprymna; species Euprymna scolopes. Next base: position 42,883,563 of record NC_136520.1, read on the forward strand.
TAGATTCCATGAACAAAACTTCTTTCTTAGAAGTGCATGCCCGTTGAACTCTTTTCCATTTGCATGTTTCCTACCTGACTTCACTTGGATGTCTTCAAGTCCAACATAAACAAATTCCTGATGTACCGCCTCTTAAGTAAGTCACTTTATGAAATCTCAACACTAACGTACTGTACACGCAATAACCCTTCTACGAGAGTGGCTTCCGGGCCTTGATAAGTGGTGACCACATTGTAAAAAAAAACTAATGGAAACTATAGTATATTTGTTAGTTTTTGTTTTACAATTTTACTCGAAGAGAATGCTTAGTAAAAAATTGTCTATAAATATGAGATATTTCTTATAAAGCAAATGAGTATGATATACAAATGAAGGAATTTCAAACATGCACATTAGTTATCTTTCGTCGATTTTATCTGCAATTTAAGTATTTTGAAAAGTTGCTTTTACACGTTTTCTGAAATCACTCTCATATTTCATTCTTACTGCTCTGCAACATAAATGAAAAAAGATATCTTAACCAAATACTTGTCATTTTTTCATAAGAGTGCACTTTAAAACTAAATATAAGTTATTTAATAAGAATTATAATTATTTAATACAAATTGTGTATTCAATTATGTGCATGATATATATATATATATATATATATATATATATATATATATATATATACATATACATATATATATATATATATATATACATATACATATATATATATATATATATATATACGTTTTGTTTTGTAATTAAAACTGGAAGTGCTTCAAATGAATTTTACTGAAAATATATAATTACATGACAAACACTCATTTCGATATTAAGTTTAACTACTTGCTAGAAGAACATCGTACATCGTATGAGAACAAATGAACAACGTTTATAAATACATATTAAAAATTTATATTTGTAAAATGTTTAGATTTTTAAAAAATTATGAAATTAAATAGGAGTATAGATACAATAATGAATAAATATAGTACTGTTTAATAATATATATGTGTGTGTGCATATGTGTCTGTGTGTATGTGTGTGTATGTGTATGTGTGTGCATATGTGTGTATGTGTGTATGTGTCTATGTGTGTGTATGTGTGTATGTATGTGTGTATGTGTATGGGTGTGTATGTTTGTATAACACATTATCTGAATGTACTTCTTTCAAACACCTTCGCCTCACGTTCACAGGGAACATGAGATGGAGCAGATACATTGAGAGCATTTCTAAGGCTGCATTGAAGAAGGTGGGCTCCCTCTACCGTACTAAAACTCTACTTACACCTGAAAGTACCCTGTAAATCTAAAAGGCAACCATTCGCCCATGTATGGAGTACTGTTGTCACATTTGGGTTGTTGTATCTTCTATTAGTCCCTCGCTCCTGGACATGGTTCAGAAGAGAGTCGACAAGTAGGTCCTTAACTGTCATATAAGAAACAACCTCGGTTCCATCGACGTAATGTTGCATCTCTCTGCCTGTTCTGCAAGTATTTTAATGGTGAATGCTCCGTCGAGCTACAACCCCTTGTACCCCCTCGACCTACATGCCCCTGACAAACCCGACAAGCAGCAACATACCACCTCTACATAGTAGAGATCTTTAGATATAAGAACGCCTTCTACTCCTATTGTTTCTTCCCCAGGACTAGTAGATTTTGGAACTACCTTCCGAGTTTCTACTTTCCCAACTGTACTAACATTCAGAAGATCAAGTGTAATATGAACATATATCTCGCTGCTCAAATCCCTACATAGTATCCCTGAAACTTATGTTTCCTATAGTAGCACCTTACATCAAAAAGGGGTTGTGTACCTTGTTTTGGGTTCAAATGGATATATATATATATATATATATATATATATATATATATATATATATATATATATATATATATATATAGGTGTGTGTGTGTTTGTGTGTGCGTGTGTATGCGTAATTGTCCGGGAATGTGTCTGTTTATGTGTGTATACAGAGACATTCTAAATTTGTGATATGATGTTTAGCGACAATGCAACTTTTTCTCTGTTTGTGAGTTGGTTCATTATCGACTCCGAAACAGTTGAATACATTTTCTTAAAAATTGACAGAACTCTGGTGTATAAGTCTGGGATTCATCTTAGTAAAGTTTTGTCGCAGAATATCCCCGATAATTACCGATAATTTATAATCGAAACATTTATCGTAATTTATCTCTCATCGGTAAGGTTATTTTTTTTTCAATTTCGTCGCTTAGCAACAATGAGAGAACAACAGACCGTAAAGATTCTACTGTGGACAAGTTAATAGCGTTAATTTTTATATCTTTTTTGCATGACCTGGTCTGTAGGATAAAACTCCACACATAAATTGCTTAATCTTTGTTCATTAACTGAAAAGAATTTTATAAGACTTGAACATTTACGTGTCTTTTTTGTTTCGCTGCTAATATATATATATATATATATATATATATATATATATATATATATATATATATATATATATATATATATATATGGGGTGCGGGGGTGCGTGTATGTTTGTATGCATAGATATTGTAAATTTGTTATATGATAATTAGTTTTTTTAACTTCTATATATAGGAAATAGTTCTCTCTCGCTCTCTCTCTCTCTCTCTCTCTATATATATATATATATAATTATATATACATACATATATGTATATATATATGTATATATATGTCGTGAATAATATATCAAGTGAACTCTATAAATTGATGATAACGAAACTGCCTAAAACTCTACAAAATAAAATGCAATCACTTCGAGTTTAAGAACCGTTTTCCGCGCAGATGTTTCCATATTATTATTTGTCATTATTGAGTGAAAAAATAGAGACCATAATTTAAACATCTTATCTAATTTTGTCAGCGTTTATATTTAAAGTGAATTATAAACACTGCACTCTACTGAAACAGACCCAATATGGCGCAGTATTCTTCCAAGTTTAAAGAACTACAGAAAAGCTTCGAAAATACAAAGAAAATTTACACGCATTCCGTCGGAAGGGTTAGGGTTGAATTCTTTCTTGATTTTATTCGCAATCCACTGAGAATTGTTGAAATTCAATTATTCTTTAGTTGTGGATATATTTCTACCTGGAATATATATATATACACACACACACACACACACACACACATATATATATATATATATATATATATATATATATATATATATATATATATATATAACCGGCATTGCCCGGTATTTCACATAACGTTAAATTTGATTTAAAAGAGGAATAAAAAGAAAACAACCCAGAAAACTTTGATGTCAGTATGTTTTTCGAAACAATTAACTTATTGTAAGTAAAAAAAAAAAAAAATTAATCGAACTGAGTTCAAAACAAAAAAAAAAAACCCTTAAAACATTAAGTTAAATACAATATTATTAGGCCAGTTTACCACAATTAAAAAAAAACGCTTTTCAAAGTTATTATTCCTAAAATAGGGAAGTTGTCATATGAACGATTCGCGCATGAGCCGTCGTGAAACACTTGACAGACATATAAATATCCGATCATCGCCCAAGTGGCTTTTTTCAAATTTGGACCCACTTAGCAGCACTTTCTCGAAGGATGACGAATAAATAAATTTCCCACATATCTGAATACCTCTATACTAAACAAAATAGGACGTACAAATGACGTCACGTTTCCGAACAGGGAGATTTAGATAATTCTCACGGAAGCCATTCAAAGTAAACTTATCTCATAGTGTATATTAAATGATAATCTCTGCGAATATTACTTCGATGTTTGTCCGTCAACGTCAGTCAATTCGTTGAGCTAGAGAGGTTAGCTTTAAAAAATCATGAAACCTTGACGAAAACAAGAAATGTCTCTTTACGTCGTTTTTCGCTGTAAAAGAAGCGAAATTTCCAACGAAGACACGATTTACTTCTGAAAAAAATTAATGATATGAAATATCTTTATTCATATAGACAACTATTACATAGTCGCTACACTATATTAATAAAAACATTATATTGAGCACTAATATTAACTTCATTTTAATTAACAAGTTCCTTCTAAAATACATTTGTTGTGTTGTTATCTCTAATAAAGGGGATCGTGTGTGATATATCTAATCAGCCTTAATGTCGTGTGATCGTCTAGTGGTCCAGTCTATTAAATGATATGTTCATATGCCGTTGTTTGTGTGTAGTACATGTGTTTTCAACATACCTTCTGCGTCGCGGATGTTGGTCCATCTGGAAACATCTCGTGTCTTGGACTGGAGACGGTACCTGTTTTGATGAAGGTTCATTCACTCCAGCACGACAAATTTGTTTTATAGTTTTTGTTTAACTTTCCAGATATCTCGAAGAAGATGGAAAGTGAATCTCTGGCTTGCGTAGTACTCTTGGTCTCGTTTCTACCACGTCAGCCCCCCCCCAGTTAAGGGGAAGAGACGGCTAAAGCCGTCCGTTGCCTTGCACGTCCAAACCAAATCCCCACGATTCAGCTAACCTGATCACGTAACTCCCACTCAATCCGATCAGTCAATGGGTCTCAATCTCATTTACACACATCCCTCCCCATCTCTCTCTTTTTCTCTCTCTCTCTCTCTCTCTTGATCCGTTCTCTAACACATTTACCTAGGTATATATACAGTTTTTTTTTTTAGTTTTTTGTCCGAATGAAATGAAACTTTGGCCATAACTAGTTTATTATATTCAAAACATCACATCAAATCACTAGGGTATTTGGCTTTTTTTTCTCCGTCGACTGTAAAATGCTCAGAAAACAATTGAATGCCCTCTAGTTTTTTGGGTCACCCTGTATATATATGTATATATATATATATATATATATATATATATAATTTCGCCTTGTGGATTAGTTCCTTGCTAATGAAGTCAAAGATGGTTCCTGTCGTGACCGGATTCAATTCTCTTTACCATCGGCACTCGTTACACCGTGCACTAATGATTCCCGAAAGATTAAACACTAGTGTCTGTAGGTATATAACACAATGAACTTTTTGGTGACTATGTTATAAGGAATTAGAAAAATATTAAATGAATTCATCGGAAATGTCTCATAAAAGACGGAGGCGCAAGAATCTAGTAAAATAGACCTTTTTTTCTTTAAATAAGAAGGATACACACACACAAAAAAAGAAATGATAACATTGATTATTGCTTAAAGCAACAATAAACAAAAGAAATATAACTCACTAAAAGGAGACTGATTAAACAGAAAAAGAAAAATATCGATAAATAGACAAATTAAATACATTTTAACGTCGTTAGAATAGACAGAGTATAGAAGCATCGGAACAGGAAAAAGAATAGAACGACAGAAAGATAAATAAAAAAGAAATATGAAGGACATAAAACAATTGCTAAAAGTAAAAAAAAAATGACTCGACAACAAAACGATCGATATCGAAAGAGTAAAAGTTGACTAAATCGATAAACATGTAAAATGGAAAAAAATAAAATACAAGACTATGTTAATGTTTGTCAAACTTAGAGCGAGGACTAGGAAATTGGTTATCTGTATTGGTAGGAAACAGAAGATGAAGTGTTACATACAAATGGCAAATGCGGAGAGGACGAAAAGCAATACACGGAAACACATCATAATTAAGTCAAACAAAGTAATTATTTTGTCTCTGTTTATTTACTAAGGAAATAGCTGCAGGACGATCACATGTTTACCATTTTTTGTGTAATCCTAATGCTAATATTCGTCCATTACGTTTCGGGACTGTTTATATCAACCATAATTTAGTGTTTTGGCGAAGGGGCTGTTGATAATAGACAATAGAGTTAAAATTGATAATTTGTACAAAATCTTCGAAAGACTTCTATCAACATCTACGTATAAATCAATGTCACACAAACACACACATACACATATATATAATGTAGATGCCTCTCACTCTGTCTGTCTGTCTGTCTGTATGCCTGTCTCCCTCTCCCTCTCTGTCTGTCTGTCTCTCTCTCTCTCTCTCTCTATATATATATATATATATATGTGTGTGTGTTTTATTTACAGAGAATTTATATGAGATAAGTCATCGTTACCCTCGGTTTCAAACCTGATAATTAATGACCGTTTTAGATACCCGTATCAATCTATCCTCAGCCGATACTAATCCGAGATGAGTACTGGCTGAAGAGAGCTTGTTATGGGTATCTAAAACGGTCCCGAATTATCAGGTTTGAAACCGACGGTACCGATGACTTATCTCATATAAACTTACTGTAAAGAAAACATTAATAACACGGTCTTATTTTCGGATTTTTCCTTATAATAGAGAACTCTGCTAGAATAACTTTTTCAAAACAAAAAACTAATTATATATATATATATATATATATATATATACACACACACATATATATACACACATATATATACATATATATATATAAAATAAAAACTAAAATTAAATTTACCAAAATGATCGAAGATGGTAAAATTAAAGTATATTATAAATATTAAAGAATTAATATCTATAAATTTATCTCAGCCAGATGTAAAAGCTCGATAAAACCAAATAGGAGATAGAGCTTATAATAAGAGTAAACACCCAACACCGCACCTCGTTATTTATTGGCTCATTTGGACGACTGAATCACTTACCGGGCGATTTCTTCCTGTCGTTGCAAGGATAGAAGAGATCAAGGTGGTGCCCCTGTTTGGGCTGATATGGACGTTAACCGCGCTAACAGTGAGGAAGGATGCCATCTTCAAAAAGACCACTGAGGTAATGATAACGCAGTCGAATCGGTTAGTCACGTTAGTGAATGATTTGCGGCTTTACGAAGAATTAATTAGCAACCATCGTAGGAGGTTCGATAAGTTTGACGAAGTGAGAAAGCAACTTGTTAGCATGTATGAGCAAGTAGAGCAACATATCCGTATATTGAAACCCTTGGAAGACGAGTTGCGCATATTACGGCGCCAGTGGGCTGACCAATGATATCACTTCCAGAGATTTAGGGGCCTAGAGCCCAAACCCAAGAAAGCGCTGATTCCCATAATAGGTAAAGCCTTAGAGGCGTTATTCGGGGTGATCACTCAGGAAGACCTCGGGTTAGTAAAGTCGCGGATAGAAGAATTAGAGAAGGGACATAAGACGTTCGTACAGGTTACCAAGTAGCGATTATCAATATTAAATATTACTAGGGTAGAGATGCAAGACACCAGAGAAGGCCTTAATGATATCGTTAGCCAACTGGAAGTTTTACATGGGGAAATTTGGAATGTGTCTAGTAGGATCAAGACAGAATTCTCGAGAGGAGAAGCTTTCCTGCAACAATATTTCCATATGTTGCGCCGATTACGGCGAACCGAGCAGACTCTGTTCGAATGGACCAATCATATAAGGACACAGCTGGATGCCCTGGCGTTGGGGCATTTGTCCCCTAACATAATGAGCACTGATCAGCTGCGAAGAGTTCTGGAGGATATAAGACAGAAGTTACCTTCGCGTCTATAACTCCTGCTGAGCCCAGAAGAACGATTTTGTGAGTATTATAACAGCATCGGGTGTAGTACGCAGCTCGAAGCAAGAATAATTGTTACTTAACTGCCAGGTGAATAATTGGGGGGGGGGGCATCTCTCCTCATGAATTAAAGGCCTCATGCTACATACAGACCTAGAAATTTCTGCAATTTGGACCGGCACATACAGCGCTTAGCTTTCTCAAATTGTCAATAATCTGGTACTGCATAACCTCATTGTTGCTTAACTTCGATCTGGCGAAAACCTGTGCGTCAACGTGATGGTGTTATATATATATATATATATATATATATATATATATATATATATATATATATATATATATATATATTTATATATATATATGTGTGTGTGTGTGTGTCTGTGTGTGTATGCGTGTATACGATATTTATCTTTCTATATATATATATCTATACATATGTATATATACATATATTTATCCTTATATATATATATGTGTGTGTGTGTATATATGTTTATCTGCATATATATATATATATATATATATAATTGTTCTTTAATAATATACAGTTTAGTAAGTTGAGAAATGCATCAGAAACTTCGACAACAACATCCAACATTAGTCAACAGAAAAGCCCAATTCTGCGCCACTGTAATGTCCAACCGCACGTTGCTAAATCGACCCGGCTGAAGTTGGACGAATTAGGTTACGAATCTTTGCCTCATTAGTCGTACTCTTCAGATTTCTCACCTATCGTCCACTAGTTTTTTTCAAGAATCTCGATAACTTTCTGAGTGAGAAATGTTTCAAAAATCTAAGCGATATCAGAACACAGGATTTTTAATTACTGGCATGAATAAAGTTTGTGTTGGTTAATGGGTGTTGATGATGATGGTGCTTATTTCGATCAATATTACTGCGTGTAACTAAATTAGACCATGTACTCACTTTTTTATTTATTCATTTATTATTATTATTATTATTATTATTATTATTTATTCATCCTAACTTTACTTTATTTACTTGGCATAGATGTATACATACCGGTATGCGTATGTATATATGTGTATGTATGGATATGCATATATTTGTGTATATGTGTATATTTATGTGTCTATATAGGCTTGTATATTTATATTTTATAAATATATATATTTATGTAATTGTGTATACGTATGTATGAGCCCGTACGTGTTTGTGTACTTGTAGGTATATGTCGGTGTATGTGTGCATCTACTTTTTACTGGAGATCTGTATATCCACGTATATATACATGGATGGGTGTGCGTATGTTTATGTATTTTTGAGCATGTATTTATATCTGTATATATATATGCGAGTATATATATATATATATGTGTACGAGAGTTGCGTGTATGTGTGTATATGTCCGTATGTTGATCCATGTACGCCTGCATTGGCTTTGTTTTAATATGTGTGCGCCTATATGTCTGCATATTGGTCTGTAGTGCGTCAACGTCTGAATTAACTCTTAACTGTTTAAAAATAACGCACTATGAAATGAACAACGACCACGAAACCCTTAAATGAAACATTGTAATTGCCAAACATGACAACCACACTAACCCCTTTCCCTCTCTCTCCCTCACTTTCCTCTCATCTATCTCTTTCCCTCTCTCTCTCTCTCTCTCTCTCTCCCTTTTATCTAATTAATGTACTTTATCGAACAAGGGGGAAAAGTAGTCAAAATTTAAAAACCCAAAAATTGAAACTCCTATTTCCCCTCCTCCTCTCATTACCCCCTCTCTTTTCTCTTTACCATCCTCTCTCCCCCCTTCACTATCTCCACATATTTCCACCCAAGCCTACTTGAATCTGCTACCCAACACACACTACAACCTAATATATTGTAACCTTCAAAACTGAAATATTGTCATTACCCGCTTTCCCCCTCTAGTATCTCCTACCCCAACCCCCCTCCCTTTCTTTCCCTCTCTTCTCCCCCTTTTTTCTGTTTTCCGCGTATTACCCCTATAAACAATTCTTTCTATTATTAACCTACCATTTCTGTAAGGTCTGACGAGGCTGTTAGATCGTAAACACGGTCCAACATCCGAAACATATGTAACCAAACAGATAAAACGGTAATAAAAAATAAAAACACACACACATACACACACACACACACACACATATATATATATATATATATATATATATATATATATATATATATATATATATATATATACTATTTTTAATATAAAAATTAATTATCTCAATTATGGAAGGAATACTTATTTTTATTATTCATGATTAACTATTAAAAAAAAAGTTTAAAGAGTCAAGCCGGCCAAGACGATTTCTATCGAGGGATTTTAAAAAGAAAAATGGAAAAATATAGATGGCGTGTCTACAATAATTTTCCATAGGTTTTTCGTGTGGTCATTTTTATTGATAGTAGACACATGAAACTCTAATATCCTTTGAAGTAATCTCCTCCAACTGCAATCACGTTGACACACCGGCTCTCACCGGCTCTCACCGGCTCTCACCAGATCACCGAAGTTAAGCATCGTAGAGCCTGGCCAGTAACAGATGGGTTCCCATTTGGGAAGACGAGGCGCTGTATATATCACGAGTATAAAAATATCAGGTTGGGAAACTGGCGGTTCTATCTTTCTCTCGAGGGTAGATTGCCTCTTTTAAGCCGAGGTATGCAGCTCATCTAGTGATGGTGTCACGATAAGAAATACTCTTGATAGACCTATCGATGCATCATGTATTTATCTATGATCAAGATTTGGATTACACTAAAAACTTTTGTAGTGCGCTTAATCTCAGCTTCGGTTGCATGTTAGTTTTATTTTATACAATGCAGTTGTTGTACCGTTCTAACAACTTCTCTAAGGATCCATCGAAGTCTTCTTGTATGAGCACGTTAATGACCATCGTCACATCCTATTTCCTCTTTTTAATTGTCTTATAACCATAGCTTATAATGCGTTCTTTAAGCTTAGGGAATCACCAAAAGTCTCAGGAAACAAGGTATGAATTTTAGGGAGGGTAGGGAACTGCCTCGATGCCCTACTTGGTCAAATATTTAGTGACAACGACGAATGTTAACAGGTACATTCGCGCATACTTTGTGTATCTTCAGTTCCTCGCGAATAATTATGGACAGTTCCCACACTGACACCAAACTGTGCACTTTTTCTCTCTATAAAGACACAACAGTCTTTATCAATCCAATCCTTTATTTAGTGTTCTTACTTCTTTATTCTCCTATTCGTTTCATCGTGCCACGGAGACTCCCTGCATTTCTTTAATATATTATTCTATTCAAAACCTGATGCTCGAATCGTGCAATATAGTGGAAAAGCTATCTGCATCATTCCATACGTTTCTGTGGTATTTCTTTCTGTCATCTCATTTGGTTATATCGACCTGTTCTCTTGCAGGTGTTTAACCCCGTCAGCTGTGAGGTCAACTGCTTTGACAGCGACCGCTCGTGTGTGTGTCTGTGTGTGTGTGTGTGTGTGTGTGTGTGTGTGTGTGTGTGTGTGTGTGTGTGTACAGTCTCAACATGCAATACATATTCAAAGGCGCATCATGCTTGGCTTCATCCAGAGAAATTTCAGAGACAAAAGATCTGAATCAATCTCAACCTTACATTTAACATTCTGAATATTAGTCACCACAATCATGGATAGTAATATTCTTATCATCATCATCATCATCAATTTAAAACAAAATTTTATTACATATCGTTCTTCTATATTGTCTTAACGTACAGTTTAGAGTTGTGAAATCTATCAGCTGTTACCATCAGGTTTTAATAGGGTGCATTTTAATCCCTTCTGTAGCTGTTCATTTGCGCATAAACTAATAAATTAGTCATGAATCTTAGATGTATGCCAATAAAGTACTGAATTTTAAAGAACCTACGGCGATTTTTAATTCCTGTAAAAAAGTCTGGAGACTTATTTTAAACACCTCATATATTTTAAATTATGTACCAGTATGGTATATATATATATATATATATATATATATATATATATATATATATATATATATATATAAACAAATGATTAATAAAACATGTTAAACGACATATTGAAAAAGAGTTAAAACATTTAATTTTAAAAAAGGAAGCACAAGATAAGCGGATAGTCTTTAATCAGCGGAGTTTCGAAGAAAAACTCTGCTTCTCATCAGAGGGCAGGAATTAGCAAAATGTAGGATCGGATTCTGCATATAAAAGTATTTAATGAAACTACAAGTAAGTCACAGATCTTACTTGGTTAAAAAAATGGTGAGGTAAGGGGAATAGGAAGTAAAGGAAAATGATAAAAAGATTCGACATGAATGGATAGTCCGGTGAAGGGTAAAAAATCCAAGAATGGTAAAATCCAAAACGGTCGAATTAAAAATTCCCAATAAAATGGGTAGATTCCAAACGGTCCAAAATGATCCAAAAGGCAGAGTTCCTTGGAAAAAATCGCAAATGGAATGAATTCCAAATCATTAAAAGAAAAAGCACTGGAGAGAATATTTAAAACACGTCTGTCAAGGCTGGAGGAATCAAGTAAATTAAGGTTTAAAAAAAAAACGAAAAGCGGCGAAAGTTTAAATCTGAAAAGCAAGGTCAAACAGACCTAGAAAAAAAGCGCGAAAGTTAGCGTTAATAATTACGTCAACTTAGATATGCACGTGAAAGTCCCAGAATCAAATTAAGAAACACGGGTAAAAAGAACAAATAAGTGGCTAAGTTAATGAAATGGAGCGTCTATTATATTATAAAAAAAGAAAGTAAATAAATTAAAAATAGAAAATTATAAAGTTAAAAAACAAAAAAACACCTATATATACATATATACACACATACATGTACATATATATATACATACATATACATACAGACACACAAATACACATACATGTACACACATACATACACGCATATACATATATATACATATATGCATACATATACAATAACACACACACACATATATATACAAATACACACGCATGCATAAATATATACACATATCCAAAAACATATACAAGTTGAACAAAAACATACATACATACATACTTACATCCAAATTAAGGGGAGGGACTGGCCGGTATCTACAAACTCCGGAATAAGGCAAATAAATGTGTATGTAAATTCATATAGTAAAATATAAGTAAACAAATACATAGAATAAAAATGAGTAGGTTGATGTATATATTTAATTAATAGGTAAACGGAGACAGCAGATGGAAAACCGGCCAAAGTAACAAAGAAAAACAAATACAATTAAAAATAAAAAAAGCTTAGAAGGTAAGATAAAAAAGATATATATTTGAATGGTTTTGAAATTTACCATATTTAAACGTTTGTAATAGGAGATCAGTTCGATTTTAGAGTTTATTATATTACTACTTTGAGGGGAGGTAATAATAGTTATAGCTTCAGATGTACAGAGGTGACAAGACTTAGACCCTGGAGTATAAGACTTAACTTTTTTTAGGATGGTCCATTTAATTTAAAAGTGGGTATTGGCAGAGTTAAGCTTTTTAATCAGTGTAGTTTATATATATATATATATATATATATATATATATATATTTATATATACGTATATATATGTATATGTATATATATGCATATGTATATACATGTATATATACATATATATATGTATATATATGTATACGTGTATATATGTATGCATATATATGTGTGTGTGTACATATATGTACATAGATGTATATATATATATATACTTATATATATATATATATATATATATATATATATATATATATGTATGCATGGATAACAAGCGTTGCTTGGGTTGGCATTAATTTCTTTTTCGAACATTGCCTGCTATACTAATCACTTTCATCATGGGTAACGTTTATATCCCCACAATAATTTCAAAAATGAAAGAGCGGATAAAAAAATGTAAATGTAATCGCCCCCCAATAGAAGTACCTGATTCCCTCTCCACCAGATATTTTAGCAGAAGGGATCGCTGTCCTTAAGAAACCCATGATTTTCTGAATCTAAAAGAAATAACGTTTATAAACATTACCCCGTCCGTTTATTTTTTTATTTTTTGTAAGAGCACTTTTTTCTATTTTTTAAGGGGGTGGCGGCTTTTCGAATTGCTTTTTATTTATCGTTTTATATTTCTAACGACCCCCCTCAAATTGCTCCGTCGTATTTTAGACTTTGTTCGTTTATTGAATTATTATGTGAATGCACAGAATTGTCTCATAAAAATAATTGGTAAATGTGTAGTTTAGCGGCGTAAATTATTTGAAAACAAACATGTATAAAGACTATTTATTTTTTATATTAAAACACATTATTAGACCCAAAAGCTGAAATTAAACCGGAACAAAATTCATTGTTATTACTTTTTCATCATTTTTATGCACGACTATCGAAGGTGCTGTATTACTGTTAAAATTTTGCCTTTCTAAAGGTTTGACGCATTGACCTTTTCAAGGCCAAATTTGGCTTATTTTACACACTCATTACAAAGGCATATGACGGCCAAAAATATTTCATGAAAAGTCTTAAAAAAGGCAAAATTTAGCCTTAAAATGCCAATCTATAAAATCTTAGAAAGGCCATATTTCTAAAAGCACTAGCACAGCTTCGATTGACTTAAATTATATCTTCTATATATCTATAAAAACAGAGATATGTGTGCCACAGACGATTTCCGATTGGTTAATCCAATAATCACATCTCCTAAAAAACTATAGTTCTTACGCTCTTAACTTTACCATAAAATATTTTGGTCTTATTTTTTGTCCATCTTGGAAGGGTTTAATTTTTTTCTAACTTGCCATTTACAAATTACAAAAATACGAAACTTACAGACATCACAATCAAACCTCCGACTCAACGTCCGCCATTCACACAACAGGAAAGCAAACGCTGGACAGATTATTAGTACTACTACTACTACTACTACCCAGCACAAGCGCACACACGCACTCTTTATAGCATGTTCTCTCGTGGTCTTTTCATTTCGGGTTTGTATTACTGTACACATAGATTCGAAAAAGTTGTCAAAAAACAAATATAAAACAAATAAATGTTATCAAAGGCAAGATAAGTTACTTTTCTGCCAAACTGGATATTTAAATTAACCACACGTGGTCTCAAAATGAATGACGACGCTCAAAGTGTATACACATTTTGACTCCTTTCTTTACTTTAAAATTTACCAAAAATCAGGAAATTAACGAATTTTAATGAAAATTGCAGTATTTTTCAAATAATGATCGCAGAATATAATGAACTAATTATTTTTACTTAACTCTTAGTGAAAATGTTTTATTTTGTTTAAACAAAAAATACCTTTACTAAAGTTATGGTTTTCAGTAGTAAATAAAAAAACGCAAGAATTTATTTTTGCTTTTTTTAAAGCATCGTAATTTGTAACAATAAAAAATAATTTTTACAGTAACATTACGAAAAAAGCCCCTAAAGTCCGTATTAATGTATTCGATAAACTATAGAAAAATGAATTATCGGATACTATTCAGGAAATTAAAGATTCAATTAGATTCCTATTTCAGTCACCTAAATTATTTAGGATGAAATGAGTTTAGGAATTTATAGGCAAACCTAAATATTTTTTTTGGTAAATATTCAGATACGCTACTACAGAACACCGACCAATCCAATTTGTTTTGGGAGGGGGGGGAAACAAATATATAACAAATAAATGTTATCAAAGGCAAGATAAGTTACTTTTCTGCCAAACTGGATATATTTTTCGTGTTTTTATTCAATCTATCTATATATCTATAAAAGTGAACGTGTCTGTCTGTCTGTGTGTCTGTGTGTCTGTGTGTCTGCGTACATTTCCCTACGCAATAACTCTGTCAATTTTTAGTCTATAGACTCGAAATTTGAAATACCGGGTACTGAGATTTGGAAAAATCGATGTGACGGGTGTCAGTCAGAAATTTGGCTGTTAAGGGGTAAAATTTCAACGATTTGACCTTACGTAACTCTACCAAACTCCTCCGACAATTTTGGGTCTAGACACTTGAAATTTTAGATATAGGTTCATTGAACCTGGATCTAACTTAATAAAGTGATTTGAGCCCGAAACAATAAATTTTTAGGGGTCATAATAGGGGTCAAAGTTTTAAAAAATTAACCATTTTTTTTATTTTTTTGCTTTTTTTGCACAGCATACACCTGCAAACACCCGAGCAACGCCGGGCACCCCTGCTAGTATATATATATATATATATATATATATATATATATATATATATATATATATATATATATATATATATAAGGGGGGAGTACATGAAAATACATCTTTATTTCGTTGGAATTTCTTAACCCATCTTATATATATATATATATATATATATATATATATATATATATATATGTGTGTGTGTGTGTGTGTGTGTGTGTGTGTCTATATATATAACTACTTAATTTACTCACATAAAATTAATATAAAAAGTATAGATTTATGCGTAAACTTTAAGTATTTACTTCAAACGTGCTCTGTAGGTAGATCTAGTTAGTAAGTTATAAAATATATATGACGATTTAGCTACACTGAATATTCCGCGTTTCATCCACTCTAGCAATCTTCAGGCTTATGTGCGAATTTTGTGGTTGTTTGTCGTTTTTATATAAATTCGCGCATAAGCCTGAAGAGTCCTAGAGTGGATGAAACGCGGAAATTCAGTGTAGCTTAATCGCCATATATATTTTATAACTTACTATATATATATATATATATATATATATATATATATATAGAGAGAGAGAGAGAGAGAGAGAGAGAGAGAGAGAAAGAAAGAGAGAGAGAGAAAGGGAGAGATGTATAAAGGGTGCATGTGGGTGTTTAAATTATAACATATATTTTACTTCAACCTATCTTCTTTTTACCATATCCTCTAATGAAGAATTGAAGTTCTCTAGCATGAAGAATAAGCCTCTGATTATACATTGTTGATTCAAAATTCGTAAGATGGCATAACCTTATTGTAATTTAAGTGTAAATATCTGAATAAAACTTGCAGAAAAATATTGATTTCAGTTTAGTTTACATAGTTTTACAGGACAGTGCAATATGTGAAGTAAGAAATACTTCATCCGTTTAATACATTATATGAAGTATATTAGAGTGGTCGTAGAAGATAATTTATTTATTTAGTCACTGTTCACTGATTCTGCACTTAGTATCAAACTCAATTACAGTATAATTATTCCAACAAGCAAGTGGTTTACAGATAAATAATACCTGATATATATATATATATATATATATATATATACACACATATATATATAACTCTTTTTCAAGATGTCTTTTAACATGTTTTATTAATCATTTGTTCATATATATATATATATATATATATATATATATATATATATATATATATATATCAAATGTTATTGTACGTTATTTAATATATAACGTTTACGTATATGTTATGTATATAATAAGCCAGGATTTTCACTAACATATGTTTATAGACGAAACACCCGGGGGCAAAACAAGAAGTTATTCAAAAATCACTTTAAACATTCTTGCCACAAAATAATTGTATATTAGCTGCACGAATTCGATGGGTACTCTCTCGTTTGAATTTTAGTGTAGATAATGCGTAATCACATTGACACATTTTTTCGGTGCACCACCGTCGTTAAGCAACGTTGAAATAGGTAAGTACTAAAATTGGTGAATATTTCGTAATATCAAATGCATTATATGCTCTGATGCTTAAAGAGGGATTGGTGCCACCTTAGTGTTTATACCCAAGACACTTTGAGTGAAATAATGCACCACCCCTACAAGCTCATCCAACTAACCTATCCATCGAGCCGCCCACCGGTACTTCAATGTATTTGTTGTTTTACGCATCTCGTTGTACATTTAAAGTGTAGCAGCTATTTCATCAATAACTGGCCAAGCACATTCCTATATTTAAGATATCTTGTTATATCACCGAGATGTTTTTTTACATGATACACCACATTTACTTAATATATTTGCTTAGCAAGTTTCTTTTTCTTATATTACCTACATTTTTACGCAGTTTGATATAAGTTTGTGTTTTTTTTTTCACATCGCCATTAGTTACTATTTTATTATATTGTGATTTAATTATAATTTGTATGATTTCACGGCAACGATAAGATTCTTTTAGGCTATGTATATATTCAATATGCTGCGCAAAAGACTGGATACACAGAACATCCGATTTACGAATTACCTGCCCGCTTAATTTTCTATTATCCCATTATAGGCCGATTTAAACTGGCTGATATATATTCTATTATAAATCTAATTATATTTATGTCCTCTTACTTATATGTAACATTGATAATGTCACACGCACGCTTTATATAGCTGTGTATTAAATGGTGCTTTAGTTCTTAAAATGTTTTCTCTATATAGTTATACGTAAGCCTAGTTCTATAGAGTTTATTTAAAAGAGAGATTCCATTTATAAAGGTATAAATGCCACTCGAGGATAATAAAGAGTGATCTACTTAAAAGAAGCCCAGAAAATGTAGTAGAAAGGAGGAAAAATCTTTTATTCTTTAAATTACCTGTAGCATTGCTTAAATTACATACAGTGCTGTAAAAGATGTTGGAAATGCTCCCCGTTGACATTTCTGCATTTCTGGACGGGTTTGACAACTGCCTGTAGATCTTCTCTGGTGATTCTCCTGCTCGCATTGGTAATGCTCTCCTTTTTAGTTGGTCTTGATTGTGAGGATTATTTGCATAAATATGTTGTTTTAAAGCCCCCCCCCCATGATAAAAAATCACATGATGACAAATCCAGGGAACGTTGTCGCCATAACCCGTTGCTTATTGTTCTCTCTTTCGTAAACATGCCATGTACCCGTGTCAGTGATCTGTGAGACGTGTAGCATGTAGCGCCATCTTGTTGGAAAAAAGAATTGCATTTTGTCTTGTGTCGTCAGTTGGTCGTTAATACATAGATTAGTGTCATGCTTGACGTTCATCTTCGTCGCCAACTGTTATGTTTGCAGGTTGAACCAAATAACGTATAAGGCAATACAAATGAAGACTCAACAAACAAAGGTAGATCAATAAGACGTGTATCAGGAAAAGTATATTTACAGTATATTTACATAATGGTTGTCAAGTAAGAGAGTCTTGGCTGGAGAACATATCTGCTCTCGGCTCGGGCTTCGGTGGCTTCTGGTTAACACACCCTCAGACTAACCGAGTCTTGCTATTTATGTGTAATATTATCCACATATGTAAATGAGTGGGTGCCACCACAACAATTAGAGACATCGGGTTATTTTTAATTGGGCTGCTTAATTAAACAAAAGTTGATTAGAGAAAGATTAGAGAGATTGGGCCACTTTTAAGTGAGACACCCTGTAATAAATGAGTGTAAGGTAATAATTGAGACAATAGCATCGTGACTGAACATAAACTTCTTTACATTGGACTTGATGACGACCATGATGTATTCAACTGGAATAGGCATTAGGGATATGACTACAGAGGTACACCGACGGACAGTTATCAGAAAAAAAAAGTTTATTCATTGAATTTGCGTCTAGATTTAGGCACATAAACTATGTTTGCGAGTTGAAGTCTCGAAAACTGAGCAACAGAAAGCATACAGCTCGAATACTGTATGGCTTCGAGGGCTTCAAAGTTTTTAAGGTGGCTTCCTTTTAAGTGCCAAACCTGTAGCTCTGAAATGTGTAACTCATTGCTGTATTGATGTTTTTTTATCTGGATCAGTATCATGCCGTCCTACCTTGTAACGAACTCGCAAATCTCTTTGTTTTGCGGTTACACTTCCGCCATTTTTCCAAAACATTTCTACAGAAAAAAGCACGAAATGGACCAAACAAAATCATATTGCTTGAGGAGACTACCTTGAAAAACTGGCGAGTTATTAGCTAAATGAAAAAAAAAATCATTGGCACTTGCATAAGTTCATTAGCGACATATAGTTGAAAGTTTAAAATGCGGGAGACATTGCAACCTGTATTAAGCGAGAGTTTGTTGGAAATGTTTTGCATAAAGAGGTGAATAGATAAAACTCCGTCCAGCACTTGCCATAAAAATAACACTACTACGAAGATGGAGTACCAACGTCTCTTCTGTGCGAAAGTATTTACAAGAAAAATTCATTATTTTTAACTGGAAAGGGTGTTCTAAACAGCCCTTCTAAGATGTGACAACAATCAGGAATTTGTTTTTACTTGATGGTTATCATTATTAAACGGACTTACGTATGTTAGATTGGCGATATCTATTATGAATGCCTCGCAATTATTTACGTTCATATTAAAAATGTCAAATAAAAAGCAGTTATGTTTATAATTTCCATTATGTCTACCTTGAAATATATATGTTTTATTTGCATGTGAATATTTTTCTCTAACCATTTTCCATTTTCAAAGGAGGGCAGGCCTGTAAATAAAACATGGTCCGTTCGCCTTTTATCCGTTAGTCTGTTAATGCGTTAGACCGTTCGCCTGTCCGCACTTTTCACAATAACTACTCCTTGGAATGTTTGGAAATTTTGCACAAACATTAAACATGACATGATCAAAAAAAATTACAGAACGGATTTTCTGTGAGAATTCCGGTTGCCCCCCCCCCCCTTGGGGTGCCTTTTGGGTTAAAATGGCCAAAATTGTACACTTTTTGCTTATTAAAAAAAACCCTGATACTTTTAATTTTTATAAAACTTTATGAAAAGTTGTAACTGCCTGATTTCTATATAATTTTGGTTGTCTATACTTCGCGATAACTATTGAGTGTTCCCCAGTGGCTCTTTATTTTATACTTCACGATAACGCTTGGGTGTGCTTAAGGGGCTCTTATAAAAAAACTCCATTTTGGGGACTATTTTACCACATTTGTCAAAAATTTTCTGTGCATGTATATTTGGCAGTTTTGCATAGTGCTGGACTCAAATTAAAATATCTTAAGGATTTGGGGACTTTTGGGACTTAAGAGTGGGGCAAATGATGGACTTAGTCATTTCTTTTGTGTTTCATCGTGCAGAACTCAAATTTACATATGATAATACCTAAAACTGTAGTGTTTGTTCATTTTCACCAGGATTTGACGTCAGCTGGGGACTTCTGGGGCTAAACGTTTTTGTTTTACAAAGGAATCACCACATTATCAAGGCCAAGCGGCCATTCAAGGATAAGGGTTAAAGAATGTACAGTAGACATTTGGCAATATAGTAATCATTAGTAATGGAAATTCGGTAAATTTGTTAACTTATATGGAACGGCTCATCAAGAACTTACGTTAGACTTGAAGACAACCATATTGTATCACCTGGAAAACAGGAAAACGGAAGACAATTCCACAGGCGTGCAGTTCTAAGAAAGAAGCTTTGTTCATGGAATCTACGTTTAGGTTTAGGCACAGATAAAGAGTGGGGGGAATTATTGATTGTGTTTTCAGCTAGACGAGTGTTTCTTGTGAAAGTTTGGCGAGGGGGGACCATAGATTGAAGCTCAGACGAACACTTTCCATGAAAATAACGATAAAGCAGAGACAAACTCGCAACATCTCTTTTGTGAGGTAGAGGTTGCAGGGAAGAGGAAAGGACATCTCCCACCAGGCCACGAAGTCTATTTTGAACTCTATCAAGGCAGGACAAGTTCTTTCTAGCAGCTCCTGCCCAGATGTGGCAACAGTATTCCATGCTTGGACGTACCTGGCTCTTATATAGATAGAGAATTGCATCAGCAATGAGATATCTACTGGATCGATAGAAAGATCCCATCATTTTTCCAGCGGCCCTGGCAACAGATTTGATGTACGTGTTCCATTTAAGATCAGGAGTAAAGGTCAAGCCCAGAATCTTGTTAAAACTTGAGGTCTCCTGAAGACAAGAGCAATTTATTTCAGTTGATGCCAGATGGGGATCAGACTGTTGATGATGTAAAGAAAGAAGCTTGGTTTTAGATGTATTAAAAGTAACCAGCTACTCCTTTCCCCATTGTACTACGTACTCAAGATCAGATAAGAGATAATCAGGTGAACCTGGTCGTTTTTGTTTGTCTTTAAGGGATAGCTAATGTTGGACTTTACCATTTTTTTTTTTTGCCTGGTTCATTGTGCACTCACGAGGACCGTGCATGTTTCACTTGTTAATATTTACTTTTCAACTTTTTACACCATACTTTGCAATAGTATAAATACGTAAAAACGTCAGGTTGACAGCTTAATATGGTAAATTCCACTCTCTTTCAACTAAACCTTTTACTTTGTTCTGCATATCAATATGTTTTCAGTATTTTATCTATAACAAATGAATGTTTTACTGGATTAAAGGTTTTCATGCCGTTTTAGAATTTTAAATTCGTTTTAAAATTACATTTCCGTGTTGAACTAAGGAAAAACAAGTCCGATAGCCATTTGTCGCGTGCTCTCGTGTAATGAATGAATGCGTAAGTGTAGGATTGACATGAACTTCTTAAAGATAAACAAAAATGACCGAAAAATGGGCTGAAATCACTTAAATAAAAAAAAGCAAATGACTTAGAATGACTTTAATGAACTAAGGATGAACTGAATGACCTTAAGAATGACTTTAATGCTTAAAAAATAACTGGAATCCTTCACAAAATGGTTGTAAAGTGGGTGATCATTTTACATTAAATTAATACAGAAAAGTGATCCCCCAATTTATATCACAAATTACAAACATAAGTACAGCATGTAATAAGAACAGATACTACACGTTAGCCTTTGCCAAAAGGCCAAAAAAAAAGCTTAAAAAGCTAAGAACAGCATCTATTTACAACATACCTTTCATCTTAATCAAAAAAGCCAAGCACAAAATTGTTACGGACAGACCGACCGACCGACTGACGGACTGAAGGCTGACGTATAGAGTCGATTGCACGCGACAAAATACTGTGCATAATCTTCTTTGATGAACTTATTAAAAGTCTCTGATGATTTCTTTTGTTTATACCATTCAATGAAACACGTGTAAGATGCAGTAAATTAAACAGTATAAATGTGAATTAAGTGTATATCCAAATTTGGAAATGCTTAATTAAGTTACATATACTCTGGCTGTGTTTATCTATTTTCATTGAGCTTAATGAACCGTTGTAATTTAAAGATAGCCTTATTGAATGTATACATTATAAAGGAATATTTGTTTTAAGGAAAACACACGTGCGCTCAAATATATAACCATCTCAACAAAAATAACCATCTCAACAAAAATAACCTTCTTAGTGACACTCAATATGGTTTCCGTTATGCTAGATCTACAGCAGATGTGCTTACAGTTATATCTCATAGGATTATCAAATCTCTCGACGGAGGCCACCTTTCTAGGGCAATTGCTCTTGACATATCTAAGGCCTTTGATAGAGTATGGCATAAAGGTTTACTTCATTAGATATCTAGCTATGGTATAGCTGGAAATGTCTTCTCAATTATTAAATCATTTCTTTCTGATAGGTTCATAAGAGTAGTAGTTGAGGGGCAAAAATCAGAAGCTCAAAGTATTAATGCCGGTGTCCCTCAGGGGTTCGTTCTGGGCCCAACTCTTTTCCTGATCTACATTAATGATCTTCCAAATCACATCCTTACATCATTTGTAGACATTTATGCTGATGACACTACCATTCGGTAGCACATCTAAGACAGTAAACGACCAAGTTCTCTCCAATTCTCTCTCCTCTGATCTTGAGCACGTAGTACAATGGGGAAAGGAGTAGCTGGTTACTTTTAATGCATCTAAAACCAAGCTTCTCTCTTTACATCATCAACAGTCTGATCCACACCTGGTATCAAGTGAAATGAATGGCTCTCGTCTTCAGGAGGCCTCAAGTTTTAACAAGCTTCTGGGCTTGACCTTTACTCCTGATCTTAAATGGAACACGTACATCAAATCTGTTGCCAAGGCCGCTGGAAAAATGGTGGGATCTTTCTATCGATCCGGTAAATATCTCACTGCAGATGCTATTCTCTATCTATATAAGAGCCAGATACGTCCAAGGATGGAATATTGTTGTCCTGCCTTGATAGAGTTCAAGATAGACTTCGTAGCCTCTTAGGAGATGTGCTTTTCTCTTTCTTGCAACCTCTATCTCACAGAAGAGATGTTGCGAGTTTGTCTCTGATGTATCGTTATTTTCATGGAAGGTGTTCAACTGAGCTTCAATCTATGCCCCCCCTCGCCAAACTTTCACAAGAAACACTCGTCTAGCTGTAAACACTATAAATAATTCCCCCCACTCTTTATCTGTGCCTAAACCTAAACGTAGATTCCATGAACAAAGCTTCTTTCTTAGAACTGCACGCCTTTGGAATTGTCTTCCGTTTTCCTGCTTTCCGGCTGACTACAATATGGTTGTGTTCAAGTCTAACGTAAATAAGTTCTTGATGAGCCGTTCTATATAAGTTATGAAATTTACCAAATTTTCATTACTAATGATTACTATATTGTCCAATGTCTACTGTACACTCTTTAACCCTTATCCTTGAGTGGCATCTTGGCCTTGATAAGTGGTGATGTCTATGTAAAAAAATATAGTGGTGTACGTTAAAGTAATATAAGGATTATTCGTGTTATTATTTTCAGAATTTTAGTTTTTATATTGAGGGAATTAAATTGCGTGATTATAATACAAGGCATTTCATAATGTGCAATTAAAACTCAACTCACTTTAAAGAGTCTTCCGAATTCAGGAAATTCTTTATTTTTCTGTGTCTTCTTTAAATGCATCAAGTATAATTCAAAACTTAACTATTTAACGTTTATTATTGCACGTTTAAATACTCCGATTAAAGTAAAAATATGCAATATGAATTATTATTAAAAAGAAAGTCTGAATATTTTGTCACTGTCCAAAATTTGGAGTTGGTTGGTTGGTTGTTTTTGTTTTACGGCATATCAACTCTTTTCAGGTTATTTAATGCCGAATCCAGTGATTTTGAAGAAAATATTTTTTAATAGATTATATTTGCCAATTTCCAGTCGGTTTCGCTTTGGCCCATAGTTTGGACACTAACAGGTACTACCACTCCGAATCAGAGTGGACCTGGGAGCAATGGCAATTAAAAGGTGGCTCCACACTCCCACAAAGTTCGCAAGCCGGGGCCTCATCATCGGATATAGTTTTAGGTCATATCCAGAACCCTAAAATTTTAAAGCAATTTCTAACAAAGGTTTTAAACTTAACGATTAAAACTGGGACAATATATACTTTGGTTTCGATTCTAGTTGATACAACCGAAGTCATATGTTTTTTTTTAATTTTTAAAACCACTATATTTTAGGTACAATATCATATTTTAGGAAATATTGACTCTACGAAAATGAATACGAAATTAGCACGAATGTAAATGTATTTAATCGTGTTTTATGACCGAGTTACGTCGGGTAACACTAATATATTTTGGGTACAATATAATAATCAATAAGAATCGGCTTTATAATAATAAATACTAAAAATGCATACATTAAACTATCATATTTACACGTATCTATCTAATTAATTTATTAAATCGCACGGATTTTATTATCTTAAGTTACAAGAACTACATCGCCTACTGCTTAAAATTGTAAGAAAAACAAGCTTAATTCACATTACTCCCTTTAGAATTTATAAGCACACAATCGTCTCTTATATATTGACGTTTTTAAACTTCACCACAATGCAACAACTAAGAAGTAACTAATCGCCCTCTCTAGACTACATATCCCCGGATCCTTTATGGCCCGTAAATTAGTTTAAGAGAATGCTTTACATATAACATGTTATATATATATATATATATATATATATCAATATATATATATTGATATATATATATATTGATATATATATATATATATATATATATATTGATACATATATATATATATTGATATATTGATATATGTATATATATATATATTAATATATGTATATTGATATATATATTGATATATTGATACATATATGTATATACATATATGTATATATATATATATGTATATATGTATATATATAAAGTTCATTGCGTTGTAGAGATGCTGGTCTAGCCGGAGTTATAGTTGTGATATAAGGAAAATCCTACGTCTGCGGATTAAAATAAACGCGACTATTTTGGCGTCGAACACATTTTTTAGTCGATTTCGACGTATCAGGTCTCTTACAATGAGGAAGTTGTTAGGAAATCTACACAGACGATTGATTTTTATTGTGGTGAAGGCGTTTTGGAAAATTAAACAGGCCTTTTAGCGCCGTTGCTTTTCTCAGTCTGTTCAATGGCAGCCACAATACAGAACAGAAAGTAAACCTTAGGCTTACATACGATTGTTTTTCTCTCTCCTAGATTAATGGTATGACGACACTGGGGCGTATCTCTCGCTGTTCCAATGCAAACCAGGGATTTCTATACCCAAGGGAGGTCATACAGTTACAGGCCCGACTTGTTTCTTTATGTCAGTGATCTGACAAGAACTGCTACGGCAACGTGATTTGTGAGTTATTTCTAATTGGTGCAAAAATAATGTGTTTTTTACACTAACCTAATATATATATATATATATATATATAGTTATATATATATATATATATATATATATAATTAAACGTGTGTGTGTGTATGTGTGTGTACTAGTGTTACATTAAACGTGAGCCAATAAAATGGCATGGTTTAATCAAATTGTTAAGGAGTGGTTAGCGAGTGACATTAGGTAAATGCTTGGCTAAATAGTTTTATAATAGTTTCTGCATGATATTTTCAGGAATTAAAGAGTTAAGGGATTACCTATCAGACTGTTGGATCGAAACCGAAATAAAAACTTGAAAAAAATATTTGTGTATGTGTATATATATATATATGCATATATAACTTGAGTTCCTTCAGCCATACTCGAGACTAAAACCAAAACTTATGAAAAAAATACTTGATAACATTATTCATAAAAAATAGATGATTTATGTGCCATCAGCTATAGTCGGAACCGAAACCAAAACTTATGAAAAATTCTTGGTAAAATTATTTATGACGGATGTATGCGTGACACACAAAACACACACGCTAACGTATTAATATATAGATAAGCCTAATTTTCCTAACCTTATCAGGCAATCACACAGGTGACTTCTGTTTTTGTAATATATTCTAACTTAACATTTATTTGCAAAAATAAAAGAAATGGCCGAAAGTATTAGTATGTTTACATATATGCACTTACTTCTTATTTACTAGGAATAAACCACCATTATTAAGATATGTTCGTTTACATTTACATGATTTCATTAGTGTATATTTTATTGCATACTAGCAGGCTGACCGCCGTTTCCCGGTTACATATTACGCATAAATATTATAATTTATTTGAGACAGAATTCGTATATATTGTAAACAAACATACCTTAAGTATTAAGCGCTATGTTAATACTTTAAAACTGAATATAAAAACAAGGAACTGAGTTTATGTTAATTTTTTCTGAACTGTTACCTTCTTGTAAGAAAAGAAAATACTTGAGCTAAGATCAAAATCAAAACCTAAATACAGTCAGTCAACTACAATAACCATAAGGCCACCTTGACACGATAATTTCAGATTGTTTTCAAATAATTTAATATTTAACATAATTTAACTGTCCCGTGAACAATTCACGTGTGTGCAGTCGTGGAAACGTTGACAAACAGATAAACTTCTGATGGCCCTCACGTACTAAATGTTCAATTTTGACGCCTAAGCAGCCCCTATTCCCGAATAAAACAAATTAAAAAGCGTTTATACATGACTGAATACTCTACATACCAATTCTCATTTTGGAGATAAAGAATTCGTTCAGCATGTAGCTCTTTTTTATAGATACATAGATAAATTTCTCGTATTTTCTTATCGATCCAATCACTTATCGTATTTGAAAATTCTAATGTATATTTTTCTCTTGGTCTCGCACAAAATTTTTTATTGTATTTTCGTAAAAAAAAAAAATCATTTTTTTTAAATATATAATCTGTTATAATATACGCGTCTGCCATTTTCTTTCTTTTTTCTGAAAGGTTTAATTATGTTTATTTAAAAACGTACTAAGTACATTTGTATGAATTTGTTTTCCATCGATTTTTTCCAATCACAAAACTGTCATATAAAATCACTTAATTCTTCCGACTATTAAAAACATCAAAAATATACTAAAAAACAAACAAACAAACAAAAAACAAAATAACACGCGAATTGTTTCGTAATTCAAGTTGACATAAATCCCCAGCTTTCCCTCTTTTTTATTTAGGATAATCTTTTTACAAATTCTATAGAAATTATCTATCTAAAAGATTTGATGATGTTAAGCCGATTTATCAAATATTTTTGTAAATCGTTTAAGATTAATCACAATAAAAAAGATCTTCCAGAATCTCAATATTAAATGAAAAAGAGCCAATGTTGTTATTTCTTTAATAAACTTTATTTAATTTATCAGTTTTGATGATAAACAGACGCCGAAATAATCAATGTAGAATCAAGCGCCTATTTCATTTTACCTCTTAAATTTACAGTTGTAAACTTACAGATTCTTTGTGTCAATATTTCGAATATTAAACTACTAAAACTCGGGTTGAGTAGAATTGTTAACAACAACAGAATACATAATACATTTATTATTAGGGCTATGTAAACAGCATTTTCTTTTTCGTTGTGTTGGCTGTCAAGTATATATCCGACACAGTTCGACAACTGAGAACCAAATAACTCTATATAAAAGTATATAAGATATTAACAGATACACACACGAGAATCAAAACAATGGAAAAATATGATGTTGTTCTAGATCTTATGATGAATGCCAATGTTGTTAAAACGTGTTTTTCAAACTTTTGTAACAAACGTGTAACTGTAATTGTGCATCTGCTTCACGAACGGAAGTATTGTCGTTTCATGTCAAAACTCCTTTAAAATTCTAATTTAAAAAATCCAGTGAGAAAGACTTGATTATCCGATTTAAATAATTTTTACCTTTGTGAGAAATAAACTGTGTGAGAAATACACATCGCAAGAAATTAACTCCTATGATTCGATTACGTCTGGCGTGGCAAAAATAGACTGTAAATAAGGTAAAAATCTAACCTGATAATTTTTGGGAAACATTAGCTAATCTGTTTCCAAAATCGTTGACATCTTGCTAAAATAGACAACAAATAGAATTCAATATTATTAAGGTCAGTAAATTAGTAATAATATTGGGGGTATCCAAATAAAAATCGTGGAGAGAAGCAAATAGATCATATCGATAATTCGAAGTCCAGTCACCAAAAAGCACATTGTGTTTATATATATATATATATATATATATATATATATATATATATATATATATATATGTGTGTGTGTGTGTGTGTGTGTGTGTGTATGCGTGTGTGTGTAATATTTGTTTATTTGTAATATTTGTCTATATAAATAAAAAATATTATATATATACACATATATATATATATATATTAGGTTTGAAAACAACGAGATTGTTAGATAAGTATACCAAATTGATTGAAACAGGTGGCTATTTGTAACGACCATATGTAAGTGTTTACCCGCAAATAAAATTATATATATATATGTAATCTTTTTGATAACATTAATTTTTTTCCCCAATTTAGCCGTGTCTCTTTGTCACCATTTTCGCTTCTTTTAATGCGAAAAACGACGTAAACAGCTATACCTTGTTTTCTTCAAGGTATCATGATTTTTTAAAGCCAACACCTATAGCTCAACGAATTGATTGGCATTGACGGATGAACATCGAATAATATTCGCAGAGATTATCACTTTCTTTGCAGTTAATGAAAAAAATTAAGAAATTTACGTGCGGAGTTGGAACCTATAGACCACGTCATTCCCCCGCCATATATATATATATATATATATATATATATATATATATATATATATATATATATATATATAATTTTTGCTAAACGAGGAAATGGAAAACATAACCTTACCGATAATAGATAAATTAGGATAACGTTCTGATTATCAATTCTCGGTAATTACCGGGGGTATGAATTAATACTTTACTAAGATGACTCCCAAACTTATACACCAAAGTTCTGTTATTTTGTAAATAATCCGTTCAGCCGTTTCAGAGTACATAAAGAACGAACTCATACAGAGAGACAAAGTTGCATTGTCGTTAAACATCATATTACAAATTTACAATGCTTGTGCATCCACACATTAACAGACACACACAGACAAATGCACACATACACACACACGTACATTTTTTCCGTTTTAACCCAAAACAAGGCACAGGTCCCCTTTTGATGTACGAGGCTACTATCGGCGATATAAGTTGCGGGCTTACTATGTAGGGATTTGAGCAGCGAGATATCTCTTTACATTACACTTGAACTTCTGAATGTTAGAACAGTTGGGAAAGCAAGAACTCTGAAGGTAGTTCCAAAATCTAGCAGTTCTGTGGAATAAACTATTAGTGTAGAACGCTTTCTTACATCTAGGGATCTCTAGTGTGTAGGGGTGAGATTTTACTACGAGTCGGGTTCGTCGGGTGTATGTACGTCGAGGAAGTGCAAGGGATTTTAGCTCGTCGGTTGTTGTAAAAATGGAACACAAATTAAAATTTCGTTCCGTTTTAAATTCGGTACATTTTTACATTACGTCCAACTCATCGTTCAAATTCGACATGCCAACTTTTTTCAGGTTTGCGAATATGCTGACAAGGATAGGGGTGTCTTTTTCCGTAAGACGGTCGTTACATTGTGATATCGGGGTGTTTATTCGTTGTAAACGTACCCGAAAACCTATAAAAGTCGACATTTCCAATATGAACGGTGAGTTGGACGTCTGTAAAAAAAACAAAAAAAAAAACAAAAACCTGAAAAGGTATTTCAAATTGAGTCTTTTCGTTTAAAAATTAAATTATTTCGTTTTTGTTAATAAAATAGTATTTTTATATTTATAGAGCATCAAGCTTAACAGTGTAGGGGCGAGGACACAGCCCTGTTTAACTCCATTTGTTACCGTAAAAGCTCCGAGGGTTCACCGCCGTCAAGGACGCGCCCCATCATGCCTTCATGGAATTGACGAACTACTGTGATGAAAGTACTTGGGCAACCGAATTTCTTCATTATTTTCCACAGACCATTCCGACTGACTGTTCAAATGCCTTGGTCAAGTCGATAAAGGTTGTGTAAAGGTCTCGGTGCTGCTCGAAGCATTTCTCTTGAAGCTGACCGGCGGCAAAGGTCATGCCAGTGGTCCCCCGACCGGTGCGGAAACCACATTGACTCTTCGACATGAGTCCCTGTTCCAGGTGACCAAGTAAGCGGTTGAAGAGGATGCGATCCAAGATCTTTCCTGCTATGGACAGGAGAGAAATACCTCGGTGGTTATCGCAAGATTGGCGATTTCATTTTCGCTTATAGATGTGAACGATTGTGACGTCTTCAAACTCTTGTGGTAGTTGTCCCTTCTTCTACATGATCTGATACAAGCAGGTTAGCTGCTCCGGCAAGACTGCACTACCGGACTTGTAAGCCTCAGCTGGGATAGCATCTTTACTTAGAGCTTTTCCACTGGTTGACTGCTGAATGACTACACTGTTCAGCTTGATGTTCTCTGCAATGCTATTTGACGCTTTCAGCGACCAGTCAATAGGCATCAGCATTAAATTCAGAACAGATGGAAAGCTGTTTAACCCAAGGAGACTGCAGGCTGTGACAAAAGTTAAGGAAGCAGTGCTGAGTGACTTTCATTTTGCTGATGACTGTGCCTTCAATGCCAGCAACGAGCGAGAAATGCAAGACCAGATGAACAAATCCTACGCAGCCTGTGACAACTTCGGCTTCACAATTAGCACCAAGAAGACCGAAGTTATGTTCCAACCAGGTTTAAGAAATCTGTATAACGAGCAAAGTATCTCAGTCAAGGAACAGAACCTTCAAGCGGTTGAGACCTTCACCTATTTGGGCATCACTCTATCTCGGACATCCACAATCAATCTCGAAATCAACAACAGAATCGCCAAGGCAAAGCGCATTCGGGAGACTCAGAAGCAAAGTCTGGGAAAGGAGAGGAATCAGCATTGACACCAAGCTGAAGGCTTACAGAGCAGTTGTCCTCACCACATTGCTCTATGGCTTAGAAACCTGGACTACCTACAGAAGACACGAAACAACGTTGAACCACTTCTCCGAAATCACTTCCATATCAGATGGCAAGACAAAGTCCCCGAAACAGAGGTCCTGAAAAGTGCTAATCTTCCCAGTATAACTACTACCATTCGAAAGACCCAACTGAGATGGGCAGGTCACGTCTCCCGCATGACAGATGAAAGAATCCCAAAACAACGCCTTTATAATGAGCAAGCGTTCAGTCGGAGCACCAAGAAAACGCTTTAAGGAGAACCTCAAAGTCTCCCCAAAGACTTCAACATCAGTACCGAGTCCTGGGAATCGCTTGCATCAGACAGACCTCACTGGCGTCACCTCATCAACAACGGAGCTGAAACAGCTGAAGAGAGAACCCTAAAAAAAGAACAGAAGCGTGCAACCTGCAACGCTAGAGCAACACGCACTGCCCCCACAACACCCGCTCACCACTGTCCAACATGTGGGTGAGCCTTCCATGCCCGAATCGACTTACAAGTCATCTCTGGAAGCACATAAACAATACTTTTGCTTACTGATGTCATGGTCATCTTCGACTTCGAAGGACGAACACGATATGTATATAAAAAATTGTTTTCGTTTTTTTGTTTTTTTTTATAAATAAAAAGTACGATTGTTGAATGTTACTCTTTCGATCATTTTCATTGTTGGGGGGCACAATTAAGAAAAAATAAAACGGAACAAAATTTAAATTTCCATTCCATATTTTCAACAACCGTAAAGTAGCACATACTCAGTAGAATTTAAACTATTAAATACTCAGTATAATGTAGAGTATTAAATACTCAGTATCAATTTAGAATATTAAGTACTCAGTATAATTTAGATTAATAAATAATCAGTATAATTGTGAGTATTAAATGCTCCGTATAATTTGGAATATTAAATACTCAGTACAATTTTGAGTATCAACTACTCAGTATCATTTGGATTATTAAATACTCAGTATAAGTTTCAGCATTAAATAATCAGAATAATTTTGAGTATTGCATGCTCAGAATAAGTTAGAGTATTAAATACTCAGTATAATTTAAGGTATTAAATACTAAGCATAATTTTAGTAATAAATACTCAGTATAATTTTGAGTATTAAATATTCAGTATAATTTAGAGTATTAAATACTCAGTGTCATTTTGAGTAGTAAATAATCAGTATAATTTTGAGTATTTAATGTTCAGAATAATTTAGAGTATTAAATACTCAGTATGATTTTGAGTAGTAAATAATCAGTATAATTTTTAGTATTAAATACTCAGAATAAGTTAGAGTATTAAATACTCAGTATAATTTAGAGTATTAAATACTCAGTATAATTTAGAGTATTAAATACTCAGCATAATTTAGAGTATTAAATACTCAGTATAATTTAGAGTATTAAATACTCAGTATAATTTAGAGTATTAAATACTCAGTATAATTTAGAGTATGAAATACTCAGCATAATTTAGAGTATTAAATACTCAGTATAATTTAGAGTATTAAATACTCAGTATAAGTTACAGTATTAAGTACTCGTTATAATTTTGAGTATTAAAACCTAAGTATAATTTACAGTATTAAACACTCAGTATAATCACAGTATTAAATTGAAAACTTAGAAATAATACACTTTAAATTTAAGGGGTTCATAATATTTATATGAATAAATAATAAATAGCAATGGTTACATGAATTTAGTAAAGACCATGGAAAAGAATACTTGGCTATCATCTACTGAACAGAAACCGCCGACATCGAAAGATTAGCTTTTTAATATATAACTAACTGCACAAGGAAACTAGTCATTTACATTTTAAATATACAGCACTCCACATTAATATTATACTACTCTAATGTCTTATAATACGTATTTGCATCTAATTGGTATAATGGAATAAACTGCCCATTTACAAATTACCCTTTGTCATATATTTCCTGGCATCTCGTGTTATATTACATAATATTTTTCTTGAAATCTTAGGTCGAATTTTCGAGGAGAAGAAAAGTTTGCACATAAACTATTAACCTTAAAACATGAACCAAGTTTTTTTATGCTTTCCTAGATATGTATTATATTAGCAGTTCAGCGCAGCTTTGCTCGGACCCTATGTACTGTTCATAACTTTATGTGTGTATATATATATATATATATATATATATATATATATATAAAAAACTTTACATCATGTCCAGGTAACTTACATTTAGAATTCAAAGTGTTTTGACCCAAAATTGACGGAGGTGTTTGGTAGAGTCTGCAAAGCTCAACTCTTTCAATTTTGGCATTTGGCAGCCAAATTTTCGCCCAAAAACTGATTTAAAGGTTTGCTGCATATTTGAATAGCTGTTATGTAAAAATTCAGATGTTAGACCCTAAATTTTCTAGTTTGCAAGTTACCGCAAAAGCAAAAAAACGATTAAAAAGCTTGCCCGATGTCTTAATACCCTTTCTGTAAAATGTCATATATTTAGATTTAAAATTGGTTGAGAGGTCAATTTTTTTTTAATTTACCCCAATTTTGAACACTTAACATTCATCGTTTTGGGCTCCAATCAGGTTAAAATGTTGGACTCATATCTAAGGAACCTACGTCTAAAATTTCAAGTTTTTTTTTTACCCAAAATTGGCGGAGAAGTTTGGAAGAGTTTCAAAGGTCAAATCGTTAAACTTTAACCCCTTCACAGCCAAATCTTTGTCCGAAAACCGATTAAAAGATTTTTTCCACACCTCAATACCCGTTTAGTCAAATCTCGAGTCTGTAGACTGAAAATTGACAAAGTAATTTGGTAGGGAGATGTACACACACAGATTGACACACACAGATAAGTTAACTTTTATAGATATTTTGATAGTAACGATGCGTGTACCATTTAATATTAAATGAACTTCTTTGAAATTTGTAATAAGCGATTTAGATGCGCTAGTGGCAACATTTTGCATTCGACGTTTGTTATCTACTCTTACATTATATATTGCTTTCAAAGACATTTTATTGAACAGGATATCACATGGATGAGTTGAGTAATTCCGCATATAGATTCATAGTAAACTTTAATCTCATATTCCTTGTATCAAAACATGTGCCCTATTACATATTGCAAGAGTTTTGGCATAAGCAATAATATATTGCCACATATCGTTGACTTATGTTTTCTTCACCGAATTACTTGTAACTAAAATCTTTTGGTGGTGCAACTTTTACGTCTTAGTTTGTAATCTGCTTTACAAATTTAGCTCCCGTATAAGATGTATCGCCTGAAGAAGTCTCTAATTATCAGTAATTGTTGATGGAAACATGTTCATTAATGTGTAGCGCCATACTATTGCTTATGTCAAAATCACCATAAAATGTGTGTATCTACCTATCTATCTATCTATATATCTACCTATCTATCTATCTATCTATCCATCTATATATATATATATATGTATATATATGTGTGTGTGTTTGTGTGTCTGTATTTACCTCAATATGATTGGTATTTACCAACCGAGCACCTTTCAAATAATTAGGTTAATCCTTTACTTGAAACGTAATGAGTTAAAATATCTGCCAAAACATGTAAGAATCCGCTGCGGAATTTCCATAGGTCCCACTAGATTTCAAGTAATAAAATCAGAATAACATTTGCTTGATGTGAGAATTTTGTATATTCTATATACACCGTTTTTAGTTGCGAATAAAGAAGTATATATATATATATATATATATATATATATATATATATATATGTATATATATATATATAAATATATCTATATATCTATATATCTATCTATATATATATATATATATATATATATATATATATATATAAAACAGTTAATTTGTTGAGTGGTTTTGAAACTTGTGTAATTAAATTGTATTTATGTGTAATTAGATTAGCACAAAACATATAGAACCATCGATAAAACGACATAAATAATTACATTAAATAAACATATACTCTTCTAATGTCTAACATTTTATGTTTATACCGTCAATGGCACATGGTATTATCAGATCTGACTGTCTGAATGTATTAAATATTGATGTTATCACGTTTCTTAATTTTTTAGATGAGGATTGGTTATTTGTATTATTATTAACCAGACTACTTTTCTCATCTTGAGTGTGATTTTCACAACGTTTCGGTCGATATAACCTCCGATCTTCTTCAGGTGTTTCTCTTCAAACTCGGGAATGTTTCTGTCGAACTCGAGAATTTGGATGGAATTTCGAGCGGAACGCTTTATTTACTTCACGGGGGTAGCGTGCTCCTGTTCCGTGAAGTAAATAAAGGGGTCCGCTCGAAATTCCGTCCAAAACTCCGAGTTAAACAGAAACATTCCCGAATGCGACAAGATACACGTTAAGAAGGTCAGAGGTTATATCGACCGAAACGTTGTGAAAACCACACTTAAGATGAAAACAGAAGTCCGATCGATACTATCGTTTTGTATTTATTTCTATAAAAAGGGCAATCGTCTTTTGAAACGTTAAATCAAATATAAGAAGCACTTTCTAAAACTATGAGACAAAAATAAAATCAAATTAGTAGAAGGTTTTTGGAAGCATGGAAAGTCGTTTCCAAAATTTCTTGATTCCGTATTAACTAACTGAATTATATGCCGTGTAATAACATATAACAAACCACGTGCCATGAATAGACATTTGCCAATATTCAAAACTAACAGAATAACACTTTCTTTGGGAAAAATACTGGATGGAGTAATAAATGAACAGAAAAACAAAACAAGGAAATCGTCTCCCTATGTAATCTAACATACAAAATTCCCACGACTTATGTTTACTACGCTATAATCACTTAAACTAATGTATACCTACTATCACTTATCTTCGAGTGGACTCCGGGCCTTGATAACGGTGATTTCTGTGTAAAAAAATATTACCAACAGCTTTATATATGTGTGTGTTAGTAAGTGTGTTTTTTTAAATATTCTTAAACATCTCTGTATTACTAAAAAAAAAAAAACTCATATTCAATCGTTCACAATATATTGTTACAAAGTAAACAAACATAATATAGGCTAGAATACTTCTAGCAATTGGATTACTGTTGTCAAAACCTTACATTCTATTGAAACTATTACGTTTTCGTTCACTCAAGTTATAATATCTTTATATTTAAAACAGAATTGATAATGTGGTGATGCCTTTGTAAAAAAAAAAAAAAAAAAAAAAAATTGAATGTAATGCTATAATAAATGCACTGATACGTTTACGTTTGGCAGACATGCCTTTTTATTATAGACACCAGGTGTATAAACGCGTAACCTCTAAGTTAAATATTAAATGAATGAGTGAAATTGTATGAAATTAAAAAGTCGACTGGGTTTTCTAAGAGAAGTTTCTGAACACAGTCCTGGTTCTTCATTTCCTTGACAGTAATAAAGTTATGTTAAAAACACCTACTAACTGGCGTGACTGCTAATTAAGATACACACACACGCATGTATATATATATATATATATATATATATATATATATATGCATATATATATGTATATATATAGGTATAGATATATAACACTCAAATGACCTTGTAACGAGTGATGTAACCCACTTTCCGGTTTACGACATCCGGTGGCGCATGCGCGCATAAGGATTAACCAATAACAACGTAAACAAATAAACAAATCGTTTCTTTTGCAGATTTTGACCAGCGCACTGAAATATTAACGTTATTATCTCAAAATTATTATTTTATATGGGAAGGTTGAGGATGTTTTGAAACTATTCTGTATTACAAGTATACCGTCACAATTTTCTTACAAATAAATCAACTTTGACCACTTGAAACGTATTGTTTTACTGTGCACGTTTTCGGTGTCTCAATTGTTATTTTTTTTTCGCGTTTAAATTATCTAAATGATTGTTAATACTGCATTTTTTACATCGTTCATTTCGATAATACGTTTTAGTAATTGAAACGCAATTTTCTTACAAATAAATCTACTTTAACCTTTGACAATCATAAGAGTATTTTACAACGTATTGTTTTACTGTGTACGTTTTCAGCGTCCTAATTGTTTTTTGCGCTTAAATTAAACGATATATCAAAATTTGGATAGTGTAGATTTACCACTTATAATTCGATTGCTGTAAGTTTTTTTTTTCAAAAATAAACAATTATAAACAAAACGACTCATAGAAATCTATCTATATTCTTTTTTTCATTTTAATATACTTTCATAGAAATGTTTCTGTTATGTCATAAAAAAACTATTTTCTTTACGTCACAAGTGTCAGGCTAATACATTAATTACATAGCTAATGTAACATACTGCATGTGTGTTTGTCCAAATTTATCTATGAAAATGTTATGATTTGATAAAAGTTGATCTTGAAACATAGATTTTTTTTCATTGTTTGAAAACAAAGAATACAATTGAATACATCTATTTCCTTAACACATGAGTTTTCGATGCTTAATCATCTTCTCAGATAAATGATATTAGCAAATGGGTATTTATTGGTTTGCACCTTTTTTGTTAAAAGCAATAAACATAGATAATTAAAGTTTTTAAAACATTTGGGATACATAGAACAAGGGAATAGATATTGAGTCAGAAACAGGATATTGTACTTTAAATCCGAAACGAATGTTAAATCTTGAAATGGAAATTCCTGGTAGTAAAGAGGTAAAAAAATCCATCGCGTCTTGTAATTTTCCAAGGTATTAAATCGCAATTACATGCAGAAATATTTCCTTTGTTTCACTGCTTGTTACATAAGGTATCCGACAACTATTTTGTTTATATAAGAATCCAAAATTTAAATCCAAGTGGTAAATCCAAGTAGCGAAGAAAACCGGAGCCAAAATGAAAAGAATGGTACATTAAAGAAGAATAATCATTAGCATATTTATAAACCGCATATGTGAAAATATTTATATTTCTTACGCCTAAAAAAATCTAAAACTCCATTCTACATTTTGAATTAAATTCGATGATAAGAGACAATAGGGAGTAGGCGTGGAAAAATAGTTTGTAGGAAAGAAAGAAAGAAAGAAAAAATAAGGAAATCTTGTGATAGTCGGCCTGTGTCATAAGTCTAGAAATGTATATTACAAACTATATAGGTAAAGGTTTCAGTCGTTTCTATAGCAAAATTAGTATAGACAAATGAGAAAACGGAGAAGATAAGTATATATATATATATATATATATATATATATATATATATATATATATACTGTGTGTGCAAAATCAATACTTCAAAACAAGATGTTGATGGAACAAAAAGTATTTCATTTTACGTTACAATTGTTTCAATGCCCAGTTCGACAAATTTTCAAAAACCAACATTTCTTCAGACTTTATGAATAAACACACTTTTGGCAATGTAGCATTGTAGTATATGAGGATTTACTGAATTACACGAACTCAGTATATTACATATAAGTCTCTCTCTCTCTCTCTCTCTCTCTATATATATATATATATATATATATATATATATATATATACATATATATATATATATTGGAAAATGTGCTTATTGAATTATATTTCACTCTTTATTTATTTCAATTCTTTATTTTATGAAACTCAATGTAACTGCAGAGCATGTATAAATAAATAACAAAAAACTCTTTATTCCAAATTCTATTGTGTTGTTCAGCTCACCATTTATTTCTTTAAGCATGTTAAAATGTTCTTTGGCGGCACTTGTTTTATAGCGCAGAAACATTCATATAATTAATATTTCATTTTTTATCTGTTCCGCCATAACTAATTACAAGTATAGGAACACATAACAGATATTAGTATTCCACGCTTACGCCATCACCAGTCTAGGAAGTGATAATTTATTGCTCGTCGGGAGATTTGAACCAGCCACAAAATCACTCTTTATTTCGTAGTATTAACACTGTATCTTAAGGCCATTTTGTTGTCATTTTGTTAAACTGTTTTGATAAAATATAAAAGGCGCTTACTATATATGCATATGCATATATGTATATATATATGTATATATATATATATATAAATATATACAATTTCACACAATTAAGCTAGTGCAATGAGGAAAAGTTTCGTGCCATCATATCTATTAAATAAATGGAAGCCAAAAATCAATAATGAATTTACTTTTATACCAATAAGAGTTTTGTAAAATTATCTGAATATTTTCTCCATCAGTATAAAAATTCTGTAATAACAACCTATACTAATGTATATTAGCGTTTATTTGAACCACGTTGTGTGACCAATGTGAAGTCATAAGTATTTTACTCTGCAGAACCACCACCATTTATATCATATTAGATATACTAACTTATATATTCATTTTGGAGTGTGCTTCGACTTCTAAATTTTTTAAATAGACTGGTTCGAGAACAATTTGCCTTACGCATAAAAGTTTTTGTATATGGACGAGTCCTTCTTCGACGCAAAATAATTGAAACGTTATGTGTAGATAAGATTTTGACCTGTTGTAAATAAATAACACTTATTGTTAGATTAAAAGATTTATTTCCGTGAGAAAATGAACTTTTTGGCCTTTTCGTTGATGATTTTTGGCGATGATATGTCAAACTGCAGAAACGAAATTGCTATATATATATTTTTTTTCGGTTTGAGCCGTTTTCGCTCGAAACAATTGTCAAAAGTTACATTAAATTTTGTAATTTGGGTAAAGATAAACATTAATGATTTAATATTTGGAATATAAATAGCATTGATTACGATATATATATATATATATATATATATATACATATATATATATATATATATATATATACATGTGTGTGTGTGGATGGATGGTAGTTGTTAGTGGTTTGTTTTCAATTTTGTTAAAAATTCATATATATATATATATATATATATATTACTATAATCTTATATAGACATAACTTAATCCATGTAAAATGTTTTTTTTAAATTATATACGATCGACTGTGTATACCAAACTTTTTTTTTCAACCTCAATATTTGTTAAATATAACAACAGAGTATATACAACTGATTAACAGTATATTAGTATGTTCCAAACACGTCTTTTTTCTTATCAAACTGTTATTTTAATACATCAACTCTTCGGTACGTTATATATATATATATATATATATATATATATATATATATATATATATATATATATATATATATATATAAAGCCCCCTCTTTGGGTTGAGCACTTTGTAAATATATTTTCACCTGATGCCTATTTAAAAAGCGATTAAGCGAAGCCCACTAGTAATTTGTTTGTAAACAAGCAGATGGTTCGAGCACTGTGCGACGGGAGGGTGGGGATATAATTCACACTCTTGGATAACTATTTACGGCACTGATTCGTAGCCGAATGGTGAAAACTGCCGACTGTCAATGCGACAGTTGTAGGTTCAATCCACAGCTGGGGAAAGGTGTTTGTCTAGCCGCACTGATGAGTTGTGATACAACGAAACACTACTGCATCTGCATGCCTATATATATATATATATATATATATATATATATATATATATATATATATATATATAGTCTCCCGCAAATGTTTAAAATACGCATTTGAAACTGTCAGCCTTTGTATTTCCAGCTTTCAAATGGTAATGAAACTTTTTTATAAACATAGAAAATGTGGTAATCTCCAAAAATACCGTTAGGGCTTACAACATGGCCGCCAGAAGAGTCACGTGATCCGGTTGATCCAAAACATGAATCGTGCAAATGGAAAACGCAGCCTTGAAGGCAAACTTTGACAAACAATCACAATTTGTTTATATTTAATTTTTTGTTGGTATAATGTTGTTATAAAAATAGGCAAACTTTGAGAAACAATCTTAGGTTGTTTTTAGTTAATACAGTGTTTATAAAAAGTATTTTATTCAGAACAAACAAGTGGTCGACTAGGTGTATCAGAATTTTAGGCGGAATTTTTGACACCCCGAACAAAAAACTGCGAATAAAATATATAAAACTCCTAACTTCTGTTTTTAAAGTGGGTTGTCAATTTTCTTTATGAAATATACTTCCAAAATAAACTATTACAGTCGTTTAAAACATAATAGAAGTATTATTTTTTTATTTTTTAAAAACAATGTTTACAAAATGTCTACGCACGTTCGTAGACATTTTGTAAACATTGTTTTTAAAAACAAACAAACTGTGATTGTTTCTCAACAAAAAATTAAATGACCATTCTAAATAAATTATTTATTATTATGATATTGAAAAACTGTTTTTGTACTTAATTATTATGCTTGTTTGTCAAAGTTTGCTTTAAATTTGCGTTTTCCGGTTTCGTAATACGGCGATTCATGTTTTGGATCAACCGGATCACGTGACTCTTCTGACGGCCATGTTGTAAGCCCTAACGGTATTTTTTGGAGATTACCGAAAATGTATAGAAACTAAGATAGGGACAGTGGGAAAAATAAAAAAAGTAATAAGTTAACCTAACGCGAAAAGAAAACTGAATAATTATCAACGCAAAAGTGTACAACACGTTTACAAAATTATATCTAGTATTTTGTAGCATAGGCATTATTGTTGATTACAGCATGCAGACGTTTTGAATAATCTGCTACGAACTCCGAACTTGTGTCTTGTGTTATTTTATTCCATTCTTCCACACAAATTCTTTCAGATTCTCGCAGATTTGAAAGTTCTCTTCTCTCGACCCGTCATTTCAATTCTCCCCATAAATTCTTTATAGGGTTGAGATCGAGAGATTGACACAGCCACTGTAAAACACTCATTTTATTTGAATTAATCCAATTTTGTGTGAGCTTCCTAGTGTGTTTTAGATCGTTATCTTGTTGAAAGATCCAGTCTGATTTCAATTTGAGAAACTTCACACTTTCTTTAAGGTGTTTCTCCAAGACACTCCTATGAAGTGCTCCATTCACTTTTCTTTTTATTATTTCCACTTTTCCTACACCTCCTGCACTTCAACAACCCCAGACCATAACTGATCCTCCTCCAAATTTTACTGTTGGAATTGTGTTTTTGACTGGTAGTCAGTACCTTTATTTCTCCAAACTTTTGGTGTTTTTGGACAGTCAATCAAGTCAATTTGGGCTCCTCTGACCATAGCACGTAGAGGCTTGCTTGTGTACTCATTTGCAAAATCAAGCCTAGCAGGAGCATGCTTTAGCTTAAGAAGGGGAGTTTTTCTTACTGACCTAGAGAAGATGTCTTTCACGTGAAGGGGTCTATTGATTGTGTCCTTATTTACTCTAATTTCACTGTTTACTAAGTCCTGCTGCGGGGCTCCAAGAGTCATTCTAGGCGAATTGATAACGTTCCTTGTTAATAACTTTTCAGCAGGTTTGGTTATTTTTCGCGGACGACTTCATCTGGCCAAAGGAATGATCGATTTGTGAGACTTCCAGTGCCGAATTTTTCCAACAATTCAATAGAACCAGCAACTGTTTGGATATTGTTGTATACCCCAATCAACTTTGATAAAGACTTACAATTCGTTTGCTGTGCTCTTGACGAATCTGTTTAATCTTGCCCGTTATGATGTTGCTTACAATACGGTTATTAGATAAAGAATGATGCAATACTTTTACTAATTGCTTACTTCGTTGTCAGTTTGTTGTGAGGCTCAGTTGGGTCCACAAGAACGACACGGGAAAACATGTAGTCGGTGGTTTACAAGTGTATTAAGAAAAGGTACAAGTATATAGAGAAAGATAAAGAGAATATTAGTAGTAGTTGGAGGTATCAGAAAGATCTCGCTCCCCGAGGTACAATATACGTTGAGATCTCGTTCCACCGTACCAGCCTTAGTAGCTGACTAAATAGGATCTATACGGTGAGATCCGGTCCTAGTACACTATTTCTGAACATTCTAACCCTTCTAAGCATAAACTGTCATAACATTATTGAGAAATCTAATGAATTTGGTATGTGTTGTAAATATTTGCGTTGCTAACAATCGCGTTTTCTCTTTGCGTTATGTTAAAATGTTATTTTTTTTATTTTTCCTGACAGTTTCAAATGTGTATTGTCTTTTGCGGGGCACTGTATATAATGAAATATGCTATATATATATATATATATATATATATATATATATATATATATATATATATATATGTATATATATAAATATATATATAAATATATATATATATATATATACTAGCAAAAGTACCCGTCGTTGACTAGGTTCAAAAACAGCCTACAGAAAATGGACTCTGATTTATGAAAGCATGATAGGTTATAAAGAGGAAGGGTTGTAAAGAGATAGCTTCGAATTTGGGGGAATCAAAACCAAAGCAAAATATGATGAAAGTAAAAATAAAATAGATAAACCCTATAATTTATTAAACAATACCTGTTCACACTGAAACACTTATCACAATATTCTGTGGATCTATATTAAAATACCTTGTTAAACTTTGTGACATATTTCCATTCTATGGAGGTCAAGTGCGAACGGACACCCCATAATTTTATTATACCATATTTCTTCAAACTGAAACATAATTATCAAAGTATACTTATGCAGATAGATATGAAAAGTCTTTATTAAAGTGTGTGCCTATTTCCATTCTATGGAGGCCAGGAGCGAACGCAGACCCCAAAATTTTATTATACCATCCCTATTTATGTTAAAACATACTTATCAAAGTATTATTATGTACATCAATATCAAAAACACTTGTAAACGTTTTCTTTTTCTTTTTAAATTTTTTATTTTCATACTTTGTGGACCAAACGCGAACGCAGACCCCACAATTTTAATGAACCACTGTTCTGCTAGATCAAACATACCCATTCCTGTGTCTCAATACATCTTCTATCATTATATGTAATCAGTTGTTTTTTAAATAGTCAACCATATAGGAGTCTATTCGTGACCAGACACACACACACACACATTCGGCATTATATTATATATATTATTATATATATATATATTATGCTATTTAATTCGATACTAATTAAATATTAAATAATCTCTCACTATCTATCTATCTATCTATATATATATATATATATATATATATATATATATATATACATTTCTATGCATTTATATATATATATATGTATATATATATATATATAGAAAGAGATAAAGATATGCATTAAGAGAGAGAGAGAGTAAGAGAGTGAGAGAGACAGAGCGATAAACAGAGAGACAGATAGTGCACCTATTTACTATGCCTCCCCACGGGACAGAGATAGACAACAGGGTCGTTTTTTTAACGTGGAGAAAAGGTACAAAAATAAAAAAAATTGTCTCAGTCGTGAAGGACTGATC
Organism: Euprymna scolopes; assembly: GCF_053919585.1. Classification (NCBI taxonomy): domain Eukaryota; kingdom Metazoa; phylum Mollusca; class Cephalopoda; order Sepiida; family Sepiolidae; genus Euprymna; species Euprymna scolopes. Next base: position 42,928,386 of record NC_136520.1, read on the forward strand.
CTCCACTGAAAGAGAACAAGAAATGGAAGTACAACATCTGAAGAACAGATACTACACCTTGCTCCTGGCCAAAAGAGACAGATAGTGTAATGTTTATAAATAACAGTAACAATAATCAGTGAAATATACGTAATTAATTTTACATAATTTAAATACATCAAATAGAAGATAAAACAAAACGGCATATGGATGTATTTTTTTTAAATTTCGTATTTTTGGTGGAATATCTATGATCATCAACCGGCAAATAATTGTCAATCAGTGATTAGAGAAATAAAGAGTACAGGAATAAAACATAAGAATAAAACGAACGCAGTTACAACAACTTACTACTGTCACAACCAAAGAAATAAAGACAAGCTCTTCTATAAGCAATTTACGCATTTGATAACAAAACCAATAAAATGATTTATTGTAAGAGAATAACGTGCCGAATCATAACTTTGCAACATTAACCAAATGATGAAGTATCCTTGCATTATTTCTATTTTGAGAAATTATTTAAAGTTCAAAAAGAAATAAAATCCGATTCAGTTTAATGTAGGCAGTTCCTTCTTTTTGCATTTTTTCAGATAACACATAACATTTTATCTTTTATGCAAATAAGACAAATAGCAAGAATTCTCATAGATTCACTTAGCAAGAGCATTATGAAACCCATTTCTTATGACGGACAATGCTATCGAATAAACCTAACTTACTAGATCTAAGAAAATTAACATACGAACTGTGGTTATTACTGGTATGTACGATTGTGTTTAAGCATTGATATTAATTAAAACATCCTCCTTTCCTAATTGCAATAATATATAGTTTTACACCACAAAATCATTGTATAAATATAATGATTAGATCACTCTGAAAGACGTTAACTTTTTTTTAATAATTGTTTAAATTCAACATCTTTCGTGCGGTTAATACAACATGAATGAATTAGGTCATTGCTAATGAAGCCAGAGACGGATTCTATCATCGGATTCGAATCTATCGGGTAGTGTTCATCGTAACACCCTGCACTGATGACTCCTGAAAGGATGATACACTAGTGCCTGTAGGTATTTGATAATTATTATAGAAAATAATTATGTCAGTCCCTTTAAGAAACTTGTTTCTGATTGTTGAGCACGTTCAATTTAGCTCATATGCTCAGATCATCATGTAATGTAGTTTTCTAACTCTGAAAGACGTTAAAAAGCATTTAAAAAGCTATGTTTAATTCAACAGCATTCCTTGCGGTTAACGGCAGCCGAATGGATTAGATACTTGCTAATCAAGCCAGAGATGGTTTCTGTCGCCGGGTTCGAATCTATCGACTGTTATTAATCGTGACACCCTGCACTGATGATTTAAATTCAACAGCATTTCTTGGGGTAAACCGTAGCCTAATTTTATTTTATTATTTCTCTTTCTTACCTATAATGGCGTTGCTTGCCCTTTGTTTGACATATAGAAATGTGCAGCTAATTTTATTGACGGAACGTCTTTATTTCATATTTACGTATTTGTCTGTGAATTAAAGTTATATATGGATATATGTGTTAATAGCTATCAGCCGTCATCAAGATGGCTTAAGTCCATGGCAAAATTCGAACGTATCGAAATACAAAGCGCAGTTCGCCGTTTTATAACAACACCATGGATTCTGGTCAAGATTTAGGCACAATTTCATGGCATTTACATATAACATATGTTTTTATGTTTTTAGCAATATGTGAAGGTTTGAAATTCGCTGCTTATATTTTATTACAAATTAGTGCGTATTTTCTGTGTTGCTAGATCTTTTTACAAAGTAAAACCAGCTCGATGTTTGAAAGTAACTTATAAAAAGACAAAAAAAACATACATAGAAAAAGGTAAAACTTGAATTGTTCCCGTATTTTTGTACCCGTGCCTCATACTTCAACCCCCTCCCTGTACACCTAATAACAAGGTAACTTTATGAGTATTACCACATATCATCTAATATATAATATCTTCTGAAATTTATTATTATAATCTTACAACCACCCACCCATAGCCACCTCAAAACTTACTCCTTTAACTCACTTACCGACCTTCCTTAATAAATTAAAACCCTAGTAACCGATGTCCCATGTGATTCACTCTCCAACTAAACAGCACGCTATAACCATATTAATTTTTAGTAATATTGGGATAACCGTTACTTTTGTTTAAATTCACTTAGAATACACCCTTACACTTTAATTCATCATCACAATATTTCGCCTGAAATTATACACAGTCTCAAAACGTTGGTGTCATCTCGGTTACACCTGTCTATAAAAAAAACCTGTATACTTCTTGCATACGGATAAAATAGAACTAGCACCTACCCACTCCTATACCTCCTCTGGAATCTTAAAACATAAACTACCTACACTATTTAAAACTATAACAGAAACCCTATACTCGTTTTTACATTACACTTTATATAATAAGCTCCTTCTTTATCTTAGAATTCGATATAATTCACCCACACAGCATCAATACTTTCATTGGTTTATTTCGTTTCTGATTAATCCCACACTAGACGTCGCCTCCCCATTATATAATCTAGCATCTCCTCTACTCTTCTGATGAAAAGCATTGGGTTTCGAAATACTTTGGTGTAAAGGGTCCTCTTTATCGCCCAACTAAATGTGCGCATACCCTTATTGAATAAATGAACCATCTATATCCACCAATATATAGATTTTATGATTTTATTTACCAGTGGATGAAACGCAGAATATTCAGTGTAGCTTAGTCGCCATATATATTTTATAAATTAATATATATATATATATATATATATATATATATATAATATATATATATATATAACTACTTAATTTACTCATATAAAATTAATACACGGAAGTATAGATTTATGCGTAAACTTTAAGTATTTACTTCAAAAGTGCTCAATACGTAGATAGAGCTAGTTAGTAATTTATAAAATATATAAGGCGATTAAACTACACTGAATATTCCGCGTTTAATCCACTCTAGGAATACTCAGGCTTATGCGCAAAAGCCTGAGGAGTCCTAGAGTGGATGAAACGCGGAATATTCAGTGTAGCTTAATCGCCATATGTATTTTATAAATTACTATATATATATATATATATACATATATATATATATATATATATATATATATATATATATATATATAGCAAGCTAGCTAACCAGCTAGATAGATAGATATAGATATAGATATCCACCACCAAAGAACATATCAGCTCACATACGACAAAAAACCGAAAGTCCGAGACACAAATGATATTGAGATGCGTAACCCGAATCGCTAGCATGATGAACACCTAACACCTGCGCAACCGTGCCACACACAGAAAGCCTATTAACTATCGGAGATATTCTTAACATAAATTTTTTTCGCTATGCTAGAGTGTAGGATGACAATATATATATATATATATATATATATATATATATATATACACATATATATGCATATATATATATGCATATATATATATATATATATATATATATATATATATATATATATATATATATATATATATATATGGCTGATTGAATCTGTGGTTCGCTGATGGTTAGAATGTTATTTATTACGTATGTAGAGAGAAATATATACAGTGAAAACACATGAGCGGTTATGCGGATTTATATAGAAAGTTTATATGTATTCTTACAAATAGAGTAAAAGTTAAATAACGTGTTTTATTTTAAATAGTTTATAATGGTTGGAGGCAGAAAAGTTACTTAATTAAGTACACGCTCAGACAAACCAATTTGTTTTCACTAAGCTTAAACCGATTTCATTCTGAAATAACATGGCATTCAAAATTGAAAAAAAAACAACATAATGTCAACTAGACCCTAAGGGACAGCGAATTATTACAGAATCAAACATCATTACTTCTTTGTCAACAATTAGAATCCAACGCATGAATTCAACCGAAGGGCTTAATAAAAGTGAATGCTGTTTTCGTAATACAATAACTTATTAATTCTAGTTCTGTCGTTATATATATATGTCTGTGTCTGTGTGTCTGTTGGTTGGTTGTTTTTTTTTTTACGGCATACTAACCCTTTGCCGGATCCAACGATTTTTAAGAATTTTTTTTTTATATAGAACATATTTGTTGTTTTAAATTCGGTTTCTATTTAACCCATAGTTAGAACCCTAACATGTACTACCACTCCGGGTCAGAGTGGACCTGGGAGCAATGGCAATTAAAGGGTGGCTCCACACTCCCCAAAACCCGCAAGCTGCGCTCTCACCACTGGATATAGTTTAAGGTCAATATTTTATATTTATGTTTTTTAAGGGCGCTATAGTGTCCTTTATTATTCATAGAAACTTCAGTTGTTAAGGATTTTTTATTGGTTACAGGGTTTACAAATACATTTTAAAAATTTAATTATATTCAATCAAATGAATATTGTGTACTAGTAAGTGAGACATCCAAAATGGTTATTTGTATCTGTATCTTTTTACTTTTTATTTATGAAGTTTAGTAATGATGTCCCATTGCGGTTAGAAATAACGCCCTTTTTTAAGTAAACTCGTTTTTTTTTATTAAGTTGTAAGTACAAAAAATAGCGTTTATACAACATATATATGTACACACACATATATATATATATATATATATATATATATACTTATATATATATATACATATATATACTTTTTTAAAATATATAACATTTTAGCATGTTTCCTAGTAATAAAATACTTGCTCTAATATATGTTATCTATATTTTTAATATGTTGACATATATTCTATAAATTATGATATTTGAATCGATATTAACTTCCTCTTGAATTATTTAATGGATTTCTCTTGCTTTAATTTATGATCGAAATACTATAGTAATATTATATCATATACATACTTTGTCCTCTCCTGTGAATGCGCGTCCACTTTTTACACAGTATAAAAGGTAATTTAAAGATTTCATGGAATTTTGCGTTGATGCAACTTCGTTCTTATAGAAATTATGATAGCTCTAATAATCCCTTAAGTCGTGGTCTCCCATAATGTCGTTAGATGAAGTTTTCATGTGATATTCTAAGTTATTTCAGTACTATCTTATCTGTAAATATAAATAAGCATATATAAATTTAAGGGCACTTGTTATCTTAGTGTCTATACTTTTTCCCCTGTATATATATATATATATATATATATATATATATATATATATATATATATATATATGTTTAAAGAAAAAATAGAAAAAACCGAATGAAATTATTAAAAGATCAACGTTTCATCCTTGTTTCAGAGGACATCTTCAGGATAATTGAAATAAAAATGTGATAAAAGAAAAAGTCATAGATCGTACGAAAAAAGACAGTTTTTTAAAATCCAACCCATGTCGGGAAAGGACGGATATGTGTGCGTATGGGAAGGTTGTTTGATGTCTATATATACACTTTTAAAAATGCATGAAAATAAATATGTACATTTTTTTTTCTTCTGCGAAACTACTCATTTTCCTGAAACATTCAAGGAAAAACGGCTAGCCAGGATCCACCCTGATACCTTGCTCTTTGATTATTATTTTCCCTATGCTAGGGGTTAAATGGTAGAAGCCTTTTCTTTGCGTAATAGTATTAGTATTCAATATTAGTGCTGATTCTAAAAGTCTTCTTTTAGCTCTATCTATCACGTATTTAATAATTTTCGCTTGATCTAAATTAAATGAGTGATCGTGTTCTGCACAATGGCAAAAAAAGTGCATTTAGGGCGTTACCATTCCTTATATCTCTTCTGTGCTCGTTAAGTCTTAATTTCAATTTTCGTTGTGTTTCACCTATGTACGCTTGTTGACAGTTGTTACATGGGATGGAATATATACCGGCATCGGATGTGAGGGTTTTGGGAGAGTGCTTGGTAGTTTTTAATGTCTGTTTTATGGTTGAGGAAGTTGTTTGTATCAGGTGAAAACCAAGTCTATTAAGAGTGTCGTAGATTTTTGTATTTTTGGTGTGGGTGGAAATGAAAAGATGTCTGTTTAATATATATATATATATATATATATATATATATATATATATATATATATATATATATATATATACCAGCAGATCAGCCTGGCTTTGTTGGGCTCTATATACTGTTCATAACGTTATGTGCATATATATATATATATATATATATATATATATATATATATATATATATATATATATATATAGTATCAAGATTTTACCTAAAATCTGATCAGTATATTCCTATTCCTATTCTAACTTATATTTGGGGTAGTAATTACAAAATGAAAATTTAGAAAGTTTATATAAAATTAAAAATATGAATCAACTAACGCAAAAATATTGGCGACATTGATTTTAATAGCATTTTTTGCGTTTAACAGCTTTCAATCACTTTCTATAGTTGCACAAATGTTTTTTGCAAATATATGCAGACATTTTGCGCCATTCTTCTTTGCAGAACTGTTCTAGTTGTGTAATATTTTGTGGATTCCTCTTGTGAATATTGATCTTCAATATTTTCGACAAATTTTTAATTGGGTTGAGGTCTGGAAATTGACTGGCCCAAATAAGAACGCCAATTCCGTTATTTCTAAGCCGTTCTTTGGTAGCTTGGCAGTATGCTTGTGATCACTGCCCTTCTAAAACACGAAATTGCTATTATGTCCCAACAAATCAGCAGATTTATTGAGATTTTTCTCCCAAATCTCCCTGTACATACATCCATTCATTATACCATTGATGATTTCTATTTCAGCAGTAACTTTGGATGAAAACACCACCATACGATAATCTTTATCGTAGGAATGGTATTCTTTTTGTTATGGTCAGTGCCATTTTTACGCCAAAGACGTGTTGCTGTGTTTCTTCCAAATATTTCGATTTTCGGGGAGGTTGTTTTTACCCCACTTTAAAAACGACCTCGTGTCACATGCTGCTTTGGTGGGAAAGCAAATAAATACTAATAGAAAAGAGGGTTTTCATACGAATATCAATACACGCAGAGGAAAATCAGATTTCTAGGAGTATAGATATAGTAAATATATAAGATATAAAATAAGTATCTGTTAATCACGGAAAATATGGCAATAATAATATCCGAGAAATATATATATATAATTATGTGCGTATATTTTTCAAAAGGAGTCATAACTTATCAAAGTTATATGTATATTATGTAATAATCATAAATGGGGATAATTAGGTAGCATTAGAGTGTGCAACAGAACGGCTGAGCGAGATCTTGGACGGGAAGGCTACCTTATTTAAGCCAGCCGAAAGCAGGTCATAAGACCAGTTTTCGACAAGTCGGCAGGTCGACGAAAGAAGCTTCATTCATTAAATCTGCCTTTCGATTTAGTCACAAATAGAATGTTTGAAAATTGTTGATAATTTTTGTAGCTTGTCCAGTGTATTTTGTGAAAGTTTTGCAAGTAAGAATCAGATTACTTTGTTCCAAAATTCTTGGGGTTGTTTCCCATATGTTTTAACATAATTCAAACATGATCTGACATGTTTAAGCTTCAATAATGGAACTTTTCTCGGGGACCTTGATACAAAACCTGCAGGATTTAGAATTCTACTGATGGTATCCTTGCTCACATTAATTCCACCTTCTCTAAGGTCGGTTTAAATTTAACCACGAGTAGAAAAGGTTTTGTGTACCTTTCTGCTTACCCACCTCGATTGTTTTCGTGTAATTTCCTTAGCCGGCCACATCTTGGAAGATTGGCAACATGTTGATCAGGTTTTTAAACTTGCTAATAACGTTTTCAACTGTACTAAGTTCCCTTGATTTTATTCGATACCCTTTCCATTCTTTGTGCGTATCGATGTTTTTTTGACGAATGTCTATTGACGACTCTTTAGTTTTAGGCATTTTTATAAATCGACTAGTTGACTTTGAAGGAAGGAGCCCAAACTAGAAGAATTTTATAAAATTAGTTTACTATATACCTCTCTGATTGGTAAATGATAACTCGTTTGCATTATTGCAACACGCTAAGAAAAATCTATTTGAATTTATTCCAGAAAAAGAATATTTTAAAAGTTTATCCAATACTTTTGGGTTTGTTAATTCATATTTGTCCTTAAATATAAACTTTCTAAACTTTGATTTTGTCATTACTAATTTAGAATAGTAATAGGAATATACTTACCAAATTTTAGGTAAAACTTGAACCCTAATTAAAGTTATGAAGAAAAATGTAATGTATCCTATACTTTTGCGTGGCACTGTATACATATATATATATATATATATATATATATATATATATATATATATATATATATATATATATATATATATATACACACATATATATTTTCGCCAAAAACAATTAAAAAAGTTTGATGCATAATGTAAAATTTCAAATGTTTAGACCCAGAATGTGTTGAATAGTTTGTTAGAGATTGCAAAGGGTAATTTTTGGAACTTTGACCCCTTGCCAGCCAACTTCACAGCGAAACCACAATTAAAACGCGTGCCTTTTATCTGAATACACCTTATGTAAGATTTCATATGTTTAGACCAAAAATTGGCTGAGTAATTTGGTAGAGACCGCAGTGATCATATTTCTTTTAATTAGACCCAAATATTTCCTCTTAACATGTATTATTTTTGGTTTAAACTAAATTAAAAGTTTGATCCATGCCCAAGTAACCTACACCCTAAATTTTAGAATTGGCTGAGAAGTTTGGTTGATTTTTAAATGGTCAAATCGTTGAACTTTGGCGCTCTTTACAGCCATCTTTTTTGCCGAAAATGAGTAAAATGCTTTTCATAATCTCAATACCCCTATTATGTCAAATTTCGAGTTTGTACACTGAACATTTACAGAGTAGTTTGGTAGGGAAATGTACACAGACAGGCACACAGACATTTCATTATATATATATATATATATTTATACATTATATATATATATATATATATATATATATATATATATATATATATATATATGTATGTATATATGCTTCCTCTATATAACATTTTTATTGCAGAAATTCCCCTTTGTACAAAATTACCGTAGGTTTGTAATAAAAGATGGCACATACAAATGTATTATGCTTATAGTATTACTCACCATCTTATATAACTTTTTAACGCCGATACATACATAGAGAACAACTATCAAAATCACGTGCCTTTCCCCATAATTGTTTACAAATTAACTTCACCAAAGATTAAACTTGGAAATTATCGGTAGAATTACGTCTAGAATTTTATTTTAACATGGTTTATTGTTACAAGAAAAGGACTTTCCATGTAAATAAGAAAAACATGAAATCAATGAAAATGAGATTAGGATAAGCCGAGACTCGAACCTCGTAAGCAAGGTTAAGAAATAGAATGTTAAAAATCGGAATGTTAAAAAAGATCTATTGTTAAATTATGTTATAAAATAGTTAGATATTTTTATATCGTAACATAATTGATTGTTCATTCTTTTATAAAACTGAATATATTAAAAATAAATCAGCTAAAAATAATGAACAACACAAATAAAGTACCCATTCTTAAAAAAAATAGGTTAGGTTAAAAAAAACAGGTAAGAAGAGGATTATTTATTTGCAGATGTGATGCTTAGAAACTGAATTGGTCATGTTTGGAAAATACACATCATAAACAAAGGACGATTCTCCATATAGTTCTATGGGTTCGAATTTCAGAGCCAGTCTGAGAAGAACAGTCGCCTAGTCAGTCAGAGAGAGAGAGAGAGAGAGAGAGAGTTGAGAGTCAGTCAGTTGGCATTCAGTGGTCATCTGACCCTTTGGAAGCGAAAGGCAGAGCAGTAAACTATGTAAATCCCGAATTTGAATTCCTGACGTCATCAGCATTCGACCGGTCCAATAAATAAAGTATACTCTTTTTGTTTTTGTAAAACTGTTGTCATTCAACAATCAAAAGGTAATGTGCTAATCATCTTATTATGAACATTGCGTAACCCTTCCAAGAATATGTATCTCTCTTCCTCTCTATATTGTCATGAGAAATATAAGAACTGTGCATCTATCACCTTATCAACCTCAGTATATATATATATATATATATATATATATATATATATCTTTATATATGAAGTCCCTAGTTTCTCAGAACAGAACTGCATGTGTATAAATGTCTTCTCTCTTTGTGTCCCTCATCGTTACCTCTGTATTATATGTCCCCGTCATCTCTCAAATATAACCCCCCTGCTACAGAACACTATGTCTATTAATCCGATTTATGGGAACTTGGAGATATTCATAAAACTAATATTCATATTTTTATCGCGGTTACTTTATCCGTCGCGGTTTTGTTTGCGTGTCAGACCTATGCCCGAACTATCATTTTTTTTTTTAAATCTCCAAACAGCTAGACAAAAATTACATAAATCATTTTAGATGCATTTACGTAACTATATGAGTAGCTCTGTCGGATTATTTCCATGGAAATCGTACCACACAGGCCGTGAAGCCGCTTACTGAATAATAATTATCACCAAGTTTAAAATAAATTGAAAAAGACTAAACTATCGGTGAGTTGAAAAGAGTAAGCAGAATGAAAGTTCCTGTTTACCATGTCTCCCCACGGGACAATCTGTCACCGTTTTTAAACGCGGAGAAAAGGAACAAAAATGAAAATTGCCTCAGTCGTGACAGATTGCTTCTCCACTGAGAGAGAACAAGAAATGGAAGGGCAGCATCTAAAGAACAGATACTACACTTTGATATTGTCCCGAACGCAATGCTGCAGCTTTTGAAACTAGAAATCCTATTTACAATGCCTCCCTTCGGGACAGAATTAGACCACAGTGTCATTTTTTTAACGTTGAGAAAAGGAACAAAATTAAAAATTGTCCCAGTCGTAAAGAATTGCCCCCTCACTGAGAGAGAACAATATATTTATTTGCCCCCCCCCACCGAGCAAATTAGGCACAAGGCCGATTTTTAATGTGTGAAGGGGAAATGGGGACCAGCTCCCCGGGGAGTAGGGGAGCTGGATAGTGACAATGTCTATGAAGGATTGCCCCTACATTGACCAAGGTCTTATATGTGGGGTCGCCCCCACATATGCTCTTTGCTTGCAGTATCTGACGAACAGATACTACACTTTGAGGTATTGTTTGCTCCTCCACTGAGCAAATCAGGCACACGGTCGATTTTTAATGTGAGGAGTTAAAAGGAAATGGGGACTATCTCCCCGGGGAGTAGGGGAGCTGGATAGTGACAATTGGTATGAACGGTCGCCCCCATATTTAGTCTTTGCTTGCAGTATCTGCCGGAACAGATACAGTATTAATTTGCTTTCCCACTGAGCAAATTAGGCACAAGGCCGTTTTATAATGTGGAGAGAGAGGGATGGGGAGGGAAAGGGGGATCCTGCTCCCGAGAGGTGGGAAATGGGAGCTGGATAGTAACTGTGGTCTGTAGGGTGATCCCTACATTGACCAAGTTCAGATATGTGGGGTTACCCACACATATGGTCTTTGCTAGTCATAGCTAGTCTTTGCTTGCAGCATCTGCCGGAACAGATAGTATTTATTTGCTCCCCCACCGAGCAAATTAGGCACAATGCCGATTTTTAATGTGAGGAGTGAAGGGAGGGGGAAGGGAAAAAGGGGACCAGCTCCCTAGAGGTGGAAAATGGGAGCTGGTTAATGGTCAGGCATGTGGGGTTGCCCCCACATCTGGTCTTTGCTAGTCATAGCTAGTCATAGCTTGCAGCATCTGTCGGAACAGATACTACACTTTGATCTTGGCGGGAAGGCCAATCTGCAACTGTTCAAACTAGAGATGGTGTTTATTTGCTCCCCCACTGAGCAAATTAGGCACAAGGCCGTTTTTAATGTGAGGTAAAAACCAGCTCCCCTAAAAGTAGGCAAAAAGGGGGCACTCTGGTTACCAAAAATAATAATTGTCCCAGTATAGAGGGTTTCCCCTCCATTGACTGGTACAAATTATCTTAAGTGCAGTATCTGCCGGAACAGATGGTGTTTATTTGCTCCCCCACCGAGCAAATTAGGCACAAGGCCGATTTTTAATGTGAGGAGTGAAGGGAGGGGGAAGGGAAAAAGGGGACCAGCTCCCGAGAGGTGGGAAATGGGAGCTGGTTAATGGTCAGGCATGTGGGGTTGCCCCCACATCTGGTCTTTGCTAGTCATAGCTAGTCATAGCTTGCAGCATCTGTCGGAACAGATACTACACTTTGATCTTGGCGGGAAGGCCAATCTGCAACTGTTCAAACTAGAGATTCTCAAAAAGGTTTAAGACAATTATGTATCAAAAGAGCAAATTGATGGAAGTCACTGAATACAAGCCAAACGTGTGGACCAAAGGCAAGGGATAAATGACACAATATTAAAGAACATATGTGACAATAGTATTGATGGAAAAGACATACAACATAACAGCTGTACAAAAAGAGACAAAATTGAGGATAACAGATTTTATTAAGACTCTTCAAATGAGACTCAACAACCAAATACGATAACATCATACTATACATAGTCTGATTGTTGAGATGTTTATATCCCAAATTAACTTAGGTATGGTGATGTCTTCTAAGCGACAGAAAGAATTAATGACTACAAGTATAATTTAATGTGAAGAAAGAACAACATCTTTCAGAGTCGATTTCTTCGCAAAAGCGCCGCAACCCAAGAGGATGCTAAAAAAAATTAAAAAATAGATGTAAAATTGTCTATTACGTTTTAGTATATTAATAATTTCATTGCTATTTTAAGTTCAAGTTTTTAATAACACTTTCGTCCATAACTACGCAGATTAACTCGACGCATCAGAATGATAACTGTTATTTTTTGGTTTTGTTTTTGGACTATGGATTTTCGTTACATATGAAATGGCAAATTTCCCGACTTATGGATAAATATCCGCCGAAGTAATTATTTCCAAATGTTCTCTTTCCAACTCTTAACCATAAACCTGGTGGAATTTCATCAGTATCTGACAAAGCAAAATTCTTTGACGGATACTTTGCAGCAAACCCTCCTCCTTGCGACTAGGGCACCCTATATACAGTATTTTCTCTTGTGAATGGAAACACACTGTGTGACACACACACACCCACACACACGCACACACATACATACATATATATATATATATATATATATATATATATATAGTTAGTAGAAATGGTAATTAATAAAAACCTGAAAAAAGTGCTAAATACTGTTGTAGAGCAAATATACGTTTTATTTTTTATTACGGTTTTTTTCTGTTTAGTTACATTATTGTTTCAGCTACGCGACCGTTTTTTCGCCGTCATGTAGGCTAGATGACGGCCAAAAAACGGTCGCGTAGCTGAAACAATAATGTAACTAAACAGAAAAAAAAACGGTAATAAAAAATAAAACGTATATATATATATATATATATATATATATATATATATATATATATATAACTGCTTGATGTTATCAAGCATGATTCTTATAAGGCAACTTGCCCGACGGCATTTCAATCATAGTGCCAAGGAAACTTCAACTGGAACTGCCTCCTATGGTTATAAAGCTGTTTAAATGTTCCCTTCAAACTAAATGCTTCCTCATACCCTGAAAGACTTTATCAGTCTTCTACTCATTTAAACATTTTGAGATCGGTAATCTGCTTCTCAGTAGAGATCACCCAGTCTCCTGTGCGTCAAGACTATGATGCTGGAATCTGTGAGGAATAGAATGTGGTCAACCATCTCAGTAATGATAATCTACTCAGTGACATACGATATGCTTTTCTGACATCTAGATCTACAGCTGATGTACCAAATATAATATCACACAGTAATAGCGAATCTCTTGACGGGGACGATATTCATAGAGCAAATGATATTACCATATCAAGGGCTTTTGATAGGGTATAGTCTATTTGCCAAAATAGTAAACTATGAAATAGGTTTAAATGTCCTCTCAATTTTTTAATCCGTTCTCGCTGATAGGCTTATAAGCGGGTAGACATTAGAGGCTCATAATATTAAAGCTTACGTTCACCCTTTTCCTTATTTATTGGTTCTACATAAACGACTTTGAAAAATTACTACAATTTATTTAGTAAATTGCTATTAGGTACTATTATATGATAGGATTCCAGGGAGCAATGTTGCATCATCTATATGTACTTGGTGCAATTAGTAAATAGGAGGCTGGTTTATGTTACTGCATCTAAAAACTAATGTTCACACTTTTCATCATAGTGGTTCTTACCCCTATCAGAGCAAAACTGAAATGAATGACTCCTGTTCTTTTGAAGTAGAATTATTTCACAACTTATAGGGCGAACCTCATTTCTGAGTGGAAATAAGACACTAGTATCAAATATGTGGCCGATATGACTGAATTTTTTAATCATTCCTTGTTCCAGTAGGTATGTAACAGCAATACTCTATCTGCAGGAGAGGCAAATACGTATTTAAATGAAGTACTATTAAAGCACCTGGACAAGAGGCGCGCGGCGCCTTATATGCTTTTTCAGACCAAGTAGATGGCGCCCTTTTCTTTTCTTTTCAATCCTTTTTTTCCTCACGGAAGAGACGTTGAAAGTCTGTCTTTGCTTTATCGTTATTTGCATGGCAGGTGCTCGCTGGAGCGAAATACTCTGATTCTTACTTGCAAAACTTTCACAAAATACACTGGACAAGCTACAAAAATTATCAACAATTTTCAAACATTCTATTTGTGACTAAATCGAAACGCAGATTTAATGAACGAAGCTTCTTTCGTCGACCTGCCGACTTGTCGAAAACTGGTCTGATGGCCTGCTTTCGGCTGGCTTAAATAAGGTAGCCTTCCCGTCCAAGATCTCGCTCAGCCGTTCCGTTGCACACTCTAATGCTACCTAATTATCCCCATTTATGATTATTACATAATATACATATAACTTTGATAAGTTATGACTCCTTTTGAAAAATATACGCACATAATTATATATATTTCTCGGATATTATTATTGCCATATTTTCCGTGATTAACAGATACTTATTTTATATCTTATATATTTACTATATCTATACTCCTAGAAATCTGATTTTCCTCTGCGTGTATTGATATTCGTATGAAAACCCTCTTTTCTATTAGTATTTATTTGCTTTCTCACCAAAGCAGCATGTGACACGAGGTCGTTTTTAAAGTGGGGTAAAAACAACCTCCCCGAAAATAAGGGAAAAGGGGCAGTCTGGTTAGGTCCAAAGATAGTAATTGTCCCAGTATAGAGGGGTTACCCTCCATTGACTGAGACAAAATACCTTACGTGCAGCATCTGCAGAACATATACTACACTTTGATTTCGGCCCGAAGACCAAGAACAACAGGGTATTCATTTGCTCCCCCACCAAGCAAATTAGGCACAAGACCGTTTTTTAATGTGGAGAATGAAGAGGAAAAGGGGACCAGCTCCCTGGGGAGTAGGGGAGGTGCATAGTGACACTTGCTATGAAGGGTTTCCTCTACACTGACTAAGGTCTTATATGTGGGTTGCTCCCACATATGGTCTTTGCTTGCAGTATCTGCCGGAACAGATACTACACTTTCAGGTATTTATTTGCTCCTCCACTGAGCAAATAAGCACAAGGCTGATTTTTAAAATGAGGAGTGAAGGGGAAATGGGGACTAACTCCTCGGGGAGTAGGGGAGCTGGATAGTGACAATTGGTATGAAGGGTTGCCCCTACATTGACCAAGGTCTTATATTTGGGGTTTCCCCCACATATGGTCTTTGCTTGCAGTATCTGCCGGAACAGATACTAGACTTTGATCCCGACCCGAAGGCCAAGAACAACCGAATAAATGCAACCCTCTTTTCTATGTATTAAAAAAATACAATTTGCTTATATATGGGTTGTGGAATTGCATTAACTAGCAAACGATCTAGCTAATTTGCATATTCTTTTAAACATTTATTTTGATTAATTTCCTATTAGTTGCTTCGGTATTTTAATGGGATAATCATCTTTCGTTAAGTATTACGTGTAATTATTTTCATACGTATATTCTACATGATTTATACTTGCATAATATTTGCATAAAAAGTTTATAGTAAACACAAAAATGTTTCCATATATGTTTATGTATACGTATATATTTTTGTTTAACAAAGTTTGCCTACCAAACTCCTCCTAGGGTGTTTGGTCTATAGGCATGAAACTTCATATATAAGGTATTTGAATCCATGTAAAATTTCATTTGGGGTTTAACCTGAAAAAATCGGTGCAAAAGTAGGAAAATTTAAAAAAATAGAATATGCCAGGTGAAGGTCGAAAGCCGGCTTTATAAATGATATTAGTAGCTATTGCTTCATGTTTTAATTTTTAGTCCTTAAGTAAACACGTTTTCATAGCCCAGTCATTGACGGCAGAGGCAAAATAAATCGTGAGCTGAACAGTTTGGGTTCGATTGTTGGTAGCGTATGAGTCTTTTTTATGTTTTTTAAATCATTAATATATATTGCACCTTGTCTATCTATCTATCTATCTATCTATATATATATATATATATATATATATATATATATATATATATATATATATATAAATGAAAATGTATGGCTGTCTTTTCTCCATGGTAGTTAACGAAGACTATTATACAGAAAAGCATTGCTTTAAATATTCACACTTTTTAAGATATACATAATCTTATAAACAGTACACCGGACCAAGCAAAGCCGAGCGGAACTGTTAGTATATATATATATATATATATATATATATATATATATATATATATATATATATTTGTCAAATATAAAAAAATATATATTTATGTTATATATATATATATATATATATATATATAAGAGGTGGGTGTAGTTTGCTTGAAGCATTGTATAGTATGTAGTTAAATGGAATTGTAGAAGGCGGTACAATGCAAAAGTAATGGAAAGACACAAGCTGAAGCAGGTGAGAAATTTATTAATACAACTTATAAATACATGTGTACATATTTATATTTCATATACTCAGTATATTTATATTTGCACAGTGGTTATCTGGGAAAGTCAGTCTGGTGGTATGTCCGTGTAATATAATATTTCGAGAAAGATCTCTTCGTCAGATGTTTACTTGACTGACAAACGTGTAGTTGTAAGCAGTGACTATACCCCAGCAAATCATTTCCCGGGACTTGTGGGTAGTATATGGTTAGGGTTTTTTTTCTCAATTCTTATTTTCTATTTCTAAATTATTTATTTTATATTATATTTTATTTTATTTATTTATTTGTTTATTTTTTATAATAGTTTATCTTTGGTTCAAACGTGTTGTTGTAAACAGTAAATAGTAACAGCATCGGGCTAAATAATTGTCCGGGCATTGTTGGTGGCTTTTTAATTTAATGTGATTGAGTTTGTTTGTTTTTCTTTTACTTATTTTTATTTTAATTTATTTATTTATTTTATTTATTCCCTTCTACAATTCCATTTAAATATATATATATATATATATATATATATATATATATATAAATTCGTATTCTTGTCTGTTAGGTTGTTTGTTCACAGTTTGATTAATGTATACAAAACGTGTCTTACTTTCATCTTTTATTTATATCTATATAAATATGATCCTTGGCAAAATATACAATTAAGAGATCACGTTATTCGCATATGACATTAAGAAAAATTGATTTTACTAAATAGCAATATCTTAATTCATGTTTTTAGCGAGAGAATTATTTTAAGTATTCTATTTAAAATTGGTATTTAATACATTTTAAACAACAATTATATTGGTGATATAATTAATTTTTGTTTGAATTAATATTTCTAACAGCGACCTTTTTAAAAACTTTTTAGAGCAAATGCCCCTAGATGCTATCAATAAAAAATACAAAAACAAACGTTTACCAAATATCATTTGGTAATTTCATTAAATTTCTAGCTGGAAAAATAATTCCGTGTAGATAGAAAAACTGTTTGGCTTTTATTGCTTGTTTAATATTAAAAAAACACACACTTATCAAAAAAATGGAAATATTTCTCTTGTTTGTGTTATTTTATTCCTTACGGCAATACAGAAATCGGTAAATTTTTACCACGTAATTCAGCGTTGTTTAATACCTAAAAAAATGAAGATCTGCTGCAATCCCTCTAAATTCCACAAGATACACTTTTTGCTTTCTTCGCGTTAATTTCATTCTAATTCAAAAGGTAACTTTAGAATAACGCCA
This sequence comes from Euprymna scolopes, assembly GCF_053919585.1. Lineage (NCBI taxonomy): Eukaryota > Metazoa > Mollusca > Cephalopoda > Sepiida > Sepiolidae > Euprymna > Euprymna scolopes. The sequence continues at coordinate 42,946,523 of NC_136520.1, forward strand.
AAAAAAAACATTGAGATCTACTTTTTCTCAGCCGAATACATTTAAATAGCCTTTATAAATATTATTAGTTTGCAGAAGTGCCAATAAGTGCAAAAAAATTAGATATTTGGAAAAAATAATATGTTAGAGTAGGGGACCACTTTTCTATATAAATTAAACGTAACATGAGCACCCACTTTTTGGCCACAAAGCGTTAAACGAGACATGTCACCTGTAGTATTTTTTAAAAAGTTTGGCGATTGAGGGGGAGGGAAAAACTGAGCGGGGGGACATTAACATTGGAAACATAAAATAATGAGAAATTTAATTATTTTTTTATGAGTCCATTCTCGACTTTCACCTACAAGGTGGGTGGGGATAACGTTAAAAACATAAAACGACAAATAAAAAGCAAATCGAAAAGACCCCCCCAAGAAAGACAAATCTAAAATTTTATTTATTTACAATA
>NC_136520.1:42951970-43231970 GCF_053919585.1 Euprymna scolopes
GACCGTTGAAGACAACCAGGATTTTCCCTTATCTAAGAAGGTTTTAATTATGTTAAGTATTCTTCCAGTGACACCGTAGTATCTGCTTTTCCTGAGAAGACCTCCAAACCATACCCAGTCAAAAACTTTAAATATATCTAGAGCTACCGCTCTACCCTCCGCTGCTTTGTCCAGTAAATGGTATATACGTTCAGATATTACAGGTAGGATGTCTGCTGTGGAACGGGTTTCCTATATTCGTATTGTTGCTCGGCCAGAAGTTTAGCATCTGTAAGGGGAAGGACTAGGCCTTGGTTAATTATGGACTCAAATATTTTGGCGAAAAGTGCGAGGAGGTTAATAGGGCGATAATTTAATGGGCCAGTTCTTTCGCCAGAATTCTTAAAAACTGGTACCACAGAAGCAGTTTTCTAGCAGGCAGGACTACAAGATTCACGAAGGCCTTTGTTGTAAAGTTTGAAGAGAACTGGGGCTACCTGGGCGGCGCACATTTTTAATAGCACAGCCGGGATGAGATTAGGTCCACATGCTTTTGAAGTATCAATATTTTTATTATAGCATGAATCTGAGAATGGGTAATTTTCAGATCGTATACTGTGGCGTCTTTCCTCAAAGGAAAGTCAGGGAGGGAGTGGTTAGCAGGGTCTAGTGTGGAGTTGGAGGCAAACCGACGGGCAAGCATGTTAGCCTGCTCTGTTGCTGAGCAACCAAACTCATGCTTGTTGGATAGTGGGGAATTGTTGATTGTCCATTATTTACTACACTCTTATAGATTTCCCAGAAGTCACGGGTTCTTAATTTCTGTGTTTCGATTTATTTTTTGTGGTTTTGGTAAATTCTCTCTTAGCTGTCTCTATTTCTTTTTTACAGTTACTTAGGGCTTCTATATACTTCTATCTGTTTGAATTGGACTTATGTCAGTATAATCTGCGGTACGCATGCTACATTTGCGCTATGGCAACTGCACAAGTAGAAGTAAATTATTGGGGAGAGTGGGGTTTGCTATAAAATTTCCGCTTGGGAACATATGCTTCAATTACAGTAAAAAATCGGCTTGTGCATAATATGCTTGTTGTGGGAGCAAATGAATACCAACCCCACATATAAGACATTGGTTAATGTAGGGGCCAACCATTTATACCAATTATCACTATCCAGCTTCCCTACTCTCCGGGGAGAAGGCCCCATTTCCCCTTCAGTCATCACATTCATAATCGCTCTTGTGCCTAATTTGCTCGGTGGAGGAGCAAATAAATACCAACCCCACATATAAACATTGGTCAACGTAGGGCCAACCCTCGATACCAATTGTCACTATCCAGCCCTCCTACTCTCCGTTAAGTAGGCCCCAATTCCCCTTCACTCCTCACATTAAAAATCAGACTTGGGCCAAATTTGCTCCGTGGGGAGAAAATAAATACCGAACCTTCATACCAATTGTGACTAACACCCTCCTCTATTCCCCGGGGAGTTGGTCCCCATTTCCCCTTCACTCCAAGCAAATAAATACCAACCCCACATATAAAACATTGGTAATGTAGGGGAAAGCCTTCATACCAATTGTCACTATCCAGCTCACCTAATCCCCGGGGACTTGGTCCCCATTTCCCCCTCATTCCTCATATGAAAAATCGGCGTTGTTCCTAATTTGATCGGTGGGGAGAAAACAAATACCAACCCCACGTATAAGACCTTGGTCAATGTAGGGGCAACCCTTCATACAAATTGTTACTATTCACCTCCCCTATCTCCCGAGGAGTTGATCCCCATTTCCTCTTCACACCTCACATTAAAAATCGGCATTGTGCTAAATTTTCTCGGTGGGGGAGCAAATAAATTCCAATCCCACATAAAAGTATTTGGCCAATGTAGAAGAAACCCTTCAAACCAATTGCCACTGGCAAGCTCCCCTACTCCCAGGGGAGTTGGTACCCACTTCCTCTTCACTCCCTACATTAATTATCTGCCTTGTGCCTTATTTGCTCGGTGCGGAAACAAATAAATACCCTTTTCTTGACCTTTTATTTTAAAGTGTAATATCTGTTCCGACATATACTGCAAGCAAAGGCAATATCTGGGGGCAACCCCACATATAAGACCTCGGTCAATGTAGAGGCAACCTTCATACCTATTGCTACTATCCAACTCCCCTTCGCCCTGGGGAGTTGGCCCCCATTTCCACTTCACCACTCACATGAAAAATCGGCATTGCGCCTTATTTGCTCTGTGGAGGAGGAAATAAATTCCCCTTTCTTAGCATTTTGGCCGAGATCAAAGGGTAGTATTTGGCCAGGTAGATACTGCAAGCAAAGAACATATGTGGGGACAACCCCACATGTAAGCCGCTGGTCAATGTAGGGGCAACCCTTCATTCCAATTTTCACTATCTAGCTTACCTACCCCCGAGGGAGCTGATCATCATTTCCCCTTCACTCCTCACATGAAAAAATTGGCGTGTGTCTTATTTGTTCGGCGGGGGAGCAAATAAATACCAAGTCCACATACAAGACTTTGGTCAATGTAGGGGCATCCCTTCATACCAATTGCCACTATCCAGCTCCCCTAATCCTCGGGGAGTTTGTCCCCTATTTCTCCTTCACTCTTCCCAAAAATCGCGCTTGTGCCGTCCTTGCTCGGTGGGGGAGTCAAATAAATACCTTTTCTTTGCCTTGTTGCCAAGAAAAAAGTGTAGAACGTGTTTTGGCAGATGCTGCAAGCAAAGTCACTATGTGGGGGAAACCCCACATATAAGACCTTGGTCAATGTAAGGGCAACCCTTCATAACAATTGTCACTAGCCAGCTCCCATTCTCCCCGTGGAGTTTGCCCCCATTTTCCCTTCACTCCTCACATTAAAATTCGGCATTCTGCCTAATTTGCTCGGTGTGGGAGCAAATAAATACCAACCCCACATATAAGACTTTCGTCAATGTAGGGGAAACCCTTCATACCAATTGTCACTATCCAGCTCCCGTACTCCCCGGGGAGTTGGTCCCTATTTCCCCTTCACTCCTCATATTAAAAATCGACATTGTGCCTAATTTGTTCGGTGGGGAACAAATAAATAGAAACCACACATATAATTTATTGGTCAATGTAGAGGAGCTCCTAATACTAATTCTCACGATCCAGCCCCCCTTCTTCCCAGTGGATTTGATCCCCGATTTCCTATTTGTCTGCTCACTTTTTATATCGGCCTTGTGCCTTATTTGCTCTGTGGGGGAGCAAATAAATACCACATGTAGGGGCAACCCCACTTTTAAGACCTTCGTCAATGTTGGGGAAACCCTTCATACAAATTGTCCCTATCCAGCTCCCCCATTCACCGGGGAGTTCGTCGCCATTTCCCTTTCACTCCTCACATTAAAAATCGGCCTTGTGCCTTGCTCGGTGGGGAGCAAATAAATACCCTTTTGTTGGCCTTTTGGCACAGGACAAAGTGTAGTATCAGTTCTTACTACATGCTGTTTTGATATAAAGTGTACTATCTGTTCTTACTACATGCTATTGTGATATAACGTAGGGAATCACCTTTTTGTATTAATATAATATAAAATGATCACCCACTTTACAACCAGTCGGTCTCAAAACATTTCAAGCCATTTTCCAGATCATTCAGTTTGTTTTTGAAGGATTCCAGTAAGTTTTTAAGCATTCAAGTCATTCATTTCATCTTTAAGTTCATTAACGTTGTTCTAAGTCAATTACTTTTTATTTATTTTAGTCATTTCAGACCATTTTTCGGTCATTTTAGTTTATCTTTAAGAATTTCATGTCAATCCTACATTCCCGCAGTCATTCATTACACGAGAGCACGCGACTAATGGCTATCGGCCTTGTTCCCGGTTACAGTGCAAAAGTTTCCTCAAACGTAAAAAAGAATACATGAAAGGGAGTTATATAAAAGTGTTAGTAGTACTGGTTATTTTTCATAAAAACAATGTTATTTTATAATTGCTACAAGCTGTTGAAGTTTTCATTTAAACAGAAAAAGAAAAAATGAAATGATTTGCTTTTGGCATCGGAAAATAAACACATTTTTTTCCATACCGCTAACAGTCCAGATTTTTTTTTTAGATTCCCGCTTTCAATTCCGATTAATCGTCCGTAGTCTTGTATACATATACATGCTTTCCGCATTTCGAAACCAAAATATACAGTGAACACGTGGCGTTTTACTCTCGCGTAGACAGATCATCTCAAGCATATTTAAACATTCACTCACAGACGCTCGTCGCAAGCACACACACACACACACACACACACACACACACACACACACACACACACACACACACACACAAGGTCACCACACCGACACAAATCAGAATAAAAAGGTGAAATAGCAATTTCTCACAACAAGTATTGCTTATAGCAACGCACAAAGTTGTAGGAATTCATGGCCATAAACACTGAAAGACAGACACGTGCACCCATCACGCAATGTGCGTACGCCCACATACGCACATAAAAGAAAAGAGTTATAAAAAATTAAAAAGGTTCATAAAATTATCCTCGACCTAATGATAAACTTTGATTCCTGCAAACAGATCCAAATAAGGACGCAGCATCAAACTTATTACGAGGTTAGTGCAAAAATAATGTAGTTTTTTTATGTTCGACTTGATTTCAAAAAACAACATTATGTTTGCACCAACATAATATGAATGCTATAATCTATTATAAACAGGTTTTTGATATCATACATGGTAACAAAAAATATATTTTATATTAAATCTATAAAATTATAAAACTTAAATGACCTTGTAACGTGTATTGTAACTCAACATCCAGTTTACGACTTCCAGTTGCGTATGGGTACATAAACATAAACCCATAACAGCGTAAACAAATAAACATAAATCGCTACTTTTGCAGAATTTGACTTGCGCACTAACATCTTAACGCTATTATTTAGAAATTATTATTTAACATGGGAAAGGGTGGGAATGTTTTGAGACTATTCTGTATTACAACTTTACTGTTACAATTTTCTTACAAATAAATCAACTTTAACCTGTTGACAACGTATTGTTTTACTGTGTACGTTTTCAGCTTCCCAATTGTTTTTTTGCGTTTAAATTATCGAAATAACAAATTGTTAATACTTTCTGCATTTTTTTTACATCGTTCATTTCCGTATTACGTTTAAGTCATTTCAACGCAATTTTCTCACAAATAAATCTACATTAACCCGTTGAAAACCATAAGAGTATTTTACAACGCAGTGTTTTACTGTGTACGTCTTCAGCGTCCCAATTGTTTTTTCTTCGCGTTACATTAAAATATATATCAAAATTTGAATTTAACTTTAATTATCATGCTATCTGTTCAGTGTATATTTACCTGTAATTATGGCAAACAGACCACTTATAGTTCAATGGCTGGAATTTTTTGTATCAAAAATAAACAATTATAAAAAGAACGATGAATTATATCGCTGTAAAACTACTAAATACAGTAAAAAAAAAAAACCCGGATAACTCAATAATAACAAATAAAACATGTTTGTACTCATGCAGAGAGTGATCCAGGCGTAACTTAGCGCACGCTGGCTTTCTCCGGAACATGATGTAATCAGCCGGAGTAAACCGAGCGTCGCCGAACGTCGCCGAACGTCGCCGAGAAAATTAAGCCGTCTGACGAAACATAAAGCTGAACTAATGACTTGAGTCCTCGACTTTTGTTAAGAAAAAGAACGTTACTGGCACGGACGAAAACTTGTGCATCATGTAGACAAGGAAAGGTAAGCGATGGCTATGTCTGGAGATGTCAGGCCACCACATGCCGAACCTTTACATCATCCGGACTGGTACCTTTTTTTTGCAAAGTCTAGGCCTACAATTGCCATTGTGGGCGTTTGGGCGAGCAACACAGAAAGACCTCCAGCACGAGTTGCGGAATACGATTTACGCACACACACCATTAATAAAACAACAGTCCGAGGAAACAACAACAATATCTGTTTTAATATGAAAAAAAAAAAGAAAAAAAATCCATCCCATCCAGTTTTGTTTCAATTTATCTAATTTTCAGGGTTTTCATTCAAAAAATATAAAAATGAAAATAACACCCCAAAAATAAAGATAATATTTTTTTTCAATTTTTCTTGAAAAAAAAAACTTTACAAAAAAAAGTGTTTATTTGACTTACCTTTGAACGTTTTCTCTAACAAAAAATCGGGCAATGTCAATTTTCGTTCCAACTCCTCAAATGAGAATAAAAAAGTGAAACACCACATGGAATAGCAGTTTATCAAAACAAGTATTGTTTATAGCCACGCACAAAGGAGTAAGAATTCATGGCTAAAATTAAAAACCGAAAGACAGACACGCGCACCCATCACTAAATGTGAGTTATAATTTTTTATTCCTCCAAACACATCAAAATAAGGACACAGCGTCAAACTTATTACGAGGTTGGTGCAAAAGTAATGTTGTTTTTTGACGTTCGACTTGATTTCAAAAAACGGCATTATTTTTGCACCAATATGAATGCTATAATCTTCTATAAACAGATTTTTCCTTAGCAGACACACATAAACACTATCAATAGTTTTCTGTAACGTTTATTAGATTGGGAGATTATTTTCCTGCATAAATTTAACGTACAATGAGCATTCAATTCGTGGTCCGTTAGCAATCAAGGAGACATGTTGTTAATGTTGGCAGTTTCACATTTTTGTGGCTGTGGTTTTTATTTTTATTTTTTTATTACGATTTTGGGGAGAAGGTTGAAGTCCATGAGATGTTAAGTATTTTGTACTTTCACTTAGCAATTTAATAAACGAAAAGCACCGTAAAATATAATTAGGCATAACAAAATTTTGCGAAAAGTGTCGCCATGATATATATTAGATTTTTTTTTGCAAGTATTTGCTTTAATTTTCGATTCATGAGCTAAATGAGTACAAAACATACAATAAACTTATAATAATATTTGGAATAAAAAATGTAATTGTAAAATATTAAACAAATTATGAATAAAAACAATCATTAGTAGGCTCGCTGTATTCAATTTACATATATATCTGATTGGAGTAATTTTGGTTTATTTATACATATATACGTTGGCTTATAAGTTATTTGGAGCGTCTCTCCTTAAAACATCTCTTCGTTTTGATTTTTGTTTTCTTATAAAATAAATATTGCCGTTGGAATTCAAAATATTAGATAGTTAAATGCGCGTTCCTTTATGTTTTTATTGTTTAATTTTTAATTCGTCTTAATATGTATGTTTGTATGTGTTGTGTGCATGTGTGCATTCGCGTATGTACATGTGCACGTATTTAAGAATGGCGTAGTACCTTTACATGCCTATTCCTTCTCCTTCTTCTATTTTTTACTCTACTTCTCTTTCACTAAACTGAAGAAGACCGAACGTATAGTCGAAAATCATATGTAACCCCTTTTATGATGAAGTTCGATAGGACCCATAAAGTCTGGAAACTCGGCTCGAATCGTCTGGTCCTTCTCAGAGGGTTGTTACATCAAATCATGTATGCTGAAATCGAACATCGAAGCCGCAGGCAGAAATAAAAACAGACACGTAAAAGTCTACTCTACAAGGATTAATTCCCGAAATTATGTACGATGTTTTTACAAATATCGTTCAGTTCAGTAAGTTTTTGAAAAGCCACAATCTCTCTTCACAGACAGCGCCATACGGGTGGAGGAGAGTCACGTCGTATGGGATAGGTTGGTCTCCACATCATTTGTGCTCCTTGGAATCTAAACGTAATCTAATTTTCGAGCGTATCACATGATGTGGACTGTATAAAAAAAGTTTCCTCAGCCAATCAAATTACTCTAAACCCCAAACTGTGGGTGTGCGATTTAGCCCTCTATCTGAGATTAAATTCAATAATAAAATCTCATGACCCCTAAAGTCACCACCCATTACTCAGACTGTACTAACATCCTCACATTTCCAGTGTTTTTCAAATAACAAACTATCTCAGATTTCCAAACCAAAAAGCAAATATATCTATTTTGACAATGAATTAAAATGTATATTTATATTCTCTATTTTTAATCCTCGGGATATTTGCCATTACCCGGGATCGATTAAAGCTATCGTAGCATACCCAGCTCCTCAATGAGGGGAAATTCGCTCCCTCAGATCGAATACGTCACGCATATACTTGTAAAAATGTCTAACATAAAACAAATAAAGAAAAGTTAAAAACTGTTATACTTTTCGTATTAATTTTTATGCATTTTCATATATATATATATATATATATATATATATATATATATATATATATATATACAACGGGTGAGTCTGGATTAAAACACACTCGAGGACAAATATTTACGGCACTGATTCGTGGCCTGAAAGTGAGAGCTGCCGCATGTCAATGCGACGGTTGTATGTTACATTCACAGCTGAGTAATAAAAGCAGACCGTAAGCTATTCGCAGCTTCTCTTCAAATTTTCGGATATTTTAATCATGTCCAAACGCATTTTATTTTTTCTGGTGGATTGATTGTTGCGATTTTTCTGATGACGTGAAGGCAAAATAGATTCACTTATTGGTATAATAATTTAGTGATTGATTTTTTACTACGTAAAAATACTGTCGAAAATTGTGAGAGTAAACTGAATTAAACGAATAAATTGTAAGCTGGTCATTATTATGACTTTTGTCATCCATTCACAGTATTGCTCTGTAATTACATTGAGCTTCCTAAATAAGGATTGGTATATATAAAAAGAAAAAACAAGTGAATAAAGAATATTTCCACAGCAATATATATATATATATATATATATATGTGTGTGTGTGTGTGTGTGTGTGTGTGTGTGTGTGTGTGTGTGTGTGTGTATGTGTGTGTGTGAGAGTGTGGGGGTATACAATTAAATATTAGTCTATACGATAATATTTAAATTATCATCCACCGCCTATTTTTCAAAATGAGATCCTTCTTTCGACATTTTGATAAGCTGTCTTCTTTCTCCTCCCGCTCCTCATCCTTCTCCCATGAATATATCAGGTTAATTAGCTCCGTTTTTACTTACGTAGTTGGAGAAATTTCTTAGTCACAATATATGAAATATGACGTATTTACAACAGTTAGTCTTAGTATATATACCCATAACTTGCTTGTACATTAGATGTTGAACTGCTTCCAGATGGTCTGGTCAAGTTGGTTATATACACTAGTGACAGTAAAAACTTACTGGTTTGATTAAATGACCGAAATAATTATGTCATAGGGTTTTAATCTTTTAAGTAATTCAGAAATCTTTTATGTTAATTCTATGCTAAAACCGTATAAAAGCTTACGTTTGTTGCAAGCATTATTATCGATTTTGAACAAAACAGAAAAAAAAACCTAACCTCCAAAACTTGTCTTCTTTTTACCATTTTTTTTTACTAAAACATCGAACTACTTTTGATCGAATACAAACCTTTCACAATTGTATTCAATAGAAATGCCACTGACACTTTTAGAGACATGTTCTTTTTATATTGTCCTTACATCCAGATCACATGTTCTTTTTATATTGTCCTTACATCCAGATCACATCTTTGAAATTCACCATCTGTAACAATCAAGCTTTTGTAGAGTGTATTCAAATTTCTGCTGTAGCTGGTCATACTGAACTGAAAGCATACTAATTGGTCAGTCATCTTATATGTATAGCAATAACGTACAGAATTTTAAAAGCTGTACGACAGTTTAAATGGCTGTACAAAAAAGCCCACTTTATCAGATTATTGCCATCCGTATTATACGACATCGCCTCTTGTCTCCAGGTTAAAATTGTAACTAACTCATTACAAGCACGTCTGATTGTAAAGTGAAATCTTTTTGTATCGTTGACCGCTCTATTCTCAAACGTTTACTTCCAAAGGGAGATAATCGAGACGCTTTGAATCTTATAACTTTGACACTACGCTCAGCACAGGGGGGGGGCTGCGTTTATTCGTACATTTTTTATTCTCTTCATTTTTTTCTTTCTGTGTCTTTACAGTGATTTTCTTTTTTTTTAAGTGTCCATTGCGTTATTTTTACTAATTCAGCTTCTCCCAACATAAATCATATTTAATCTAATATATCTAATGCAGCAATAATAGTTAAAATCTAGAAACAAAATGGGCAACAATGACCCTCAAAAGGTTTTCTTCTTTTCCCGGGTTTTTTACTGAAAAATAATTTTCATTTTACTTTTTCTGTCTTTTCTTAAGTCTTTACTGTTAATTTGTTTGCTTCTATTAAATCTAAAATTAAACAGCTTTTGATCTCATATTTATAATAACAAGTTCAAGTAGCAAATAATATATATTAGCAAATATATCAGGGTAAGCTATTTTGTAAAATACAGGGGGCATTTAATAAGTGTGCAGATATTTTTGGTATGGCACTTTTATTGATAGTACATACATACGACACTAGACCCCCCCACATCGAAATAATCTCCTCCAGCTGCAATGAACTTGCTTTATCGTTCCTAGCAACTTCTGGAAATCACTATAGAAGTCTTGTTTTATGAGCATGCCAATGAAGCTTGTGTTATATATTCGTTCTTCATTGAGGTTGTCCTGAGGAGAAACCAAATTGAGCTTTCGTTACATTTGAATATGTTATATAGAGTTCTTCATCTAGGGGCACATTTTACGTTTTCTATATAACATAAGAAAGATTCCGTGTGATTGTCTCTAATATAAATGGTTGTGTGTTTGATTATCATAAAGGGAATCGTGTGTGTGACATGTAATTTCTGAACCTACCTCTGTTCTCGCTGTTGAACCATCTGGCAATTTCTCATCCTGGAGGGAGACTTGATACCTGTTTGACGAAGATTTATCACTCCAAGACGATGAAATGGTTTTATAGTTTTTTATTTCACTTTCCCCAGAGGTTCTGCAGAAGTGGAAGTGAAATCGGCTTGTGTTAGTTCTTCTTCACACACGTCAGCGTTCGTCTCCCCCCTCCCCAGTTAAGAGGGGGGAGACCACGGAAAACGTCCGTCTTCTTCAAAGCTCAAATCAAATCTCACAGATCTAGCCAACCACGTCACACATACGTAATTTGGTCAGCTGACCTTTGGTTCTGGTAAACGTGTCTACCTCCACGTTTACTCACCTCTCTCTCTTTCCCTACCTCTCCCTTTCTCTTTCTCTATTCTCTTATAGAGACACAGAGAGAGAAAATAGAAAGAGTAAGAAAGCCAGAGAGGGGGGGAGAGATGCTCGTTAACATTCCTCCACCCCTTTTTTATCAAAATGTATGGCAAGCCATACATTTTTAATAACTAACTAACTAAAAAAAATAATTATGTCCGAAGTACATCTTTATTTTTTTCACTTTCCGGACTCACCCCTTTTCCAAGAAAGATCAGGCACCAGTACTCTTCTACTACACTATCAACCCTTCTGCTGCTTCTCGAAAGTCTCTCCTCGACATTAACCTAGCTTCCAAGTTAGACAAAGACACAGCTTTGCAGATATACATCTTGTCTAGTCTCCATTTTCGATCACTTTTTCGAAATGGGGCCAGCATATCGCAATTACGACCAGAACGTCGGATGCTCCATGTTGGTGGTAGCTTTATCGCATGGGGACTCGAACCCCAGACCCTCAGATTAAAAGTCTGATGCTCTACCGACCCAACCATCCCACTCACGTTCTCGACTTTCAGCATAGGCCTAAGTCCCATTTTTTTTTCTTTTACTGTAATGCCCTGACGTCTTTCTCTGAGTGGTCCTATTACTGGAGCTCTGTTCTATTCAATCTACTACTTCGGGACTTCACAAAGCTCTTCTACTAACTCCCTTGGTTGGTCTAAGCCAAGATACGCCTTCACACTGATTCACTCGGAGCCTGTTTGAGTTCCTGGAACCCGACAAGATACGGAATCATCACTCCCTAACTAATGCGGCAAAGCTTACTTGCGCATCGATTTCTAACTAAGTAGCTTTCCCTTTGTGATTTTTCCGCATTCCCAGCAAGTCCCAAGATTCCAACCCAGATATCCCTCACACATTCCTCTAAAAAAATAAAAACATAATAAGGCTCTATCTTGTCCCTTACGTAATCTGCATCTTTCCCTTTCTTCTATCTCCCCGTGATTAGGCTTGGTACCGACTGTCCAGTCGCTCCCTACCCTGAGGAATTATCGCGACCTCGCACGCCAGACTTTTGTTGGACAAGACTTATTGCCGTTGTTTGGGCCTACGTGGCATCTTCCAACTCACTGGAACCACTAGTATTGTTTTAACAGGGTACTCATTACTCTAAAATAGTATTTCCCCTGCCAAATTTTCTAATTTGTGACAATACCGTGGCTTATAAAAAAAAATAAAACAACAGAAAAAACTGCTTTCTACAGTCTAATCGCCTTGTAATTCTCATGAAAAAAAAATGCAACTACGCGCTAAACGTCCCTAAAATATAACTAAACCAACCAAATCTATTCCAAAATAATTTAATTTAATAATACCAATTAAATTCACCCAGCATGTTTTTTTGTTTTTTTTACACTTTAAAAAATTTTTTCCATATGGTGGGTAGCCTTCTATTTTCCTTAGTACTTGCATACATATTTCATTCATCTTCTCTTGAGCGATTCGTCACATAATGGCCACGTCAGCCATTGCACCCCCTCTGCCCCTTACACCATGTCAGAGGGCATTTCATTTGCTCCCTGAAGTTGATTACAACTAGATCTGCTCACGCTGGAAAGAATACATTCCGTTTACTGCTATGTCAGAAAAACCTGCCTTGAAGACACATAGCTTCACGGAAAAAATCGGATTTCCACAGATGAAGTACTCAAACTTGCTCCATGTTGATTCTACTCGAAATCAATAGAAATCACGATAAAAAAAATAAAATTCGAATCATTTCCCGAGAATAATGAAATACCTCTCCAAAATTCTTACATGCTTGCCACAGAAATTAAATTCCATTCACGCCCCACTTTTTTCTTTCATTTCTTCATATAGTTTATTTAACCCTATATTTATCCCTTTTTTTCCTTACTTATGTGGTCAAAACGTCACTCATGTCGAATAGAACATTTATTCTACTTTTCGAAAATTGGAATTAATACCTACTGAACCTTTGACTCTTCCGAAACTTTTTTATTATTTTTTTAAATCATTTATTACACTGTTTAAATCTTATTTCTTTCTCTTTTTCCCTATTTTATTATTACTATGATGATTATTAATTAATTAATTAACAACACGTTCTTTCTTTTATTAATAATTCTTTCAATAGACCCAACAAGCAAAGATTTCACCTCACCATTCTGCGAAAAAAAATACATGTCAAAGAACAAGAAAATTCTGCCAATACCGTTTGACAACACATCAATTACATAAAAATAATAAATGAAAAAATACAAAAATATCCTATAAGCAATCACAAAGTCCCATCTCACTAACAACAAAATTCCAAATAACAAAATTTTGTCCACGTCAGCAAAAAAAAAAAAAAATTCCTACGAAAAAAATTCGCACAATCAGCGAAAAAGAAAAAAAATCATTTTACAGGACATGACCATTGTCTTTTCATCAACAGTACATATTGTTTTTCATTAAAAGTTACGCTTAGTTCACAGTTTAAAAATGACACAAAATATTCATAACACATTGACATGTTTATCTTTGTGGTAAAGGCTCGTTACAGTCATATCTTCTATTTCTTTTTTTTTTTTTTTTGGTTTTCTCACTGGCTGTTGTTAAAAATTTACAAAATAAAGCCATTCTTTGTTTTCCCTTCTAATTTTGACATTAAGTGATATTTTTCTTCGTTCATAACGAGCTAATTCCCAATACGATAAACATTTTTTTTAACTATTTTCTATATATAAAGTTTTACATCTGTGTGTCTGTATGTCTTCCTTTTCTTTTTTCGTGAAAAGGTTGTACGTGTGTAGTGCTTTTTTTTTCTTTTTTTTTTCTTAATTATTTTTCTAATTCGCCTAGTGTTTTAATGGACCCTACGTTGTGTGTGTGTTGATTTGTATTTTTTTTTACTGTTCTTTCTTTTTTTTCCTTTTTTTTTTCAGACATTTTATTGTGTTTTTCTTGTCTTTTTTTCGTCCTTCTTCTTCAAAGCTCAAATCAAATCTCACAGATCTAGCCAACCACGTCACACATACGTAATTTGGTCAGCTGACCTTTGGTTCTGGTAAACGTGTCTACCTCCACGTTTACTCACCTCTCTCTCTTTCCCTACCTCTCCCTCTCTCTTTCTCTATTCTCTTATAGAGACACAGAGAGAGAAAATAGAAAGAGTAAGAAAGCCAGAGAGGGGGGAGAGATGCACGTTAACACTTGTCAGAGCCTATATTATCATCAACTGTCTCATAACCATATCATCTAAGGTTTTAATTGAGCTTAAAAAAATAACCAAAAGTCAGAGGGAGCAAGGTCTGGGTTATAGGAAGGTTAGAAACTGTCTTCATGCCCATTTTGGTAAAATAGCCTGATAACTTTTGGAACAAACTTCGCGCTTATCTTCCGCATCTCCAGTTCCACGTGAATAATTGTGTATACATGTTCTAGACCGGCATTTAACTGTGCTCTTATTGTCTTCATAGACACACACGACCGTCATTATCCAGGAAATTCATTATTCAGCTAAGCAACTCTGAAGTTCTAACTCCTCCTACACTTCTAATCATCCTTCACAGACAACCTGCCTTCTCTGAATTTCTTATATTACTCAAAAAAACTGATGATCGTTTCATGCTAGATAGTCTAAAAGCATTCTAACGAAGTCTATATGTTTATGTGCCCTATTTTCTAAGTTTATATCAGAATTATATTGCCTATTGTTCTTTTTATACTGTCCTTACATCCAGATCACATCTTTGAAATTCACCATCTGTAACAATCAAGCTTTTGTAGAGTGTATTCAAATTTCTGCTGTAGCTGGTCATACTGAACTGAAAGCATACTAATTGGTCAGTCATCTTATATGTATAGCAATAACGTACAGAATTTTAAAAGCTGTACGACAGTTTAAATGGCTGTACAAAAAAGCCCACTTTATCAGATTATTGCCATCCGTATTATACGACATCGCCTCTTGTCTCCAGGTTAAAATTGTAAGGCCGCTGAAGTACTAATTTCGAATGATTAAAAAATATATTAGTATTATTATCGGTTGTAGTAGTAGTAGTAGTAGAATTAGAAGTAGTGTCACTAGTAGCAGCAGTCGCAGTAGTATGAGAAATTATAATTAAATTTACAAATTATCTATTATATCTGGAACATTCGATTATAGTTATAGTTGTATGCTATATATATATATATATATATATATATATATATATAAAGCATATAACTATAATATTTTATATATATATATATATATATATATAAAGTCGGTCCAAAAATGTTGTCATTTTTAACGTATATATATCTCTGATTAAAATTACTATTTCTGCACACACCTAATATATGTATATATATATATATATATATATATATATATATATATATATATAACTATGTAATGTATAACTAAGAAAATTCACGGAATAAATGCGTGCTTACGTGTCTCAAACTGAAGCAGGGTTTATTTAGGTTGCTATCTATTTGTTTTTTTTCCTCTATATTTTCATGAGAAAAACACTTCAATATTCCTCAGTTGATGAAAAAAATTGCTCATATTAGTTTTTCTATTTAGACAAAATTTCGCAAAAACTAAAAACAAGTGAATATCACTTCCGACATTTCCCACCTTTTGCTGAAATTCGTCACATTTATATAATAATAATAATAATAATAATAATAATAATAACAACATATATATATATATATATATATATATATATATATATATATACTAGCATAGGTGCCCGGCGTTGCCCGAGTGTTTGGTAGTGTGTTGAGAAAAAGAAAGTCGTGGAACGAAGGCAGGCTCGATCCTGGCGTCTTTGCTGTTACGACCACCGGCAAACCGGAAGTGACGTAGGTTTAAATTAAGGCTAGACAATCGAAAAGAGGGGATGACTTTCAAAAATATCGCTTAAAAAAGCGACTCCTCCATGTTGAAAAGTGCGCTGGTGAGGGTGAAGAAATGAATGTTTTTAGCGAATTCTTCGGTATTTATCGTCTAAATACTGATATCGTGAAAATTGTTCGCCTCTGTCGAAAGTTATAGCTCAAATTAGAGTTAACAATTTTACCTTTGAGAACTCTACCAAACTATCTGCCAATTTTGTGTATAATCTATATACATTTTAGATATAGGTTTGTTGGACATGGATCTTAATAACTGGATTTGAGCTCAAAACAATAAATGTTAAGGGGTCAAAATAGGGGTGAACGTTTAAAAAATTGACCTCTCTCTGCCAAACTACTCAGACAATTTCTGGTCTAACAATTTCAAATTTTACATAAAGGGTATTCAGAGATAGGGCAAGGTTTTTAATCGGTTTGGGTCGAAATTTTTTAGTTATCAATATATAATTCTATGTATGTATGTATGTTTGCATGTCTGCCTAAAACTGTCGGTGGGGCAACGGAGTTTTACAAGATCAGTATCGTTTTGAAGTTCGAACATTCAGATGACAAATATCGAAAAATTGGCTAAAAGCATTTATATCTTCACCTTAAAATAGACACTTTTCTAGAGAGGGAGGACCCTTTTTCGCCGATATTTTTGAAAGTCATCCTCTGCTTTCGTTTGTCTAGCCTTAATTAAAACCTACCTCTCTTCCGGGTTGGCGGTGGTCGTAAGAGCAAATACGTCAGGTTTTTTTCTCCGTTCTTTTCCTCCTTCGTCGTACGGATTCGTACGTGCCTTCCTACTACCACGTTTTTATTTTTCATTTATTTATTTTTTTTTGCTCAACATACACATCCAAATACCCGGGCAACGCCGGGCTCAAATGCTAGTATATCTATAAAAGTTAAAGAGTATGTTTGTCTGTGTGTGTGTCTTTGTGTCTGTATGTGTACATCTCCCTACACAATAACATTTTCAGTCTACAAACTCGAAATTTACTATACAGGGTACTGAGATTTAAGATAATATTTGAAATCCGTTTTTGGCCAGAAACTTGGCTGTTAAGAGGTCAAAGTTAAAGGAGTTGACCTTTGAGAACTCTACCAAACTAATCTGCATATTTTGGGTCCAGACACTTTAAATTTAAGATATGTGTTCCTTGGACATGGATCTAACTTAATAACTTGATTAGAACCCAAATTTTAACCCAAAACAATAAATGATAAGGGGTCATAATAGTAGTCAAAGTTTTTTTTTAAATTTGACCGCTGCGGTCTTTACCAAATTACTCAGACAATTTCTGGTCTAAACATTTGATATTTGACATAAAGGGTATTTAGAGACAAAGCAAGCTTTTTAATTGGTTTGAGTCGAAAATTTTAGTTACCAATATATAAACACATGCATGTATATGTGTTTGCATATCTGCCTAAAACTTTCGATACAGACGACGGATTTTTACAAGATCAGTGTAGTTTTGAAGTTCAACATTTAAGACTACACATATCGAAAAATTGGCTAAAAACATTAATTAATTCACCTTAATCTAGTTAATTTACCACAGGGGGCCGGTTTTTTCGCATATATTTTCGAAAGTCATCCTCTTCTATCGACTGTCTAGCCTTAATTTAAACCTACGTCAATTCCGGTTCGCCGGTGATCATAACAGCAAAGACGTCGGTTTTTTTTTTCCAGTTTTCTTCGTCTTTTGCAGTAGGGGGTTCGAGTCTGCCCTCTTACTACCACGTTTTTTTGCTCAATATACCTCCAGACGCCCGGGCAACGCCGGGCTCTCCTGCTAGTAAATATAAAAACTAGCACAATCATATTAATCAAATATAACAACATAGGAATGTTTCAATATTGAGTGATACTATTATATAAAAAAACCCTGCAAAACAAACGAATTTCATATACTTAATTACGTGAAAAAAACTAGATTTAAAGTTTATCTCTTTATTCTTATACTGGATTATGTTTGCAAACACAACCTTCACTATTTCTTTATTTCATCGCTCTCCCTTCAACTGTTAAACGTATTCTATTCCACTATGATTTAAATAATATATGCGGCCGTATGTTTCCTCGGTCACTAACCTCAAAAACTGTATATTTACGGCCGTCCGTGTTCAACAGTTAAACTGAGCTACACAAGCAGGTGTAGTTTCTCAATTGTATTTAGCTTTCACAAATCGTATTTATCCTGACGCGCGTTTCACATAATGCGGACAAGATAGCTTGACTACAAAACCTATTTGAGAAAACAGTCCATGTGCAAAGTTCAACAAATGGCATAGACAACTAGAACAGTGGTGCTCAGTATTTAATAACATATCAACATGGATGTTGATATATTTTTTAAAATATTGAACACAACTGCATTGTTCATTAAAACATAACCACTGCGTTGTTCATGAAAACATAACCACGGCGTTGTTCATTAACATAATGCGATACCAGATAAACATGCTAATTGAAAATTAATCGAAGAAGTTTTAATTTTTTTCTCATGCTGCTTCCTACAACGTAGAAATTCACATGGTTTTATGAATCTCGTACTACGTATCGGCATCAGGTCTTCAGCAATTTTGATTATCAGCAGCTATAATCAGGAAAATATTTGTTGCCTCAAGATACCACTGTAATCCATATATATCTGAAAGTAAAATGTACTGCCTATATGTCTGTGTACTATTCTCTAGCAAATTACGCCGTCAATTTTCAGTCTACCGACTTGAAGTTTTAGATAAGGAGTATTGAGAATTGGGATTAACTTTTTCATCTGTTTTCGGTCAGATATTCGTCTGAAAAGGGGTCAAATTTCAACGATTTGACCTTTGAAAACTCTACCAAACTCCTCCGCCAATTTTGGGTATAAACAGCTGATATTTTAGAAATAGGTTACTTGTGCATGGGTCGGACTTTTTAATTTGATTTGAGTCCAAAACTATAAAGGTTAAGTGGTCAAAATTGTTGGGGTCAAAGTTAAAAAGAAAAAGTTTGACTCCCAGCCAATTTTTGATCTAAACATTTGAAATGTTACATAACGTGTATTCAGACATCGGAAAAGCTTGTTAATTCGTTTTTGGTCGAAAATTTGGTTACCAAGTGACTACAGTTTAGCAGATTTGAACATTTGCCGTCTCTAGCAAGCTATTCAGCAAATTTAAGTCTAAATAGTTGAAATGCTACAAAAAAGGTATTCAGACATGTAACAAGTTTTTTAATCAGTTTGGGGGCGAAGATTTTGCTGCCAATAGATCAAAGTTGAAAGAGATAGCTTTTGCAGACTCTATCAAACTCATCCGCCAATTTATGATCTAAACACTTGAAATCGAAGATGTAGGTTACCTGGACATTAGTGAAACTTTTAATATATATATATATATATATATATATATATATATATATATATATATATATATATGCACATAAAGTTATGAACAGGACATAGGGCCCTAGCAAAGCTGGGCTTAACTGCTAGTAATGCAATGAACGAAACCAAGAGTAATTAAACTAAAAGACATATGGAGTTGAAGAAAATAAGAACGCCTGCTATTGGGGAAATTCATAGCATTGAATAGAAACTCGACATGTTTTTTAAAAGTATAAAACAACTATAATAATAAAAGTTCTATTGAACCTTCTACTTAAATCTATAGCAAATGCCTTGTCGCATCTTGCTTTAGTTAAAAGAATTTGAATCAAAGAACTGACCCTTAAAATAATCGCCCTATATAACTTTTTTTTTATTTTCGCCTTGTCTTTAAGCTATTAATTTATTTTGTTATATTTTATCACCTTCAAATAACTAAATACTATGCAAGAAGTAACTATTAGTTTCATCATTACGTCGAATATTCTTGCGAAACTTTTAATTTTGATTAAAATGGTGTCTCTTCAAATGAGTTTTCGTTATAATACCTTTACTTTATATATAATTTTCAAGAGTCTTTCCCGCTCTATGTTATATGTCAGTCTATAAGTATAAGCGTAGTGGTCGGCCATCGGATGTTGACAATGATTATTTAAGATGTTTAATCAAAACCACTCCACGTACATCTAACCGAAACTTGCTTCTGAATAAGGCGTAGTGTATGGGACGATTTCAAACTTCTTGAGAGAGAATGGAACGTGAAAATTTTTTTTAAAATGGCTGCCTCACAAATTGAAAAACTTCCAAAATAAATGTCGTCATAAAGTGTGAGTTCCCCTTTTTTACGCAACAAGAACGACCCGGTTCTGGACCGCGTTGTGCTATGCAATATAAAAGCAGTTTCTTCATGAGAACCGGCGACGCTCAGCTTAGTGGTTAGAGAACGACGAATCTCTATGACACTTCCCGGAGCCAGAGTTACACTAAAAGTAAGTCGTGCTAACTGTTTGGTCGTCTGCGGCCGGTCTCATTTGTTACAGTTTTTTTTTAATGCCAGAGAAACTATTACAGTGGAAACCTACTGTCAACACATTGATGTAATGCATCAAAAACTTCGACAACAACTTCAGTATTAGTCAAGAAAAGAGACCCAATTGTCCCCTACGAAAATGTCCGACCACACGTTTCTAAACCGAGCCTGCAGGATGAAAACGTATTGGGTGATGAAACTCTCTCCAGACCCTATCTTATCTTTTATTACATGGCCAAGCATCTCGACAACTTTCTGCGTGGGAAATGCTTAAAAAACGTAAGCGATATCAAAAACGGTTTCAGCGACTTCATCCCCACCAGAACGTAAGATTTTTACATTACTAACAACCATAGACTTGTTCTGCATGGGCTAAATTATTTCGATTCTGATGGTGCTTTTTCAATGAACACATTTTTTGTTTCCGCTGAGATATGTTTATCTGAATTTAAAAGTTAAAAACTGCAAGAACTTTCTTGTCAAACCGATAATACCATACTCCTTTAGACATCCTAATGGAAATTCTATTTAACAGAGAGACCATGCAATAACGCTAGTAGATTCTATGTGCTAAACCTTTACCATGGTGGGGAATGAATATTTTCTGAGGAAAATTATTTCATATGTTACTAATAGATGAATATATAATATAATCAGATACTTTTTTAATAAGAAAGATCAAGATCCTGATAGAGTGGCTCTATATCCACGCAACATCAGATATGTCTAAAGTATTGTCAGAGTCAAGACCCAGACATTTATTAAATACTTTTATATAGACTACCTCTCGAGGGTAATAACACATTTGAGGCATATATCTACTGATGACAGTAAACTATAAAACGGGCTATTCAAATACACGTATTACAGGCAATGGTTAATACTTTAAAAAATGACCTCCAGTATGTAGTCACTTGACTACATACTGGAGGTCATTATTTAAAGTATTAGAGCTAGAGAAATATACTTGATGCTACGCCATATCTGAAGACTAGTAAGAAACCTTAACATCTACCAGCTAGAACAACTAAGAACATTAATATTGAAAGTACGGCGTTCAAATTCCTAGGCATAAATTTTACAGACATAATTCATTGCAATAAATGCAACATAGATAGCGCAAAGTCGCTGAAAAGAACATGGGTATTACTACTCGGTCAGTAGTTTCTTAAATTCGGGATTATGATATCTATATATCTATAAAAGTTAAATTGTCTGTGTGTGTGGGTGTCTATGTGGGTACATTTCCCTATCGAACTACTTTATCAATTCTAAGTCTACAGACTCGAGATTTGACATAAAGGGTATTGAGATTTGGGAAAATATTTTTAATCGGTTTTCGGGCAGAAATTCGGCTGTTCAAAGCTCAAAGAGTCAAAGTTCCACGATTTAACCTTTGAAAACCCAACCAAAATCCTCCGCCAATTTTGGGTCTAAACACTTGAAATTTTAGATGTAGGTTTCATGGACATGGATCAACCTTGTTAATTAGATTTGACCCCAAACAATAAATGTAAAAGGGGCAAAATTGGGTCAATGTTAAAAAAGAAAAAAATGACCTTTGCGGTCACTACTAAATTACTCAGTAAATCGTTAGTATAAGCATGTGGAATTTTACATAAAGTGTATTCAGACATAGAGCAATCATTTTAATCGGTGTGGCACAAAATTTAACTGCCAAGAGGTAAAACTTCCAAAGAGTTGACCTTTGTGGTCTTGAGCAAACGACTCAGCCAATTTTGGGCTTAAACATTTGAAGTTCTACATAAAGTCTATTGAAATATGCAGCAAGCTTTTAAATCAGTTTTGGGCGAAAATGTGGCTGCCAAGGGATTAAAATTGATAGAGTTGACCGTTGAAAACTCTACCAAAAGTTTCCCCATATTGTTGGTTTAAACACTTGAAATATTATCTGTAGATGTTACCTGGATATGAGTCAAACTTTTTTAATATATATATATATATATATATATATATATATATATATATATATATATATATATATATATACATAAAATTAAAAACAACTAGTACATACGACCCGGGCAAATCCGGGCGGAACTGTAGTATTTTATAAAACCAGCATGAATCCATGATGAGATATTGCTGTAACATTTAAGATGTATCAATAACAAAAGAGTACAAAAATTATCCTTAATTTAGTAAATCCCACATTGTTTGACAAACTCTAATACATACTCCATTTTCTTTTTACATGAACTTAACGCATGTGCTTCGACGAATTTACTGTATTAAAATATCTGAAACCCTAGAACCTCCATCAGCAGCAGGAATTCTAATTTTATTGTAAAATACTGAAATAGCTACTATTAAGGACGATTCTCCTTAGACGTGACACCGTGCTACAAGTTTCCCCAAATGTACAGCAATTTAGAGATCTTATTGTAATGTGAACAAATATCTAGCTATAGATGTTGTCATGACACGACGCCGCTCATCTATTGACCCACACAAACGAGATTGCCTTACGTATCCATGGCATTGTTCCTTGTTTTGTTAAGTACATTTTTAAAACAATCATTTTTCTGAATTACATCAAATCGATATTTATTTGTGAAAAATTATTTCTGCATATCTTAGTTTCACTGCGTCGACACAGTTATTTCTTAAAAGAATGCTATCGTCCTGCCGCACAAGATCGTTAGTCGTAAAATTACAGTTTTGATATCATTGCGTAACGTAATAGCTATTTATTCATGTTATAATTTTTAGAATGGAGTCAAACATGTCTTCAATGCTAAGGCATCAACTTCAAAGAAAAAAGTAAATCATAAGCTAAACATTTTGGTTTCGATTCTCGGTGGTGGCGCACGCGTCATTTTTTAAAAACTTTTAAAACCATTGTTATATATTGGGTATAATATAATAATATATACGAAATATGCATTAATCAAAGTATCATGTGTCAGCATAGTTTAAGTATAATGGGTTATGCACCATTGGTAGAGAGATGAAGGTGACCTTGTTGTTAACTAACATTTATGGGTGTGTAAACTTCGAAACATTTCGCTTGACAGAAAATTAAAACTTTGACTTAAGGAGGTTAGCGAGGTTCACGTGTTATTTTCTTAAGAAAACTACAGTTTTAAACGGAAGATAACGGAGAAACATATAAAACAGGATCAGTATGCTAAAAAAACAACAAATGAAATAAGCAAAGAATCATATTAAGCATTGTGTTGCTGATAAAAATATATAAAATAGCAATTAAACCCTTTCTCCTAAAACGTCGCTTATATGGTCCAAGAACTTAACGACAATATAAGGGAGGTGAGATTAAGGATTTCATTTTCTATTGTTATATTAGTGTCCGCATATGTTCAAAATTTTCACACATAGTTCTGTGCATGTGTACGTTTACTGACCCACCCACATATATATATATATATATATATATATATATATATATATATATATATATATATATATATATATACTAGAAAAAGCCCCTGTCGTTGACTGGGTTCAAAAACAGCCTACATAAAATGGACTCTGATTTATGAAAGTATGACAAGTTATGAAAAGGAAGGGTTGTAAAGAGATAACTTTGATTTTTGGCGTATCTAAACCAAAGCAAAATATGATGAAATTAAAAATAAAATAGATACACCCTATAATTTATTATACCATACCTGTTCACACTGAAACAATTATCACAATATTCTGTGGTTCTTTATTAAAAACCCTTGTTTAACTTTGTGGCACATTTCCATTCTATGGAGGTCAGGTGCGAACGAACATCGAATGATTTTATTATACCATATTGCTTCAACCTGAAATATAATTATCAAAGTATACTTACGCAGATAGATATGAAAAGTCTTTATTAAAGCTTTATCCTATTGTCATTCTATGGAGGCCAGACGCGGACGCAGAGCCCAGAATTTTATTATACCATCCCTATTTAAGTTAAAACATACTTATCAAAGTATTCTCATGTGCATCTATATCAAAAACACTTGTAAACGATTTTTTCAATTTTTTATTTCCATATTTTGTGGACCAGGCACGAACGCAGACCCCACAATTTTTGTGAGCCACCGTTCTGCCAGATCAAACATACCCATTCCTGTGTCTCGATATATCTTCTATCCTTATAGGTAATCAGGTTTTTTTTAAAATAGTCAACCATATAAGAGCCTATTCGTGACCAGACACACACACACCCAGACGTTCAGCTTTATATTATATACATACATATATATATATATATATAAATATATATATACATATACATGTATATATATATTTATATATAACATTTTAATCATTCAATAAATTTAAAATTTTATGGCGTGAAATGCTTGAGTTTCAGATATAAAAGATTTTTATTATTTCATGTCGACAAAGAATACATTTGAACTATTTTCAAAATATATTTCAAAATATATTTCCAAAATATTTAAAATATTTCAAATGTATTCTTTGTCTTACATGGAATAATAAAAATCTTTTGATCTGAAAATCAAACATCTTTCCATAGCGAAAGAGAACGACCATCTCATACGCTCTTCGAAATCACGGTATGAGACGATCAAATATACTAGATATCACATCCGAGTTGCTGTATGCTTCAAATCTATCGGATTACTCGATAAACCCTGATGTTGTCCCTTGGATTACCACTCGTCCGACCTGGCAGTAATATCTCGGAAACTATTGACCTCATTCTGATATTGGACGTATGACATCCCTTTTTGTGACTTTTTAGCATCATTTAAATAACTTTTAAACAACTTTTAAATAGCATTTTCAATATATATGCTAATAAGCAAAATAAATGTTAATTCATAGCTGAACATTTTGCTAATTGAATTTTTTTTACACAGTACACTTAACAAGGCCCGGAAGCCACTCAGAGATAAGGTTTATTGCAAGTACATTACATTTGATGAAGTGGGCGGTTGATTAGGAATTTGTTAACGTTGGACTTAAAGACACCCAAGTTGTAGTCCGGTGGGAAGCAGGCAGACGGAACATTTCCTCTGATGATATGAGCCATTATTGCAAATCCATGGATTAAGGAAACAAATATAATTCTTATCCATATATTCCTTGTTTCAAACAATACATTCTTAACTTAAATATGTTTGTATATATTTTGATCTACAAAATTTAACTTTCATCATTACACACACACACACACACACACACACATATATATATATATATATATATATATATATATATATATGTATATATATATATATATATATATATAGGGGTGTATGGTTGACTGTTATTGTGTGTCCGATTGAAGAAAATAACTGATGAGTAGCAGATCGAACGTTCTCACTAGTTGATTATTTTAAAATTGCATCTTGATAAATCAACCGATATTTTACTCGCTTTGTTTAAATTAATTGCAACTTGCTTATAATTCATCTAAGTAATAATCTATGATATAAATCTCACCTGCCTGTTTTAATGTATGTATGTATGTATGTATGTATGTATGTATGTATGTGTGTGTGTGCATTAACGTCTTCCTAAAACTTTCGATGGAGACGATGAATTTTCAAAGATCGGTATTATTATGAAGCTTGACGCTTCGGACGACAAATATCGAAAACCTTTTGCCAAGAACATTAATTCCTTCCTCTATACTGGGCACTTTTTCTGCATGGAGAGGTCGCTTTTTTCGTCGATATTTTTGAAAGTCATCCCCTTTTTTCGATTTTCTAGCCTTATCCTAAAACTACGTCACATCCGGTTTGGCGATGGATGCAACAGCACAGCCGTTCTTTTCCTCCTTACTCGAACGGGTTCGAGTCTGCCTGTCTACTACAACTTATTTTCTCAACACACATCGTCAAACACCCGGGCAACACCGGGCCCCCAGGCAAGTATCTATCTATCTATATATCTATCTCTCTCTTTCTCTCTCTCTCTGTCTCTCTCTCTCTATATATACATATATATATATATATATATATATATATGTATATATATATAATCAATGTGTGTGTGCAGCTATATATTATACCTACAAAGAAGCTGACGCAAACATCGTTTCTTCTTTTAATATTTTCCTGTATAATTTAATTTATGAAATTACACATTGAGACACGTATTATATTTTAAATTTAAACATGTATTATGAAATAAAACACCATTAGAATATCTGTCACACATATCCTGGTTTCACGTATCTCTTAAAACTCGATTAGAATTTAAAGCTCCTTCATAGACATAAATGGATTCGCCAGTCTTTAGGCGTTGTTTTTATCTTCTGGAAAGACGGATTATGTGCATATCACTAGTTGGAATCGGGTGGTTTTAGATTTTGTCTTTTCCAATAATAGACATTCCTGCACATTTTAAAACTAAGTGCTGCGAATATTTGTTTAAATTTGATCATATTTTTTATTAAGTTTTATTTTGGAAATTCAATGGTATTGTCTTGTTTCCTGACGGCGAACTATGGGAACATCCGCATGCCAATTTTCGGATATATTAAAAATCGTATGCGTGAGATTTGATTGAAACGCATGTTTTACAAAACTTACTACTAGATCCTAACTGGCACAGATGAAGTTGATGTCGGACAGGAATATGGCGTCAGTTGCCCATCTCAGCCTGTCTTCTAAAGTCGATAGGAATGGTGGGTCGATGACGTCAATATGGAAAAAATAAACGAATAACGAAAAAGAAACAATAAGTCTAGTAGAAAAGTGAAACTTGCACGTGCGTTATGCTTGACGAGTTTACAACGACTTGTTAATGTCGGTTTCGGTCACGTTTGAAATTTGAGCTGTCAAAGATAAACCATTTGTCTGGATTAGTAATGTGAACGACCGTTAAAGATATGATGTATCTGCGGAACCGCTCATGTAAGTTAATGTTTTCTAAGCCGTGTTAAATCGAGCGTAATTGTATTAGAATTCTGGAGCAGTGTTTCGAAATATTACTTTGTTAATGTCACAGAGCAGACGAAATCGTCGCCCCATGAATTAAAATTAGCGAAGCAGTCGAAACACTTGGCTCTATACCAGAAAATAGAATGCGATCTTCTATAAATAGATTGCTGTAGATATTTATATAGTGTACGTAAAACATAACCTAAGAACTCGGCAAAGCTATGTCTCGAGAAGCTGTCATCGTCGAATTGACTTAAATGGGTTATACATGTTCTAACTTATCTGTACACTGCTTTGTTGCAAATGTTTGCTTTTAAGTCGACGACGAACGCCCTATGAATATAGCGACTGAGTCGCCTTACGATGAACACAGAAAATGAGTTAGATAAAGGACGGTGAGAATACGGCATAACAACGTTAACACGCCGGTTCTCGTTAGATCACAGAGGTTAAGCAACACTGAGTCTGGGCAGATGTGCGGCCATTTTGAAAATGTCAGAAAGGTTACTAATTTAGGAATACAAGACGCTGAATGTGAAGAGGACGTCGATACCGCCCTACAAGTGCTGCAAAAATCTCGCATCGCTATCTTCTCTAATAGGATATGCATGCGCATAAGACCATTTGTGAATTTCATACCCGCATAAAAGTCCCTCTGCCGGAGAAAGCTGTTTAAATCAAATTTATAGGTAATTATGCTGTTTTTTTTTCCAGCCCAAGTACAGTGGACATCTAACGGGCAGTGTGCCTACTTAAACAGTAAGACGATGAAAAGTATTTCTAACGACGATTTGTTATAGTTTGCAATATTTCAACTTTTAGTCTCATCTGTTTTAGTGAATGAATAACACCAGCGAGTAGTGGGATACAAGATGTGCTGAAAAAAAAAGACAGTGATGATTCCTTTGAACTTATATTGTATCAGAATAGCGTAAGGGATTGATAGAAAAATGCCCCCCCATGATAACACTTGGTATGTTCACTTAACTGCAAGTTGACAGACAAAAGGATCAAGACGGTGTCGACAAATTCCGTTCTCATCACCTAATGGCCTGCATTTACCACCAATTTCAGTCAGCATATAAGTACGATTAATTTCATGATTAAATCAATTTCTCAAGGTCCAGTTTGTAATAGACTAGTCATTCTATTTTGTAAAAGCGAGGATAACCACATATATGAATGTAAGTGGAAAGCTTGACGTACATAGAAACAATGAACGTTAAAAAGGCATTCGTCCGAATCATTTTATTTTTTTCTGTTCGAGGGTGTTGATTCATTACAGCGCGACCATATTATTTGATTCACACAATGTAACCTGGAATTATCAATTCAATCTAAGTTTTTATATCTACCACACTATAGTTTCATATTCCCAGAGTAAATTGAAATATCTGATTTTAAATGCATTTTAACAAATCTATAATACAAGCGGGGGTACTTAGCGTTGCTCGGGTGCGGAGAGATATGTGTGTGGGGGTAAAATAATAGAAAGATGTCCGGGTGGAGAGAGCTATTTAAAAAGCGGCTGTAGTGGGGGAGGGGAATCAAAACAACAGTAGACAGACCAGTTGGAGAGAGGGTTAAAGAAAATAAGGTAGTAGCGAGGGGGTGCTTGGCGTTGCCCGGGTGTGTAGGTGGTGTAATAAGGAACCTCGGGTGAAGAGAGGTGTTAAAAAGTGGTAGTAGGGGGGACTCAAAACAACAATCGGCAGCCAGGGTGACGAGAGGTATTTAAAAAAAAATTGGTAGTAGATAGGCTAGCTCGAACCCGTGACGTCTAACCGATACACCGTGAGAAGACCGCAAGTCGAAAGTGTTCTAATTAAGCATAGTCAATGGAACAGAAAAGATGACTTGCATATATGGCATCGGAAAATCCGACCACTCCCTGCAGAAAAGTGTCCACTTCAGGGTGAAGGAATATACACACACACATACACGAACATTTTGCCTTTATATATAAGACTAGCTTGGGTGCCCTGCGTTGCCCGGGTGTTTGTAGGTGTGCGTTGAGCAAAAAAAAAAAAGAAAATTATAGACAGGCAGGCTCGAACCCGTGACGCAAAAACGGAAAAGAAAGTTGGGGGGGGTGTATAAGAGTATTGGTTGAGCAGAAAAAAGGAAAATTGCAAACACAAAAAAAAAAAACTAAACTAAAAATGGTAGTAGACAGGCAGACAGGCACAAATCCGTGTCGCGAAGGAGAAAAAGAAGGTAAAAAAAGAAAAAAAAAAGGTGAGGCGTTGGCTGCTGTACCCATCGCCAAACCGGAAGTGACGTAGGTTCTAATAATGGCTAGGCAATCGAAGAAAGGCGATAACTTTCGAAAATATCGGCCAAAAAACGACCCACCCCTGTAGAATAGTGCCTCGTTTTTGATTAAGAAATTAATCTAAAGGTTTAAATATGTTGGCATTGGTTTCGGTATTAAAAAAATTACATAGGCATCACTACTTATCAAGGCCGAGAGTAAAGATTAAAGAGTGTGCAGTAGTCAATTGGACAATATATTTATCTTTCGTAATGTAAATTCGATACATTTGTTAACTTAGGTGGAACGGCTCATTAAGAACGTGTTTATGTTGGACTTGAAGGCAGCCATACTGCAGTCAGCGGGAAAGCAGGCAAACGGAAGACAGTTCCGCAGACGTGCAGTTCTAAGAAAAGAAACTTTGTCATGGAATCTTTGGTTTATGCACAGATAAATAACGGGGGAAATTACTGATAGTGTTTTCAGATAGACGAGTGTTTCTCGTGAAAGTTTGGCGAAGGGGGGCATAGATTGGAACTTAGACGAGCACTTGCCATGAAAATAATGATAAAACAGATACGCTCACAACATCTCCTCTGTGAGAAAGAGGTATTAGTCTGAGGTATGTTCTCTTTTCTATTGGAGAGTGTTGATACATTGTTGATGGTATATTTTTCTGATTCACACAATAAAATCTGGCATTTATAATAGGCCGAATTTGTGGCATTTAACCTAACGTTCTAATATTTTTTAAGTCTGTAGTTTGAAAAATCAAAGGTGAACTGATACAGATGCTTTTAAATAACATTAATAAGAGTAACTGTCTTAACGTCACAGTTAAAAATCGACGATTTATCTTACAAAAATACCTATAGAAGCAAATGGGTGTATCTCAGTTTGAGAAATAAATATAAATACATCTATATCTATATCTATATCTATATCTATCTATCTATATATATATCTATATATATCTATATCTATATATATATATATATATATATATATATATATATATATATATATAAAGCTGAGCGTCTGTGTGTGTCTGGTCAAGAATACGCTCCTATATGGTTGATTATTTTTTAAAAAAACTGATTACATATAATGATAGAAGATGTATCGAGACACAGGAATGGGTATGTTTTATCTGGCAGAACTGAGGTTCATTAAAATTGTGGGGTCTGCGTTCGAGCCTGGTCCACAAAGTATGGAAATAAAAAAAATAAAAATAAGCAAAAAACGTTTACAAGTGTTTCTAATATAGATGTACATAAGAATACTTTGATAAGTATTTTTTAACTTAAATAGGGATGGTATAATAAAATTGTGGGGTCTGCGTCCGCGCCTTGTCTCCATAGAATGGAAATAAGCACAAACTTAAATAAGTGGTGGATTACACATTAATGGATAGTCTGCTGTCTCGGAAGTAGAGTGAAAAACACATCTTATTTTTATTTTATTAATATCATTTTTTCATTGTACAAACTTTTTTATGAATTATTCCATGGATTTCTGCATTTGGATTATTATGGACCATCTTCTTCCAATTACGGGATTTATTTGGATTTTACTTGTACAAATGGAAAGTCTTTTAACTTTCTTGAAGCTTTACATTTGGATTTTACCGTCGCTGGATATTTTATCTTCCACCAGACTATCCATTAATGTGTAATCACCTTTTTCTTTACCATATTCCCACTGCTTAACTCATTTTGTTTTCTAGTAAGATCTTTGACTTATTTGTTGTTTCATCAAATACTTCTGCATGCAAAATCCGATCCTGCATTTTGTTAATTCCTACCCTCTGATGAGAAGGAGAGTATTTCTTCGAAACTCCGCGGATAAAGGACTATCCATTTATCTAGTGTTTCCTTTTCAGATTAAATATGATTTTAACTTATTTCAAAGTGTTTTTAACATATTTCATTAACTGTTTGCTTATATATATATATATATATATATATATATATATATATATATATATATATATATATATAATTTATTTAAAGGAGATTAGAATAATAGTCTAAAGAGCTAAGTGTATTTTAATGTAATAGTGAAATTACTAGTTTAATTAAAATACAGGAAATGCTCGTTGTAATTTAGATATATAATAAGCTCGATAGTTAAATGTTCTAGAGCTAATTCAATATTAAGTAATGTGATTTATAATTTAAAAAATTTAAAAATTTTAAAAATTTAAAAATCAAAATTTAATTAAATTAAAAATCAGTTTCATAAGAAGGAACAACAACAAAGTCAATTATCTGTACGAACATATGAAGATATAAAAAGCACAACCAAACTAGTAAATTCAAGACACGAGCTTCTATCATGTAATCATAAACGTTGGTTTAAATTTAATAAATATAAACCACCTTAAATCATTAAAAATTACTCATTAGTAAAAATAGATTTTTTTTTTAATAAATTAAGTTAAACCAATTACCGCCCTTAGACTCGTAAATCAAATAATAAATAAAGCCATGACAATTATCTCCCCTTAAAACTTGCAAAAAAAAAAACTCTCTCTCTTTAGATATTAACTGTAGCGTCTTTAAATCAAAATACGCTAACGGAAACAATTTACTGCACGAGCGTCACCCTTTTAAAATTCATCATTCAATAAAATAAAAAGCTATAGCAAACATCTAAATGACTACTTTAAATACAGTTCCTGATTTCAAAAAAAGAAAAACCAAAAGGTAATTATATATCTATATATTTTGAAATCAAATTTATTATGTAAATTCAAAAAAATATATATTTTTCTACTCATTTCTATCTCTAACCTATACCAATTTTCTTATTAATTTTCTTATAAATTTTAAATCCAAACCTTTTACTTCAATTTTTCAGATTCATCTGCCTTACTTTTAATGCTAGGTTTATTTTTGGTGTCTTTTCAATTCAATAGAAATCCTCCTAAATTTGCTGATGAGGAGACCGTGCTTAACAAAAAAACTATATATAATTGTTCTACCTGACTTCATGTATACCACAAATAAAAAGCACGGATTTCCGAAACGATCGTACAGATAATTGACTTTGCTGTTGTTCCTTCTTATGAAACTGATTTTTAATTTAATTAAATTTTGATTTTTAAATTTTTAAAATTTTAAACATTTTTAAATTATAAATCACATTACTTAATATATATATATATATATATATATATATATATATATATATATATATATATATATATATATAAAATTTTCTCTTTGTAAGGAAACATCATTTTTTTGGTCACTCTTACCTACGAATGGAAACACAGTTGATATAAAAAAAAATATTTTCGCGAAAATTATCATTACTCTCATAATATTTTGCTTAGGGTAAATTTTTGAGTATCAAAACCTATCTTTTACATCCCCCTCCTTTTCATAACCTATCATACTCTATTTTCTGTAGGCTGTTTTTGAACCCAGTCAACAACGGGCACTTCTGCTAGTATATATATATATAATGACTTTTATATTCATGGAAAATATTTTGCCGTTTTATTCATCTTTCTCATAAAACTAAAAAAAAACATTTTTGAAATAAATAAAGAACCGTTGTATCAGATTGTTTAGCTTGAAAATATCAAAACATCATTTTTTTTGCTATGCGGCGGGTTCGACGATGTCAGAATGTTGCCATTGTTTAGATAGTCTTCATATGTCCGCGATATTCTAAACTGTCTGCTTGCCCCCCTCCAATCTACTCAACACTGAAACGCGATTTCGGTCTTACTATTTTTTAAGAGAAGACAGAGTCGCTTGAAAAGATCAGTCATAATGTCTCTCTCAAATAAAAAAATCTTCGTGCAAGCTAAAATGAAAATAAAAAAAGGAGACATCGATTGTCCACCGAGTCAATTTTTAGGAGGCTTTTTTAATATTCGATAGAATATATGTGACATCAAGTGAATACACACACACACACACACACACACACATATATATATATATATATATATATATATATATATATATATATATAGGTCGATCAATCTATCTATTTATCAATCTATCTCTGTATATATATGTATATATGCATATATATATATATTCACACACATATATGAACATACGAATATATATATGTGTGTGTGTGTGTGTGTGTGTGGAGCGTGTGCGCGTCTGTAAACAAGGTGCTTTCAATAAGTTTCTAGCTAATAAATGTGTGCAACTTTAGTCCCTTTCGAAGTAATTTCCTCCTGCTGCAGTGCACATGTATCGTCCCAACAATTTTCGGAATGTCCCATGGAAGTTATCTTGTGTCAGTATGTCAATGAGGCTCGTCACAACCTCTTTCATCTCCTCAATGTTCTCATAACGACAGCCTCCAAGGTTTTCGTTTAGTTTAGAGAATAACCAAAAGTCACAGAGAGCAAGGTCTTTACAATAGAAAGGTTAAGGAACTGTCTTAATACACTCTTGGTCGAATAGTCTTTGACAAGGATGGAGTTGTTGGCTAGTGCGCTCGTGCAAATCTTTCACATCTTCCTTTTCCCGCGAATAGTCGTGTGTACAGTTTCGACACTGACATAAATCTGTGCACACAATTTTCTGTATACAGACAGGACGGTACTTATCCATGAAATTCTTTATTTAGCCAATCACTTCCAGTGTCTGACTTCCTTAGCCTCCCACACTTCTCGCCATAACTCACATACTCTCTGCCTTCATTGAATATCTTATGCCACTCAAAAACTGATGCTCTATTAAGGAAAAATTATACTAAGGAAGTCTGGCGTATTACATACATCTCTGTACCGTTTTCAAAGTTTAAAACAGAAAGTTACTGCATATCGTCCTTCTAAAGTGTTCGCACGCGCTGACTGCATTTTTTAAATTCACCGGCTTTGACAATCATACTTCAGTAGGACGTATTCCAAGTTCTGCTGTAATTGTTCAGTAAAACGTGAAATAATAAAAAGAAAAAATAGCAAGTCATGCCATAGATGTATAAAGTACTGAATCTACTAGAGTTTACCACGATTTTAAAGTCTCGATACTTTTGAAAGTCACGCCCTATATATATATATATATATATATATATATATATATATATATATATATATGTATATATACATATATATATGTATATATATATATGTATATATATACATATATATATATATCTATATATATGTATATATATACATATATATATATGTATATATATACATATATATATATATATATATATATATATACATA
Source organism: Euprymna scolopes (assembly GCF_053919585.1). Taxonomy (NCBI): domain Eukaryota; kingdom Metazoa; phylum Mollusca; class Cephalopoda; order Sepiida; family Sepiolidae; genus Euprymna; species Euprymna scolopes. The sequence goes on from NC_136520.1 coordinate 42,986,703, forward strand.
TATAACACCTTAACAATTAGTTTTGGGGGCTCAAATCAAGTTTTAAGTTAGGTCCATGTCCAAGGAACCTATATCCTAAATTTCAAGTGTTTTGACCCAAAATTGTTGCAGGAGTTTGGTAGAGTTCTTAAAGGCCAAATTGTTGAACTTTGACCCCTTAACAGGCCGATTTTTGGCAGAAAACGAATTACATAGATCTTCCCAAACTTCAGTACTCTGTATATCAAATTTTGAGTCTATAGGCTAAAAAATGACAGAGTTATTGCGTAGGGAAATGCACACAGACACACACACACACTGACATGTTCACGTTTATATATAGATATGTTCGGTGATAATACCTGTCTGATCGGAGCTCTGAATTATTCCGTACATGTAAAAGGCTAGTGGGATGATTAAATAGTAGAAATGTTTACCGCTCTGTTTTTTTTTTTACTAGTCAGTTTTCCGTATTCCACATTAATGTGTACAGTTAAAGCAATCGGCGATAATCCGTGGCTGGAACATGTCAGTCATACCTGAGGTGTGTTATTTCCTTCGAGTCGGAATACAAACAAAACTACCCTCACGCTGTGATTTATATGAACATATAATACCTTAAATGGCAGTAGGTAGTGAACAAAACCTATAGGAATAAATATTGCATAGTCACAGAGAACAACCCACGAAATGCTTATTACAAAGAAAAGTATTCTGCAGTATTTATTTATCTCAACTAATGACACGAGTTAAATAAAAGAACTGAAAAATAAGCGAATTAGGAGTTATTTGACCAGTAAAAATGCTTAAGGAGTTCGGTCAGTGTTTCCCGCTAGATACGCTCCAATACATTAACACCTGCTTAAAAAGAGAAGGTAAAATACATACATTTAAGCAGAGAGGGGAGATATATATTATAGATTAATATCTAATATTGGTGTTTTATGATTTGATCAATTCGAAGAAAATATCTAATACGATAATTTCCATTTTAATTAGGATTATTTATAATTTCGTAAATCCTCTGTTGTGTTTTTGTTTACATGTATTCTTATGAACTTAATCTACATATTGTAAAAATGTTTGACTTTTAGTAAAAGTTAGAAATACATTTGCAATACAAATTTCAATGAATACACACCTGTAAGTACGATTATGTTCTAAAACTCTTGGCGTGTTTACTCTGCTCTTCTTACCATATATCAAAAATGGCAAATGCCTTTATAGAATCTCAATAAAATTATTTCTGACTTTGATTATTTTTAAATCTTGAAAATCTCCATACCTTTTAGTGTGGCAATAACCCAGGGCGTAGTGATTAAAGTACTTGGTAAAAGTAAGATTTTTAACGTTTTCATGACGAACGTTAACATAACATGTCACATATGGGGGTTAAATAAAGAGTTCCGTTGGATATTCCGTATAGATTCCTGAGATCGATAGAAAGATTCTCGAGTTAAACAAGATACTCCTGCAGAAGGTAGCAGGTAACATCGACCGATATATTGTTTAAATAACAGTGAAGACAGAAAATTCAAATTGTTTGAGTAAAAAGAAAGCGTTATCTGGAAAAATTCATAACCCTTCCAAAATAATTAAAAAAAAAAAGTGCATAAAATTAAAATACTATCTGCAATGAGGAATTCTCAGATCCAAGCGATGTGAAAATACTATTCGAGATGAGCACAATAGTAAAACGAATGCAATTGATACGCATTATCAATCAGAATCTTAAAAACATGAAAATATAATAATAACTTAAATGTCCTAAACATCTACACTGATATGTTCTCTGTTCAATTGTCTATTTTTCAGATAAAGCAGGGAAATCATATACGATGACATATGATACCAGATGAAACTGGATTCCTATTTAGATTTCTATTTAGAGAGCATGTGGCTTAAAGAGAAAACAAGTGTCCTCGTATATCAGGTCACTCCATCAGTTCTGTCCGAATGTTCACTTTTGTATTTACATAGAACGAAACTTAACAAAATATTATGTATATTGTGTAATTTTTACATTTTATGTTTAAAGACATTTAAACTGATTACATTGTTTTAACAGAACGATAAATTTTAAAGTTGCTTGATCACAACCCTACTAACATGGAAGTGCCTCAGAATCATGTGAAACATATAATGCTTTATGAGTTCAAGATATGAAACTCAGCAGCCGAATCGACTACAAATATTCGCGCATCTCATGGAAAGAAATATGTGAATGAAAGAACTTGCAGAAGATGATTTGCGAAATTCAGAAATTGGGATTTCACTCTTGAAGATGAAGATCAAACCGGACGTCAAACTGAGTTTGATGATACGTTTATTGAAGCAGCTCTTAGAAGAAAATCCTGAGTTATCAGTTGGAAAATTAGCTTTAAAACTGAGTTCATTACATGTAACTGTTCATCGTCATCTTCAACAACTTGGAAAAAGTTCCATAACTTGGAAAACGGGCCCTTCATGAATTGTCTGAAAACAATCTCAAATCCTGAGTAGACGTCTGCTCTTCTCTCCATTCTCGTTAACTTGTTCCACCTTTTTAGATAGACTTGAGACTGGTGACGAAAAATTGATCTTTTATCGAAATGTGAATCGTCGTAGACCATAGCTTGATAAAGTGGAAATACCTCAGCTACAGCCGAAAAAAGAACTTCATTTGGAGCAATGACCTTCTTTAAATATGGTGGGATTGCCGAGGAATCGAACCCGCTAGAAATATTCCACTTTGAATCGTTACTGCCTAATGCAACCATTAATGCTCAAATCTACTCGCAACAATAAGAGCATTTGTAACCAAGCACACAGGGGTAACTACCTGCTCTAGTGAATCGAATAGGGGTAACGTTTCAACAGGACAATGCACGACTCATCACCACAAGAATCACCTCATAAAAGATCGAAAAACTTGGTTTGTAGAAAATTCCTCATCCACACATATCTCCTGATCTTTCATCATCAGACTAACATTTCTTTCGTAGCTTCCAAAATCATTTGGAAGGAAGAGATTTTGTAGCGCAGAAAGATGTTGAAACCGAAATTTGTGAGTTCTTCGAATCACTGCCAAAATGACTTAACAGTGACGGAATTATTAACGTTTTTAATAGATGGTAGGATTTCATAGATAATCAAGGAATGTTTATTGATGATCCAATCTTCAATACAATGCAAAATTTTGCTAGTTCTTTTCTTTATTTATAAATTCAGAAAGAACTTATGGGATGACCTGATTGATGTATAGATTCCCGCCAATATTCCCATGTGTTACTTTTAATGAAAAATTAATAAACTTATCTATCAAGTTAAACTACTGACATGAACTCCGCTTTGTTACCATGTATCTTAGTTGTCAATAGCGGACAATTAATTAATAATAAAATTTAAGCTGATAATAGTACAAATTTACGTTAAATTTGACGGCCAGCTTGTTTGTAAAAAATTAAGATAGTCACAAACAAAATACAGAATTGCCCTGAAATGCCACGGGATTAGTCCAATTTTTCGGTTCCGGCAATCATTCTAGCAGTACTCATTTTAATCGAAAATATTCAAATAAATTTCCGTAAAAGATAATCCCCACTTTTCAACTGTGCAAAGCGGTACAATAAATAAATAATTTTGCTTTTATAAAGTTGCATTGTGCTTATTTGGTTATCAGAAATATATAGTATACTGTACAATTTCGACAAATCATAGTTTGGAATCAGTACTTTAATGGACAAGTCGAGGTGATATTCGTGTTTCAATATCATAAATATTCAGCGATCGAATATTCATAATCGATCGTCATGAGACAATACTTCGATGAATCACAAAGATTTGTAAATGAATTGGTCTATTTGCAAGAATTGTTTCTCTTGTATATCTATTTCCTTTCGATATATTCATGTCACAATCTATGGCGTCTCTGTCTTCCCAGATATGTGCGCGTTTGACGATATCAATCGTTACAAACACGCTGCGCTAGGGACATTTTAAAATCTATCAGATGAAATTCGGTCCGTCGCAGTAATTCTCGATAGGAAATATTATTGTATTAAAACAAAGACCCAATGCGCTTAGGCTGAGTCAATTCAACGCCTTGTCGAAATCTTATTGTATAGGAGACTTTTCCACATCACGTCATATATTTTTCAAACATAAGCGTAGCAAACAATAAGTTTATTTAAAAACGTGAGCACAATAGTTGGTTGGTTAGTTGTTTTTGTTTTACGGCATATCAACCCTTTTCGGGTTATTTAATGCCGAATCCAAATATTTTGAAGACAAATTTTTTCATAGACTGTATTTGTTGTTTTCAAGTCGGTTTCTATTTAACCCATAGTTGGAACCTAACAGGTACTACAACTCCGGATCAGAGTGGACCTGGGAGCAATGGTAATCAAAACCCACAAGCTGAGGCCTCACCACTGGATATAGTTTAAGGTCATATCCAGGACCAGCACAATAGTAAAGTAATATTTTAGTTATGGTGGAATTAGACATTCCGCTTTTTAGATCGTCAGAGCTTTTAATTAAAGATGTATGTGATATTTTTCATTATAACACTACTTAATTTGTAATTGTTATGTAGTTTCATATTATTCAATCCATTATATTACGTTTGTTTTATTCAATTTATAATAAGTGAATAGTAACTGATTTACGCGTTTTCTGGCTTTATTTAATAAAATCTGATCTTTTTTATTATATCACTACTGAATTTGTACTTATTATGTAGTTTAATTTTTTAAACAAATTATATTATGCTTGTTTTATTTAATTCATTATACGTAAATAAATTTCATTTAATTCATTATACGTAAATATTTGATACTGTAAAGTACGTTAACTGAATTTTCAATCAATTTTTCCCATTTATTTAATTTATTTTCATTATCGTATTGATTATTTTACATTTAAATTGTATTTATATTTAGTAAATATCGATTCATTTTCCTTGCTTTTTATTAAAACATCCATCGATTTTGTTTTCCTTTTATTTAATGTGTTTATATCTAAGGGAAATAGTTAACTGTCATTATTAATTATTTTTGGAAATACCGTTCTTCTGTAAATAAATATATGGATAAATATATTTTCTAATTAAACACGTTTCAATGAAACTATACAATTTTGTCGCGTTCTTATTTGTTGATCGACTTTTTATTAAATCTTAGTTATGGTGAAATTAAAAATTCCGCTTTTTCGATCGTCAGAGCTTTTAATAAAAGATGCACGGTATATTACGTACTTACCAACACTGATTGTTTTTCATTATAATACTACTAGTTATTTTCAATTTTATATATGTTTAGTAAATATTCATTTATTTTCGTAGTTATTCATTAAGACATTCATCATTGTTTTCGATTTATTTAATGTGTTTATATTTAATATCTGAAAAAAAGTTTCATTTCAGTATTAATTATATATTATAGAAATTATATCAAATGTAAATACCTTATCTTATTTATGATTAAACGTAAATACCTTTCTGTAAATAAATATAAATAAATATATAGATAATGATGTTTTGTCATTAAAAACGTGTTAATGAAACTGTACAATTTTGTGGCGTTCTAATGTGTTGATCGACATTTTATTAAAGGTTTCATACTAAGTAACGCCATTTATTTTGCGCAGATTTAAAAACCGGAAGCTGAGTAGATCGGGAAATATGCAGGATCGCCGTAATAGGTGTAACTATTAATTGGATTGCGTAAATTCAGTTTTTAAGTTTAACGCTATAATGAAGCCGTTGACGGGTTCAAAAGCTACAGCAACGGCATCTCAGGTAGACAAATGACAAGTCGTGACGGGCGCTGATGTCACATGGAAGGAAGAAAAGAATAGAAAACGCGCAGATATAAAAAGAACGATGCGAAGACCAGAAGAGTTAGAAGGGAGAGTTAATGCGAGAGGAACATTTAAAACAGAACGACATCCGCATTTTGAACATAATAAATGTCGGATGAGCGTGTGTCGTGGAGCAGGTTGAAGACATAGCAGCGGGAAGAAAACAAGAGATGAAATAACCGGGTAGCGGACCAAAAAGGCAAACAGATGAAATATTTGAAACCTGTGTGGCACACAAATATATCGACGCTAGAGAAGAAAAACACATGTTCGATACGATATAGTATTGTTAACCGAATGTTAAAAGCAGGAGAGGGCAGAGGGGTAGCTCTAGATATATCTAAGGCTTTTGACAGGGAGATTAGATCATACGGTATCACTGGTAGAATGCTTAACATAATTACATCCTTCTTAGATAAGAGAAAAATCCAGGTTGTCCTCGACAATCGTACATCTAAACAATATGATATAAATGCGGGAGTGCCCCAGGGGTCTATCCTGGGACCTCTACTGTTCCTGATATTCATAAATGACCTCCCCGACAAAATTGCCTCTGAGATGGGTATATATGCTGATGACACCACACTCTATAACAGGCACGACAGGAAAACAAATGAATATATATCTAAAGAAATGGCAGAAACACTAGAGGATGACCTCCAATCAGTAGTGGAATGGGGACAAAAATGGATGGTCACGTTCAATGCCGTCAAGACTAGACTAGTTTCATTCAATAATAACAAGAAACCTTCTCTACCACCTATAGCAATTGCCAACGACTCTTTATCTGAGAGTACGTCTTTCAAGCTCCTTGGCCTAACGTTCACAGGAAACATTAGTTTGAACAATTACATCGAGGGCATTGCCAGGGCCGCTGCAAGGAAGGTGAGCTCTCTCTACCGTGCTAGACAACTACTTACACCCGACAATATCCTGTACCTCTATAAGGCCACCATTATCCAATGTATGGAGTATTTTTGTCATACTTGGGCTGGTGCATCGGCTACTAGTCTCTCGCACTTGACAAGGTTCAAAAGAGAGTCGCCAATCTGATAGGCCCTGAACTGGCATCTAAGCTTCAGCCTCTGTCCCATAAACGAAACGTTGCATCCCTCTGTCTGTTCTACAAGTATTTTAATGGTGAATGCTCTGATGAACTGCAAGCACTTGTGCCCCCACGACGTGACAACCCTCGACAGACCCGACAAGCTGCAAAATCCCACCCCCACACTGTAGAGATCCCTTTTTCTACTCCAGTAGTTTCTTCCCCAGAACCGCTAGACTTTGGAATTCTATTCCAGGTCACTGCTTCCCAAACTGTACTGCAGAAGTTCAAGTGCAACGTGAACCAACATCTTGCTGCCAAAATCCCTACATAGTACCCCAGTAGTTTTTGCCCCTGATAATAGTCCCCTACACCAAAGTGGCAATGTGCTTTGTTTGGGGTGAAAATGTAATAAAATAAATGTCGAACTATGAAAATTAAAAAAAAAAACAATATGCAATGCGATGCTTGGAAAATATCCTAAATAAATGCCTATTTTAAAAACTTAGAAAAAAAGGAGAGTCGAATTTCCATTACTGTTTCTTGTGAAAGTTTCTAATTGCAACATGCTGTTCTTGTTAAAATGTAAGGACACCGTCAAAGAAGCTTAACGATTACGTTACATGAATTCAATGCAACTATATTACAAAGGGTACTGGGTAAAAATCTGATTAAAATACAGTAGGTTCGACATTTTCTTAATGTCGACAACACAATATCTAATAAATTAATGTCATTTACAAACAGTTGGTCAGAGGAGCGTATTATATATAGTGTATTACACCATATATAATACGCTCTTCTTTTATTTAGAATTCGATAAAACTCCCCCAACATCATCTATAATTTTATTTGATCCAATTTGTTCCTAATAGATTCCGCGCTAGACACCGCATCCACAATATGTCACCTAACATCTTGTCTATACTTCTGATGAGAAGCATTAAGCTTGTAAATGCCCTGGCATAAAGAGTACCTTCTTTCCTCCAACTAATTGTTTGTATTCCCTTATTGAATAAATGAACCACTCTATATCCACCAATATATAGGTTTGTGAATTCATTTCCCTATCCTATATATATATATATATTTATATATATATATATATATATATATATATATATATATATATATATATATATAAGTAAACGTGTCTGTGTGTCTGTCTGTCTGTTTATCTCTGTGTCTGTGTACATTTCCCTACGCAATAACTCTGTAAATATTTAGTCTACAGACTCGAAATTTGATATACAGGGTACTGAGATTTGGGAAGATCGATGTGATACGTTTTCGGCCAGAAATGTTGCTATTAAGGGGTCAAATTATTTAAATTTGACCTTTGAGAACTCTACCGAACTCCTCCGAAAATTTGGGTATAAACACTTGAAATTTTAGATATAGGTTCTTTGGACATGGATCAAACTTAAAACTGTATTTGACCCGAAAACAATAAATGTTTTATATATATATATATATATATATATATATATATATATATATATATATATATATACCTTAAAAAACAAAAAACTGTCAATTTTTTAAACTTTGACCCCTATTATGACCCCTTAACCTTTATTGTTTGAGCTCAAATGAAATTTTTAGTTAGATCCATGTCCAAGGAACCTATATCTAAAATCGGACCCGTGTGTTGTTTTTTAAACCTGCCCTATCTTGCCGTCCATTCGAAAAGGTGTTCTAACCCCACCCTAATAATTCTATTATTTATTTATTTAAATGTAACTGCAGTGCGCACTAAGTTGGGCGAACATCGCAAAGATTAGATTTTCGTTTGAAACAGCATGTGTCTTCAAAGATTCATGCAAATGTTTCACCCTCGGATGTTTTGAGTAATACGTATAGTTCTGCGATTTGCGACCATCTTATAAATAACCATGCGTGTGCCACGAATTTCATTGCTGACATGTTTACGATCCTTAGTAAGTCGCACTCTCCCTATCATTTGAAAATTTTAGAGACTCTTTTTATTAAGTCTTTAAGACCTTCTGTTTGCAAGCAAAAGAAAAAGCTTCGTGGACTTAATTTAGTCTCTATGTAATTTTTTCCCCGTTTATTTCTGGGGGGGGGGGGGTTTCATACCCCCCCATATTCATGACTTTTTTGTTTGTTTTAATCGTATTTTCGTCGATTTGGCTTTGATAAGTGAGGAACGAAACCAGGTTAGCTAACCTTTATTTTCATTTTTTATTTTTTAAATTCATTATGCTTTTTGGTTTGTATTTAGCCGTTATAAAATTCTGCACCCTCCGGAAAATGTTATATATATATATATATATATATATATATATATATATATATATATATATATATATATATATATATATATATATATAAATATATATATATATATATATATATATATATATATATATATATATATATATATATATATATGGAAGCAGGAGGAGCACCGGTTTTGCCCTGGTGTAAAATACGCTTAAATATGACATTTTAATTTGTCCAGAGCTCGTATATATCATTAAAGTCTTGATTTCAAAAGTAAAAAAATATGTATTAAGGTGTAATCGGCTAGAATCGATAAAAATCCATAAGAAAAAAACTAAGATGCAAAATTTTTATCGACTTTTTCAATTTCAACGCATTTTTTACCCCTTAAAATCAATTTTAACCAACTCAAAATCCATAAAATCCTTTAAACAATCCAATAATTTTAGGCTCTGCGACTTTTAGTTTTGGGGAAAATAGAGTTTGTAAATATGGAGACAAGCATACAGACAGACAGACCGACAGACAGATAGATGGTCAGAAGATATGTAGCCTTTAGACCTATTCTTGCCTTCTTAAAAACAATTTTAACCAGCTAAATACTCACAAAAGAACGGTCGTTAAAAATCCAATCCGCTCAGGACTGTAACACTGGTATGTGACTTTTAGTTTCGGGGCAAATAGAGTTTGAAAAATTGTGACACTGACAGACAGACCTATAGAAAGACTTATAGCTGGTTTTTTTTTTGTTTGTTTTCATTCATTTTTGGCCTCTGAAAAATATTTTAGCTGGTTAAAGCCCCATAAAAAACGGCCCGTAAGAAACTCAATTTTCTGAGAACCGAAGCGACGCTCTCTGGCCTGTAGTTCCTGTAGAAATAGAGTTTAAAAATATGGAGACAGACTGACAGACAGAGACATATAGCCATTTATTTTGACCCATTTTTGTCCACTTAAAAACTTTTAATCGACTAAAGTCCCATAAAAGAATGGCCCGTTAAAAAAATATAATTTGAGACCTCTAGAACCGCTTGGCGAATTTAAGTTTTAGGGGAGATAGAATTTGAAAATATGAACGCAAATAGACAGACAGACAAACAGACCGACAGTATAGCCGTTTATATATTAGATACATGCAAGAGACATAGCCTGATAGATATGTATACACATTTATTTATATATAATTATAATTATAAACAATTAATTTTAATACCTACAGACAATATACGCCCATCCGTCCGGAATTATCAGACAGGACTTTACGACTGCCGCTGTTCGTAGGATTCGATCCCTTATCGAAATTTCCCTGGCTGAATTTGCAAGAAAAAAAACCCGTTGACTATCGTCAACCGCACGTTATTAATATAAAATAAACATTTATAACAGTATAAACGGCATTAAATGTCTATCTACAGTGCTTGAGTGACTAGGTAGACGCGATCTCGCGATTTTTGATTACACAGACAGTGCTCAACAATTATTAAACGTTCTTCCTGAATTAAATCTTGTAGTTTAATCATTCGGAATCAATCATCAAATAATGATCAGAATCAAAGATGTTTAAATTGTTTTCACCTGCTTCAAAGCAGCGTTTATTTTAATAGTATATTGAAGCATAAATTCAGTTAAGACGCACGAACAAAAGTTTTCGTACGTGGAGTTCGTCTAGCATATCAATTTATAACTCTATAGAATCGACTATTCTTATCACTTGAAACTTTCGTCTATTAGTTGAGTTAAATTTTCTGAGGCATACATAGATGGAGAAGTAGACAATGCGTTGTGGATGCGTTATCTGCAACTTCCATTACTTCTCCTCGGTTCTCATTTTTAATGACTTATTTTTCTTACAAAGGAGGAGAAAAAGCTGTATTCTAGGTTGGCAGTATTTTGCGTGAACAGTCGCCAGAGCTGTCAGAAATTTTCTGTTTCTATTTCTACCATTGTAGCCATGTCACTAAGAATGGTGGAGGGAAACGTTTTACTGGGCTGACGTTATCCGCCTGATAGTCAGGTACACGACCCGTGGATTAGCCATTAAGGTGGCTGTTCCATCAGTCCGTGCTAAGTACTGCTGTATTGCCATTAAGTGTATGGATTCTGGACCATGAAGTAGCTTCTCCTGGAGCTTCTTGATGCCTTTTAAGTAGGTAATTGTTACGGGTTTACCTGAGAGTAAATTTCAATCACAACGAGATTGTTTAGTCATATATATGAAACATACCACTGTTAATACTACTACTACTACCACTACAAAAATTAATACAGCTTATACTACAACTAATAATAAGTATTATTATTATTATTATCATTATCATTATTATTATTATTATTATTATTATTATTATTAATAATATTATTATTAGAATGAAAATTATATATATGTATATATAATCTTAGATAGTTAAAATCTCAATCATCAATAATAAGACAATGTTTGCGACAAAATTTAAACCACTCACTTATCTCTAAAATATATGCCATTTAATAAACATTACGGCTGTGGGGAATTACACGAGGAAGCAAGAGTCAGTTTCTGATCAAAAGAAGATACATAATATATATATATATATATATATATATATATATATATATATATATAAGAAACAAAGAATATATATATATATATATATATATATATATATATATAAGAAACAAAGAATATATATATATATATATATATATATATATATTTCTTCGTTTCTTTTACTCTTTAACTTTTCCTCATTACCCCAACCCTAGGCAAGTCTTTTGAACTATTCCACAAATCCCAAAATTCCATTATGAAACGGTTCCATAAAAAATACACGATTAAATCAAGATTTCCTACTTCACACGTTGACCTTCATTACTATGTCTGCTTCTCCAAAATCAAGGTTATACGTTTTAATTTTCTAGAGAGTGTAACCAAATGACAGGACACTAAACCAGACTTATTATTTCTAAGCGAAACTGGAATTGTACCGAGGATTTCTCTAGATGAGTTTGAAATTAAAGGATACTATATCTTACAATCGAAATCTGACCCTAAAGATCGCCATGGCTATGGAATATGTGGCTACATTAAAGATCGCTTTCCATATGGTCGAGCCATCTACAGAGAAGATCCAAAATTACCCTAAATGTGCTTTCGGGTTGAACTTGCCTACACTATTGCGTTTATATTTGCCCTGTCTCGCACCAACTACAGCGAAGGTACTATCTTTAAAAGCATATGTGAGAAAATTGACCTAATACTGGCCCCTCATCCTCCGGATATCATTCACTTCTTTGGAGTTTTCAATTTTAACTATAAGGAATGGTTAAACCACTCAAACAAGATGATGAGCGAGATGTTGTCAAGATTTCACCATTTCTTATGACCTCACTCAGATTGTTCATGAAATCAACTGCGTGCCGGATACTGATGGTAAGTATGCGAGTCTTCTAGACTTTTTTCTCACATACTCCTCTTCCGTTCTGTCTCCATTAGTATCTTCAGATCACTCTGTTGTATCAGTTTAGATAAAACGTAATGTAATATGTACCTCGCCATCTATGTCTAACTAGAATAGCTTTCGTACATTTATATCAGATCTATGTTTGCGTTCCATGTTTAAAAATGTTTGTCTTCTATAGAATCAGACCTGATAGAATGATTATGTGTATGTACAGACCGTTTCATACCCTCAAAAAATTCAGCAAAAACATAACAGTCAACCGTGGTTCATTCCAGAATGTGCTACTGCCACTGCGCCCAGAAATCACTTTCTCCATTGCTTCTAACAGAACATGTACTAAGACTAAAGCGCTTAACGACTGCAAGCAACTGCCGTGAAAAAGTAATAAAAAACGTCACTCCGCCCAGTCAAAAGTAGCTAAGCAGTGGCTATGTTCCCACCAGTGTTGACAAATAGCATGCAGGATCCTAAACAGAAGCGTGCACTCTATCATCTATAGACCTGAGTTAATCTCGTCACTATGATATGAAGCCAGACTTTTTGCCAAGAACTTTGCAGCTAATTCTACCGTGTGCGACCCAAATCACCTACCTCCAGTATTCCTCTTGTATCAGAAAACACGGTATGCGAAATACTAATATCTGTGCGTGATGTTGTCAAGCTAATCAAGAACCTTGATTCCAGTAAAGAAAATGGTCCTGGCTGCATTTCAATTATAGTGCTGCAAAAGCTTTAACCAGAATTAGCCCCCACCCTTACAAAGTTATGTAACTGTCGTCTTAAGGGGAATTGCTTCTCAACGCCCTAGAAAATATCATCAGTATACCTCGTATTTAAGAATTCACGGGATCGGTCATCTTCCTCCTAGTACACATCAACATGTCTCATGTGCGTCTTGAGTAAGTTACTGGAATCTGTGTTAAATAAAGAAGTAGTCAACAAACTAAGAAAAAAATAACCTTCTTGTTGACATGCAATATGGTTTCCGTCTTGCTACATCTAAAGCCGGTGTGCTTACGGTTATATCTCATAGGATTAGCGAATCTCTCAAAGGAGCAACATTTCTAGAGCCTTTGACATATCAAACGCCTTTGATAGGGTATTGCATAAAGGTCTACTTCACAAGATCTCCAGCTATAGTATAGCTTGAAATGCTTTTTCAATTATTAAATCGTTTCTTCTGATTGGTTCATGAGAGTAGTGCTTGATGGGAGAGATCAAAAGCGCATATTATTAAGCTGGACTTTCTCAAGGATGGCTATTTACCATAATCTGAACTGCACATTTTAGCTAGAATTACCACTCTGAAATTTACGTTTATATCCACTTTACTTTCACTGTTTTATTAAATAGTTGTACTATTTCCTACTTGCGTAGGTATCTGCTGTTGTATTTCCTCTGTCTAATTTTCGTTTTTTTTTCTCTTACTTCCACAATACGCTCATTAATGTCTACGCGTGCTGCAATTTTGACAAGGCTTTCTCCTGAAAAAGGCATAATATTGCTCGATGTAATTTTTAACCTTGATTTCATAGTCTTGCGAGAATTTCTTTTTTTTGTATGCTAGCTACGAGTGACGCTGTGGGTAGCTATTTTTCTTTCTGTCCTTTTCAAGGGATTAATTTTTTTTGATAAAACTGAAAATATAGCATGACCAATTTTGTTTCCATATTTTTAAAATTTATTCATTAAATTCCCGATATAAGACACATCCCGTTAATATATACGATTTTAAAATTGCTGTTCACGCTTACAAACTTAGGAATCTTCGGCTAGTTTCTTTATAATCAGTGTTTACTTAGTAGTTTCGTCTTATTACGGAATTCTTTGCCAATACTAGTAAAAATTTGGATAGTATACAGTTTTTACAGTGCTTGCATAAAATCGATAAAAATACTAACTAATGGTCTCCTTTCTCGCGTACATCCATATTAAAATATGTTTTTTCTTTTGTGGAGCAAAGATGTACTGAGGCTTAAATCCTCCTACTGTAATTTCAGTTCTTTCCGCAAAATCTAGTTGTAGATATTTAAGTATGATGTAGTTTAAAAATCGGCGCTGTTTAGCTAATCATAGCCCACGTAAATGAAGGCGATCATTTTTCGCATCAAGCCAGTACCTCGGAATTAATGAAATAATGATATCACTTAATCTGAAGTTGATGACTATTGAGTGAAACAAAAACGATGCGTTTTAGGGAAGACCATCTTTGAAACGCGAAACGTGCCGAAATTGGTGGCCATTTTATTATCGCTTTCTCTTCAGTCTGGTGTCTTTTAATTGCGCTATCGTTTCCAGACAATCGTAAAAATACGAATCATCGTGAAGCGTTTATCGATTATTAATCATAGATTGGCAGACAGAAAAAAAAGAAGCTATAAAAATGCCGCTGAGTTTATATTATTTATCGCTTCAAAACGAGTCTTTCCTATTTTGAAGAAAGCGACTGCTGATGAATTTTCTGTCAAAACAGTTTTTGTTTTTAGGGCGATTAATGGACTTTTACGTTGAGATTTGCTTCCAGTTATGCCGGCAGACAAAACACACATATATTTTAAATAATAAAAACGCGGATTAAGACGCTGTAAGAGAGGAGAACCTAAAACGTTATACAAGTAGCACTATTTTCCAGACGTGTCTAATAGATAGGTACATTTATTGCTATCATTATTTTTTTAAAATCTAAACGAAGATAAATATCATATAGAGAGCAGCTTATTGATTAACAAAGATAACATTGATTAAAAAAGAATTAAAAAAACTGGTGCATGTTTAAATTCATTTTAAATCAACCCCATGAAATTACATATGTTTAAAGAATATTTACTTTAAATTCCATGATATTTATTTCTTAATCTTTTGTGCTGCGAGTGTACATTTTTTTAGTATTTTATCTACCACTACCGAGGAACCTTTCAAAAGTAATAACTCCAACTTTCGTAAAAAATGGATCAAAAGAAGATTCCAAAAGAAAATTATTATGAGGAATAAAAGTATGCATTCATGGTGTGAAAGTTTCTATCTCTCTGTTGAAGATATAGACGGCGCGAAACTGCAAGAAAAGAAGTTATCTGATAACCGTTCGTAAGAAGCAAAGATACGTCATTAAATTTCTCCGTATAAGAAAATTGATCTGATCAACCTTCTCGGCGCTTGATGAAAGATGCCGAAACAGATGAAGTTCATCTCAACACAGTTAGGAGGTGGATTTGTCGATTTCAGAATGGCAATAGAGATGTAAGTGACAGACCGTGCTCCGGAATTCTGTTGCATATGTATTTCTTGTCCCTAGTGCAAATTGACAGGAGCTGTGATAATGTAGGATATCAACGCTGTATCAGGAAGAACACGCGCCATAATGGCATAATTTGTATCTTTATAACATTTCAGTATTTAGTTGTTTTATTTAAAAAGAACCAGGTATCCTTACTTTTAGAACGAATATCTCTCTCTTTTCTCTCTCTCTCTCAATATATACATATATATATATATATATATATATATATATATATATATATATATATATATATATATATATATACTGGCAGGGTAAAGACACGTTGCTCATGATTGTATGAAGATCAACATATGTTCCACGCTCAAATATTTTTCTTTTATAGAAAATCGATGACACCACCGGTTTAAATCAAATCAATTAATTGCCTGATCTGCTCAGCTTCACTCGACATATCTCCATATAGTGACTCTATCCACATTATAGGTTACATTGCGCTGTAGAGAATCTACTGCTATTTTTTTAAATTCTGTAAATTATGGCTTCAAATAATTTTAAAATGCGAAAGTAAACCATCGTAGTTCAATTATGCTTTCATTTCGAAAGTGTCCCTCTCTTTTCAAAGAATCAACTGTTTCTCTGAAAGAATGATTTTTACATAATCACTGCGATTAAATATTAATGCACAAAAGTATATTTTCGCGGTTCAATTGGGCTGGAAAATCATTCATCTTTGAACGGGCTATTGTCTTAGTCTAATAATAGAATCAGAAGTTGATTTTAGAGACTTGACCTTTCTGTGTGTGCTTTTAAAATACACGTATTTTAGGTTGTATAAACTTGTTAATTTTGGTGAAAATCTGATTCTCTATTGTAATCGGACTTTTGTCGGTTATCGATTTTTAAACATTATAAGACGCATTTCTATATGCAACATGCGTAAGAACACCTCCCCACAGAGTTAATAACAAACATAGAAAAGTTGCGAAGCAAATATTCGGAAATACCCAGAGAGCTGAAACACTGGTATGTTTGCTGAAGACACCACGCTCTATAACAGGCACGAGGGGGAAAACAAATGAACACATGTCTAAGGAAATAGCAGATACACTAGATGAAGACCTCCAATCTGTATTAGAATGAGGGCCAAAAGTGAGGGTCACATTCAATGCTGATAAAACTAAGCTTGTTTCCTTCAATAATTATAAGAACCCTTCTCTACCAGTAATAGCAATGACCAGGACACCTTACCTGAAAATACTTCTTTTAAACCTATTGGCCTTACGTTCACAGGGAACATGAACTGGAACAGATAGATTAAAAGCA
Organism: Euprymna scolopes; assembly: GCF_053919585.1. Taxonomy (NCBI): domain Eukaryota; kingdom Metazoa; phylum Mollusca; class Cephalopoda; order Sepiida; family Sepiolidae; genus Euprymna; species Euprymna scolopes. The sequence goes on from NC_136520.1 coordinate 43,003,816, forward strand.
TTGGCAAGTCTGCTGCGAAGATGGCAGGCTTTCTCTACCGTGCTAGAAAGCTACTTAGGCCTGACAATATCGTGTACCTCTATAAGGCCACCATTCGCCCATGTATGGAGTACAGTTGTCACATTTGTGCTGGCAAACCTGATACTTATCTCTCACCCCTGGACAGGATTCAAAAGAAAGTTACCAAACTGATAGGTTCTGAACTGTAATCTAAGTGTTAGTCTCTTCCCATCGATGAAATGTTGCATCCCTCTGCCTGTTCTACAGGTATTTTTATGGTGAATACTCTGACGAACTACAGACACTTGTACTTCATTCGACGTAAATACCCTGAAAAAAAAAACGACAAGCAGCTAAATCCCACACCTTCACGGTAGAGATCCCTAGGTGTAAGAAAGCCTTCTCCTCCAATAGTTTCTTCCCTAGAATTGCTAGACTTTTGAACTCACTTCCGGGATTCTGCTTTCCGACCTGTACTGACATGCAGAAGTGTAATGTGAACTGGCATCTTTCTGCTCACACCCCTTTATTATACCCCTGCCACTTATGTCCCCGATAGTAGCCCCGACTTCGAATTTGTACTGTGCCTTGTTTGGGGTGGAAATTGAATTTTAAAAAATAAGGAAGCCAAAATAACACTAATAATCCTATGGGCAACCCCGGAGAACTTCGATAAAATAATCATAGAATTGGAATAAAGGGCAATAATAATAATAAAAATGCTGAAATCTTAAAACCACTGAAAGCGAAAACACATAAACTTAAACCGATAACCGGCCGTATAAAAGCCTCAAGGGAAAGAGAAAAAGATAGTGGAATAAAACATGAAAAAACTGAAACTTTACAATTTTTGTAACCCCTACCCAACCCTCCATAAATAGTGTCGGCATAAACTGTTACCACACTAAATATTCAGGAATAGTCGAGGAGGATGGAAATTCATTGTAGGGAAAGCGCAAACCAGACTTCCACTGAATGAGTTTTATACTGGGATGTTTGGGAGGCTTATTAACACTAAATTTCGAGTTATGACCAATGGTCATTGACAGTGCCGAATTAATGGCAAGCGTTTAATGAATATTACCGGAAGAGGTGTAACATACTGAAGATCTGGGAGGACTTCTTGTTTCACAGATTCTACGGAATACCCCGGTCCGTGCGTATTATCTGATGTCGACATGTATGAAAACTTCTATCAAGTAATAATAATAATAATAATAAGAAGAAGAATAAGAATAAGAATAAGAAGAAGAAGAAGAAGAAGAAGAGAATGCAAAAAGAAGTTAAAGAAGAAAAAGACAATTAGGAAGAAGAAATAGAGGCATTGACTAATACAAGTCTATATTGTATTAACAGGGTGCTTTAATCATTAAATATAAATGTTATTCTTAAAATCTTGTTCACATTTAATCTCCCTATATCTGTTGGGTTTGTGAAAGGACTGGTTTAAGTACTCCCCATTCCAAGAAGCGTGGATAAGCTTAAGGCTCGAATAAAAGAGGCTGTTGCAACCATTGGCAACGCAATGCTGGGATACGTTTGGCAAGAAATGGAATGTCGAGATGAAGTGTGTCATGTGAACAATGGTGCTCACATTGAACATCTTTTAACACTGCATGAAAAATAGGAAATAACAAACGTTCTTAATATACCAGATGTGTTTTATATCATTAATAATTCTTATAATATTCAATGTCATAATGTGTCCAAGAGTTTTTGAACACCCAGCATATGTGAAAAATTATATGGAAGACGTGAATATGTGTACATTATAAGCGTTATAACTATATTGACTATTTTCGACAGTCATTTTCGCTTTATAAAATGTGTTTTCTGATAAGACGAATGATACGTTGTCGGCTACACTGATTTGGTTATGTTAGTTTTGTGAAACATTTATTAAGCAGAACCGACACGTTTATTAAAGGTTATTTTCTTATCTCGTTTACCTGACACAATACTCGTGGCCTTTCTCTATCTAAATTCTAACAAAATACATTATCTATATAAATCATTTTTCGTCATCGTTTTTCGACTACTTCATCCTGTTTTCCTTTTTGCTTTTATATTTGTGTAAATTTTAATTCTTCTTGTTTGCGTGTTCATTCTATTTCTACTGCGCTGTTATTTCTCGCTTCCTCACTTCATTCATTTTATGTCGATTCACAAAATCGCTAACAGCAATATTAATCAACAGGGACACTTTCTTTCAATCCTTTTAAATGACAAGAATCCTTGAGATGCTTGCCGCAAAATTCTGACACAAAAACATTCTCTCAACTTGAAAAGAAGCGACCCTCTGTCCCTTATCACAGCTATTCGAATGTCATCTATATTATTTTTAACATTTTTAAAAGCTTTCATTTTCAAACGCCTCATTTCAGTCGCCATTTCCACTTTTTTCCGTGGCTCAGCTGGAACAATATTTGAATTCCCAGATTACCCACGCTTCCCGTTTTTTTTTGCATCAGTTTTAAAAATGTAGAACATTAATTCGTTCATTGAAGCGTTAAAATGTTGACAGAAAACTAGTATAAGCGAAATAGAAATATTGTATCAAAAAATTAGAAGGTCACATGGGTGTGTCGCCAGCTTTTAATATTCGTTTCACAAAATACTATCCTAAAATCTAAAATAATCGTATAATCAAGATTTTTCATAAAAATATAATATTGGCCCGCCGTCTTGAAATTTAAAACTTCCCTATGAATTCGTATTATTTGAATTGATCCGACTACTATTCTCATCTTGGGTGTGATTTTCACAACATTTCAATCGATGTAACCTTCGACCTTTTCAGGTGTATCTTGTCGAAATCAGGAATGTTTCTGTCGAACTCGAGAATTTGGACGAAATTTCGAGCGGGACACTATTATTTACTTCACGGTGATAGCATGCTCTTGTTCTGTCAGCCATGACTGGATAGAGGTCCGTAGTAATTCGCAATTGTATTTGCAAAAGTAGTCGTGGCGCAATGGTTAGAGTACTTGGAAAAATCAATTGTAAAAAGTGATATTCTCCTGAAGGTTGAATGTTCAATCCTCATTGTGGGCTACAGAAAAATACAATATGAGATAACTGTGGCAGGCAGGACCAAGGGTGAACACATTATTATTATTATTATTATTATTATTATTAATATTATAATTATTCTTGTTGTTGTTGTTATTATTATTATTATTATTATTATTATTATTATTATTATTATTATAATTAATTGATTGGTTTGAGCGACGGCGGGTCGCAGATCGATTATTATAATCAGAAAAATAAACAATTAGATTGGGGAAAAGTCATTGGCAGCTGAAATAAAAATATCTCTACAAAGAAATGTGTAAATAGAAAATAGACGTAAACATGGTTTTTCGTTTGCATAAACAAATAACTAGATTGAGGTTACATCAGCTGTTGTTTTGAGACACGTAATAAGATGTAGATTTGGGGGATTGTAGTCAGTCGTTAGCTGAAACTCAGAGAGAATTGACGACTGAATGTAGAGTTGGTCTCGCCATGACGCAGGTAGTGGCGTTTTCTCAGGCAGCCAAGATGTGAAGACGTTGTCATCTCTGAAGATGCCCGCGGTAATCATGACAATAAATATCCGTATATAATCCAGGTATGTGTGCCTACAACTGTTTCGATACATCGACGTCAATCGTTTCCTGTGAGAACTGTTGCATAAATGTTAAAATATACACACCAGATGATAAACTAAATGATACGACGTATATACATACATGCATTTACACGTACATGAATATACAGATAGAATATAAACCCAACTATTCAATATGTACATCATCTTATAACATGTTTATATACACGCACAACGTAACAATAGGCTTTACTATGATAAATTGTATGCTTTTGTTTTATTGTAAAGAATTTGGCACACTCTTTTTGTGTTTTTTAAGAGTATCTGGAACATTCTTAAAGATAATCTTTAAAGGTATCTTACTTAGTGAAAAGATAATACGGGTTCTGTTGAGTTTTTAATTTTACTGGAGAAAATGTTCTAGTTTAAATGATATTTTTTGAATTTCTTACTTTGTCGTATAAGCTGTGTAAAATGGTCCTCAAAAATAAAACTCCTCTATGTCTGACCAGGAAATGTGGAAAAGTTACAACGACGGGATCAGTACATGACGAACGTTCATGATAGGAGGTGATTTTTTTGTTTTTTTTTTAGATTATTACATCGTCAACATTAGTGAAAAGAGATTTGAAATTTTCAAATCATAAATGTAGGAGTTCAGAACGATGCAATTTGCAACCCACACTGATCCATCTCCGGCATAAAATAATAAGAAATATTCATTTTGGAACACACTTCGTAGTGTAAATGGTTGGTTACCGGTCGTTGTGGATAAATAAATCATCTGTTACTATGTAATCACATTATAATAATGTTTCTATGAAGTAATGTATTTGTTGTTTTTTTGTTTTTTTTTTACACAGTGATTACCACTTATCAAGGCCCGGAAGCCACTCAGGGATAAGGGTTATTGCAAGCACATTACGTTAGTGTGGAGATTTGATGAAGTGTTTACTTAAGGGGGCGGTTCATTAGGAATTCATTAACGTTGGACTTGAAGACATCCAAGTTGTAGTCCGGTGGGAAGCAGGCAGACGGAACAGAGTTCCACAGGCGTGCCGTTCTAAGAAAGAAGCTTTGTTCATGGAATCCACGTTCTGATTTAGGCACAGATAAAGAGTGGGAGAAATGTTTCACAGTGGATTTCAGCTAGACGGGTGTTTTTCGTGAAAGATTGGAGAGGGGGGACCAGAGATTGGAGTTCAGACGAGCACCTGCCATGGGAACAATGATAAAACAAGGATAGGCTCGCAACGTCTCTTCTGTGGGAGAGAGGTTGCAGGGTAGAGAAAAGGGCATCCCCCTCTAAGCCACGAAGTCTATTTTGTACTCTGTCAAGGCAGGATAGGCTGTTTTTAGCAGCTCCTGCCCAGATATTGCAGCAGTATTCCATCCTTGGACGTACTTGGCTTTTATATAGATAGATAATTGCATCCATAATGAGATATCTTCTGGAGCGGTAGAAGGATCCCACCATTTTCCTAGCGACCTTGGCAACAGACTTGATGTACGTGTTCCATTTCAGATCAGGAGTAAAGGTCAAACCAAGAAGCTTGTCAAAACACGGGGCCTCTCCCAGACGAGAGCCATCCATCCCAATTGATGCCAGATGGGGGATCAGAGCGTTGATGATGTAAGGATAGAAGTTTGAACTGTTAACATTCTTGTACGAAATCCCAAAGATAATAATTGAATTGTTATACCTCTGGTTTATAAATGATTTTTGATTAAAACGCGGATAATCAAGCTTATGCACTAAAACAGAAAAGCTAACGGAAAAAATATAATGAAAAAAGTATGAACGTTTCGTACGTTCGTGTGATAAGTTATTGCCTACCTATAATTCCCAACCACTATTTGTTAAAAATATTGCTTCTCAACACGAATCAAATTGTATTCTCTTATAGTTCCATCTGTTGTTTGCATCATTGAATTCGCCCTTAATTCTTCTGTCAGCTGACATAAAATGAAATATCTATAACAACAATAATAGGACGTATAAAAGAGATGCACGCAAACGACAAATAGAATGAATAAACTGAAATCACGAATTTGTTTGACAGCGTATTTTTATGACGTTGCAAGAAACAATGTATGCATATATATATATATATATATATATATATATATATATAGTCCGTTATATATATATATATATATATATATATATATACATGTGTGTGTGTTTGTATCTGTAAATATAAATAATTACCTTTGTCTTTAAACACGTGTTATTTTCTAAGATATATTTAAACTACCTACAGAATGTAATATTTTAAGCATATACCTATATATATATATATATATATATATGATTATATATATATATATATGATTATATATATATATATATATGATTATATATATATGACTGTGTGTGTGTTTGTATCTGTAAATTTAAATAATTACCTATGTCTTTAAACACGTGTTATTTTCTAAGATATATTTTAACTACCTACAGAATGTAATATTTTAAAGCATATACCTATAAATATATATATATATATGATTATATATATATATATATATGATTATATATATATGACTGTGTGTGTGTTTGCATCTGTAAATTTAAATAATTACCTTTGTCTTTAAACACGTGTTATTTTCTAATATATATTTTAAGTACCTACAGAATGGTATATTTTAAAGCATATACCTATATATATATATATATATATATATATATATATATATATATGATTATATATATATATATACCTGTGTGTATGTGTGTTTATATATGTGTGTGGTTGTTGTTATATATATATATGTGGGTGTGTGCGTTTATATATATATACATATGTGTGTGTGTGCATCTGCGTGTGTGTGGATGTGTATGAAACATATGTAATGATACACGTGGACATAAAAAAGTAATGCTAATTATTTTATAGCCTCCGAATGGATCAGAGAAGATTAAAGAGTGTTAATATTAGTAACCTTATGCATCCATCGCATGATAGTTTTAAGTCTCGCTCCCAAATATTCGCGCTGAGAGATTCTATGAAAGCTATTCCTGCCATGACCGCGGCTTCTGAGATATAGAAGGAAGCCAGTGAGTCTGACAGCGTGACATAATTGCAAAAGCAGCATGTAGGTAAATTTGCCTGCCAAAAAAAACAGTCTACAGAGTCGGCCTAAGAGATAGCAGTTCAGTTTGCTGTCTAAATTTTTTTTCTTGTGTTGTACCAAATTGTCAGTGATATTACCTAAAAATTCCAAAAGGCCTAAAAGGCACATTTTCTTTTCCTAAAGAGAAAGAAAAAAATCTCTATTTGAATACGAGCCATTAAAAAGGGTTAATTTCAGTCCAACAAATATATATCAAAGTAAGTGCATTAATTGAACACGTGTTCAGTTAAAACTTCATTCAAGTACTTTTATAATCTTAAATACCATTGTAATATGAATTTTAAAAATATCATTGATTGATAATACTAAAAATATTATGTGTACTTGTTTTAACTGTTTAAAAATCTTTCAGGAAAGTTGAAAATTAAATTAAATTTTGTTTTACTTTTGAAAATTATAAAAAAAATAAGTTTTAGATGATAATACTTTAAAAGTGTTCTCTTAATCTATCTATCTATCTATCGATTAAAGTAAACGTGTCTGTGTGTGTGTGTCTATCTGTGTACATTTCCCTACGTAATAACTCTGACAATTTAAGTCTACAAACTCGAAATTTGATATACAGGGTTACTGAGATTTGGGAAAATCGATATGATCGGTTTTCGGCCAGAAATTTGGTCAAAGTTCACCGAGTTGATCTTTTAGAACTCAACCAAACTCCTCCGACAATATTTGGTCTAAACACTTGACATTTAATATACATGTTCCTTGGACATGGATCTAACTTAATAACTGGATTTAAGCCCAAAACAATAAAAATTTAAGGGGTCATAATAGGGGTCAAATTTTAAAAAATGAACCCTTTTTATTGTTATTGCTTAGAATACACCGCTAAACACCCGGCAACGCCGGCCACCCATGCTAGTATATTTATAAAAGTGAACGTGTCTGTGTGTCTGTGTGTATGTCTGCGTGTCTGTGTACATTCCCCTACGCAATAACTCTGTCAATATTTAGTCTACAGACTCGAAATTTGATATACAGGCTTCTGAGATTTGGGAAAATCGATGTGATTGGTTTTCGGACAAATATTTGGCTGTTAAGGGGTCAATGTTCAATGATTTGATCTTTGAGAACTCTACCAAACTCCTCCGATAATATGGGGTCTACACCCTTGAAATTTTGATATAGGTTCCTTGGACATGGATCTAACTTAATAACGTGATTTGAGCCAAAAGCAATAACTGTTAAGGGCCATAATAGGGGTCTAAGTTAAAAAATTAACCGCTTTTTTGTTGTTTTTTTTTTTTTTTGCTCAGCATACACCTTTAAACACACGGGCAACGCAGGCCACCCATGCTAGTATATCTATAGAAGTGAACGTGTCTGTGTTACTGTCTGTCTGTCCGTGTGTCTGTGTACATTTTCCTTCGCAATAACTCTGGTAATTTTTAGTCATATTATTCGAAATTTGATATACAGTGTACTGAGATTTGGGAAATGTATGTAATTGTCTTGCGGTCAGAAATTTGACGTTAAGGGGGTTAAAGTTCAACGATTAAGCCTTTGAGAACTCTACCAAACTACTTCGACAATATTTGGATTAAACACTTGAAATTTTAGATATAGGTTCCTTGGATATGGATCTAACTTAATAACTAGATTTGAGCCTAAAACAATACATTTTAAGGGGCCATAATAGGGGTAAAATTGAACAAAATTGAGCGTATTCTTTTTGTTTCTTGTTTTTTACTCAGCATACACCTCCAAAACCCGGGCAACACCGGGCTTAAATGCTAGTTTATCTATAAAAGTGAACGTGTCTGTGTGTCTGTGTTACGGTCGGTCTGTCTGTCTGTCTGTGTACATTTTCCTGCGCAATAACTTTGTCAATTTTTAATCTAAAGACTCGAAATTTGATATAAAGGATTTGGGAATCTATGTGATCGGTTTTCGGTCAGAAATGTGGCTGTTAAGGGGTCAAAGTTCAACGATTTGACCTTTGAGAACTCTACCAAACTCATCCGCCAATTTTGGGTGTAAACACTTAAAATTTTAGATATAAGTTCCTTTCACATGGATCTAACTTAATAACTTAATAAATTTTAAGGGGTCATAATAGGGATCAATCTTAAAAGAATTGACCGTTTTCTTTTTTTTCTTTTGCTCAGCATACAACTTAAAACACACAAGCAACGCCGGGCACCCATTCCAGTATATCTATAAAAGAAAACGTGTCTGTCTATAAGTGTGTCTGTTTGTGTATCTGCCTGTGTGTCGCGTAAATTTCCCTACGCAATAACTCTGTCAATTTAAAGTCTACAGACTCGACATTTGATATGCAGGGAACTGAGATTTGGAAATATCTATGAGATCGGTTTTCGGCCAGAGATTTGGCTGTTAAGGGGCCAAAGTTCAACAATTAAGCCTTTGAGAACTCTTTCAAACTCCTCCGACAACTTTAGGTGTAAACACTTGAAATTTTAGATATAGGTTCCTTGGACATGGATCTAACTTAATAACTGGATTTGAGCCGCAAACAATAAATCTTAAGGGGTCATAATAGGCGTCAAAGTTTAAAAAATTATCTCTGGGTCGAAAACTTTTGTTACCAATATATAAATGTATGTATGTATGTGTGTTTGCATGTCTGCCTACAACTTTCTACAAAGGCGACGGATTTTTCCAAGAGCAATATCGAAAAAATGGCTAAAAACATTAATATCTTCACCTTAAACTGGCCACTATTTTACAGGGTGGGGTCGCTTTTTTCGCCGATATTTTTGAAAGTCATCCCCTCCTTTCGGGTATCTAGCCTTAATTTAAACATAAGTAACTTCCGGTTTGTTGGCGGTCGTTACAGCGAAGACGTCAGGTATATTTCCCGATCTTTTCCTCCTTCGCCGCACGGGTTTCAGCCTGCTTTCCTACTACCACTTTTTTGTTTTTTTTTTGGCTTAAAATACACATCCAAGCACCCGGGCAACGCCGGGCTAAAATGCTAGTAATAAATAAAAACTTTTGCCCACATATTTTTAAGTTACATGTATTTTTCGAAATGGACATCATGCTTTGAAAATGAATACATTGGACACACGCTCATCTTTAAGGATAATTTAGCTGTGAACTTTCACTTTAGTTGTTTTTCTTTTTTGTTTTGATCATAAACAAATAATTTTTGCGAGAAGTTTTTCAAAGTGTTCTCTTAATCTCCTTGCATATAATAAAATAGACGAAATTTTCTCCCTCTGGGCGAAACTGTCGGGCACACAGAAAATTATCACGTTTACGTAATTAGACATTACGTTTATTAGCTATAGAAGGCAATTACATACTCATTACTTAGTAATATTAAAAAAATTACTTTTTTTCGAGAAATGCCATGAACATCATCGTACTAACATATAAAAGAAAGGAGTTGACATTTCACCCTCTTAATACAGAGTCATTTTACGGCATCATTCTACACCGAGTGCTTTTATACTTTTTCTTACTTTCCTGTTAAACGCCATTATGTGTCGACTGATCCGCCACACAAAAAAACATATTCTAACCACTTCCATCTGACACAAATAATGATTAATCCATTTTAACTATCCGGCGCCACTGATTAGATGAGAAGAACCCATTTTACAATTCTAACACTCTGTTATTCAGACATTAAACGAACAGTCCGAAACTCCCCCAAGACGCCATTTTTCTATGTGCATAATATTCGTACGTTTTATTCACATTTATTTTTTCAGAATGGGTGATATACTGTCACATTTTATTGTTTATTTGTGAAAATATTACACTCTACACAAAACATCCTTCTTCCAAAAAAGTTACTCCCCTTTTTCCTTTGACTTAAATGGGAATCCATTAACGCGTTTTCGAACACGGTAGCGACCGAGACAGACATAGAGAAAGAGAGAGAGAGAGAGAGAGAGAGAGAGAGAGGAAAAGAAAGATAGATACACTTAAGGATTGAGGGAAGAGAGACACTTATATATGCTTTTGTTTTTATTCGAACACACGTCTCATTGTTTTAGATACACCTAAAAATTATATATATATATATATATGTAAATCTTAAATTTAACTTGAACATACAAAAATAGCCCAGTACGCACCAATCTATTTTACATATTTCATTTCCTAAGGACCGTTCCAATATATATTTATATAATTGTTCATAATTTGGTTGACACGCAGATTTTTTCTTTTTTTTTTCTTTTTCTTTTTCTTTTTCTATATACTGTCAAATTCTTACTTTCTCTCTTTCCCTATTTAACTAGATCTCATTATTCTTTCCTTTTCCTTCTAGTTCTTATTCTCTTTATTATAACCATTTATTTCTTTTTTCTTTTCCTTTCCATATCATATGTATGTATATGTGTATATGTATGTATATGTATATGTATGTATATGTATATATATATATATATATATGTATATATATATGTGTGTATGTATGTATATGTGTGTGTATATATGTATATATATATTTTCTCTCTTCTTTTTCTCTCTATTTTGTTTTCTCTATATTTTCTTTCTCTATTTCTGTCTCTATTCCTTTTTTTCTCTTCTCAATCACTCTCTCCCCATTGTAATTTTTTAACTTTATTTAAATTGCCTCTCCCTTTTTACTTTTTTATTTAATTAAAGTCCTGTGTTTTAAGTTTTTTAACTCCAACTTCTAAAGAGTTCCTACCTAAAATAAAAATCCATTATTCATTGAACTTTTGAATAGTCAAGTCGCTGCCTGATGATATCTGTTGTTTGATTGAAACAAGTGGCTATTTGTAGCAGCGGGATGTGAGCATGTTTATATAACAATAAACAAGTATTATCAGCTCTTTTTATTGAGCACTATCTAACAACCTTGTTGAATTCATTAGTCCATTACTTTTGAATATAAAAAAAACCCGAGTATATATATATATATATATATATATATATTATCTTCCGCTAGCACGTTAAAATAAGTGCATAGGTAAAAAAAAAACGTATTTTTAATATCGAATTCAGCTACATCCATAACAAGCGGGGCTAGATTAAACGATTTCTTTTATTGTCGCTACCTCGTAATCGCGTGATTTATATTTTATCAATCAGATTTTAAATTGAGAGGCAAAAAGAGAATCACATTGTTCACAAATATGTCATTTTCCGATTAAAAAATATCATTATCGATTATCTATGTTATTTTTTTTAACTATTTGTGTTTACGTAAAAAAAAAACCCGCATTATCATAGCATGCGAATAATTAATTCTTAAAATATAAATCAATATAACTTTATTTTTTTATTTTTTGAATAAAACAGCCTGTTGGTTAAATTAAGGTGATTAAGCAAGAAGTTGTTTTATAGAAACTGCAGTTGCGATGTTAATAAATTAAAACAATTTTGGTTTGCATACGTATTGGTTACATATTTGCGTCATAAAAAGACTAATATTTTATAGAAATTTTCGGGAAATGTAGTCACCAAGGTCTCTTTTCTTTTTTTTTCTTTTTTTACAATCTTCTTTTTCCATATCTACACACAGCCGATATACTAAAAAGGGGTCTTAAACGTCAACACGGATATCTTACAAACACAGAATAAACACAAAACTCTCTCCGTTAACATGTTCAGAACAACTTTCAAAATAACAGAATTTAAGCACGGTAACAAAAAATACATAAGTCCCCAACATTTACATTTTTTCCTACCGACACTCTACACATAAAATTACAATGTCTGTTCATAGTATTTGCGCGTGGGAGTAATGACAACGGTTATCAAGATTATATCTGGGGCGGACACTTTGAAAACTCGCCCCTCACAAAACCGGGTGTCTATTCCGATATCTGTTCTTAACAGGAGTAGGTTGTGGGTACACATTCCAAAAGCAATTCTTAGCATGAAGATGTTTGGAGTGTCCTTTTCAAACGATGTTCTTAACATTAGAAGGTTGGGGTTTGAGGGTTGGATGTTGGGCATTATCAACAACAGCCGAACTTAAACTTTTTACTAGAGTGGGGCATGCTTCCACCGGGCAACGCCCGTTAACGGGTCATGTTAGTAATAAATAAAAAACCTTTCATTGAGTATCCACATATAAGGTTACATGTATTTTCTCAAAGAGACGTCATGTTTTGAAAATGAAAATATTAGAGACATGCTCGAGGGTAAAGATATTTTAGCCGTGAACGTTGAAATATATTTAAATGTGGACCAATTTTTGCTTATTCGTATACAGTATTTTTGCGTTAATTAATTTATGTTACTACAAAATATGATTGTGGAAGAAATACTCTATTCGATCGGAGAACGTTTTTAAAAAATGCATTTTTCATTAAATTTCGATATGGACAAACAAATAAATGGTGCATTTAACTTTAGTTATTAGAGAAATAAAGGGACAAAAAATGGGCATATTTACCAGAGGCCAACAAAACACAAAAATGGTTGAAAATAACAGAAAAAATATGAAAAAATAAATGCTACCAAACACAAGATAAATTACTCTTCTTCAAACTTAAATATTGTTTGCATTTTAATCTTACTTCGAAACAAAAATGATGCCAATTATATTAGAATTAAAAGATGGCGATCTTCTTACGGCCATATTGAGCCTGGGTAATCGCTCCAAAATCATAAATTAATGAAAATGCTAGACATACATCAAAAATATTTTACCAGTGCTGCAAAGATGCAATCCTCTATCAGTAAATATGTTAACATACACACAAAATAAGAATGCCCCAAATTTACCCGCACCCTAATATTGTAAATGTTTGTTTACTATATTTTCTTAGATTTTAAAAATAGATAACACTATGGTATTATGATCTTCATTAATTATTTTTTAAGATATGTGGATATTATAAACGAGAGCACCAGATTTGATGAAAAAACGGGTAGTACTATTACAGTGAAACTAAAAACAAACATGTCTTTGGAATGGTGCGATTGCGACAATTCTTTCTAATTGTCGCTTGTATTTATCAAAGATAACAACGTCCAAAAAGGCCAGCAAACTAAAAAAAAACTTCTACCAGAGGATGTTGCTATTAAGTATGCAATAGAGAAAAATATGGTTGATGCGTTAGAATATAAAGAACAAAAGATATTCCACTGCTTGGCCTTCGAGACAAGATCAAAGTGTAGTATCTGTTTTTCAGATGCTGCACTTCAGTTTCTTGTTCTTTGTCGGTGAAGGAGAAATCCTTCACGACGGAGACAATTTTTATTTCTGTTCCTTTTCTCCTTATTAAAAAAAAATGACACTGGTGTCTAACTCTGTCCCGTGGGGAGGCATTGTAAATAGGAACATTGACGATTTGCAAAATAAATTAAATTTACTTGATAGAAATTATTGGAATTTTATAACATATCAGCTTTATATGCCGTATCAAAACTCCAGGTCGAAAAATCAGTCCGTCCCTTATAATTGAATCTGAATTTCCAGTACATGCATTCTGCAGTGATGGAGGAATGAAGACCTTAGGGAAGTATAGGATTCCTAAACATGAAACGGATGACAATACTCTAGCTGATTTGGATTGAGAATATGAAGAAAATAGGCATAGAAATACAGCAACCCAAACTTCCAAATGTAGATTCTACATCAAAATTAATCTTGTTATTTTTGTTATTACTACAAAAGGAATAATTTAAATGAACACAAAAACATAATGACACTGAATAAGATTATATATTCGAGTGAAATGATGATATTCTCTTTCTTATTATATAACTGCTCCCCTAGAGGGGGCAAGCAGTTTAGAGACTCTAGAAATGTAATTTTGCCATGTTACCCAACCATTAGAAGAGTAACCCTATCAACCTATATGAATCCTGTTATTGGGCAATATGATAACAAGTTTCTCATGTATATTAAATATAAGTCAAAGTTGCTTGTGCAGAATGACATCACATTATCTTTACTTGCTGATGAAATAAATCTGAAACCTTATCTTCGTTATAAGAGTAGCAATATTATTGGCTTGGTTTGTAACAGCACTGAAGCTGCAAAGATTGTACTTGATTTTATGTTTAGCAGTGTGTTACCACAATATAATGATGTTGTACATGTAATGTCAACAAAATGTCTTCTATCCGGTAACTTATTTGACATAATCAAACGTGTAATAATTGACCTTGGGGAGATAACTTTTAGCATATTATGTATTATAACAGATATTATGTATTATAACAGATATTATAGGCTTAGCTTATAACAGCACTGAAGATGCAACGAGTGCATTGGCTTTTATGCTCAGCAGTGCATTATAAGGATGTTGAACATGTAATGCAAACAAAATATCTTCTACCTGATAACTTATTTGACATAATCAAAAGTTTAATAATTGGTTTTGAGCTTTCAGAGTATTATATATATATATATATATATATATATATATATATATATATATATATATATATATAATAAAATATATTTTAGTCATCGACATACAGTCCTGTTTCGTTGTTTCACAACCCATCAGTGCCGCTAGACTAACACCTATCCCAAGCCGAGGATCGAACCTGGAACCGTCGTGATGACAGTCGGAAGTTCAACCCCCTGACTACGGAAGCGGTGGCCGCAACTATTCTGTCCGAATGTCTATTTAAATAAAGATCCGTCCGCCACTCGTAAAGTGCTCAGACGTTTGTTTGTAAACAAACCGCGAGCTTCGCATTTTTTCAGCTAAATTAAGTAGCGAGTGAGATTATTTACGATAGTGCTCAACCCAAGAGGGGGGCTTTATAATATATATATATACATATATATATATATATATACATATATATATATATATATATATTATAACAGATAATATCGCAATACAAAAGGCATGGCATTCTTTTGTAGCTCAACAAAGGTTCTAATGGTCTATCTACATCCAATTATATAATGTAGACCTCTTTTCTGTTTATTCGACTCCGTACATATATTAAAATGAATTAGAAACAACTGGTTGTGAAAAAGAAACGAAAGTAAATGCATGATGTTCCCAAAGTTTAGTTATGACGGTAATCATTGATTAGATAACATCTAATCCCCCACTTTTCTAGCTTACACGGATTTTGTGTCCTGGAATCTCAATCACTTTTGAAATATTCTTACAAATTAACTTCCAAAGACCCTTTTAACTACGATTCTTTGAAATCCAAATATTAATTTAGTTCTGCAAATTTACAATAAATATACTATTCAGAGATTGCTGACCTAGGAAAAAAGAAATGTTTGCCCAACAATGTTAGAATGATTACCTAAAGTTAACGATATACATATATAACGATAAGTAATTATTCTAATAAGAAGCCAAAATATAACCGTATGCCAAAAGGTAAACTGACTCAAATTGAAACAGGTTGTTAATGGTGATAAAAAAAGGAATATCTGCATTACACACTACTAAAATGCTAGTTTGATTTTTGGTGTGTTTAATAGCATCCCCCTTTTTGCTGAGGAGAAGACTTTGTTTAAAAGGACAAAAGCTTTGTCAAATTATTGTCAATATTTATCATCAGATTAATAAAAACATCGTGTCTGTAACGATCGTGCAATCTAGTGGGTTTTGTTAGTTTTCTATTTGAAACTGATTTTTAATTACGAAATTATGAATAGTTTACTCAATATTTTAGTAGTTGTGGACGATCTACACCTATTGAGCTTATTATATATATATTTACATTACAATGAGCACTGTTTCCTTTTCAGAGTACTAATACATTTACTAGTACATTAAAATAAACTCTGCTCTTTAGACTTCAGGTCTAATTCCCTCTAATATATATATATATATATATATATATATATATATATATTTAAATACGGGATTAGTCACCAACAATGTGTATTTTTTAACATTATTTTATTATTCTGTGTCTTGGTTGTTCATTAAGAATTATGTTTGGATCATTGTAATAATGTTTTTAAGTCATTGAAATCGTTTTTACGCGCGTTTCAGACGTTCGGTGAAGCGTCCTCGTCAGAAATTATTTTCAAATGTGTTGGAGATGTAAAAATGGCAATTTTCGTAGTTCATTTGAATTGTTTCCAAGGGCGGGGGCTTGTAAGTGTCCATTATTCATTTCCATGTTCAATTTTTACTACTCTTTTATTGGGCTTGTCCAGATCGCTGACTTGGTTGTAATCACTCTCTCTTTCTGCTAGTGTTTTTTCTTTTCCTTTAGGGTGGGGTAGGGTGTGTGTGTGTGTGCGCGCCTGCGCGTGTGTGTGTGCGCGCGTGTGTGCGCGTGTGTGTGCGTGTGTGTGCGTGTGTGTGCATGTGTGTGTTTGCTTTTATTGGTTTGAGAATGTGTATACTGTTTTATAGTATTATGAGGTTATTTTATTCCTTAGGAAGGTGACTGTGATCCGAGATCGTTACTAATGCGTATGTGTGAGGAGGGGGGACCAGCTCTTCTGAAATAAGGGTAGGGGTTCTTTCATTCTATTTTGATATTTATTTTTGGGATTCTTGGATTTTAGTATTGTGATTTTTCGTTTAAGTCTTTTCGGGTATTCCTTATATTATGTTTGTTTAGAAAGAGGGGTGTATTAAAAATTCCCCTATACATATTTTTAAAAAAGCCAAAACGATAATTTTTTTCAAAATTTGGCCCCTATTATTACCCTAAAAATTTATTGTTTGGGGCTCAAAAACAGTTATTAAATTAGATCCTTATCACAGTAAACAATATAAAAAATTTCAAGTGTGGTAACTTAAAATTATCGGAGGAGTTCGGTAGAGTTTTCAAACGTTAAATTGTTGAACTTTGACCATTTAACAGCCAATTTTCTGACCGAAAACCGGTCACGTAGATTTTCCCAAATCTAAGTACCCCGTATATCTAATTTCGAGTCTGTAGACTAAAAATTGACAGAATTATTGCGTAGGGAAATGTAAATACACACACACACACTTTAACTTTTATAGATATACTAGCATGGGTGCCCGGCGTTGCCCGTGGGTTTTGTGTGTATGCTGAGCAAAAAACCAAAACAAAAAAAACGGTCCATTTTTTTAACTCTGACCCCTATTATGCCCCCTATAAATTTATTGTTTAGAGCTCAAATTCAGTTATTAAGTTAGATCCATGTCCAAGGAATGTGTATCAAAAATTTCAAGCGTTTAGACATAAAATAGTAGGAGAGGTTTGGTAGAGTTCTAAAAGATCAACTCGTTGAACTTTGACCCGTTAATCGCAAAATTTCTGACCGAAAAACGATCACCTCAATTTTCCCAAATATCAGTACCCTGTATATCTAATATATATATATATATATATATATATATATATATATATATATATATATATATGTATATATATATATGTGTGTATATATATATGTGTGTGTGTGCGTGTGTGTGTGTGTGTGTGTGTGAATATATATTCACAGCTGAACATTTTGCTAACCGCATTTCTGATGATATGAGCCATTATTGTAAATCTATGGATTAAGTAAATAACATAACCACTTCTATATAATCTTTTGTCAAACAATAAATTCTTAATTCGAATATATGTGCCTATATGTTGCTGTTTTTTCAGAATTTAAAATTTAACCACCAACCTTATATATTGATCTATTCTTAAATATTGAGCATTTTATTTTTGGCTAGGATCACCTTGTCGGTATTTCTTCAAGTAATATCCATCAGGTTTTTCATCTGATTTCTATCGGTGTCTGATCTAGCTTATATATATACATATATATATATATATATATATATATATATATATATATATATATATATATATATATATATAGGGAGAGAGAGAGAGAGTAGTTTTAATAAATTAAGTGACGGATAGATAACATGAAAGATGGGTGTCTATTACATTTATTGTAGTTTTTTGTTAAAATCGAATGACAACCGTCTGCTTTATATTTATCAACTCTATTTTTTTAACTGCATAGTATATCATTGTGGGGAGTTGTTCAAGTATAACAAATGGTGATAATTACGTGCATACTTATATTACATCTTCAGCTTAAGCGATGAAGATATTTTCACGGTTGCTCCTTATTTTTATTGTTATATTCTTCGAAAATACCTTCTTAAATCTGTTCATTTTCCGATAATAGTGTGATTTTACACGTACTGAAAACATACACATCGACGAATTTACGTACTACAGATAATGATGGACCTGTTACCTTTTATATTTGATATACAAACTAATGCTTGGCAAACAATCACTGAACTGATTCCAGGACAGATTGATATGCGGATAATTTGATTCAGATGAACCCGGATAATTAGTTAGTTCGTTAATTGTGGTCACACCTAAATGTCGCAAAAAACATCAAATTTTAATTTTTTTTTGTAAATCTAGTGCAAGTCAGAATCCTACGACACAGAAAAATGTTCATATAGTCGCCATATTTAATAGATTTACTTCTTTATTCTCATATACATACGTACTTTCCGTTTGTCAAAAAAAGAAATTCCCAAAACGATATATTGTAGTTGTATTGAAGTTTTCCATTTAAGATGCCTACTATTGAAGCAACATGATTTTAACAAAGTTAGACTTACGGGTAAGTTATATAATAAGTCATTTTCTTTAATAATATGATGATAAAAGTAGTTCATGATGCATAAAATATAGATTTACAGTAATATTTGTAATTAGATTATAATGTGAATAAAATTGCCATGTGACTAAAACTGGCTTGGCCAAGGTATTGCTCTTTCATTCCAACCTTCACCGATAACATTGAATATAATACTTACCAGTATATATTTTGGACAGAAAATACAATTAAATGCATGAAAAACGGAAATAACTGAGAGTATTTTTTTTTTAAATCTAAGAAAAATAAAATCGTAAAATATTCAAAATGAAAAAGCAAAAATACAAATTAAATGTAAAAAATCGTTCCGATAATTTTGATTATTTGGAATGCATATCTGGCGTTTAGTGTTATATGTATAGCATTTCGGCCGATATGATTTCCGGTCTTCACTAGTTATATATTGGTGAATTCAAGAATCTCTATGGCAGGCGCATAACTCATCATGAGATTTCGAACGGAAATCTTTATTTAACTTACTGGGGGAGCATTCTTTTTTATTTCAAACATGACCGGGTGGAAGCATTGAGTAATTAACCATTAGTTATTTTAGATATTTAGTAACGCTTACACCGGAAATCTAACCTTTAACGTAGCATGTCGATATTTACAATGTAGAACGATGAAAGTGTCGCCCTCATAAAAAGAAAAACACTCCAGTTTAATTTGAAAACGTTTATTGTAAAAATTAAAAATCAATTCAGCTAACTTGATTATATAGTAAAGCTGTCATCTATTTTATGTAGTCGCCTTTATCTTCAATCAGCGCCTCTATAAACGTCTGTAACTGGGAGCTTGTTTTTCTCAATAAATGCCGGCGTGATCCCGACGAATACTCGAAAGAGGGCGGCAACTGAGCTGGATTTGATATTGGTTATGTGCTCGACGTATGAACAAACGAAGTAGTCAAGCAAGATTCAGGTTTGGGGGGAGGAGTAAGTCCAGTTAGAGAAAGGCACAAAAGCCTGGGTCTCTTTTAACTTGTGGATAAGCACTGATTCCGGCTGTCCCAAATAGCGTTTTCTAGCACCACCGATTTACACCAGGGAATCACCACATACTTCAACATATCCAGCTAAATAGTGGTGTTTAGTTTCAAGCCGACTTCAAAGAGGAGAGCTGCCATGATGTGGTTCTTTCTTGCAACCACACCAAAAACAATAATCGTGTACGGAAACTTTGTTTTTATCACCCTGGACACGTCTCTGTTATACGTGCCAATTCAGCGATGCATTTTGAGGGTGCTGACAATGGTCCTGTTGTCATAACTTGGATATGTAGAAAGTATTATTTGTACAGCAGCGCATCTCCAATTTCGATCGTTGCACATTATATACCTTTCGGACATGGTAGAAGGCTCTTATCGCTCTTGGGATTCGTACACTGTATGAGAATATGTTTGTCTTCTACTTAGTAGCTTATTATTAGTAAGGATGAGGGAGTCAGAAGTCGCTTAAAGCTTGCAACGAAATGATATCGTTGCTGTAATGCTAACAACCTGGTAATACCTACGAATTTAACACAGGTTTATTTAATCTTAAGACCAGCAAATAACTGCTCACTTTTCGTTCTGCGAATATCTAGATAACATGTTACATCCGGGCATCTGGTTTCGCCCAATAAAAAAAAAAGGTCTAGCGTCGTACTTAGGTAAGAGAGCCTTTTACCCTCTTCTCCGATCCACTCCGCGGATGTTCAACATTTCCAAGTTATCACAAGGGCTATGACAAGAGAATATTCATTTTTTATTATTTTGACTCTCGCGTATATATCAGTAATTATATTATGTTTTTATATAGACTGATGTGGTTCTCGATTGAGTAAATGTGTCGTATATATAATCGAATGTCAAAACAATGCTAAGAGTATGCTTTTGTGATCACACTATAGGTCTAAAACAATAGAAACGTATAAGATAAAACACCAGGAAAAAGACATTCAGAAGCAATTGCAAATAAATGCATTAGAAATAAACGGTGTGTAAATTAAAGTATTCAAAAGGTAATAAAATTCCCTTATTTTTTAAACATTTATTTTGTTTGAAAACGAAAAACAAAAACAGACATTAAAAATAAAAAAACTTAAATTACGCGTTCGATCGGAAATTGATCGACACCAATTAATTACATCCATCAATTTATTTCATTCAATTACTCGCTTCTCAATCGGTTTACGGACGATTGAACGTTTCTTATGGTTCATTTAATCCAAATGTCTATAACTTGAACCCGCAAGTTAAAATAAGACAACGTCTAATAAGAGTTTCATCATTCAATGAATAGTATACCAACTGGTTTTGTTCTTTGTAATTTGAAAATACTTTCTTTCTTACGAGACAATTATGGCTTCCATTAACTTCCATTTAAATTACAGACAAATATACAACTCCCCATTTTTTTCACGTTTGTTGCTTCAATTAATCTAATATATAAAAAGCTATATTCCTATATGTCTGTTTGCCTGTCTGTATATCTGTCTGTTTCTATATTTACAAACACTAGATGCTTCAGGTGATTGCACTTTTTTACGGACCGTTCTTTTATGGGACTTTAGAAGGTTAAATTAGTTTTTAAGGTATTAAGAAGGGGTCAAAATTGAAAAAAAACAAATCGTTATAACTATTGTACATTCATCTTTTTTTAATTTTTTAATTAGCTCATATGCGTGTCACGTTGCCACAGTGGTGACGTCACCAGTTTGCATGCTACAATTTCGGGTTCAATTCTAGCTGATGTCACCCAAATATTTATTTTCTAATTTTGAAATCACGACTCTATTTTTATTAAGTATGAATTTGAGATTTTTGTGCATTTATATACATATTAAACGCCCTTTTCCAAATTATTTAAAAAGTATAACTTGCGTTTCTAATTTGTTAAGCACTGACCTTGTAATTAAAACTTACCATTGTTGTCAGTGTTCATATGTTTCCTTTAAAGAATAGGATAAGATTTATTGCATCACTCAACTTGTTGTACAGGCCATTCTACGGAATGTGTTTCGGTGAACCTACTTTACTTTTACCATATTCAACTTAAATACTTCAGATCGTCTACATTATTTAAGAGTAACTGAATATGTAGTAGATTTATTTGCATTCATTTTAATTAAGCCCCTATCAGTTTCTTTTTTTATTTTCTTATGGGATAATCATCTTCAGTTAACTATTACGTGTAATTATATTCATGCAGATATTGTACATGATACATACTTGTGTGATGTTTGCATAAAATAGTTATAGTACACATTAACCTCTCTCTCTCTCTCTATATATATATATATATATATATGTATACGTATATACATACACACACACACACACACATATATATATATATATATATATATATATATTGTGTGTGTGAGTGTGCGTGTTTAAAATTTGTTTACTAAACCCCTCTGTCTTTTTTGTCTACAGGTGAAACTTTAATATGTAGGTATTAAAACCTATGCGAAACTTTAAAATCGGTGCAAAAGTGTGGAAATTAAAAAACAAAGAAAATACCAGGTGAACGTCGAACGACGGCATTACGAATATGCATGAGTAACGTAATGGCTATTAGTTCATGTTTTAATTATTTACCTTGCAGCAAATATGTCTTCATAGCTAAGGCATTTCTTAAAAGAAAGACTACGCTAAATGTTTTGTTTCGATTGTCAGTGGTGGGGCACGAGTCAGTTTTGTTTAACACTTTTTAAATCATTAGTATATATTGGTCCGATGTAATCATATATATATATATATATATATATATATATATATATATATATATATATATATATATATATATATAGATAAGTGAACGTGTCTGTGTGCCTGTTTGTGTGTGTCGGTCTGCGTACATTCCCCTACGCAATAACTCTGGCAATTTTTATTCTACAGACTCGAAATTCGATATACAGGGTACTGAGATTTGGGAAAGTTTTTGTGATCGGTTTTCGGTCAGAAATGTGGCTGTTAAGGTGTCAAAGTTTAACGATTTGTCCTTTGAGAACTCTACCAAACTCGGCCGACAATTTTGGGTCTAAACACTAAAATTTTTAGATATAGGTGCCTTGAACATGGATCTAAATAACTTGATTTGAGCCCAAAACAATTCATTTTTAGGGGTTAAAGATTTTTAAAAAGTTGACCTCTGCAGTCTCTACCAAATTACTCAGACAATTTCTGTTCTAAACATTTGAAATTTGACATAAAGGGTATTAAGAGATAGGGCAAGCTTTTTCATCGGTTTGGGTCGTAAATCATTGGTACCAATAAATAAATGTATATCTACATGTATGTTTGCATGTCTGCCTCAAACTTTCGACAGAGGCGATGGATTTTACCAAGATTAGTATCGTTTTGAATTCGACATTTCAGACGACAAATAACGAAAAATTGGCTAAAAACATTAATATCTTCACCTTCAAATGAGCATTCTTTTTACATTTGTGTAGCCTGAATCAACAGTGCTCACGTTATTCCATTGCCCGTGATATAAGACCTTAATATTATACATCGATCAAATCATATATGTGAGTGAAATAAATTAATTGTACTTATCTATACTATAAATCTGACCTCTCTCTTTTAATGTATGTATTGCCTAAAACTTTTGACAGGGGTACAGATTTTCATGAGATCAGCATCTCGTTGAAGCTCTACCCTTCGGATGACAAATATCGAAATATTGGCTAAAAACATTAATTCCTTCATCCTCAACTGGGAACTTTTCTACAGCGAGGGGCCGGTTTTATTGCCGATATTTTCGAAAGTCATCCCTCTTTTGTTTGATTAGCTTTAATTTAAACTCTCGCAATGTCTTGTTTTGCGATTGACACAATGGTAAAGAGGTCACGTTTTTTTTACGGTTTTTTTTCTCCTTCGCAGTACGCGTTCGAGCCTGCCTGCCTACTACCATTTTTTTTTGTGCTCAACACACACCTCCAAACACTAGGGAAATGCCGGGATCCGAAGCAAGTAATTAATAAATGACAAAAGGCAAAGACGGTAGTCGAAAGAATGAAACTAAAAAAGAAATTCTCTCTGTAAATTATAAGATTGGTTAGGATGCGAAAATCCTCTGGCGGATAAAAAGATATTAGATTGCCTGTTGTTGATAAACAACTGATAGATTTGGAAATGATAGGCGCATATTTATTTTATTAAATAGTCTCAATAAATATTTATGCATACTGAGCTTGCAAAGGACTATGTGGATGGAAAGTTTCCGGGAAAAATATAACAATAGCCGATTGTTAAACACTGCTGTTTTCAGATATCGTTAAAGTTTACCCAGTCAGGTCCGAATTAATGGAAACCAGTAGTTTATATTGATATTGTACCAAATATATTTAAAGAAAAAAAAAACATAAAAAATTTAATAATGTCAAAAATTTTCGGTAAAAGATATCAATAAATATGAACGTAAACACATCGTTAAATAGTATAATATTTTAAATATATTTACTAACAAAATGATATATTTCTACAAATATTTTATACCATTTGCCACATCCGGGCTCTTATCGCGATATGCGGTCGAATTTGTTGCTCACAAGAGGTTGAATCTTTTTTCACATTATACAAAGGACAAAATTACTGACGGAAATTAACATACTTCCTCTCATCATTCATAATATTCCAACTTCTAGTTCTAACATCCGCGACCCGAATGTTTTAGACGGCGAACGGCTATTTCGATAATTGCTTGCTTGCAAAAAAGTCGGTTTGTTGAATTATTAATAATTCATCAACCTCGTTTTCGAAATCAACAATGGATGCCGACAGACATCTTTGCCTCGATAAACCAGACATGAACCTAACCCCGCCATACCTAAATAAGTCTTTCAACTGCGACTTCATTCTGTTCTCTTAATATTCAGATTGTGAAAAATGACAATATTTCCATATATTCCCTCTTCACGTTGATTTTGAATCAAACTAATAATAGCCATAATTGTAATTTCTGTATTTAGAATATTCTCAGGGATCTCTGCGCCTATCCTAAAATATATCAGCCCTATCGGTGGGGCATTAGAATACGCCGACTGCCCCCCTCCAGAGGGTAAACGTCCCTCAATGGGGGTCCTGGATATGATCTTAAACTATATCCAGTGGTGAGGTCCAAGCTTGTGGGCTTTGAGGAGTGTGGAGCCAACCTTTAATTACCGTTGCTCCCAGGTCCACTCTGACGCGGAGTGGTATTACCTGTTAGGGTCCCAACTATGGGTTAAATAGAAACCGACTTGAAAACAACAAATATATTCTATTAAAAAAAAATTTCTTCAAAATCTTTGGATTCGGCATTAAATAACCCGAAAAGGGTTGATATGCCGTAAAACAAAAACAACTAACCAACCAACCAACCAACCAACCTAAAATATATATTTTTTATAAATTACTTATAAAAAATAGATGAGAATAAATCGTTATACTATAAATAGATATTGATTATAATAAATATATTTTCCAAAAAGAAAAACGTTTAATAACTTTCTTTATAAAAATGTTGTTTTTCCCTATATATATATATATATATATATATATATATATATATATATATATATATATATATAAAATATTGTAATTAATCATACTTTAACTTTCCCTTGCTTCTAACAGTGTATTACGTTATATGTGTATGATTTGTAACTAATTACGCCATTTATTTCTAATGTAGCTCTTATCAAAAATGGAAGTTTCAATGTCGATTCTTCTATTTAAACACTCGTTCTCTACGAAAGATGAATATATTCTTTTTACAACTTATTAAAGTAAGGATCCTCTAAAATGTTAGGATCCACTGATGTATATTTAGATGAAATATTAACACTGTCATAGACTTTTCCTGTGAAATGCGGGCAAGCGTTATAGCCCATTGACTACGAATGAGTACTTTTTGACAAAATGTGGTTTCATATGCTTAAATGTGTGCTCATTTTTGCATTAAATAACATCTATCAGCCCCCATCTATGGAGAGTAAACCATGGTAATTTAATTGCTATAATAGAACGCAGGCTTAAAATCAGACAAATAGGTTGGTTTGTTGGTTGGTTGGTTGGTTGGTTGATTGTTTTGTTTTACGGCATATCAACCCTTTTCGGGTTATTTAATGCCGAATCCAAAGATTTGGAAGACACATTTTTTAATAGAATATATTTGTTGTTTTCAAGTCGGTTTCTATTTAACCCATAGTTGGGACCTTAACAGGTACTACCACACCGTGTCAGAGTGCACCTGGGAGCAATGGCAATTAAAGGGTGGCTCCACACTCCTCAAAGCTCGCAAGCTGGGGCCTCACCACTGGATATAGTTTAAGGTCATATTCAGGACCCGAGGCAAATAGGGACAGAGAACTAGTCAAAAGAATGGACTCTATCCCAAAAGGTTTTTAATACTGAATAATGCTAAAATAAAGTAACATTTTCTAAGCAATCACTGAAAATAACATTATAATATCGACTTGACATTTGTCAACTACGAATTCAGAAACATTTAAAGAAATCTACGGGACACCCAATATTAAAGTACTAACATTAGATGATTGAAGTTGAAATTCAACACCTATCCAGTGTTTAATCCATCTTAAGAACAACATAGCTCAAGGGAAATTCGATATTATTTGTGAAAGGTAAATCTTGGAAGACAGGACACTGTCATATAAATCTCACGTCCAAAAGCTTCACAAAAAGCTATGTAGGTACAACAGTTTCCAGGTAACACTTACGAACAGCCCTTGGAGGGTTAAGATACAGACTCTACGCCTGTTAACTCGACTGAAACCTCCTGCTCAGCAGCTTTGACACGTTCTGCTTATGATGCAAAGGTAATAATAATACAAATAATAATAATAATAATAATAATAATAATAATAATAATAATAATAATAATGGCAAGCACTCTATGAAAGATCAATGCAAGCAACAGTAAACGTAGTCACTAGTTTTGTCTTCTCTGCACCAGCCTCTCGAACCAAAGGTTCTCAAGTCCTTCGCCACCCTTACTCAAGGCGTGCCTCCATGCTGGTCTATCTTCGGCTAGCTCCTCCCACACATTCGATGCAAGGAGCGATCAGATCCCGTTTGGCCACGTCTTTAAAGCGCAGCACTGGGCGACGGCGGCTTCTTGTTCCATTTTCCAATTCGGTGTAGAGGATATCCTTAGGGAGACGGCCATTGCGCATTCTGCACAGGTGTCCAAGCCAACTCGATCGTCGGATCTTGAGTGTCTGGCACAAGGAGCGGCTGCTGGCATGTCTTAGCACCTCTTCGTTGGTGATACTATCCCACCAATTGATGCAAACATCAGAGATGGTAGACGTTCAGTCTTTTCTCGTGACGAGCATACGTGCTACAAGTCTTTGTTCCATACAGTAGGGTATTCAGAAAACACCATTCGTAGATGCGGCATTTTTTGCGTGAAGTGAGATATTTATTGAACCATGCTATTTCACGTAGTCGGTTGAAAGTAGACGCTGCTCTACCTATGCGCATTTGTAGCTCTTGCCCAATGAATATTCCCTTGTTATGTTTGATCCAAGATACGCAAAGTTTTCGACAGTCTCTAGTTCGTGTCCATTGATGGTTCTCCATCAGAGCGAGTAGGAAGGAACACACTGTCTTCATCCTCGTGATTTCCAAAAGTGTGGTGCAGATGAACTGAAAAGAGGATGCCAAACAGCGTGGGAACCAACACATTACCTTGCTTGACTCCACTGCACACGGGGAACTTGTCAGACATGTCACCCTCGAAGAATACTGCGGCTTTCATGTTGTCATGGAGCGATCTTATCAAACTAAGAAGAGTTGGTGGATAGCCCAACTTTTGTAGGATGGCAAACAGACCATCTCTACTGAGCATGTCAAAAGGTTTCGTGAGCTCCACAAATGTGATATGGAGAGGTCTACGTTGTTCTCTTCATTTTTCCTGGATTTGACGCATTGGAAATATCATGTCCGTGGTTGAGCGCCCGCTGCGAAAGCCGCATTGCGATTCTTGATAAACGCGGTTTGCAATCTGCTGGAGCCTTGAAATGGTACTCAGGCAAAGATGCAAAGGTTGATGTCGAATATTACAAGGTATGCAGAGCGATTACCGACAATCGGTAATCAACCGACCGGCCCGCTTCCTACAGGAGTGACGAAATCGCTCCGCCACGGCTACGTGTAGAGGTGATGGCAAAGACAGAGTGTGACAACTGTAGCAGGGACCATGATCATTCTCTATTTGGATACTAAGTGAAGTTGAAGTCCAATCTATACAAATTCGAAGTCAAATGTAAACCAATTCAAAGTCCAAAGTGAAAGTCCAATGTAAACCAATTCAAAGTCCAATGTGCAAGGGACAGGAAAGCGGTTCGATCAGTACAGACACGCCACCAACACGATCCAGGGTACACAATTACCAACCGGCCGTTCTTTCCTCCCACCTTGCCTTCCAAAACGACCTGAATTTATAGTTGTCAAGGACCAACGTATTTGCATATATGCACGTGATTTTGCGAGAGTTTCTGAGATCATACTATTACAAAACGCCATCGGCGCCATCTTGGAATTCTTTTCTTATCCTAGCTTCGCAGCGATGACAAAGCACACACGCACACCTAGGTCGTTTGAACGGTAAGCCCTCATTTTCACAGCTTTTGCCACACTAAGTGTTGAAGTGACTACCATTTACTACTTTGCCACGATGATATGCCTCAAAAGAACACAACTAGCGTACTCCAACCTGGGTGTGTGGATAGATCTATTAAGAACGAAAACGAGACTTTTTCCTGTATCAACGCTTTTCGGTTTATTTTTGAACTAAAGCATTTTAGTAAAAGTCTTTTGTAGTTCATTTGATTTAGATTTTCAATATTTATTTATTTATTTTTTTTTTTTTTTTGGCTTGATTGTTTTGTCGAAACAAATTGTTTTTTCTTCTTCTTTCATTTTAGCTTTCGGTTTGTCAAAGAGGAGAAGAAAGAAAATCAATATTTTATGGAATTTTAAGCGCAAAAAAGCGGTATATTTTGATGGACGATCGGATTGAACCAATTTTCCCCCGCTCAGAAGAAACCGTAAATATGTCGCAGAACAAAGAATATGAACAAATAACATGCTATGCAGGAATACGTATTTATTTTCGTAATTGTCGAATAGCATTTTTTCGTATGCTTTTTTTAATGAATGGGAATGCCTACATTGCTGTTATGTAATTAATTATACTTTTTATACAACAAATTAATGGTTGGGAGTTATAATAATAATACATTATGATATAGGAAAAATGGGATATAGTAGTAGAAGAGTACACCGTATCCTAGCTAGTAGAGGCGTGTTTAAATATAGTGTTGTATGCGGAAAATAATTCCTCTTTCTTTTCTTGATATACTGTACACTATACAAGGTACAAGGTTGTCTAATACAAATGTGTGTAACAATTATGGCGTTGGGTGAGGGGGTATGTGATTAACTTAAGTCTTTAATGTATGAGATTAAACAGGTATGTTTAATATGTCGGACTATGACAATAGAATATTCTTATCATTTTTTTAACTCTCGAGCATATATCGGACACAGTTAGACACAGCTAATTAATCGAGAACAATATCACTCTATATGGAAGCATATAATAACTGATATATACTCGAGAGTCCAAATAATTAAAAAAAATTCTCTTTTCACATCCCTTTTAATAACCACCGTGATTAAAAAACTACAACTTCCGATGTTTATTTTGCCATTTTATACAATATGATCTACTCGATGTTGTCCGGGATTTAGGAAATTACTAGCAGTGACGCCTGGCATCGCCCGGTTGTAAACTGCGTCTAAAAATGACATTTTAATTACGAAGATTTTGTATTGATAATTATAGAGTCAATTATTTCATAAATTTGCACCCACATATATTCCAGTATTTGAAAAGTAAAACAAAAAAAAAAAACAAATATGATTTTAGTGCCATCGGATAGAATCGAAACCGAAACGCGTACATAACAAAACATTGTGTCATGATCGAAACTATGTCTAAAAGACAAGTTTATTTTTACTCAACATGGTTGGACTCTGGAAACGAGTGTGGATTTTATTAAATGCAAGCTTTTTTTCCATGACAACAATATTTTTATAGACAACGTACGGACAATGTCGGACGGAGGGTCTACAAGGTAGTATAATTATATAGATTTGCGGGACCTGTGAAAATTCCACAGCAGCCATAAAAATAATTATCGATTTTGTTTCGTGAATAATTATTTCTAATTAAAGATATTTTTATATAATTAAAAGACAGTTAACTTAATCTTGGTCTATTATTTCTTTAAATCAAACCATGTCATACTTACGTACGTTAAAGTTACTAATAAATTAATAACTATTTAGTGACCACTTTTACAATAATTTTTTAAACA
This sequence comes from Euprymna scolopes, assembly GCF_053919585.1. Lineage (NCBI taxonomy): Eukaryota > Metazoa > Mollusca > Cephalopoda > Sepiida > Sepiolidae > Euprymna > Euprymna scolopes. Next base: position 43,034,436 of record NC_136520.1, read on the forward strand.
CAAATTATGTATGAGAAATCGTGTCTAGGATAATAAAATTTCACTAAAAAAATATTTAAAAAATTAAAACAGAAAACCCCGTTTTCTATAAAACGTACGGCTTAAAGGCGACACTTTTTAAAAAATATTTTTACATGTTGTCTTTGGTTGTCGGGAGAAATTATTTAATAAAAGGAGGCTTAAATCCGCTAACATCTGAACATTAAATAAGCATTTCTGTATACAAATATTTTTTTTCGTAATATATGATCATTTTCCGTCCTTCTTTTCCAATAAATTCCATCTCCTTATCGAATAATTGGCAATCTAGAAATCGTGACACACGTAGTACGTAAGTACTTTACAGGTATGACGGTATTAATATATAGATAATATCGTACCATAGAATAATATATATATATATATATATATATATATCCTATTAATTGATATAGATCAATTCAATATTGCTCAGTTTCCTTCATAGAGCAAGTGTTTGAACGCATTATTTCTACTGGATGAGGACTTTCTTTGTTTAGTTTTTTTTTTTTAATTATACTCTGTATAAGGATAAGGTAGTAATGCCACCCCATCACAATGAAAATTCTTAGATGTAAGAGAGCCTTCTATTCCAGTAGTTTCTTTCCCAGAACCGCTAGACCTTGGAATTCCCTTCTGGGTTCCTGCTTCCCCAACTGCACTGACATGCAGAAGTTCAAGTGAAACGTGAATCGACATCTTGCTACCCAACACCCCTCATTGTACCCCTGTATATTATGTCATCCCTACATCAGAGTGGCAATGTACCTTGTTTGGAGTGAAAATGTAATACAACACCCCTATGAATAATGTGCGAGACAAAAAAAAACTATGAACAATGCACGATTATATGTTTCGAGGCTGCCTGCCTACTACCGCTTTTTCTTTTTTGCTCAACACACACACCCAAACACACGGGCAACGCCGGAAACCCAGGCTAGTTACTATATATAATTCAGCAATTATTCAGTGTAGCGTCATATAATATTGCCATTGTTGGATGCACTTCAATTACGATAGAATTTTTTTTTTTAAACATTCATTATTTTCACCCGCCATTTGATGTGGTGCAAATACATAGGAATCTCATTAACATGAGAACATCAACTCGAGAACAGCTCTCTAATGTATTAATGTTATTGACGCTGAATTACCCAGATTAATTTGTTATGCAGCAAACGATTTCCTTTTGTATCTAGCATGCCAAATGGCCTGTGTCTCTATTAGTAATGCAATACAAACAATACTGAGAATTATAGTGCTTTAATTATGCTCTTCAAACAAGAAACAGTTCATATGATGAAATATAGGGAAATATAAAACGACCTAAGTTTTATATACTTTTGTATGGTTGAATTCTCATTCGAATCTGATCATGGAAAAATATTTCGTCGGTTTTGTCAAAAATCGTGTATGACAATAAACGTATTCCAGACCAGAAACAAGTATGAGAGATAGAGGGAGAGATAGTTAACTAAAGCCTCTTCTCACTACTGGAATTGTATTACGTGGTATACTCTTCGGATGTTAAACTGCATTCAATAGAAAATTCCGTTTTCAGCTGTATATTCATTCGTTATTAGGCTTTCCTCCAAAAACATTATTTTGAATACTACACACGAGAAAAAAAAATAACGTCGCAGTAACAAACAAACAAAAAGAAATAGGAAAGAAATAAAATTTAAATGCTTATTTCTAAGATCAAATACAATGCATTTGTTCGTAGTACATCCAAAATAGCGCATGTCATTATATTTCCAAAGTCTTTTCGCAAAGCCTCTCTCACTGCAAGTTCATGCTTTCCTGCCCTCGTGTTTACACGTCTATATTTCCCGGCGTACTTTGCCTTTCTCATTGATTACGTTGTGTATTTGCCGCTTTTTCGCGTGACACCAACTCGAGTTCATTTACATAAGGCTCATGCTAATATTATCGCTAGCTTGCTATCCTTCGACTGCTGCATCTGCTAATGACTTGCTCACACGCGCCCCTACGTGCTTTGTTAAAACAATGTACTCTAATATTTCATCTATAATATAAATATCACCTGTCTTTTTGAACGTATTTATACATGTATGTATGTATGTATGTATGTGTCAGGTCATGTCATATGCTACTCGTACCATGTAACCCAGTACTTCCTGCCTCATGGTCGGGTCACCGGCGACTAAACTGGTTCCCCCACAAAGCTTCTTTGGTGAGGAGGATGGCTAGTCTCCCTGAAGGATTAAAAACAAGACCTTCCAAAGGGAGAATGAGCCCTTTTTCGGGGTAAACGGCCAACTAGCACCGTGGATATTTGTGTGTATGTATATATGTGTTGGGGTGGAGAAGACTCCTGTAAGCCGTGGGGAAGGCAACCTTTCTAGTAGAAGCAACTCTCGAATTAAAAAAAAACATAAAGCGGGAGACCAGTACCCGCATTAAGCTGGTCTGCATTTTAACTTGTTGCTGGCTATCTTGCTCTTGCTCCTTGCTGGATCTCAACATTTTGAGCAGAGAGAGAGAGAGAGAGAGAGAGAGAGAGAGACTTAGCTGTCGTACAAAGCTAAGACCCTGTAACATCATATTTGTATAGCATTTTGGCCCATGGACTTAAAGTTTCTGGGGGAGTGGCCCTCGTCTGACAAGACGGTGCAATCATCATATATGTATGTATGTATGTATGTATGTATGTATGTATGATGGTCGAGGTATGTTATGGACGTGTGTTAAAAGCACAGATGCCTTAGCGTCCGGATGTGCTTCTCCCAGACAAATCATCCCCACGTGCACGACGTGACCACTGCCACGCAGACAGGGCCCTGATGAACGACGAGTGTCCAGCGCTGTATAACTAAACCTCCACTACTTTGTGGGCCAACGTTCCTTTAACAAAAAGCTAAGGGTTAAGTAACCCTCACAGAAACCTCCAAAGAAGCTTAGGCCCTGTCAGCTTCGGCATACATGACCCATCGGCGTGTGGAGTTTGCTCTGGTGCCCAGCAACCTAAATCCCAGTGATGGCTTTAAGTGCATGGTGGGCGGAGAGGGCTCCCGTAAGCCGCAGTGAAGGCAACCTCTCTAGGAGAAGGAAAACCCTGATATAAAATCTGCTGCTTCCGATAGTATTAACTTGCTCTTCTTTTTGGTTCAATGTAGCAGTTGTTTAGAGTGTGGGATTGTCTTAGTGCAGAATTTTTCCTCACTATAAAAAGCTTCAAGCACAGGCATTACTTGATATGCAATGGGATACACATTTAGCAATAAGTGTGTATCTCGATAACAAAAAGGCTGGCTGTAGCCTGAGACGGCAAACGGACACTCAATGAGGACTGATGCAGATATGGGCGTAAATGGCAATAAAGGCTTGACCCGGTCATCAGTGAATGTACTGGAATCTAGAAGGTTCACATAGGTGACTGTCTGGCACGTGCTTCTATTTGCACTCATGGTTGCGTCATTTGAGTCAGATACATATTATATAATGACAATAATCGAGAACGGTTTGCTGCCATCATATTTGGCTAAAACTTTCTATCGAAGTGACAGATTTTCACGAAATGTATATTGTTTTTAGGCTCTACGTCTCAGACAACAAATATCAAAAATTGCCTAAAATATTAATTCCTTCATCCTCAACTAAGCAGTTTTTTACAAGGAGAGATCAATTTTTTGGAAGCTATTTTTGCAAATCATCGTATCGGTTTGATTAATTTTGCCTAATTTTAACGTGCAGAACTACCGGTCGCGTCATGGTGAAGCGGTAAGACGTCAGATTTTCTTTCACTTTCTTTACCACCTTTGGTCACTGGTTCGAGCATGCCTTCCTACATCCGCTTTTTTCTTACTCAATACACACCTCGAAACACCCGTGCACCGCCGGGCATCAAGCTAGTGTAATATAGATCTATAAAACCACGGTTCTCGATAAAATTATTTTAGTCATTCGAATGCAAAAGCACAACTAAAACCATCTACATGGATCTTTTATTGATGGCAAACAAAACTTATTACATGCTGCCGATACACGTACTTAGCATTGTCTGTTTCACTTGTGATTTGTGACATCCAGTTTCTGCAACTGTTTTACAGCCAAGCTATTTTTAGTAGCGATAAATTAAGTCAAGACAATTTTATTTATGTATGTAGATTTCGGCAAAGAACGAAATACGAAGAACAAAATACCTTATAGAACAAAAGAGTTGCTTTCTTCATGGAATTGCTTGACGCTATAAATTGTTAACACGGATGAGTACCGTTATCAAGGCCCCAATGCCACTCGCGGAGAAGATTTTATAGGCTAATTAGGTAACAGTTGCTAATGTAGTAAAATTAGTGGTTTATATTATGTATAATGTTATTATTAAAGATGATGGTTTAAAAAGAATATGTTTACATCAGACTTGAAGACTATCATATCGCAGTAAGCTGGGAAGCAGATCAGAGAAACAGAGTGCCAAAGTTGGGCAGACTTAGAAGGAAGCTTTAGCAACAAATAGTTTAGATAAGCACATTGCATTTTAAGAATATGACAACGCATTGCTCGTAAATGCTCACTTGGTATCATATATGATCTATAACTATACAGAAAATGTGTGCTTATATGGAAAAAAATGTTTTATAAAATTGTGTTAGGATTATTCATTTATACTTGCATCTAATAATATCTGGCGTTCAGAATATCTGTTGTCGTTTAACGTTCGTGCGTCGTATTTTGTCTCGGGATATTTACTTGCATCTATATTTCCCCATGTTTTTATGGGGTGTAGGGAATTGACAAGAACACACAGACAACTCAGGTCTTTTATTCTGGGAATGTATTTGCTCCATCTGTTGTTTTGAGCAATGTTTCCATTGAATTAATATGCCTTTTTAACCGTCTATACGAGTAGTAAACTTCCAACATACATTATTATTTGATTGGAATTCTTATTCAGATGTGTTATTTGTATTATTTATTCATTTATTTATTGCGGACTGTTATCCTAATTTTTGTTGTTTCACGACGTTTCGGTGAATTATTCTTCTGGCCTTCGTCAGGTGGTTACTGAGACAGGATAGGAACGCCTAATCTCCTAACTGCATCCTCAGTGGATAGAGACGTTGAATCTCAGCCTTTCCAATTGAGCACTCTTTGAAAATAGCGGTGTTAATCCTACCCCAAACCGGCCAGCGGTTTACTTGGCCAAAACGTGGTGAGACGACAACAACTATGGAAGGCAGTAATTTCTGAGGATGCACTAGGAGATTCGGAGTTGATATCCCGTCCCGGTAACCACCGTACGATGGCTAGATGAATAGTTGACCGAAATCACCTGAAACAACAATTAAAAAAATGAGGATAATAGTTCGCATTAAATAAATGAATAAATATTTAAAAAATACACTGGTATATTTTTTTAACGAAATTGAGAAAGTAAAAGTGTTTCCCTAACATGTTTATTTCACTTCCAGTATGATATTTCCGGTACACGTCAGCCACACCCATCTCTCCAAAGTAAAAAAAATAGCTCTTTGTACGAATTTTTTGTGTAAAATTTTCGATGCCAATCTTATTTTATATAATGCCAGTAAGAGTTATTAATGAGTTTATATTTCAGGAAGTATAATTGAGATAATCAAGGCTACATAGTAGAGTATCGTATTTTGGTTACAGTTCTTTGCAAGCGAACCTTTTACGTAATCATGTAATTTCTAATCCAGCCCGTCCTCTTTAATGATAGGTTATATTTGTTAATCGGCGATTCTAACACGCTTCAGCCTATAATCTGATTTACGCCGCTAAAGGCGCGAGTTGAGATAACGCAACTTCATTTTAAATCTGTCACCTTTCCTCAATATACAACGGCCGTTCGAAAAGAAAAGCCTTCTCTTTTTGTTAACTGAAAAGGTTAAAGACCTACCAAAACGATGTGGTACCATTGAACTGAGCGAGAATTAATTTTAGTACATCGTCACCATCATTTTCAATACACTCTTGCCAGCGATGAATGGAGATTGTGCATCCCACGGAGAGGCGCGCGTAGTTAGACCGGGATCATTCTTTTTTTTTACTCCAAAAGTTACAGAGGACGGAAAGAGTGAGTTACAGCCTTTGGCAATTCTAGCATTATTCGCATATATATTACAATCAGATCATTCCATAAACTTTATCCGAGAAAAAAAAACTAAATCCTACTAGGTTATACATTTATTATCAACACTGACAAGATAAAACTAAGTAGTGTATTTTACATGTTTTTGTATATTAGAGGTGAGACCTCCTGGTAATTAGAGAAACGAAGTGAATAGATCGAAAATAATATTTATTAAAGGAGAATGCTAAAATCGAACACAGCGATCAAAAGTTAAAAATGAATACATATTGCTATTTAGATGCGGTTCTAGGAATGAAGAACACTGTCCATTGTGTTAGAAATAACTATACAACTAATTAGGTCAGAGAGGTATAATCAGACAATGTAAATTAAGGAATGTCTTTGTGTTGGCAGAAACAACGTGTTGAAAGCAGGTGCAAAAGTCACGTGAAAATACCTTCATATGTTAAGGCACGTTCTGACGTCACAAAAGGTATATATCCAACATATACAGTTAAGTTAGGTTCAAGAGGTGAGTTAAAGAAGGGAGTTGAGAGAGGAGAGTTGAGTAAGCCCAAGCCCTTTCGGAAGCGAGGCAGAGAGAGGAAGACAAAATGTGAAAATTTTACGCGGCATCGAATTCCCACCATTCTTACCACCAGTCTTGATGTTGTTTGTAAACCCTGTTCTTAGTCCTTATTTCAACCGCAAGGTAATGTGTTTTTGTTTTCGGCTTGAAAAAGAATTTTATAATAAACCGCTTCCAAATGGGTTAACTGTATCCACTCACCAATAATATACCACCCCTGTTTTAAAACATTAATCGTCTATTATACATCATCTCTTCACGTCTCCCTTCAGATCCCTTACATACCCTTATTATATATGTCGTCGTCACTGTGTACGCTGTTATAAAACGAAATCTCGTTCCCTGTTATACGTCCTCAGTTATGTGACGTCAGGTCCCCGTTATATGACGTTACGTCCTTGATATGTACATCCGCTACACAATATCTTGTATTAAGAAAACAAATATGTAAAAAAAAAAATGAGAGCTTGCATTAAGGTAAAGTTTCGCAATTTAAGACCACATTCTCAACAAAAATATTATCAGGAAATAAACATAAAAATCAATTCATTTATCTTCAGAAACACAGTACTTATTGACTTCTACACATTTAATTTGAAAAGTATATATGCATACACACACACACACACACACACACACATATATATATATATATATACTCCTATGAATTCGTTTTACTTTTGTGTGTAGTGATATTCGTATTATAAACACTCGTTTCTATTTATTTAAAAAATAAATACAATTTTCTTATATATGGGTTGTGGAATTGCATTCGCTAGCAAAAGATCTAGCTAATTTGCATACCCTTTTAAACAGTCATTTTAATTAACTCCCTATTATTTGGTTTTCTAATGGGATAATAATCTTTAGTTAACTATTACGTGTAATTATACTAATGCAGATATTCTACATAATTTATACTAGCATAATATTTGCGTAAAAAGTTTATAGTAAACACAAAATTGTTTCCATATATATTTTTGTATCTGTATATCTATATATCTATAAAAGTGAAAGTGTCTGTGTGTCTGTCTGTGTATCTGTGTACATTTCCCTGAGCAAGAACTCTGTCAATTTTAAGTCTACAGACTTGAAATTTGATATACAGGGTACTGAGATTTGGAAGAATCGATGTAATCGGTTGTCGGTCAGAAATTTGTCGATTAAGGAGTCAAACCTTCAACGATTTGACCTTTCAGAACTCTAACAAACTCCTCCGACAATTTTGGGTCCAAACACTTGTTGAGCCCAAAGCAATAAATTATAAAGGGTCATAATAGGGGTCAGAATGTAAAAAAAATTGGCCTTTTTTTTTTTTTTTTTGCAAAGCATACACCTCCAAACACCCGGGAAAGGTCGGGCATCCATGCTGGTATATGGATAAAAGTGAATATGTATGTCTGTCCTTTCTCTATGGTAGTTAAGGAAGACTATTATACAGGAAGGAATTTCTTTACATATTCAGACGTTTTAATATATTCATATGCACATAACCTTAATAAGAGTACATAAGGCCCGAGCAAAGCCGGACGGAACTAGTAGTATTTCTATAAAAGTGAATGTGTCTGTGTACCTGTGCGTATGTGTGTGTCTGTGTGTGTGTACATTTCCCTACGCAATAACTCCGTCAATTTTAAGTCTACAGACTCGAAATTTGATATACAGGGTACTGAGATTTGGGAAAATCTTTGTGGTCGGTTTTCGGCCAGAAATTGACTGTAAAGGGGTAACGTTAAACGATTTGACCTTTAAGAACTCTACCAAACTCCTCCGTGAATTTGGAGTATAAACACTTGAAATTTTAGATATAGGTTCCTTGGACGTTGATCTAACTTAATAACTCGATTTGAGCTCCAAACAATAAATATTAAGGGTGACATAATAGGGGACAAATTTTTTGAAAAAATTGACCCCCCCTTTTTTATTTTTGCTCAACATACACTTCCACACACTTTGAATTGAAAAAAATTGAAAAAAAAGGGAAAAGGGAACCATTAAAAATATATATATATAAAAACTTGCAAGTTCTCTAATAAAAGAGGAAACAAATTGAGAGCCATCATGTCAATCTTTCGGAACATTATTAAAAATGGTTTAACAGTTGGGTATAAATATGTAATGATGTAAGTGGGTCATAAATTTACTGGAAATGTGGATTGTATAGGAGGATTGGCATTCTGACAGGACATCACTAAATACTTTTATGAGTTAGTCGAATAGAGATTATCATCAATTTTAAATTGGAATATCCGTAAGAGACGTAACACGTTTTCGTTTATAAATTCACTTTGCTACCTATGCCTTTATGAGAAACTATTTATTATTACGTTTAGGAAGAGAGATAATCTTAAATAAAAAAGAAAAAAAATACTCTATCAATTGGAAACACTATAAAAATCACCTGCTTTCTAATCTAATCTGAAGAGTTAAACACTACCTGAACACATACATAATGCATAGCCAAATATGCCGGCTCCGTACTCTCAACTCTAAATTAACTTTGCTACCTATGCCTTTATGAAAAAACTATTTATTATTACGTTTAGGGAGAGAGATAATATCCTAAATAAAAACAAAAAAAAAACTCTATCAATTGGAAACACTATAAAAATCACCTGCTTTCTAATCTAATCTGAAGAATTAAACACTACTTGAACACATACATAATGCATAGCCAAATATGCCGGCTCCGCACTCTCAATTGTTTTATTACTGTGAATCCTTATACTCAGTATTGTCTAATGCTACTTACCTTGCTGTCACCCAGACATCCCTTTCCCTCCATCCTTGAGCCGCCTATATTAAGTATCTAGCCATCCATCCACCCTTATATAACCATAAATAATTATATATTTTTATTTCAGAGACTCATCCGTCTTTTATCACACACACGAACACACACACACACACACACACACATATATATATATGTATATATATATATATATATATATATATATATATATATATATATATATATATATATATATATATATATATATACTAGCCTGGGTGTCAGGGGTTGTCCGGGTGTTTGGAGGTGTGTGTTGAGCAAAAAAAAAAGGGGGTAGTAGGAAGGCAGGCTCGAACGTGTACCGCGAAGGAGAAAAAGAACGGGAAAAACATGACGTCTTTGCTGTTTCGACCACCGCCAAACCGAAAGTGACGTAGGTTAAAATTAATATCAGAAAATCGAAAAAAGGGGATTCCTTTCGAAAATATCGGTGAAAAAAGCGCCCCATCCCTGTAGAAATGTGCCTAGTTGAGGGTGAAGAAATTAATGTTTTTAGCCAATTTTCGGTATTTGTCGTCTTAAGAGCCGAGCTTCAAAACAGTACTGATCTTCTGAAAATACTCGCTTCTGTTGAAATTTTTAGGCAGACATACATACGTTTATATATTGGTAGCTCGAAATTTTCGACCTAAACCGATGAAAAATCTTGCCCTGTTTCTGAATATGTTTTACCTAAAATTTCAAATGTTTAGACCAGAAATTCTCTGAGTAATTTGGCAGAGACCGCAGAGGACAATTTGTTTTTAAATGTGACCTCTATTATGACCCCTAAACATTTATTTTTTTGGGCTCAAATCAGGTTATTAAGTAAGATCGCTGTCCAAGGAACCTCTATTTAAAATTTAAATTGTTTATACTCAAAATTGGCAGAGGAGTTTGGTAGTTCTCGAAAGTCAAATAATTGAACTTTGACCCCTTAACAGCCAAATTTCTGCCAAAAACTTATTAAATATTTTCTTAAATCTCCATACCCTTTATATCAAATTTCGAGTCTGTAGACTAGAAAATTGACAGTTATTGTGTATGGAAATGTACACAGACACACAGACAGACATTTTCACTTATATATATATATATATAATATGTGGATTCTATATTAGATTTTTGTCAACATATATCATAGTAATATATTACAAATACTATATTTAAATATATTATAAGATAATATTTATTTCTAACTAATTTTAACATAATAACATACAGATAGCACTGGTCAACAAATTTTTCTTTTTTTTCTTTGCCAGACCATCTAGGAGTGTTTTCTGGGGTTTTGAAGGTCGCTGACTACGAATATAACATTGGTTTTGCCAGATTGGCTCTAGTTTAGAAGATACTGATAGCCCCAAATAAGCCTAAACTGCTAAAATTCTCCCTGAAATACTTCAATATAGAAGCAGTAAATAATAATTTTCTGATATTATTGAATCATTATAATGATTATGTATATATTGAAGTATTTCAGGGAGAATTTTTATATAATTATTTATATAGGGAGAATTTTTATATAATTATATACTGTAATTACTTAATAACATGTTCCATAAATATAGTTGCAGTATAAATTAAACAGTAATTAAGAATTTTCTTTTTAATTCCACAGTTGAAAATGAGTTCCAGAGAGAAAATGAGTTCTTCTAGAAGATGTTGCAGATATGAACCGGATGTCTTTTGTTACATCTGTGGACAGTATATGATGGCACAACAAAAGAGGAATATTACAGACTTTGTCAAGAGGGTGCACAAAGCATACTTCGATATAATACTTGGTGACCAAGACAAGTCTTGGGCCCCACATATGGTGTGCAAAACCTGTGTAGAAAGTCTCCGTGGGTGGACCAATGGTAAGCTGCAGTTGAAGTTTGCTGTACCAATGGTGTGGAGAGAGCCCAACAATCATTTTGATGACTGCTACTTCTGTCTCAATGACATGACGGGGTTTAACAAGCACAAGAAAGCAAATTGGCAGTATCCGAGCCTGGATTCTTCTATCCGTCCTGTTGCGCACTCTGAGGATCTACCTGTGCCTGTTTTCACCAGTTTGCCTGAAATCGATGAAACCGAAGAGATTCCAGCTGATCTTTCAATATCAAGTGATGATAGCTGTAGTGACTATGAAGAACCCTCAAATGGCCCTCAGCTTTTCAATCAATCTGAACTTAATGACCTAGTGCGAGACCTTTGTTTGTCGAAGGAGCAGTCTGAAGTTCTTGCATCACGACTCCAAGAGAAAAACATTCCTGATTCTGGCACAAAAGTAACATACTATAGGACAAGGGAAGGTAGCTTGCTTCGTTTCTTTTCTAAAGAAGACGACCTGGTCTTTTGTAATGACGTTTCTGCACTTCTTAACTGCATGGGGATCTCATCATATGACCCAGCAGATTGGCGCCTCTTCATAGATAGCTCGAAAGCAAGTCTAAAAATTGTACTTTTGCACAATGGCAATAAGTTTGCTCCTGTACCAATTGGCCATTCTACCAAGATGAAAGAAGAGTATGATGCTATCAAATTTGTTCTTGAAAAGCTGAATTACAACACTTATAAATGGCTGATTTGTGTGGACTTGAAAATGGTGAATTTTCTGCTTGGTCAGCAAAGTGGGTACACAAAGTATCCCTGCTTTCTTTGTTTGTGGGATAGCAGAGCAAGAATCCAGCACTGGAGAAGGGAGAACTGGCCAGAACGAGAAAGTCTCGAAGTCGGCACAGCCAACGTCATCAATGAGCCTTTGGTACCCAGGGATAGATTCATCTTCCCTCTATTGCACATAAAACTAGGGCTCATGAAGCAGTTTGTTGAGGCGTTGAACAAGGATGGGGATTGCTTCAAGTACATATGCAGGCAATTTCCAGGTCTTTCCATCGAAAAAGATAAAGGTGGCATCTTCGATGGACCTCAGATTCAAACGCTCATTAGGGATTCTGACTTCACTAATCATATGAACACGGTTGAGTTAAATGCTTGGGTGTCCTTCACAGATGTAGTGACAAACTTTTTGGGAAATCACAAAGCTGACAATTACAAGCAATTGGTCCGTAAGATGCTTACTGCATACGGAAAACTAGGGGCAAATATGAGCATTAAAGTTCATTTCTTGTTTAGCCACCTCGACAGAGTTCCTGGTAATCTTGGTGATTACAGTGAGGAGCAGGGAGAGAGATTCCATCAAGACATCAAAACAATGGAAGAGAGGTATCAAGGCAAATGGGATGAGCACATGATGGCAGACTACTGCTGGAACCTTTTTAGAGACTGCCCAAAAATTGCTCACAAGCGAAAATCGTATAAACGTCAATTTTAGTTTTGTGAATAAAATATTGTTTTGTGTGTTCATTGTAACTAAGAATCTAGTGTATAATGCTTTGCATTTATTTATGATATATAACTGATTATGTAAATGTTTTTTTTCACTTGGAGAATTAAAATTCAGCAAATTTTTAGCAAATTTTTTGTATATCCTCGAAATCTATGAAAAGTGTTCAGTTATAGGATAAATGAAATGATGTTATATCTAACTTAACTTGTTAGATTGAGATTTTACACTGTCTTTGTGGTTTAAGATTATCATAAAAATCAATATCTGACATTTATGCACTATTTAGCCGTTTTTTGTACGTTTAGCTATGGTCGCGAATGGGTGATTTCAGACAAATGACCTCCCTGTGATATCTTAAAAACTAGAGGCAATTTGAAAAAACTACTGTCAGATTAGGATTCAGCGCCCTTGAAAACCCCAGAAACCAGTCTTACTTTGCCTGCCAAAAATATTGTGTTGACCAGTGTAGTTTTAAAACTTTGTATATAATTTTTTTAATTTTTATTTATCTTTAAATAGACGTACTTTCCATGACTCAATTAACTATAGGCGAGTATAATTTCCATTTTCTTTCCCTTATCTTTCTCAGAAATTCTAGACTAATGAAACCATATGACATGCAACGGTTGGTCACTGTCTTCTTTTTTTCTTCTTCTTCCATTACGCGCTGTTTATTCTATTTTCTTCTCTCTATATCCGTATATTTCTCCCCCTTCTTCCTAGGTTAGTAAACGCGTGTCAAGGCATTTACGTGTAAGAACGTGCATATTAAGGGGCGTGTGTGTATGTGTGGGTGGGTGTGTGTATGTGTGTTGCGTGTGTGTGTGTGTATGTGTGGTTACATCGAGCTTCCGTTTATAAGTGTCATAATATTTTTTAAATCCCTCCCACCCTCTCTATAAAATGTATTAAGTGGATTGCTACTACCACCCCTCTTGTTTTTTGACGGTCGAGGCCCGATTTTTTCTTTCTTTCTTTCAGTATCAAAAATGTAATTGTCTAGTTTAGATGCTTGAAAATACTATAAGGTTGAAATAAATTATTGCATCGACAATTATGTAATTTCCGTGTTATATTTTTATTGCTCTGTTAACCACATTGAGCTCTCATACCCGGATTTCCTCTGGAATTATTCCATTATAACACTATATATATATATATATATATATATATATATATATATATATACATATATATATATATATATATATATATATATAATGCTCCTTATCTTGACTTGAGCATATTTAGAAGTGATACATGAATTACCATTATCGTATAAGCAATGCTCTGTGTGTAAACAAATAGAGTAGAGGTAGTTCGGACCGTGTCAAAACGCCAATAGCATAATGTTTAGGACCCCTGACTGTTGTACAGACGGTCGGGTTTCAATCCTAGCTTGAGGTAGTTTCCTGTCTAGCCGCACTGATAAACTGTGAAACAGCGATACAGTGCTGTATGTGGATGACTATATATATATATATATATATATATATATATATATATATATATATATATATATACACTAGGAAGAAGATCGTGCATTGTCCGGGATTGAATGGTAATTAACGAATGTATCACACTTCCTATATTTTTATTATCATCAATGAAACCGTCCATTTTTCAATCAAACTTATTGATGGCCTGATAAATTTACGAACCTATCTAAGTGTACCGGCTGGAAGACTCACATGCTTCCTCGCACTGGCTTAGGTCATAATACACTTTTGCCAATATTGCACTGTAGAGAACCTACTGTTGATTTTATAAAATTACTTTTACATATGATATTTTAACTGTTTTTTTTTAAATACAAAAGTCAATTATCAAGCTTCAATTGTGCTTTAAACAGAAACGTTCATTTCGAACGCGCTCCTGTCATATTCAAGAATTTACTCTTGATTTTATGTGATTGATATCCCTGCTTGTGCAGTGGTAAAGGTTTTACTTAAGGTTTAAAATAGGAAGGTTACTTTACATGGTGAAATTCTGCTTTAAAACAGAAATATTCATTTCGAACCCGGGTCTGTTATATAAAAGAACCTACTGTAGATTTTATATATCGAGTCTTTCAGTAATAATAATAATAAATAATACTAAAACCGGTAAAATGTACTTGTTATGTAAGTCTGTGTGAGTTGTTGACTTTTGTCAAAATCTCGTTTGTTATCAGATCATTTCGATTATTGATTATCGATCCTTATCGGAAATATTCCGATCCCCAAATTCATCTAAGAACACTTCCAGGCGCATACTGTACTATTGTGTGAAATGTTGGAGGCTATTGGGAACGAGCGCTCACAAACACACTGACACACAGAGGGGCAAAGTACTCTCTATATAATTGCAGTTATATAGATTCGATTAACGATATATTTAATTAATTGTTAAGCCTGGAGATCTAGAAATTATTGGAAAAATTCTTACAAGGAATAAAAACGATAGGAGATGAAATATATAGAAAAAAATTACTTCCTATTCGAATATTATCTGTTCATTTAATATCTATGTTTTAGTCGTGTATTCCTTAGTAGATTAATGCCACACGATGGGGATGTTACGACTTTGCATTCTACTGTTTCGAGAAGGTTGCATCTGTAATCTATAATCTATAACCTATAATCTCATAGATTTATTATTCATGTCTACTAATTACTCTCTCTAACTCTGTCTCACTTACACACACACACACATACATATATATTATATAAATATATATATAACCCCAAAAACACCAACACAGGAATCTACATCACCTACCAGGATACCACCACCTGCATCACCGCCACAATCACATAGACACTCACCACCATCATTTGTACACCCAGAAGCAGATGATGAACAGTTAGCTTTGGAGGAGGAGCTCAGCAACACAATTGAGGAGGTTTTATGAGAATGAAGACGTTTGTCCAAGATCCAAGCAGCTGGAAGAGCTAAAACTGTTATAGCCAAAGTTAACATCGCTCTCAAGAGGCTAATTCCAACAACAGTAATGCTCACAGAACTCAACCATATCACATATGCAGCTGGCCTCTATATTGACAGAAAAATGAACCTTCGAACATTCAGTCACAATCATCGAATAGGGCCCAGAGTCTCTAGACAAACAGCTCACTGGAAGACCAAGCTGCAAAAACAACAGAACCTCTGCAGGAAAGAACTAAGCCAAATAAAACAGTTCCTTGCAAATCCCTCGATACAGGGTCGACTTAAGACCACCATCAAAAAACTCTGTACCAAATACCACCATGAGAAAATTGAGGGATTACATAATACAGCTAGGGGGTTGGAAGGAAAAATACCAGCACTTTCCCAGAGAATTAAAAACCAGGAGAACAAGGTCAACTCCCAGATTCAAAATAGGCAGTTTAAAACAAACCAAAGGACTTTTTACAGGCAGCTGATAAGGGACACCATTACTGTAGATAGTCCACCTGCAGAGGAAGCCCTGGAAAACTACTGGAGACCTCTATTTGAAACAGAAGGTAAATATAATCAAGAGGCCCAGTGGATTGAATATATTATTAGGCTCAATGAAACCAAGCCTCAGATGCAAGAACCAGTCATAACTCCTGGTATGATAACAAGAAAACTGGCACAATTATCCAACCACAAAGCACCTGGCATTGACAATGTCCAAAACTTTTGGCTGAAGCAATTGACTGCACTCCACTCCCACTACAGTGATTGCTTCAGCAGGATGCTAAGAGATGAAGAAGCAACACCACACTGGCTGACAGAGGGGGACACCCGCCTCATACCCAAGACCAAGGAGATACAACGGCCAAATAAGTACAGGCCAATATGCTGCCTTACAACTACCTACAAGATTTTCACTGGTCTGATAGCCGATGGTATATATGACCATCCATCTTCTGGGACCTACCTTGAAAACGAGCAGACAGGGTGCAGAAGAAAATGCCTCGGTACCAAAGATCAGCTATTAATCAACAAGACCGTCCTAGAAGACTGTAGGAAGAGACACAAAAACCTGAGCATGGCATAGATTGATTACCAGAAGGCATTTGACAGTGTGCCACACTCATGGCTACTTCGGTGCCTTGAGTTATACAAAGTCCACCCGGTAATTAGAAAAACAATGGCTGCTCACCTTCAGATGTGGAAAACTACAATGTCATTAAATCACAATGGAGGAAAAACCATCATCCCTGAAGTAAAAATCAAAAGGGGAATATTCCAAGGTGATAGCTTATCTCCCTTACTCTTCTGTATGGCAATAGACCCACTATACAAGCTCCTGAATAAAAATCAGAGCGCCTACAATTTGAGTCAGGGACGCCATCGAGATCCAAGCAAGAGAATAAACCATCTGCTCTTCATGGATGACCTTAAGCTGTATGTTAGCTCTGACACCGATCTTCACCACCTTCTGCAGGTAGTACACACATTCTCCAGAGACATCGGAATGAAGTTTGGCCTGGATAAATGTGCCAAATGTACACTCAGAGCTGGGAAGAAGACCCACACAGAAAATATGCAGCTTAATGAAAACATCGACATCAGGGATCTAGAAGAGCATGCGCCTTACAAGTACCTTGGCATTGAGGAAAACGAGAACATACAACATGCCAAGATGAGGGAGAAGATTAGTAAAGAATATGTACGCCGGGTGAAGAAATATATGCAAAACCCAGCTCACCAATACAAATAAAATTACTGCCATAAACCAGTTTGCTATGCCAGTAATAACATACAGCTTTGGTATTATTGACTGGCCACAAAAATACATCAACCGGCTAGATGTAAAGACACGGAAGCTACTAACGCTTCATAAAATAATATATAGAAATCAGTGTCTACCAAGGATGTATGTGCCAAGGGGAGAACGAGGTCTGAGACTCTCAGAGATTAATCACAAACATAGGGCAACTATTGTGAGCACCGGTCAGTATCTGAGAAGCTCCCAGAATGACACCCTCTCAATAGTATATGAACATCAAGAGACAAGAGCCAGCAGAACAACATCAGTCACCCAGCTGGCCAAACATTTTGGTCAGAGTTGTCTCTCAGATGAGGACGAAACACCAAACAAGTGTGCCACAGAAATAGCAAGAAAGAGCCGGCAGAAATATACCGAGACCTTTCAACAGATGAACCTTAAAGAATGGGAACAAAATCAGCGTGCAAAGTATTTTCTGGGGGAACTTTCTCGGGAATACATAGATAAAGAAGGTTCTTTGGACTGGCTCAAAAGAGGATCCCTCCACCACGATCAGGAAAGGGTCATAATGGTTGCCCAAGACCAGGGATTGATGACCAATGCATTCAAGGAGATGGCAGGGATCAGTAATGAAAATAAATGCAGATTCTGCCACACAGAATTGGAAAGTGTTGGCCATCTGATATCAAGTTGCAAAGTTCTTCTAGGGGACGGCTACTATACAGCGAGACATGATGGAGTATGCAAGTACCTCCACTGGATCATCTGTAAAAAATTAAACATCCAGTGTAGCAGCAAGTCCTGGGAACATCAACCTGAAAAAACAGTTGGAAATGATTTATATACCATACATTACGACGATGTAATTCCTACAGCCAACTACCTTGAAAATGCTGCTGTGAAACCTGACATAGTTATATGGAATAAGTCAGAGAGAGTTGCAACCTTGATTGAAGTGAGTGTTCCTAATGATGGCGGTCTTAACAGAGCTGAAAGAGAGAAACATACCAAATACCAAGGTCTCATGTATGATATGAAAATAAACTGGAACCTAAAGGGGATATCGATCATACTAGTTATCATAGGTGCCACAGGACTTATGAAGAAGAACCTGAAGTCCTACCTAACTAATATTCCTGGTGAACCAAGTGCAAAAGAGATTCAGACAATTGCACTTAAGGGAACAGCGATGATACTAAAAAGAGATCTCGGTTGGTTTCAATAAAAAGCGGGGCAATGTTGGCAGCTGGTTTGGCTGCCCCATACCCGGCATTACAATCTTCAACGGAGAAAAATAATATATATATATATATATATATATATATATATATATATATATATATATACATGTGTGTGGGGGGTGTATATGGTTAGAAAAGAAGAAAAAAAGAAACGTACCGGGCGTATCTGCATCGCTCTTTGGGAAAGAAGAAGGAAAGGATGGCAAGCGCATTTGTATACGCGAAGAGCATCTTGGGAAGGCAGAGCACGATGGGAGAAGCTAGTTCTTCTTCCTGCCTCTTCCTTTTTTTTGTATATAAAAGCTGGGGTAAATTCAAGAGAGAAAAGAGTCGTGAATATCTCTTGAAAAGAATTTCGTATTGCTGACGTTCGGATTGTGCGGTGTGGCATTATTGGCGAGAGGCCAGGTGTGGTCGATTGGAAAAGAAGAGGGCAGAAACGTGCTGTTGTCAAGAGAGTGACTCACTCCTTCAAGAACCCCAGAACCGAATCCTGATTATAACCCTAGAGTGTGTGCGAGAGAGAGAAAGAGAGAGAGAGAGAGAGAGAGAGAGAGAGAGAGAGAGAGGGAGTAATAAGTAGACATGAAGAAGAAATCTATGAGATTATAGATTATAGATACAACCTTCCCGAAACAGTACAATCAGTTTTGTACATGTTATAAAATACTTAGATATTTATATCATTACTTTATAATACTACCCGTCTCAGGACTGGTAAAATAAATTCACTGAACAGAAACGGTTTTAACCACTTATCTCTCCTTACGAAGATTAAAATCAATATATAGTGCTACTATGCCTTATGTTTGGAGTACTCATTACAATTTCGCTCCAAATCACATGCATGATTTTAATTCTACAAAATAAAAACACTTTACGGCTTCATCTTAAAAGGCCCAAAAAAGACTTCGACACAGGAATTTACAACAAATGATCCGTGTTCAATGTTAATAACGTCTTATCTTGGATATTGAGTGTAGCCTTATGACAATATGATAACTCGACTCATTTCTATGAATGACAAACGACAGAGTTCATCGTGCAGAATGTGGAAAACAAGATTTGATATTGTTCTAAAATATCAATGACTTTCTAAAGAAGAAAAGGGGGTGAATCTAACAACAGGCGGTCTCTACGCAATTTTCTCGCACGACAGCTAATTTGTTTTTGGTTTGATCTGTTAGGCACACAGAGATTACATGTGTCGGGTTTAGGATGGTTTTGCATCAGCAAGCGTTTTACGGCTTACTCTTTAGCCGACACTATTGTTTCATTTCAGTAGGTGGTAGGGATAAAAAAGAAAAACACAATATGAAGCGATGTACATATTGGTAAGGTAAGAAAATAGAGATTAATATATATATATATATATATATATATTAATTTATGTATATATATATATGTATATATATTAATTTATGTGTATATATATATATATGTATATATATTAATTTATGTATATATATGCATATATATTAATTTATGTATATATATATCAATCTCTTTATTTTCATCAGGCGACTAGAAAGGCAACTATATATATATATATATATATATATATATATATATATGTAGTTGCCTTTCTAGCCGCCTGATGAATATATATATATATATATATATATATATATATATATATATACATACATAGTTATCCACATAAAGTACTGTGTCACAGATCAGCAGGCAACTATATATATATATATGTATATATATATATATATATATATATATATATATATATATATATATATATATACCAAAACAAAATTACAATAAGTTTACCAAGGTAATCAAAATGGTAAACTTAAAATATATTATAAATATTAAAGAGTTAATATTTACAAGTAAAATAAACTCAGCCAGATGTAAAAGCTCAATAAAAATGAAAAAGAAATAGAACTTATAATATGAACAAATGATTAATAAAGCATGTTAAAAGGCATCTTGAAAAAGAGTTAAAAACATATTTAATTTTAAAAAAAGAAAATACAAGATAAGTGGATAGTCCTTAATCCGCGGAGTTTCGAAGTAATACTATCCTTCTCATCAGAGGACAGGAATTAGCAAAATGCAGGATCGAATTTTGCATATAAAAGTCACAGATCTTACTTGGTTAAAACAGGGTGAAGTAAGGGGAACAGGACGCAAAAGAAAAATGATAAAAAGATTTCACATGAATGGATAGTCCGGTGAAGGGTAAAAATCCAAAAATGGTAAATCCAAAACGGTCGAATTTAAAATTTCAATCCAATGGGTAAATTCCAAGTGGTCCAAAATAATCCAAAAGGCAGAGTTCCTTGGAAAAAAGCGCAAATGGAATGAATTCCAAATCATTAAAAGAAAAGCACTGGAGATAAAATTTAAAACACGTCTGTCAAGGCTGGATGAATAAAAAAATTAAGGTTTAAAAAAAAAAAGAAAAACCGAAATGTGGTGAAAGTATAAATTTGAAAAGCAAGGTCAAACTGACCCAGACAAAAAGCGCGAAAGTTAGCGTTAATAATTAGGTCAGCTTAGATATGCACGTGAAAGTCCCAGAATTAAATAAAGAAAACTGATCAGAAGAACAAATAAATGACCAGGTTCAAGAAATGGGGCGTCTGTTATATATATATATATATATATATATATATATATATATATATATATATATATATAAGTGAAAGTAAATAAATAAAAAAATAAATAAAAATATAAAATTATATATCTACACACATACATATATATACACATACACATACAAATACATGCATACAGACACACAAATGCACACATACATGTATATACATACACACACGCATATAAACATATATACACATATATGTATACATATACAATAACACACACACATATATATATATACATATATATACAAACACACACGCATGCATAAATATATACACATATACAAAAACATTTACAAGTTAAACAAAAACATACATACTTACATACCAAATAAGGGGAGGGAAAAGCCGGTATCTACAAACTCCGGAATCAGGCAAATAAATGTGTATGTAAATGCATATAGTTTAATATAAGTAAACAAATACATAGAATAAAAATGAGTAGGTTGATGTATATATTTAATTAATAGGTATACTTATACCATAAAACGGAGACAGCAGATGGAAAACCGGCCAAAGAAATAAAGAAAAACAAATAAAATATACATATATTTATAGTTGCCTTTCTAGCCACCTAATGAAAATAAAGATATATATATATATATATATATATATATATATATATATATATATATATATATTTGCCTTTATAGCCGCCTGCTAAGCTGTAAAACAGTACTTTATGTGGATAACTATATATATATATATATATATATATATATATATATATATACATAGTTATCCATAAACAGTACTTTTTCGCTGTTTCACAACTCATCAGGCGGCTAGACAAGCAACTACCTCAAGCCAGGATTTCCACAGTAAAATAACGTCGCAGCTCACGCTTTTGTTGTTTGGCTGTGTTAATAATTATATAATCTCTCACATTCTGAAAATTATATATCTATTTGCTCGAACGGTTAGCATTGCTGGATGGCTTCATAGCGAGTATAAAATTTCTACTTTTGAGACATCGGCTTGGGTTATAGCTTAGTTGGATTATCACATGCCTGGTTGAAGACGAAATAAGACCGTGTTATTTTCGGATTTCGCCGTGGTTTTCTTGACCTGTGTTAGTTAAATGACATCGTTGAGTGTGTGACCGGTTTTCTCAGGAGGCAGATCGCCCCCCTTGCATGCAAGAGGCTCGAGTTTCGAATTCCGAGTTATGATATGTCAAACTGATGAGCCCAAATGAGGGCGAAATTGACTCTTGGAGTTTCAGTTGTTGGTTGCCATAGCTCTTGTGAGCTGCGACGTTGTTTGACTGTGGAAATATTTATATAATATATGATAAACAGATGTAGATAATAAAGAATCAAAGAAAAAGGAAGCCTGATAATAGCAGGGAGAAATTACCATGTCTCCTTCTCCAACATCAGGGGTCTTCGTTCTAACCTTCCAGAGGTTGAAACCCAATTACAGGAGACTAAACCAGACCTTTTATTTTTAAGTGAAACTGGCATTGGACAGGCTATTTCCCTAGATGAGTTTGCAATTTCAGGATACTCTAACTTAACTTCTAAATCTGACCCCCAAGATCGCCATGGGCATGGAATATGTGCCTATATTAAAGATAGCTTTCCATGTGGGAGGGACATCTCCAGGGAAGATCCTAACTTACCCTATATGTGCTTCCGGGTTGCTTTAGCTCACACTACTGCATTTATATTTACTCTCTATCGCCCCCACAACAGCGGAGTTACTATCTTTCAAAGCATATCTGAGAAAATTGACCAAGTCCTTTCTACTTATCCTTCAGCTAACATTCACGTATGTGGAGACTTCAATGTTCACAACGTCGAATGGTTGACCCACTCAAACAAGACCGATGATGAGGGGAGGTTCTGTCATGATTTCTCCATTGCCTATGACCTCACTCAGATTGTTCAGGAACCTACCCGTGTGCCTGATAATGACGGCCAGTATGCGAGCCTACTAGACCTTTTTCTCACAACTTGCCCTGAACTATGTTCAGTTTCTGTTCTGTCGCCTCTTGGATCTTCCGACCACTCTGTTGTATCAATTAAGATAAAAATGAAATGTAATAAGTCCCCAGACGTAACTCTTCATCGTACAGTATATCGATACACTAAGGCTGACTGGGATAGCTTCCGTACATTTATATCTGATCTACCTCTGCATTCCATGTTTAAAAAGGATGTGTCCTCTATAGTATTAGACCTAACTGAATGGTTAATTGTAGGTATTGACCATTTCATACCCTCTAAAAAGTTTCAGCAAAAACCTAACAGCCAGCCATGGTTCTCTCCAGAATGTGCTGCTGCCATTGCGCACAGAAATCACTTTTTCCACTGCTTCAAACGTAATAGATGTATGGAAACTAAAGCCGTTTTCAGGACTGCCAGCAACCATTGTAAGAAAGTAATAAGGAACGCAAGAGTGTTGTATGCTCAATCTGTTTAGTCCAAAGTAGCTGAGCAGAGGCTTGGTTCCCACCAGGTTTGGCAAATAGCAAACAGAATCCTGAATAGAAGCGTGTGCTCCATCCCAACTATTATCAATGGACCTGAGGTAATCTCGTCAGCATCAGACAAAGCCAAACTCTTTGTCAAGAACTTTGCAGCTAATTCTACCCTTTGCGACCAAGACCGCCAACCTACAATATTTCCTCCTGTATCAGAAAACACGCTATGTGATATACGTATATCTGTACGTGATGTTGCGAAGCTAATCAAAAACCTTGATTCGAGTAAAGCAACTGGCCCTGATGGTATTCCAATTATAGTACTCAAAAAACTTCAACTTGAATTAGCGCCCATACTTACAAAACTGTTTAAACGTTGTCTTAAGGAGAATAGTTTCCCATCTCCCTGGAAAATCTCATCAGTATGCCCTGTATTTAAGAATTCAGGTGATCGCTCATCCCCCTCTCAGTACAGGCCAATAAGTCTCCTCTGCGTCATGAGTAAGTTGCTAGAATCTGTGTTAAATACAGAAGTAATCAAACATCTCAACAAAAATAACCTTCTTAGTGACACTCAATATGGTTTCCGTTCTGCTAGATCTACAGCAGATGTCCTTACAGTTATATCGCATAGGATTAGCAAATCTCTCGACGGTGGCAATCTTTCTAGGGCAATTGCTCTTGACATATCTAAAGCCTTTGATAGGGTATGGCATAAAGGTTTACTTCATAAGATCGCTAGCTATGGTATAGCTGGAAAAGTCTTCTCAATTATTAAATCATTTCTTTCTGATAGGTTCATAAGAGTAGTAGTTGAGGGGCAAAAATCAGAAGCTCACAGTATTAATGCCGGTGTCCCTCAGGGATCCATCCTGGGCCCAACTCTTTTCCTGATCTACATTAATGATCTTCCAAATCATATCCTTACATCATTTGTAGACATTTATGCTGACGACACCACCATTTATGGTACCACATCTAAGACAGTAAACGACCAAGTTCTCTCCAATTCTCTCTCCTCTGATCTTGAGCACGTAGTACAATGGGGAAAGGAGTGGCTGGTTACTTTTAATGCATCTAAAACCAAGCTTCTCTTTTTACATCATCAACATTCTAATTCACATTTGTCATCAATTGAAATGAATGGCTCTCGTCTTCAGGAGGCCTCAAGTTTTGACAAGCTTCTGGGCTTGACCATTACTCCTGATCTTAAATGGAACACGTATATCAAATCTGTTGCCAAGGCCGCTGGAAAAATGGTGGGATCTTTCTATCGATCCAGTAGATATCTAACTGCTGATGCTATTCTCTACCTATATAAGAGCCAGGTACGTCCAAGGATGGAATACTGTTGCCACATCTGGGCAGGAGCTGCTAGAAAGGACTTGTCCTGCCTTGATAGAGTTCAAAATAGACTTCGTAGCCTCGTAGGAGATGTCCTTTTCTCCTCCTTGCAACCTCTATCTCACAGAAGAGATGTTGCGAGTTTGTCTCTGATGTATCGTTATTTTCATGGAAAGTGTTCAACTGAGCTTCATTCTATGGTCCCCCCTCGCCAAACTTTCACAAGAAACACTCGTCTAGCTGTAAACACTATCAATAATTTCCCCCACTCTTTATCTGTGCCTAAACCTAAACGTAGATTCCATGAACAAAGCTTCTTTCTTAGAACTGCACGCCTGTGGAATTGTCTTCCGTTTTCCTGCTTTCCGGCTGACTACAATATGGTTGTGTTCAAGTCTAAAGTAAATAAGTTCTTGATGAGCCGTTCCATATAAGTTATTAAATTTACCAAATTTTCATTACTAATGATTACTATATTGACCAATTTCTACTGTACACTCTTTAACCCTTATCCTTGAGTGGCCTCTGGGCCTTTATAATGTGGTGATGCCTTTGTAAAATATATATATATATATATATATATATATATATACATTTTTTATGGGCACTTTAATGACACTACACATATGAAACTCTAATCTCCTTCGAATTGATTCTCCGGTTGGAATGCTATTGTTGTACCGTTACAGCAACTTCTGGAACGTCCCATGAAACTTCTTATTTGTGAGCTTGTCAATGACCCTTGTAACGGTGTCTTTTATTTCCTCAGTTGTCTCATAACTACTGTGTCTTATTTTTTGTAGTTTAGGGTATAAACAAAGACTATAGGGAGCAAAGCATGAACTCTAAGGGGGTTGGGAACTGTCGTGATATCCATAATGGCCTAATAGTCCCTGACAAGGATGGAGTTATAGACTGGTGCATTTGTGAAAACTTTCCACATCTTCAATTTCTAGCTAACAATTGTATATACAATTCCCACACTGACATCAAACTGTGCACTTATTATCTCTATCAATATCATCCGTGAAATGCATTATTTGTCATATCAACTCTCGAGTTCTGGCTTTCTTTACTTCTCCCACACATCTCATCATCCCTTCCTGCCTTTCTTTAATCCCTTATGCCACACAAAACAGATGCTCGTTTTATGCAAGATAATCTTAAAACACCTGAAGAATTCCATGTTTCTGTGGCATTTGTTTACAAGTTTAAAACAGAATGTTATAGCATATCCTTGTTCTAATATGTCCCCACATCCAGCTTGCATTTTTAGAAAATTCACTAGCAACCAGGCTTTAGTAGAGTGTATTCGATGACCGTCTCCAGCTGTTCATTAACACCTGAAATCATAAACAATGCTGTGTTATCTCTCAGATGTATAGCAATTTTCAAGATTTTGTAAGAATTTACGACAATTTACGACAATTTTAATGCCTGTACAAAAGAGTCTGGAAACTTATTGAAAGCACCTTGAAAATGTAATCTGTTACATTGTTAAATTCCTGTTTAATCTATTTCTTGATAAAAGTATAAACAGAAAACAAATACTATAGTCGATTAAGGACGCCTTAGATTTTACAAAAATATTATGTGGATTTTCTCCTACAAGCAGCCATCTTGTTTGGTGTAAGGCGTTATGTACTCATATAAATATGTTTTTTTTCTGATTGTGACGTGGCAGTAATCTATGTTCTTGTAAATATATTTCGAATGTCGTGTGTAATTCATGCTAAGAGATGGATATGGAAAAAAAGGGAAGAGAAAATAAAAGGAAATTTTAGACGGCAGGCGAGATTTATTTTTTATCCTTGCTATATATCTATAATGTACTTACAAGACATAGGTATACATATGATAGGGTTAAGAATGGGGAACTAACACATAGAAAGAATTATTTTATTTATTTGTTTTTGTTACTTTTCTAATAATTTTATATCGCCTACTGCTCTATTTATTCGCTGAGTAAATGCCAATATGCCTATTACATTAATGAATCAGTCGAAATTTTACAATAACAATAACAGAAATGGCGGTCAAATATTCAAATTAAGACAATCCTTTTTTAAAAAGAGAAAAAAGAAAAGGAAACGAAATTGTCCGTTTATAGTGCAATAAATATCCAGAAACAAACATGTTTATTTCAACAACGAAATTCTTGTTTAAACGAACAAACACTGGCATTTATTGGGAGGTTAACTCCTTTATGAGCTTTTATTTATGAAAATATCAGTTTGGAACTTAAGGAACGGCCTAAAGGTCTCCAAAATTTTCTCGATTTCCCTTATAATTAAGCACGGAGATCTCAACACTAAAGCCCGCGGACCTGAGCCGGTCCGCAAAATGTTGAATCCGGCGGGGAAAAGCTGCCCCAGGAAAATCTGTAAACCCGTTTCGCGAAACTCTTATTTAAAACTAGCAGGGGGAGTACCCGGCGTTGCCCGGGTATTTGTAGGAGTGTGTATGAGGGGGGTAATTAATAATCCTGCTTAAATATTATAAAAAAGACGATGTAAAAAAAAAAAATCCAAAACCAAAACGGAAAAAATGGCATAAATAAACCTGTGCAGGGGGGAGGGGGTAAACTAAAGAATAAGCGAAGTAATTAAAAAAAAAGTTTGGTCGGGAGGAGGGATTGAACCCGGAAGCTTTGACGCGGAGGTGGAAACCAATGCCAACCACTTAACGGTCTCGACCACGAGTGAGAATAATTGATTAGCGTGTTAAGTTAAAGCTTATAAAGCTAAAAGAGCTAAAAGAGCGCGATCGTTATTTTTAGTTTTCACTTCACCCCAGATGATGGTGGGAAGGGGGGAAGCAGAGCAAAAGCCGTGCACCCAACGTTTTTCACTGTATTTATACTAAAATGGAGGACGACCGGGCACAAAGCGAAATAGAGCGAATCTCATAAAAGTCGACGTAAATAAATCTAGAGACGACCCTCGTTCCCAAATCCTACATATTATGATATAGGACCCATATAAACAGTTGTAAGCGATAGTAACGAACCCGGGAGCGTGTGCTCGAAAAGCCTTTTGAAGACATACCCGAAATGGTCACACACATTTTGCCTTTTATATATATAGGCGTAATTATATTCAGGAAAAAATATACAAGGAAATATGTGAGTTGATTACATATTTTGTTCAGAAAATGATCATATCAATGATGTTTTTTTTTCATAACCAGTTTCACTAAAATGCAAAGCTTATGAGCAAAACATTATAAAACATGTCCATTGTAATTTTAAAAAAATTAATCCGTGTAGCTATAGAACATTAACAATAGGGCCTCCATTAAAAGACTTCGGTATCTTTGCGTTTTTTCCCCCCACATTCAATCGTAATAAGGAATACCGCCACTTCGAAGTAAAGAGTTACTATTTGGGGGGCATGCCAAGATATCATTAACCAGATATGTATTTATGTTACATTTTAGTTTTATCAAGCCAGTATAGCAGAGAAACAGGTAGTAGCAAGGGGGTTTAAATATCTTGTTGTTCGATGGAAATAAACAATTAGAATAGAAAGCATTCTGGCATTTAGAAACCAGCGCAGTGAAGGGATGAAAATTTGTTACTAAGCATTTTGTCGAGTATATGAATGTCGAGGCTGCATAATATATAAAGTAGAACGTGTATGGCATAACAAAGGCATCGATTAAAAATTAGTGAGTGCGATATTCGTAGTTTTTGGATTTAGCGGACTACTGTTCTCAGTTTTATTGTCATTTACACAACGTTTTGATCGATGTAAATGACAAGATGAGATCAGTAGTCCGCCGAATTAAAAAGTACGAATAACTCATTTTCATTTCAAAATTTAGAAACGTGAATCAGATATTTTATCTAGAAAATGATTTATATATTTCATGGTAAAGAAACGTCGTATATAATTTAAAGAACAGTGTTCACGAAACTTTTTAAAAATTTATGCGTTTGACACGAAAACAGTTATCTTATAGATTTTGTAATCTGCTGACATATATAATGTAATTTCATAGCACGAGTTTTTTTCTCTGAAAATGACAGGTAAGCCATTTTCCTCGGCGTCGAGCCTGTCAAAGACAATCACCGGCGCCTTCCAATCTGTTTCTATAGCGCTGTGATTCTGTTTTAAAAATATGTCAACACACTATATTTTTAAGCTGAGCTCATTCATTGCATCTTAATCCTACTTTTCATGTAAAACAAATAGTGCCAAATTTCAAGGCTGTAGTCAAAATTGATTATGAGTTTGTTTTTTTATATGCATTCACAAATTTATAACTATTATATATAACAGAGTTTTTAAAGTTTTCCACAGATATGCACGCACACGCCGTATATATATATATATATATATATATATATATATATATATATATATATTGAGGTAGTTGCCTGTCTAGCCGCACTGATGAGCTGTGAAACAGCGAAACAGTACTGTATGTAGATTATTATATATATATATATATATATATATATATATATATATATATATATATATATATATATATATATAAGGATATATTATGCATAATCACGTTCACACACCGGTTCTCGTCAGATCACCGAAGTTAAGCAACGTTGAGCCTGGCTAGTACCAGATGGGTGACCATTTGGGAATCCTAGGCGCTGTATGAGCTCTCCACTCATCGCGGCATTGTTTCCAGTCGTTTTTCAACTCAACTTGCCACTGGTATGCAACAATGTTGACTCAGGAGAGGCGTGGTTGGAGATTGCGCAACTCTTGCTACACACATTTCACACGCAGGCACCCTTACAGTGGGTATTCATAGTCTGTAAAGACTGAAGGAAGCCTTATATATATATATATATATATATATATATATATATATATATATATATATATATCGTCGGGAAGCGATGAAAAAAATCTAATAAAGTGCTTGATCGTGGATGTGAGAGCTGAAGATACAATATTTATTACGACACTATATATAAATATTTAAAGGTCGTATGAGCGATTTCATTGCGCTTAATCAAAAAGAGGTTGGAAAGAGTCAGCGTAAATTCATAAGTAACATTAAAAAACTGAAATAATTGTTCACTTTGCATTGTTTCAATTTTTCAATGTCGCTGATGAATTTGCACTGACTTTTCCAAACACTTATGGTTTAATTGTGCGCAATGAAATCGCTGGTACGACCTTGAAATATGTGAATATATTGATGTAATAAATATTATATATATATATATATATATATATATATATATATATATATATATATATGGTGCAAAAAGAATGCCAGTTTTTGACGTTCAACTAAAGGTTAATTATTTTTATAATAATTTTTATTATTTTTCTAACAAGCTAACATAACCAGGATTATTATCTCATATCTACATTCACTGCTGTGTCATCATTTCGGGAATCATCAGTGCAGTGTGTTACGATTATCACCGGACAGGAGTTCGAAACCCGTCAACACACAACCACCGTTAACCGTTAGAAATACAGTTGCAATTTAAATACTTTTTTTAAATGTCAATACGGTGATAGTGATCTAATTGTTATGATATAATGATCTTTGCATATGTATATATGTATATGTATATATATATATATATATATATATAGTGATTTTAATACATTTAAACGTACAAAGGATTGAGCCACAGATGCAGATTTGTTAGTAATTAGCAGTCATCCGTATGATAACAGCATGTTATCTTTTGTTGAGACTCACATACATTAAAAAATGGATTTGTAAATTGTATATGCAAAACATTTAAAAGTGGACGTCCTAAGCGTGTTGATAAGGTTCGGTATAAGTGAGCCATATCGTTAATCTGGTTGCAATAAGAAAATGTCTAAAGGTTCAGTTATGTTTTCGGCCTGAAAGCGGAAGTGAATTTATTCCTATTTTTATCCGTAAGATAAATACCATCGTCTCTAAACTGAACCATCAAAATAATTTTCTACGAAACACACCTTAATACACAATAAGAGAAACAAATTAACTTTTTTTTTAATACATTTAACAAATAAATGTCAATTATAAATTCGCCATGTAACAAAAAAAAAGCAACAGCAATTTTACGAACCTGAAATATATGTTCAAAGAGAAAACGTAGAAATAGAACGCCGATGAAGAGTTTTAAAATTCTTCGACTTCACTACATTTTTTAAATGGCTTTAATCCATATCCTTTTTTATAACTATTTTCTAAA
The DNA here is from genome assembly GCF_053919585.1 of Euprymna scolopes. Lineage (NCBI taxonomy): Eukaryota > Metazoa > Mollusca > Cephalopoda > Sepiida > Sepiolidae > Euprymna > Euprymna scolopes. The sequence goes on from NC_136520.1 coordinate 43,065,707, forward strand.
TTTGTAAATGTACATTCCTAATATATTTAACCAGTGGTATGATCCCTAATATATTTTACCAGTGGTATCGAAAAAGAAAGTTCCATAACCCTTCAGCTCTTTAAGAAAAGCGACAGGAATAAGGAGATGTATTAATATTACGTATTAAATTTGCGTGTAAAATATGAAGACTAGACTAATGCGTTGGAAATAAACCAAATAATGCTGAATTTTATACCATAATAGTATAAGCAAAAAACATCTAACACCAAGCTTCTAACTTTACATCATCAATGTTCTGATGTCCAGCTGTCATCAATTGAAATGAATGGCTCTCGTCTTGGGAAGGCTTTATGTTACGACAAGCTTCTGGACTTGCCTTTACAAATGAAACACGTATATAAAATCCATTGCCAAGATCGCTGAAGAAAGTGTGGGATCCTTCTACCGCTCCAGTAGATATCCCACTCCTGATGCCATTCTCTACCTATATAAAAGCCAGGTTCGCCTAACGATGGAGTACTGTTGCCACATCTTTGAAAGAGCTGTTTGAAGCAGCTTACCCTGCGTAACAGACTTCAAAATGGATTTCGTAGTTTAGTGGGGTATGCCCTTTTCTCTTCTCTGCGACCTCTTTCCCACAGAGGAGACGTTGCGAGCCTGCCTCTGCTTTATCATTATTTTCATGGCAAGTGTTCATCTGAACTTCAATCAATGTTCCCCCTCTGCCAGACTTTCACGAAAAAACGTCCGTCTAGCAAAAACCACTATCAACAATTTCCCACATTCTTTATCTGTGCCTAAATTCCATGAACAAAGCTTCTTTCTTAAAACTGCACTTCCGTTTACCTGCTTTCTAGCTGACTACAATCTGATTGTCTTCAAGTCCAACGTAAACAAGTTCTTTATGAACCGTCCCCCTAAGTAATCCGATTTACAAAATTCCCATTACTTATATTTACTACGCTATAATCACAATGACTAATGTATACACATTAACATTTATCCTCGAGTGGCCTCCAGGCCTTTAGAAGTGGTAACTCCTATGTAAAAAAAACGAAGATTCGGAACATCACGTCCGTGAAGAGATTACAAAGAAGTAATGCCAATCAAATTACAATTATGTTTCAAACGAGAGCGCGATTCACCTTTAAAAATATGACAACTGTACTTATTATATATAGTCTGATAGTGAATTTGTAGAATCAGACAAATGCCTAACATATGTGGGAAATTGTGCTGAGCGATAGATAAAATTGTTGTTACGTGAAACGAAAATAACGAAAGCGATTAAAAATATGAACTCCAAAAAAGGTTAGATGAGAGAAACAAAAATCAAACTGTTTGGAAGTTAATTTGTTATCAAGAGCAAGATGCCATTCATACGTATCCCCTTACGAAAAGGTTTATATACACGGGTGGAGATAATTTCTGAGACATTACAGGATTTAAAATAATAATTTCTTACTACAATCCAAAACAACCCATGTCAATTTCTTGATCAGCTGCATAAATTAACTGATCCGAGAAAGATGAGCAAGAAATAATACTATAATAAAAGTTAGGATTCATAGCATATGTAAATTTCCTTACTAATATTTACTTGAAAGTCACTGGCAAGGAAACGAAACTGTTATTAGGTCTAAAGATCACCGGAATCGATTGAACTGTAAATAAAGACATACCATTTCGCGTTAGTTGCAAGCTTTGATCTGAAAACAACAAAAGCAATAACGTCCAAACTTCTTCCACTAATAGCATAACGTTAAAGTTTCTCTACAAGATCAGAATGGGATACTATGTCGAATACTTTCGATGGCGAAATCAATGGCATTATCCTCTCGTACATTATACATAAACCGACGGATCCGTTCAGTTACAATAATGAATATATAAACAGCTCAAGGAAAACGCCGTTCGACATGAACAATTTAAAAAATCTAGATTATCCATAAAATTAACAAGAATTCAGTTGTCTAATCTCTTTGCTGATAACTGTAAGAAGATTAACAGGACACTACTTAGTTTGACCAGTATTATTCAACATCGGGCAACACAGGACTCTTTCCAAAAAATAGACAGACAAAGATTGAATATTTTCAAAATGATAACAGAACACTCAGCTCATGAGATTAGAGAATAAAACAGTAATCAAACCAGGACCGGAACCCTTAGACTCGAGAGACTGATAAGTTTAAGGGGAATTGGACAGAGTGGTATCAGTACCATGGAGAGCAGAATTGTCAAAAAAGACACGATCTACGTAATCAGTTTTATTATTAGGACATAAAATTACCTAAAGACCATTAATAAGTGTGGGGATATCAAACATGTTATTATTAATAACATGTACATCATATCCCAACCCTTGTACTAGAATATATTAATCTTTAGTGCTGAAGCCACAGCCATAAATTTTACCTCAAAAGTTACCCTTTAACTCAAACATAACATTACATTATACTTTCGGACTCAATATTAATGTAAACATCACTAAAAGCAAAAATCTAAATAATTCTCTGATTATCAGTCTACTACCATACATTATTCTCAAAATAAAAAAAAACATTACATTTTGCTAGATACCCAGCCATGTCCGACTAAAAGGAAATTAAAAAGCTGATACAACCGCAAAAAGATCATTCAAAAGGAACCTAAGTGACAAAAAAGTGGCATCCAATAACTACAACCCACTAATAAATTACTCATATCCAAATCGCAAGTGCTATGTATCACTTGTAAAGACAATAAAATGTACTAAAGTACGCCCTTCAAATAATGGGCGGAGATTAAAATCTGCAACATGGAAAAATGAAAATAAAAGCAAAAGTTGCAAGCCTACATAGGTCAAACTGTTGCGGCCCATTCATATCTTCTAAATGGTGAATATGCACGAAGCTTCATCATATGTCAGGAATCCTACAGTTTGAAACACATCCTAACCAACTGCAAAACTTCAACCAAACCCGAATAAAATACTACCTAGAAAACTATCTGAAACACATTGTAAACAAAGTTGACCCCCCCAAAAAAAACTCTTAGAATTTCTAATACAACAAAATACTACAACAAAACATAGTTTAAAAAATATTCAAAATGAAATATATGACTAGTAACTATCAAATAACAGTATTTCTCATTAAGTTTAAGTATAATTAAAATTTTGAAAATAACCATAAGCAAATAAGCAAAGTTATTAGTATCAAATAATCCTAAATCATTTATATGCTGGTAAAATTAATCAACTTAATGAATAAATACTGTTAATAACAATATTATAGATTTACAAATCACAAATATAAATATTAGGATGAAAAATACGTTGCTGCAGAGATATCTATCTTGAAGACATAGTCACCATTACTATAAGTGTTTGTAGAAGCCAAAGAATCATTCCAATCTAATATACTCATATGTTACATTCTAAAGCAAAATAGTAGCCTATATCTTTATATGTATACTAGATTATTCCAGGCCTGATGGGGCAGTAAATTCTATCGCTTGCTGTGAAGTAGTGAGCATACAAAATTAATCTATAAAATTACAGGTGACTTCACAGAATTAATATATAAACGCGCAAAAATTAAATGCAGCAGCGCGCGAAAACAAACAGAGCGGCTAGTGAAAACATTACATAATAAATTGGATAATAAAAGTCTTACATCATTGCCGTTAGATTAACTGAAAACCCTTTATATGAGAGGGGTGTAATCCGTGAAAAAGAAAATGAAGAAAAAATACAAGGATCGAGTGTGGATTGTACAGGTCCACTCTAGGTTGTCTGTGTATATGTGAGTGTGTCTTAACAGCCTTAAAAATATATGAGATATAGTAATATTTGACGATGAGACATTTTCGAAGCAACTCTATAAAAAAGAAATGCAAGGTCCTCCACACGCACGTTCTGAAGTGTCTCTATGTAGTTTTATTTTTTAGTTCTCTCTCAATGCAAGAAGTTAGACAGCATGGTCGGATAGTAGGATTTAGAAGTCAGCACCTCAGAGGAGAAGTACTCTAACCCTCAAAAAGTGACTAGGAAACCCAGTCAGTATTCCTTGGAAATGGCTACTTGAGCGACAAGCAATAAACTTAGCGCTTCTCAAAGAGAGATGATAAGCCTGGAAAGGTGGACCTCCTAGAACCGCACAGAACTAAACTCTCACCACAAGACCAACAGCCGATTTCAAGAGAGAGAGAGAGAGAGAGATGGAGAGAGGGAAGAAAGAGAGTAAGAAAGAGATAGATATATAATGAAGGAGCGTGGTTCAATATTATATACACAATAACCTTTCGTGCCGTACTGAACTAGTAGGTCAGCTGGCGTTGCCCGCTCGAAAAATAAGCATAATATTATGTTTAAATTTATGCAGAATTCTTACTTATGACTATTGATTACTATCCAATATATTGTAATTATCTCAAAAGTGATAAAAATATATTTTAGGTACCTTTCATTAGAAACGTAACCAGAAATTAAGCTCTCTAGCTTAAGTAGTTATTTATTAACCCTTATCCTCGGGTGGCCTATGTGTCTTGATATTTATTTATCTCCTCAGCGTCGTTACAGTCTTGCCTACCTTCAGATGGATACTAAAGGCAAAGAATAAAGCGATTTTTAGATATGAGTGTTTAGTATTTGATATGCGCAGAGGTAATAGCATAAACGAGTCACCTTGAGATGTTCAACTGTTTTGTTTGCAATGTTGACTCTTTTACCATCAATTTTTCTGACTGTACATCAAATCGAATGCGGGCTACAAGTCAAAATACTTTATATATCAAATTTCAACCCAGTAGTTCAAAATCTTTAGAAAAGGGGGGGGGGAAGGGGAAATTGGAGAGGAAAAAAGAGAAATCGGGAGGCAGCCGACCAGTTTCGACCCTCGCTTCTCAAAGCTGTATCGAGGGAATTTTTAAAATAAAGAATGAAAAAACGATTTAAATTGCGTTTTATTCAATAACGCTGTTTTATTTTAATCGTTTTCCCACTTTTTTCTTCCGCGTGAATTGAATAAAACGCAATTTTAATCGCTTTTTCATTCTTTGTTTTAAAAATTCCCTCGATACAGTTTTGAGAAGCGAGGGTCGAAACCGGTCAGCTGGCTCCCGATTTCTCTTTCTTTCCTCTCCTATTTCCCCTCCACCTTTTTGTAGAGAAGATTAAAGGAATATATAAATATAAATATATATATATTTATTTATATATATACACATTTACTTTTAATCATGAATCATTAAAGTCTTCCCTTCCTAATTGCAATATTTAAATTTTGTATCCCTAAAAACATTATGATATATATATATATATACATATATATATATATATATATATATATATATATATATATATACACACACACATTTCCGTGTGCTTAACCCACTGATCTTTTACAACCAAAATATACTTTTCTAGTGATCTTATAAAATTATTACTATTACTATTCGACTAAAGTAATTTTTTTTATGTCTTCATAGATAATATTTTTTTTCTCTGATAACTTTACTGAACGCTTCATCCGACATGAATATTATTAAATATGAATATTCGTGTGTTCATACTTTATTGATGAGGAGTCTGTCTTCTGGCGATAGATGTCAGACATTATTAAAGAATGGATGAGAAATAGGTTTCAAGCAAGAAATACAAATGAACATGCGTAACAGGATAATTAATGCAAAACGAGAAATAATTAAGGAAGAGCAATGCAGGAAGAAGCGAAAACAAACAGTAAATATGAATAAAGAAAAGTATTACCGCAAAATGTTTTTTTTGTCTTATTGCGAATACAGAATTTGAGTCATTTTTTTTTTGTTGTTGTTGAGTCATGTGCGAATAGAGTACTAATTAACGGTGCTGTGTATAGATTATGGAAATAGAGTAAAAAAATGTTTTTGTAGATAGTATCCTAATTGTTTTATTGACCATCTATGTTGATTTAAGGATCATAAGAACTACGATATGGGTTAACTCTCTATTAAACTTACGATTAGTGCTTTTTCAGGACATCGACACCTTACTAGTTGCACATATAGTCATTGCTTATAAAACAGCGAGTGATAAAGCAGTAAAAAGACGATTCTCTTTCCACAGGAAAAAAAGAACACGTCGCGGCCCTGAATCTTGGCTTTCGTCATTTTCATAGCAAGTGCTCGTCTGAGGTTCAATCCATGCCCCCCCCTCGCCTCGTCAAACTTTGACGAAAACACTCGTCTACAAACCATTTCCACCCCTTCTTTATCCATGCCTAAACCTAAAAAACTTACTTTCTTAGAATTGCACGCCAGTGTAACTCTCTTTTCTTTCCCCTATTTCCAGCTGACTTTTGGCCAAGATCAAAGTGTAGTATCTGTTCCGGCAGATACTGCAAGCAAAGACCATATGTGGGGGAAACCCCACATATAAGACCTTGGTCAATGTAGGGGCAACCCTTCATACCAATTGTCACTATCCAGCTCCCCTACTCCCCGGGGAGTTGGTCCCCATTTCCCTTTCACTCCTCACATTAAAAATCGGCCTTGTGCCTAATTTGCTCGGTGGGGGAGCAAATAAATACCATCTGTTCCGGCAGATACTGCAAGCTATGACTAGCTATGACTAGCAAAGACCAGATGTGGGGGCAACCCCACATGCCTGACCATTAACCAGCTCCCATTTCCCACCTCTCGGGAGCTGGTCCCCTTTTTCCCTTCCCCCTCCCTTCACTCCTCACATTAAAAATCGGCCTTGTGCCTAATTTGCTCGGTGGGGGAGCAAATAAATACCATCTGTTCCGGCAGATGCTGCACTTAAGATAATTTGTACCAGTCAATGGAGGGGAAACCCTCTATACTGGGACAATTATTATTTTTGGTAACCAGAGTGCCCCCTTTTTGCCTACTTTTAGGGGAGCTGGTTTTTACCTCACATTAAAAACGGCCTTGTGCCTAATTTGCTCAGTGGGGGAGCAAATAAATACCATCTGTTCCGGCAGATTCTGCACTTGAGATAGTTTGTACCAGTCAATGGAGGGGAAACCCTCTATACTGGGACAATTATTATTTTTGGTAACCAGAGTGACCCCTTTTAGGGGAGCTGGTTTTTACCTCACATTAAAAACGGCATTGTGCCTAATTTGCTCAGTGGGGGAGCAAATAAATACCATCTGTTCCGGCAGATACTGCAGCAAAGACCAGATGTGGGGGCAACCCCACATACCTGACCTTTTACCAGCTCCCATTTCCCACCTCTCGGGAGCTGGCCCCCTTTTTCCCTTCCCCCTCCCTTCACTCCTCCCATTAAAAATTGGCCCTGTGCCTAATTTGCTCGGTGGGGGAGCAAATAAATACCATCTGTTCCGGCAGATACTGCAAGCAAAGACCATATGTGGGGGAAACCCCACATATAAGACCTTGGTCAATGTAGGGGCAACCCTTCATACCAATTGTCACTATCCAGCTCCCCTACTCCCCGGGGAGTTGGTCCCCATTTCCCCTTCACTCCTCACATTAAAAATCGGCCTTGTGCCTAATTTGCTCGGTGGGGGAGCAAATAAATACCATCTGTTCCGGCAGATACTGCAAGCTATGACTAGCTATGACTAGCAAAGACCAGATGTGGGGGCAACCCCACATGCCTGACCTTTAACCAGCTCCCATTTCCCACCTCTCGGGAGCTGGTCCCCTTTTACCCTTCCCCCTCCCTTCACTCCTCACATTAAAAATTGGCCTTGTGCCTAATTTGCTCGGTGGCAAGCAAATAAATACCATCTGTTCCGACAGATACTGCACTTAAGATAATTTGTACCAGTCAATGGAGGGGAAACCCTCTATACTGGGACAATTATTATTTTTGGTAACCAGAGTGACCCCTTTTAGGGGAGCTGGTTTTTACCTCACATTAAAAACGGCCTTGTGCCTAATATGCTCAGTGGGGGAGCAAATAAATACCATCTGTTCCGGCAGATGCTGCAAGCTATGACTAGCAAAGACCAGATGTGGGGGCAACCCCACATGCCTGACCTTTAACCAGCTCCCATTTCCCACCTCTCGGGAGCTGGTCCCCTTTTTCCCTTCCCCCTCCCTTCACTCCTCACATTAAAAATCGGCCTTGTGCCTAATTTGCTCGGTTGGGGAGCAAGTAAATACCATCTGTTCCGGCAGATACTGCAAGCAAAGACCATATGTGGGGGCGACCCCACATATAAGACCTTGGTCAATGTAGGGGCAACCCTTCATACCAATTGTCACTATCCAGCTCCTCTACTCCCCGGGGAGTTGGTCCCCATTTCCCCTTCACTCCTCACATTAAAAATCGGCCTTGTGCCTAATTTGCTCAGTGGGGGAGCAAATAAATACCATCTGTTCCGACAGATACTGCAAGCTATGACTAGCAAAGACCAGATGTGGGGGCAACCCCACATGCCTGACCTTTAACCAGCTCCCATTTCCCACCTCTCGGGAGCTGGTCCCCTTTTTCCCTTCCCCCTCCGTTCACTCCTCACATTAAAAATCGGCCTTGTGCCTAATTTGCTCGGTGGGGGAGCAAATAAATACCATCTGTTCCGACAGATACTGCAAGCAAAGACCATATGTGGGGGCGACCCCACATATAAGACCTTGGTCAATGTAGAGGAAACCCTTCATACCAATTGTCACTATCCAGCTCCTCTACTCCCCGGGGAGCTGGTCCCTATTTCCCCTTCACCCATCACATTAAAAATCGGCCTTGTGCTTAATTTTCTCAGTGGGGGGCAAAGAAATACCTCAAAGTGTAGTATCTGTTCTTCAGATGCGGCACTTCCATTTCTTGTTCTCTTTCGGTGGAGGAGAAATCCTTCACGACTGAGACAATTTTCAATTTTGTACTTTTTTTCCACATTAAAAAACGACCCTGGTGTCGAACTCTGTCCCGTGGGGAGGCATTGTAAATAGGTACAATATGGTCATCTAAAAGTTCAACTTTAAAAAAAGTTCTTGACGAGCCATCCACTGAAGTAATCAAACTTACTCAGTTTTTACTAATTACGGTTACTACGATATTGCCCGACTGACTACCGTACACTCATTAACCCTTATCCTCGGGTGGCCTATGTGTCTTGATAAGTAGTTACTCCTTTGTAAAAAGACAAATCCGAACAATATATGCTATAGTTTTTCGGTTTGCTCGTTTGGAATATACTCTTATTTCTAATCCGATGAACACTGTTTTTCCTTTGAATCGACAAGTAATTTTGGTTTACTATATTAATCTTCGATTTATAGACAACGTTTTTTTTTTTGTTTTTTTTAATAAATACATTGTTTGCTAAGATTGGCTTAAAAAATCGATATTTTCTTCTTCAGTGTTTCAGGTTATATTCAACTTTTACTTCATTAGTTGAATGTTCAGTGAGCACGTGATAAATTACGCTTTTGATCCTATTTAAATATGTTTAGTGTCGTAGAATGTTGTAAGTTAAATTCGGTAAATTATAAGCTCATGTATCATATGTCTTCAAGTCAAACGTAAACACGTTCATGATGAGCCGTTCCCCTTAAGTAATCCAATTTACCAAATTTCCACTAGTAACGATTACTAAGACATTCCCCATTAACTACTGTGCACTCTTTAATCCCTACCGTCGAGTGGGCTCTGGGCCTTGATAAGCTTTGAGGTCTATGAAAAAAAATCATACTTAGGTTCTATGAAGTGTTGTTTATCCTCAACAAAATTATGCATGGGATCTCTCTCTTGTAATATCACATGACAAAGTGTTGAGCAGTTAAAGTTTCGCTTTTTTTCAAATAGCGGACAAATCAATTCTTAAAGAACACTCGCTATAAGCTCTAGTCTCCCTGGATTTCAAACAAGCTAGCTTCAAGGTAAGTTCACTGAAAAAAATGTTTTCACGTTCGTGGCGCAGTTGATAGAGGTGTTGAATCTTTACAATTTCTAGTGAGCATTGTGCGATTATATCGGCTTCAATCAGTTTCTTATAAGCGTAAACCTAAATATTTTAGAGAAAACCAAAATCCGTATTAAAATGTGTTCTCACATTTTCTCGAAAATCTGTATTTAAGTATAAACATTAGTCGCACGACAGACATTCCTCTATCTGTCTATCTTGCTATTTATCTTGCTATCTCTCTCTTCCCTCTCTTTCCCACTCTTTATTTTCTAGTAACGTGTACAACGTAATGTATCCTATCTTTTCTAACTCCAAACGATGTAATCAGAGAGGATATCGCATTGCGTTACTATGATGATCGAACTTATGTATTTATGACACGACAGTTCATTTCTCTGTTGCAAATACAGACAGTGTGGATCTCTAAGGACATGGGCGTTCGTTAAAAGCAGAGACGTGTCATTGCTCCATACAGAAACAAATTGAATCGACCATCATTAACCGGCGCCTGCTCAAAGTTTACTAAGCTGATTCTGTGGATGTCGGCACAATTACGAGATGGGTTCGTCGATTTCAGTGTGACAACAGAGATTTCAGTGTCAAAGTGCTGTCCAAACTTTCACTACCGAATTACTATTCACCGCTGGAAAAAATGCATCGAGAATGGCGATTAGTATGTAGAAAAATGCATTCTTGAGTACACGTTGATTGTCTTAATTGTACAGCACTCGTAATTAGTAACTCCTTAATTCCTTTGTAACTCCTTAACTTACGCAGTTTTTTTTACAAAGGAATCACCACTTATCAAGCCCAGAGACCACTCGAGGATAAGGGTTAAAGAGTGTACAGTGGTCAAAACGGACAATATCATAGTAATCGTTAGAAGTGTAAATTTGATGAATTGGATTACTTAAGGGGACGGCTCATCAAGAACTTGTTTACATTAGACTTGAAGACGGCCATATTGCAGTCAGCTGGAAAGCAGGTAAACGGAAGAGAGCTCCACAGGTGTGCAGTTCTTAGAAAGAAGCTTTTTTCATGGAATCTACGTTTAGGTTTAGGCACAGATAAAGAGTGGGGGAAATTATTGATAGTGTTTACAACAAAGCGAGTGTTTCTCGTGAATGTTTGGCGAGGGGGACTATAGATTGGAGCCCAGGCGAGCACTTGCCATGTAAATAACGATAAAACACAGATAGGATAGCAACGTCCATTCTGTGAGAAAGAGGTTGCATGGAAGAGAAAAGGGCATCCCCCACTCAGTTGTTATAGAATTATTTACAAGTGTATGAAGGTATTTTTTTTTCGAAAGAAATCTTGTTTTACTGATGCTAATAAATAGATGCTCATACATTTTTTATTACACGTGAGAATGATACCAGGACGAATACAACTACCCATAGTTAAATACAGAGTTAATGCATGGGATATAGGGTTTATCATAAGAGAATATTACTACACAACACTCGTACAAAAATAAGATTATTATTCTTTGAACAGCAATAACCCAACTATAACAGGGGAAAATTATTTGTAGTAGGATTAACTCTCTGCCTTAAACCGATTGATTTTTTTTGCCTTATTATTAGGGCTTTGAAAATGGAATATTCTTCTCATTATTTTGACCCTCGAATATATATCAGTTAATGTATTATATGTTTTCATATAGAGTGTTGTGGTTATCGATAGATTAACAATGTCCAATGTCCAACTGTGTCGGATATATACTCAGGAGTAAATACTATAAGAATATTTTCTTGTAATAGGCCTAATTATTATATTACGCATACGCATTAACGTGATACCTAAACACAATCTTAAGTATCCCCTCTTCTAAATATGATATAATTATGGAAGGATGCAATCAGGAGGTAAGACATATATAACGTTGTTTTTATATTATTCGAAGAAGTAACTTCCCGAAAAGATGATAGCACGAAAACATACTTTGGAACTAGAGTAGCAAGTTTATATACTATTATTACACAGCCTATCCAATGAGCAAGCCATTATCAAGGTTATGTTAAGTATTGAGCCGATAGTACTATGAAAACATATACAGATACAGAATGAAGATTATATTCTGTTGTCACAGCCCTAGTCATCACTTATCAGGTCCCAGAGGCCACTCGAGAATAAGGGTTATGAATATTAAGCAGATGACGAGACGAAATGATCAGTAATGGTGGAGTTTGAGTAGGGCTAGGAGAACGGCTCAACAAGAACTTGTTTACATTAGACTTGAAAACGATCAAGTTATAGTCTGCTGGGAAGCAGCCCCACGGTATTGTGCTCCACCGATGGAACGTTCTAGAATACAAAATCCTGCTAATAGAACTTTAGTTTTAAGCACAGATAGAGAGTTAGGGAATGTATATACAAGCGAGGACAGTGGTATCACAAAAAAAAAACATATAATGGAATACTCCCCTTTATTTATCAGTATCTAAGACTGATATTTAAATGAACTATCATCCCTTGTATAATTATTTAAAGAAGAACTGAGTATAATATATGTAAGAATTAATGAAACAATTGCACAAGAGTGTTTTCAGAGGGATAGCATAATATGCACAACTTAATCGGGTTAGTAAAATAGACTCCTGAAATTTTTTTTTAATTGAACGTTGTATTATTGATTGAAATAAGAAAATAGATTTCTGTTGTTGACAGCGAGATAGAAATCAACTATAAGCAATAGTACGGATACAGGTTTAGACAGATATATAGGATGACAATTTGCAAAACATACGCCAGTTAGTTTTAGCTTTGGGCATTGAGACAATAGGTTTATTGCGATGAAAATACGTTAATTCTTGATATCTTAAATATAACGGTGGTACTAACAAACTTTTGATCCTAACACAAAAAATGTACCTCAATAAACCTTGTGTTTTCCCAGTTTTAACAGGAATAGACCCAAGTTGATTGATGTTTCCTCAGTACCATTCACTTATTCCAGTGAAATTTACAGGAATCAATCCTAGAAACTATGTGTCTCGCGATTCGTCAACTATATTTACATATATTTGTGTAAGTATATAATTTATAAAACTCACTTTCTCCTTGATTACTACTACTAGTTATGAAGTTTGAAGTTTGCCACAAGGGGTTCTTTAATGAACGCTTTCAATATTTTATACCGATTACATTGTTGCCGAAAGTTGTTATTCACTAGTTTGTAAACACTCGTTAAGAATATTAAAACCATTCGTTTACTAATAACACGAAATCTAATTTCAGCCATCAGTTATCTGTATATATAAAAGCGAAAATGTATGTATGTATGTATGTATGTACGCTTCTCCTCGATGCCCACAAAAGGCTTCTTTCAGAGAAGCGCTCGCTCGCTTCACAACTTATTAAAACTTTTTATATCTTCTATAAATTGTAATATCTCACACTTAACCACGAAGCTCGCCTGTCTATTTCATTTTATTGACTTTCAAACGTTAATTATTCCACAGTTCCCGCATCGGCACGCGTTACATTCTGTTTTCGGTATGAACAAAAAGCGAAACTCGACTCTAATCACGGGGTTTTTAAAAACAAACAAACCGATTTTAAGCTGTCCCGCAGAAAATTCTAACTGCTGAATACCTATCGCTGTCACGTCAATCAAAAACGCGCACCTGTTTTTTCACACTTTACTATTTTCCAACTGCGTGTCGTCAAGGCTTCGTTTTTTTTACGGGCACCTGTTTTTCTTCGGGTTTTTTTACACACAACTATGAACACCCGGGCAACGCCGGGTACCCCTCGCTAGTCTTAAGATAAACAGCAATCTGTTGCCACATATTCTATTAGTATCACACATGCTACAATTACAAACTAGTAGGAGAAAATTACACATACACACAGGAACACTCTAGATTGGAACACATTTTTTGATTGCCTCTATCTAGAAGGATATCTCATTTATTGAACGAGGATAGAAAAGATTAAGTGTAGTGTCATAACGGATATTATTACATTTTGCTTCTTATCAAAAAGCCAAAACAAAAATAAAATTGACTGTTTAATTTTTAAAAAAATCTTTCTTTTTGCTTTCTTTCCCTAAGGACACCTAGATAATCTATATATATTAAAGCGAAAATGTATGTATGTATGTATGTTTGTGTGTCTGCTGAAAACTTTCGACAGACGCGACGAAAATTCACAAACTCGGTATCATATCGAAACCCCATCCTTCGCTTGAAAAATATCGAAAAATTGGCCAAAAACTATAACTTTTTCACTCCGAAATCGACAATTTTCGACAGGGACGGGCAACAAAAACGGGTTTCTCGTAACGATGACCGATTCTACGCATGCGTCGGATCACGTCATGACGTCGTAACCTGATTTACTTTAAATAGTTGAAAAAGTGGACACATTTCATCTACGTCGTTTTAGCGCAGTTGATTCGCGCGTTTGTTCATTATCTAAACGTTTTGGTTTTGAATCGTGGTGTGAGATGTTTGTTTTTTTTTCGATTTTTTTAAATTTAAATATTGAATCCTGTCTTATTTAAGCAATTTTTCACGTAACGTTCGTTTTCCTGTTTTTTTGGTTGTTTTTTTTTTTTTTACTTCGCTTATTCTTAGCGACACCCCAAAACACCCGGGTATCCACCGATTTTTTAAATTTTAATATCGAAACAGGCTTATTTAAGCCATTTTTCACGTGTTCGTTTTCTGTTTTCATCGTTCGTATGCCTTCCGTTAGATTTTTTGTGTGTGTGTGTGTTTTTTTTAATGTTTTGATTACTGTTGTGGTTGCAAGGTTGAATAATAATTAGTAAGGAAATACAATGAAGACGCAAACAACAAGATAACGCAATAATAAGTGTATTAAAGAAAAGGTATATTTACAATATGTACAAATGACGGTGTCGAGTCAGAGAGTCTTGGTGGGAGGACATGTACGCTCTTCGGCGTCACTTCCGGTGGCATTTGAGTAAGACACACCAAGGCCAACCTAGGCTTGCCATTTATAGTGTTATGTTATTCGCATATGCAAATAAGTGGTTGCCACCACAACACCCCCCTCCCAAGATTTGAAGTCACACAGATGTCAATATCTTTTTCTTTTTGGGTTTACCATTAATGGTTCATTCACTTTTCTTTTCCTACCTGATCTTCGGGGTTCAGGTGCATTTTGAGGCGGTTCCAAATTAAAAGATTCGTATATGATATCTATGGTGTCCTCCTCTTCGACTGTTGTCGTATCATCATCATCTTGGATATGACGTTTTTTATCTGATTTAGGTTCCTTTTATGTATATTCTGTGGACCTTTAATCATGTATGTACAATCACCAATGCGTTTATCCACTACTCCACATTCCCAGTAAGATGTGTTA
The DNA here is from genome assembly GCF_053919585.1 of Euprymna scolopes. Classification (NCBI taxonomy): domain Eukaryota; kingdom Metazoa; phylum Mollusca; class Cephalopoda; order Sepiida; family Sepiolidae; genus Euprymna; species Euprymna scolopes. Next base: position 43,080,895 of record NC_136520.1, read on the forward strand.
TTTCTGTAGCACTTAAAATATACTCGATCTCCCGAGTTATATTTCTTTCTTCTCGTGTGTGTAGTGTTTCGGATAATTGTCTGCCTTGGCAATAGCTTGTCAAACGCTGATTTTACCTTTCTGGCAAACATTAGATCAGCTGGTGATATGTTTGATGGTGTACTAGGATGTGGTGTAATCCTGTATACTTGCAAGAATTGTTGCAAAGCTTTTTTCTGTTGGTGTTCCAATGGATTTCTTTAACGCTCGTTTTAGCGTGTCCACGAACCTTTCCGCGAGGCCGTTCGACCTTGGATGATACGGCGGAGTCGTGATGTGCTTCACCCGGAACGTGTCGCAAAATTCCTTAAACTCTGCGGATGTGAACTACGTTCCGTTGTCAGTGACCAGTGTGTCTGGTACACCGAATCTTGCAAACAACTCGTGTAAAAACCCTATTGAGTTGTTCGTTGTTGGATTCCTGCAACGCATTACCTCCGGCTAATTTGTGAAACTATCCACTACAATTAAATAATAGTTTTCACCTACTAGACCAGCGAAGTCTATGTGGATTCTCGACCATGGTTGGTCGGTTTTCGGCCAAGGTTTGTGTACTATAGGTGGAGATTTTGCCGCTAACTGGCATCCTTTATATTTATCAATTGTTGTCGCTATGTCAGTGTCCATGTTACGCCAGTACACGTAGCTTCTCATTAACGACTTCATTCGATTTATCCCCGGATGTCCTGTGTGGAAATCTCTTAACATCCTACTCTGCAATGTTTTGGGTATTACCACTCTCTCGCTGTACAGTAACACATCGTCACATATGGAGAAAACTTCCTGCACCTTTGTGTCCGTTATAATTTTCTCTTTTATGTCCTTTATATATTTGTCTTTCTCGGTTTCCTTTTTAATGTCAGAAAAAGTTACGGGTAGTTCCTTAATGATGTTTGCTACCATATTTTTTACTTCAACATTTGTCCAAATTGCTGCAATGACTGATTCTTCCAGATTGTGTTGCTGTGGTATCAGTCTTGACAGTCCATCCGCATGGCAAATCTTTTTTGATGCTAGAAGTTGTAGCTGGAAATCGTAATTAAGTAGTATTGTACCCCAGCGCAGCAATCTATTTGCGGTGTATACCGGCAATCCTTTTTTTTATCCATAGATCGTGACTAACGGTTTATGGTCGGTTTCAAGTATGATTTGTCTACCATATAAATATCGGTGAAATTTAGTCACGGCAAAGATTATGCTCAACGCTTCTTTTTCGATTTGTGAATATGCCCTTTCGGCTGGTATCAGCGTTCTCGAAGCGTGCGCTATTGGTTTTCTAGACCCATCCGGCATAATATGTTAAATGCATGCTCCTAAGCCGTAGGAGCTAGCGTCACTAGCGACGACTATTTTTAAGTTTGTGTCAAAGTGCGTTAAGAATAATTCGGATGTTAGTGCGCTCTTTATTTTGTCAAAAGAGGTTTGACATTCTTGCGTCCAGTTCCACGGTGTATCCTTTTTAAGCAGATTATTTAAGGGGGCTCGCAAGTTATGCATTCCTTCAATAAAAGATTGGTAATAATTTGCGAGTCCTAAGAAACTCTGCAAGGTTGTTACATTATCGGGTGCTGGCATATTTTTTATTGCCGTAGATCTGTCTGGGTCTTGACGTCGTCCATGTTTGTTTATTATGTGTCCAAGATACTTAATCTCGCTCATACAAAAGTCACATTTACTTTCTTTTACTTTAAAGCCGAATTCTTGTATTCGAGTAAATACTTGTTTCAAATGTTCCTTATGTTCTTCTAGGGATTTGCTCCTGACAACAATGTCGTCCAGGTATGCACATGCGCATTCAATACCACTTAGCATGGTGTCCATCACTTGCTGAAAGATGGCAGGCGCTACTTTGATGCCAAAAGGCAATCGGTTGTATTTGTATAATCCCTTATGCGTATTGATGCATAGTATTTTTGAGCAATTCTCCTCGACCGGTATTTGCAAATACGCGTCGCTCAAGTCTATCTTGGAGAAGATATTACCCCCATTCAACTTCGTGAATATTTCCTCTGGGCTTGGTAGGGGGTAATGGCGATCTTTTAATAGGGAGTTGACCCCGGTCGAAAAGTCTGCGCACACTCTAACTTCGTCATTATTTCTCATTACGTATACGGTGGGGGCTGCCCACTCGCTGTGTTCTATTTTTGATAGAATTCCCGTCTGTTCTAATCTATTTAATTCTTTATCAACCTTTTCCAACCCAGCGAACGGAACATTTCGCTTTTTTCTAAAAATTGGGCTGGCGTTTTCTTTAAGTTCAAACGAGGCCTTGAATTTATTGCAGCGACCTAAGGTAGTCGTGAATGCCTCAGGAAATAATTCTTTTAAATCGTCTTTTATATTTACTGTTGTTGGAGAAGAACATTCTAATTTTTTACAGAATGTATTGATTGGCTTATCCCATAGTCCGAATTTCTCAATTAAATCTATTCCAAACAGATTTTCACTATTTTTTAGTACGAATATTTTTAATTTCTTCGAAATCCGTTTCAATTTTATCGGGAGTACAACTTCTCCTTCAAATTTTATACCACCACCAGTTACCGTCCGGGCTGCTTTACTAGTTATCATCATGGCCGGTTTCCCCAACTTTTTCCACGTATTCAGGTTTATTATAGAAACATCGGAGCCGGAGTCGAGTTGTAACTTTATTGATGTTTTAAATATTTCCACTTTTACACATTTTCGCCGATCTTTGTCTTATTTTGTATTTGATTTTGTTTGCTGTACTCTCTTTCTGGTGTAATCTTTATATCTGCAGCAATCGCTTTTGTGTCCCACCTTCTTACAAATGTAGCATTTTTTCTTTTTATAAGGACAATCTGATTCCCAATGCTTTTCTGCACATCTCTTACAGTTATATCTAGGAAGAGGCTTGTTATATTCTGTACTATATTTATGGTTATTATCTTTGGAATATCCCGTTCCATTGCTTTTCTTTGTAAAGTTCTTGGTTGGTGCGTATGGTTTTCTAACTTTTCTTACATATGCCACTCCGGATTCTTCTTTATTTTTTTAATCCTTTTTAGTGTAATGGACCTTTCACAGTCCTCTGCTAGTTTCTGGAGGGTTAAATCTTGCTCAGATTCCAGCTTAGACAACACTCGTCTGCGTATTTCTGCATTTTTCGTGGAAACTAACCCTTGAGCGAAGATTAGGCATTTAAAATCTTCTACCGTTAGTTCTGCAAGCTTAAAATTATCGCAGTTTTTATTGACAACTGATGCGTATGTTAAATAATCTTGGTTGTCCATCTTTCTTAGATTCATGCACAGCCATCTTTTATGAAAAAGAGATATATTTGGATTAAATAATTCTTTTAGTAATTTTACAGCTTCCATGAACTCTAATTCCGCAGTTTTTTTAGGTAATATGTAATCTACGAATTTGCTGTGTTCTGATGTACCCAATCTTCTGAGTAAGAGGCTCACTTTCTGACTATTTGACCAATTGTTACAGTCCAGTTGAAAAACATCCTCGTATCTTGTGTAGTATGCTTCAAAATTCTTCTCTTCCTCAGGCACATAATGAAATGTGTTCATGCTATTAAAATAGTTGTATGGGAGAAATTAACACTATCGACATTTTCTCGATTACTCTTTAGTAGTTCCAATGTTTTAGCAACACGTTCATCTTGTCTTTCTTCATATTCCAATTGTAGTTTCTTATGCCTTTCTTCCTGTTCCAATTTCAGTTTTTTTTGCTTTAATTGTGCCATTTTCTGCTTTTCTTCTTGTTCCTCCTGCCATTTTAATAATCTGTCCTCTCTCTTTTCCTCGCGGTCAGCCTGTGCCTGTATTTGTGTTTGCAAAAGCTCGTTTTGTGTAGCTTGTCTGCGTTCATCCCGCTCAGCCTGTGCTTGTAAAAATTGCATAAACATTTTTGATAAGTCTTCCAGTTTTTTTTTGTTTTTTTTTTAGTGTGTAATTAAAAAAAAAATATTGTACCATGTACAATATACACCGGTTTGGGTTACAACAAAAAAGCAAATTGCTGTAAGCTCCTGTTTTCAATAATAATATTGCTGCTTGCAATAATATATTCTTTTTGCGAGTCACGCTGCAAAAACAAATAAAACAGGTTTATCTGGAATCACGAAATGGAATTGACTTTCCGTTTTTAGGCACTTACTAATAAGTAACTCTTTCCACAAAATAAAAGTTTTTTTTTAATTATTTTTCGAGTCACAATTGAAAAATGTATGCAGTACATTTAGTTCTTTGAGTTTTTTTTCTCTAGTATTTTAGTAATTAAAATACCTCTTAAATTGAGATTACCTTTTTTTTCGTGAAGTTTTACTGTATTATCCGTTATTCAGTGACAACTTCAAGAAAAAATCCTTTCCTTGAATTTTAGTTTTAGCTGTGGTATTTCCTTTTAGTACCGACGTCAACCAAAACATTAATTAAAACGTCCTTTAGTTGTTGTTTTGTTTACGGAGAACAGTAATTAGAATCCACTGGTGAACTTTTTTCGTAGGTTACTTCCTTGCTTTTCGTAATACGGGTCTGACCTGTCGTTTTTGCGACAGAACAAAGTTCGCTTTTCATTTGCAAGTTGGTCCTTTAGTAAGATTTGTCGTGTAGCGACAAAACAAAAATACACTTTTACATTTGTTTGCAAGTCGGATTCCCAGGAAATAGCGTAAATTGTCGCTTTTGCCACGTTAGAGTTTTTTTTTCACTTGAGTTGAAACTTCTCTTTAGCGTAAAATCCGTTTGCTCGTCAACACTTTGCATTCCTTAAAAAAATGGTCAACCCTTGCGTTGTACTTTTTTTTTAATAGTTTTTCGTCAAACTGTTATATTTGACGCTTCATATCTCGTCGCCAACTGTTGTGGTTGCAAGGTTGAACAATAATTAGTAAGGAAATACAATGAATACGCAAACAACAAGATAACGCAATAATAAGTGTATTAAAGAAAAGGTATATTTACAATATGTACAAATGACGGTGTCGAATCAGAGAGTCTTGGTGGGAGGACATGTACGCTCTTCGGCGTCACTTCCGGTGGCATTTGAGTAAGACACACCAAGGTCAACCTAGGCTTGCCATTTATAGTGTTATGTTATTCGCATATGCAAATAAGTGGTTGCCACCACAACAATTACCCTTCCCGCTTAATCAAAACGTTGAATGCTTACATCGTCGTCGTCGTCGTCGTTGTCGTAACGCTCGACCACTTTCAAACATCTTTCACTAGCTCATTCTGCTGGCCGATTTTATTTTCAAACTTCGCCTCAGGGCTTCGGGTTCGATCCTACCCCCCGGTTTATATTTTATTTAACACCACACACACCTACAAACACCCGGGAAACGCCGGGTACCATTTCTAGTCAGATATAAACACCTACCAGAACTTGAAGATGTTATTATTTAATACAAAACTATTGTAATTAAACGTGGTATTCTATATGAAATTTCAAAAACATGTACTATTCTATATGAAATTACAAAAACATGTATTATCTTATATGAAACTACAAAACCATGTATTATTCTATATGAAATTACAAAAACATGTATTATTCGATATGAAATTACAAAAAAATATATTATTCTATATGAAATTACAAACACGTTCATTATTCTATATGAAATTACAAAAACATGTATTATTCAATATGAAATTACAAAAACATGTATTATTCAATATGAAATTACAAAAACATGTAGTATTCCATATTAAATTACAAACACGTGCATTATTCTATATGAAATTACAAAAACATGTATTATTCCATATGAAATTACAAAAACATGTATTATTCAATATGAAATGACAAAACCATGTATTATTCTATATGAAATTACAAAAACATGCATTATTCTATATGAAATTACAAAAAAAACATGTATTATTCTATATGAGATCACAAACCATATATTATTCAATATTAAATTACAGAAACATGTATTATTCTATATGAAATTACAAAAACATGCAGTATTCTATATAAATTACAAAAAAAGGAATATTCTATATTAAATTACAAAAACATGAATTCTTCTATATGAAATTACAAAAAAATGTATTATTCCATATGAAAATACAAAAACATGTAATATTCATCATGAAATTACAAAAATATGTATTATTCTATATGAAATTAAAAAAACATGTATTATTCTATGTTACATTGCAAAACCTGTATTATACTATATAAATTTACAAAAACATGTATTATTTTATATGAAATTGCAAAAACATGTATTATTCTATATTAAATTACAAAAACATGTACTATTCTAAATTAAATTACAAACACATGTATTATTCAATATGAAATTACAAAAACGTGTTATTCTATATTAAATAACATAAACATGTATTATTCTATATTAAATTGAAATCCATGTATTTTCTATATGAAATGAGAAAAACATGTATTATTCTATATAATTACAAAACATGCATTATTCTATATGAAATTACAAAAACATGTATTCTTCTATATGAAATTACAAAAAACGTGTATCATTCCATATGAAATTAAAAAAACATGTATTATTCTATATGAAAATACCAAAACATGTATTATTCTATATGAAATTACAAAAACATGTATTATTCTATATAAATTACAAAACATTTATTATTCTATATAGAAATTACAAAGACATGTATTATTCTATATAGAAATTAAAAAAAAATTTATATTGTATATGAAATTACAAATACATATATTATTGTATATAAATTACAACAGCATGTATTATTCGATATTAAATTGCAAACGCATGTATTATTTATATGAAATTACAAAAACATGTATTATTTTATATGAAATTAAAAAACATGTAATGTTCTATATTAAATTAGAGAAAATGTATGTTTCTATATGTAATTACAAAAACATGTATTATTCTATATGAAATTAAAACACATGTATTATTCTATATGAAATTACAAAAACATGTAGTATTCTATATAGATAATAAACATGTATTATTCCATATGAAATTACAAAAACAGGTATTATTCTATATGAAATTTCCAAAACATGTATTATTCTATATAAATTACAAAAACATGTATTATTCTATATTAAATTGCACGAATATGTATTATTCTATATTAAATTACAAAAACATTTTTTATTCTATATGAAATTACAAAAATATGTGCTATTCTATATAAATTACAAACACATGTATTATTCTATATGAAATTACAAAAACATATATTATTCTTTATAAATTACAAAACATGTAATTTTATATATTTAATTACAAAAACATGTATTATTCTATACGAAATTACAAAAACATGTATTAGTCTATATGAAATTACAAAACCATTTTTGTTCTATACGAAATTACAAAAACATGTGCTATTCTATATAAATTACAAAAACATGTATTATTCTATATGAAATTACAAAAACATGTATTATTCTATATAAATTACAAAACATGTATTATTCTATATGAAATTTAAAAAAACGTGTATTATTCTATTTAAATTACAAAAAAACATTTCTTATTCGATGTGAATTTACAAAAAATATGTATTATTCTTTATAAATTACAAAAACATGTATTATGGGATATGAAATAACAAAAAGATGTATTATTCGATATAAATTACAAAAACATGTATGATGCTATATAAATTACAAAAACATGTATTACTCTATATAAATTACAAAAACATGTATTATTCTATATAAATTACAAAAGCATATATTCTTCTATATGAAATTACAAAAGCACGTATTATTTTATATGAAATAACAAAACCATGTATTATTTTATATGAAATTACAAAAACATGTATTCTTATGTATTAAATTACAAAAACATGTATTATTCAAAATATATAACATAAACATATATTATTGTATATAAATTACAAAAACATGTATTATTCTATATGAAATTACAAAAACATATATTATTCTCTATTAAATTACAGAAAAATGTATTCTTCTGTATTAAATCACAAAAACATATATCATTCTAGATGAAATTAAAAAAATGTATTATTCCATATGAAATTACAAAAATATGTATTATTCTATATGAAAATACAAAAACATGTATTATTCAATATGAAATTACAAAAACATGTATTATTCTATATAAATTACAAAACATGTATTCTTCTATATGAAATTACAAAAACATGAATTATTATATATGAAATTACAAAAAAATGTATTATTCTATATAATTTTAAAAACATGTATTATTCTATATGAAATTACAAAAAATGTTTTATTCTATATGAAATTACAAAAACATGTGCTATTCTATATTAATTACAAAAACATGAATTATTCTATATGAAATTACAAAAACATGTATTATTCTATATGAAATTTCAAAAACATGTATTATTCTATATAAATTACAAATACATGTTGTATTCTATATGACATTACCAAACCATGTATTGTTCTATCCGAAATTATAAAAACATGTATTTTTCTATATTAAATTACTAAAAAAATTATTATTCTTTATGAAATTACAAAAACATGTATTATTCTATATGAAATAACAAAAACACATATTGTTCTATATAAATTACAAAAACATGTATTATTCTATATCAAATTACAAAAACATGTATTCTTTTATATTAAATTCCAAAAATATATATTATTCTGTATTAAATTACAAAAGCATGTAGTATTATATATGAAATAAGAAAACATGTATTCTTCTATATGTAATTACAAAAACATGTATTGTTCTATATAAATTACAAAAACATGTATTATTCTATATTAAATTACAAAAACATGTATTATTCTATATGAAATTACAAAAATATCTATTATTCTTTATTAAATTACAAAAGCATGTATTATTATATATGAAATTACAAAAACATGTATTATTCCATAGGAAATAACAAAAACATGTATTATATTTTTATTTACACAGACGCAGTCATAAAAAAAATCTATTGAATTTACTTGTAAGAAGCATTTTCCAAATTAGTGTCAAATATTCATTAACACCGCTCCACAAAGGAACTTGCGTTATATTGTGATAATGTTTTTAGAAAAATATCGCTTGTAAATTCTCTATCTCCCAATACACCCCCCAAAGTAAATTTGCACTGAACGTCAGAACGTTTGTATTCTTGGCCTTCGGACCAAGACCTAAGTGTAGTATATGTTCTTCAGAGTCTACACTCTAATTTCTTGTTCTCTCTCAGTGCAGAAGAAATCCTTACCGACGGCGACAATTTTTATTTTTGTTCCTTTTCTCGGTGTTAAAAAAACAACAGGGGTGTCTATCTCTGCCCCGTGGGGAGGGGCATTGTAAATAGGAAGAGTTTCTTATTAAACTAATCACAATTTTAGTTGTGTGCTCTATGTAAAAATTATGACAGACATTTTTGTAAATTTTAGTTATTTTACATGTCTATTGTATAAAAGGCGATATCGTTTAAACATAATTATATCATACTAAAGAGTCTGTCCAAACCATTCCTACGTATTATATTTATGTTTGCATTCTTTAATTCTTTAAATGGCGACGCTCTCATATCATTGTATTTCTTTGGTAAAACTGCAAAAGTATTTACCTAAGCAAACACGAACGCCCGGCAAGGCCCGGTCGATAGGTACGTTTAAATATGATAATTTAATTCTTGCAGATTCCGTATATATTATTATAGAGTTAATATTCTATCGCTTTTTATATACTATGCGGTTGTGATTTAAAAAATATATATATCCATATGACTTAAGTGCATTAGCTTGAATAGAAGCCGAAATAAAGACGTATAAAGATATATATGTATATATATATATGTATGTATATATATATATATGTATGTATATATATATATATATATAAGTGAACATGTCTGAATGTGTCTGTGTGTGTCTGTCTGTGCAATTTCCTTACGCAATAACTCTGTCAATTTTTAGTCTACATACTCAAAATTTGATATACAGGGTACTGAGATTTGGGAAAATATGTTTTCGGCCAGAAATTTGTCTGTTAAGACGTCAAAGTTCAACTTTGAGAACTCTACCAAACTCCTCCGACAATTTTAGTAGACCTAAAATTTGAAATTTTAGATATACGGTCTAAATTAATAACTTGATGTGAACCCGAAACAATAAAGGTTAAGAGGTCATAACAGGGATCAAATTTTTAAAAAATTGATTTCTTCGGTTTCTGTAAATTACTCAGACAATTTCTGGTCTAAACATTTGAAATTTTACATAAGGGTATTCAGAGATAGAGCAAGCTTTTTTATCGATTTTGATCGATCATTTTTAGTACTAATATATAAATAAATGTATGTATGTATGTATGTATGTATGTGTGTATGTATGCCTACAACTTTCGACAGAGGCGACGGATTTTACCAAGATCAGTATCGTTTTAAAGTTCGACCTTTCAAACGGCAAATATCGAAAAAGATGCTAAAAACATTTATATCATTAAATTCTGTACGCGCCTAAAATGTTCACACACACAAACACACGCACGCACACACACACGCACACACACATATATATATATATATACATAGATATATATACATATATATAATATAAACTGAATGTATTTGTGTATGTGTGTGTGTCTGATCACGAATAGGCTGCTCTATGGTTGACTATTTTAAAAAACTGATTACATATAATGATAGAAGATATATCGAGACACGGGGTTGGGTGTGTTTGATCTGGCAGAACAGTAGTTCATTAAGATTGTGGGGCCTGGGTTCGCGCCTGGTCCACAAAGTATGGAAATAAAAAAATTAAAAAAAAACGTTTTCAAGTGTTTTTAATATAGATGTACATAAGAATACTTTGATAGTATGTTTTAACTTCAATAGGGGTGGTATAATAAAATTGTTCGCACCTGACCTCCGTAGAATGGAAATAGGCAAACACTTTAATAGAGACTTTTCATATCTATCTCCGTAAGTATACTTTGATAATTATGTTTCAGTTTGAAGAAATATGGTATAATAAAATTGTGGGGTGATCGTTCGCGCCTGATCTCAATAGAATGGAAATATGGCACAAAGTTTAACAAGGTTCTTTTTAATATAGACCCACAAAATATTGTGATAAGTGTTTAAGTATGAACAGGTAGGGTATAATAAATTATGGGTGTTATCTATTTTATTTTTACTTTCATCATATTTTACTTCGGTTTGATACCCCCAAATTCGAAGCCCCCTCTTGACACCCTCCCTTTTTATAACCTTTATAACCTATAAAAGGTACTTTTGCTAGTATATATATATATATATATATATATATATATATATATATATGATATATATGTATATTTATATGTATATATATATATGTGTTTAGTAATATGATTGATAATTTAAAATTCACATTAGAATTAAAAATTAAAACTCTGTTTCATAAGAAGGAACAACAACAAATTAAATATTTGTACGATCGTTTCGGAAACGAGTTTTTCATTGTGAAAGACAATAAACCACAGACAATAATTTGGACACATAGTTTTTTTTTTTAAACAAAGTCTGCTCATCCACAAAAAGTATTGGGTGTGCGTTTTGTATACGTAAAAGACACTATAAATAAGCCTAGCATTTTTTTTAGTAAGGCAGATGTATCTGGAAAAAATTAAAATAAAAAGGACAATGTTTATTTGATAAGCAAAGTAATATTGGTTGAGATAAGAAAATACAATAAAATTATAAATCTGAATTTGGTTTAATTATAAGGTTATTATAATATGTTTTTAATAAATTTAAGAATTATATATATATATATATATATATATATATATATATATATATATATATATATATATATTGTTCGCATTTCAAAAACCCTAATTATCGTCAAAGCATTCATTTGGATGTTGATTGTAGCTTATAAATGTACGAAATGTTGAATTATCAAAAATAACGCCAATGGAAAATTTTTAGCGGTTAGAATATGTTAGTAAATGCCTAATTTAAAATTAAGGAAATATTTAAAAAAGGGGGAGATTATCTGATTTTTCTAATTAAATAATCAAAGGAGGGTAATTAGTGGTTATTCTATTTAGATTATAATATATTATATTTGGAACATTTAATTTATTATTTTTAATACTTTATTTATCTATTTATTGAAATTAATAACTATAGTATAGGTTAAGCTTAAATATATATTTAAATAATATACAATAATGGTAAATAGATCAGATAAACTAATATTAATAATAATATTAATGATCAAAATGTTATTACTAAGGGTATCAAGTTAAACTTATATTTCAAGATGGAATATTAATAAGTAACATTTTTAATGATTTATGGTGGTTTATATTTGTTAAATTTAACCCAACGTTTATGACTGCATGAGGAAATAAGTTCCTTTCTTGAATTTAGAAGGGTGATTCTAATATCGTCATATTTTAAAATCTTTAGGGTCCCCTGTGTACAAAATTCACAGATTCTATCTCCTGGTGTATATCCTTTATATGATCCTATTATTTGCCATATTAAATTGAAGGAAATATTATTATCTTTGAGTCGCCAAATAATTTTGGATAGAGTGGTTTGGTTCAACAGGGAGTGGTTTTTAAAAGATGCTTATGGGTTGAAATCCTATGTTTATAAGTCCAGATGTGGAACCAAAGTAGATTGCGTCTTGTTTAATGTATTTATGTCCAGGCAGATTATGGGTGGCATTGCTGTGTGATGGGTTGATCTGTATTTGATTGGTAGGTTGGGTAATTTGGTGTAGTTATTTAATCGGCTGGTCAAGTTATGGTTGTTGTTAACCTCATTTATATTTGGGGATTTTGATACTGTAGTTGTATCAGAATTTTTGTAGGAATTTTTGACACCCCTAACACGAAACTCTGAATAAAATATAAAAAAAAAACTCGTAATTTCTCTTTTAAAAGTGGGTTGTTTATTTTCTTTATAGATTATACTTTCAAAATAAAATATTAAAGTTGTATAAAAGTAATTGCATTTATAAGCTACAATCAACATGCAAATGAATGCTTTGGCGATAATTACGGTTTTTACAAGGCGAACAATTAAAACGGAAATATATATATATATATATATATATATAATTCTTAACTTTTATTAAAAACATATTATTATTATAACCTTATATTTAAACCAAATTCAGATTTATAATTTTATTCTATTTTTTTTTATTCTCATCCCATATTACTTTGCTTATCAAGTAAATATTTTCCTTTTTATTTTATTTTTTTCTAGACACATCTGCCTTACTTTAAAAAAATTGATAGGTTTATGTATGGTATCTTTTACATATTAAAAAAACCCACCCAATACTTTTGCTGATGAGGAGACTTTGTTTAAAAAAAAGTATATGTCAAATTATTGTCCGTGTCTTCATGTCTATCGCAATAAATCATCGTTTTCGAAACGATCGTACAAATTATTGACTTTGTTGTTGTTCCATTTTTATGAAACAGATGTTTTATTTTTAATTCTAATTTGAATTTGAAATTATCAATCACATTACTAAATATTAAAGTAGCTCAAGGATATTTGCCTATCGAACTTATTATATATCTTAATTACAACAAGCACTGTTATTTTCTTGTATTTTAATCAAATTAGTAATTTTACTATCACACTAAAATACACTCTGCTCTTTAGACTACTGTTCTAACCCCCTTTAAATTACACACACAAACACACACATATATGTTTAAGAATTATATATATATATATATATATATATATATATATATATATATGCACACACTGGAAAGTAAGTATCATTTTATAAAAAATGATAAATTAATGTCATAAAGATTTAGAATAATACTAAAAGACTAACTGGCGTTTTCCATTCGTAAGATACGCTTAAATATGATATTTACAGTCACGCAGATGGCGCACTTGTTATTATACAAGCATTCTTTGTTGCTATTATATTAAATAATATTTAATGTAATAATTGATAACGAATCACCTCTATAATAATAAGTTATATAGAAGCCTATATAAAATATAGTTAAACTTTGATAAACAGTTATGTTCTCATATGCCTGAAACACTTGTATGTAATGTGGTGACCAATGACAGAAAAACATTCTGAAAATAAGTAAATTCTCGTGCTTAGCTTAATGAAAAATATTTATTTCAATAGTACTGCACTATTAGGCTATCGTCATGAGAAGTTTCTGTGATTCACCCGTAATCGTTGTCACACGTAGTTAAATTACATATAAAAATATAACCTCTCCCCCCTCTCTCACATATATATATATATATATATATATATATATATATATATATATATATATATATATATATATATATATACTAGCATAGGTCTCGGCGTTGCCCGCGTGTTTTGAGGTGTATGCTAAGCAAATAAAAAAAAGGTCAATTGTTTTAAATTTGACACCTATCATGACCCCTTAAAATTTATTGTTTGGGGCTAAAATTAAGGTATTAAGTTAGATCCATGTCCAAGAAATATATATATCTAAAATTTAAAGTGTTTAAACCCAAAATTGTCGGAGGAGTTTGGTAGAGTTCTCAAAGGTCAAATCGTTGTACTTTGACCGCTTAATCGCAAAATTTCTGGTCGAAAAACGATCACCTCGTTTTCCCCAAATCTCAGTACTCTGTATATCAAATTTCGAGTCTTTCACTTTTATAGATATACTAGCATTTCAGCCGTACTTTGCTCGGGTGTTTGGAGGTGTGTGTTGAGCAAAAAAAACATTTTTTTAAATAAATAAAAAAGTGGTAGTAGGAAGGCAGGCTCGAACTCATACGGCGAAGGAGGAAAAGAACAGGGAAAAACACTGACGTCTTTGTTGTTACGACCACCGCAAAACTGGAAGTGACATGGGTTTAAATTAAGTCTAGACAATCGAAAAGAGAGAATAACTTTCGAATATATCGGTGAAAAAAGCGACCCCTCTTTGTAGAAAAGTGGGCAGTTGAGGGTGAATTAATTAATGTTTTTAACCAATTTTCGGTATTTGTCGTCTGAAGGGTCGAGCTTAAAAAGATACTTATCTTGTGAAAATTCGTCGACTCTGTAGAAAGTTTTAGGCAGATATGCAAACATACATACATGCAGCTATATATTGGTAGCTCAAGTTTTCGACACAAACCGATTAAAAAGCTTGCCCTATCTCTGAATACCCTTTATGTGGAATTTCAAATGTTTAGACCAGAAATTGTCTAAGTAATTTTGTAGAGACCGACCAAGGGATCTATATCTAAAATTTCAAATGTCTAGACCCAAAATTGTCGGGGAAGTTTGATAGAATTCTCAAATGTCACATCGTTGAACTTTTCCCACTTAATCACCAAATTTCTTGCCGAAAACCGATCACATAGATTTTTCTAAATCTCAGTACCCTATATATCAAATTTCGAGTCTGTGGACTTAAAATTGACAGAGTCATTGCATAGGGAAATATACACACGCAGACAGTCAGGCACTTTCATTTTATATATATATATATATATATATATATATATATATATATATATATATATATATATATATATATATATACAAGCGGGGGGGCAGCTTTGCCCAGTCATAAAATATACATAAATATTTTTTCAAGATTTCGCATCTATTATTATAGAGTCTTGATTTAAAAAGTAAAAAAAAAAGTATTTGAGAACCATCAGCTTGAATTAAAAATCAAACGTGCAACCGTAGCATTCAAAGCGTTCAAAGCTGTTGACGTTACCGCTATACCAACTTGACACTCATATAAACTTATTAAAAAAAAAAAAACTAATATGAATGTACAAAATGTATAACGATTTTTTAAAAGCTTTTTACCTATTTTTGATGCCTAAAAACTATGTTCACCATTTTAATACCAGTTATAGAACAGTCCATAAAAAAGCAATCAGGTGAGGTCCTTAGCTCCGCTCTGCGATTTTTAGTTTCGGAGAGATAGAGTTTGAAAATATGGAGGCATACAGACAGACATAGTGAAGATGATAAATTAGATAGAGAAATATGTATCTATATATATATATATATATATATATATATATATATATATATATAGAGAGAGAGAGAGAGAGAGAGAGAGAGATAGATAGATATATAGATAGATAGAGAGAGATAGATATATAGATAGGTAGATAGATGGATAGATAGATGGATAGATATATAGATATGTAGATAGATGAGGGAAAATGAAAAAGATAATGATTGTACACAGGAAATGCAGAAGCACCCGATATAATCATCTCCGTATTCCTGCAAATTCTAACTTCTAAACGTTATGGAATTTCCTGTCTGCTAGATTTAATTCTGTCTGGTCTTTGACATAATTCCTTCTGTCTGGGCAGTTCGCCTAAGAGAAAAGTAAGTTTAATTATGTTAGAAAACTTATAAGATTAATGTCTAAGCCGATTATGATAATGCACAACCTTGGTGGAAAATTACTTTATGCTTTGTTCTAAATGTAATTTTCAAAAACTATCATAAAACGCAGAGATTATTGAACAAAGTACATTTGCTAAAATGATATTATTTAGCGATGTAAACGTTGATCCGTATATTATACTTTTATTTATTCGTTCCACGAAACTTCTAAAGACGTATATGTAATATTATATAAAGAACCTAAAAAACAGAAGAAAAAGAATGGATTCCAAATTTAGTTGATGGTAAATTAAACTTATTATTCTTTTCTCGTGCTCGCCTATTTCAAATTAATTTAAAAGTCTTTATCAAACCGATTTCTTTATTGGAAGCTAATATTTGAGGTGTTATCGCGGACAGTACTTATAATAATAATAATCAGTGCCATTATCATCTTTAATTTGTTTTTCTTTCAACGTAAACACAAATAACTTTTGTTTAAATCATTCTAGATTTAAACATGTGAAAACAATGTATTAATGGAATGACCTATGTATCACGCTAATTGTTATATCAATTCAATGCATCATTTATTTAATTATGTGTTAATGGTGTATAATTCATAAAAGCGGTATCTGTAAAACTCGCTTATCCAAACAACCAATAAATATCCTATCTAAAATAGGCAGCTATGTAAATGGAACTAACATGTGTCAAACGCTAACTATATATGTGTCATATAAGTATGGGTAATTTGTATTACGTCCGAGTTAAGTTAGCCTCATTTATTGCCATAATGTTAGAAGCTTTGAAGGTGCTACATCAACATGCCTTTCATAGCAAATTTTCAGGAATGAGCTGATTTTTTTCTATGTGATATGATTAGGCATAGAGATGAGATGTCAATCTTATTCCATGGACATAGTATCGTTCAACATTTTGTTTTTACTCAAATTACCCCAAACAAGGCATATTGGCAAATTGACTTAGCTTCTAATCAGGAGGATATTTAGGAGAGAGAAGCAAAGCGTTGATGAGTTATTTTAGTTTTATTCATCTGTTCCACGAATCTTCTAAAGACGTATATGTAATGTTATATTAAGGCCATAAAAACAGAAGAAAAAGAATTGCATTTCAAAATTTAGTTGATGTTAAATTGAAGTTAATATTCTTCTCTCGTGTTCGCTCATTTGAAATTAATGTAAAATCTTTATCCGGCCGATTTCTTTATTGGAAGCTAATATTTGAGGTCATCGCTAAAGATAATCAGTGTCATGATCATGTTTGACTTGTTTTTCTTTCAACGTAAACACAAATAACTTTTGTTTAAATCATTCTAGATTTACAAATGTAAAAACATTGTATTCATGGAATGACGTATGGAATTTTTAAATGTCATAAACAACATATTTTTACTTATGGTCATCCCTACCAAGGCATATCGTCATTTGGACATGATAGAATATTTTTGGAATCATTCTCAGGACAGATTAAGATGTAGGTTTAGGATAATCTTAACTTCTGGATACCAGTATAGTTGGGTAGGCAGGTAGCAGGAAATGCATGCACATCGTGCTATTCCAAGGGAGGAAACAGGGAGTTCACAGTAAAGGGGTAAGATTTTGTTGCTAAACGGGTTAATCGGGGATATGCACAGCGATGGTGCACTAGTGCAATGAGTTCCTCAGAGCACGTCCCATTAAAATGTTGTTCCTGTATATGAATTTAAACTATATCCGATGGTGAGGCCCCAGTTTGCGGGCTTTGGGGAGTGTGAAGCCACCCTTTAATTGGCATTGCTCCTAAGTCCACTCTGACCTTGACTGGTAGTACCTGTTAGGGTCGCAACTATGGATTAAATAGAAACCGACTTGAAAAAAAAACCCCAAAAAAACCAAATGTACCCTATTAAAAAATTGTTCTTCAAAATCACTGGTTTCGGCATTAAATAACATGAAAAGGGTAGATATGCCGTAAAACAACAACAAACAAACAAACATTAGAATATTCGTAAAATAGACACACAGATGAAACAATGCCACGATATGGCAGGGGTTAGAGCTTAGTTGGCAAATTGCGACCTATTATATTGAAAACCGTTTTCTGGACACTATTTAAAAGGACGAGGTTAGTGGTAGACGCACAAGCCCAGATATGGCAACAATACTCAATGCATGGGCGAATGGTATCCTTGTAGAAATGCAGGATACTTTCAGGTGTTAGTTGTCTTCTAGCTCGAATATCTCTTTTTAATAAATGAGTAAACATTATACATTGTAAACCGAGACTTTCAGAAAAAATATGAATAGTTATAAACACTATTTTTCTCTATGTTTCCTGTAAGAATGTATTGCATTTGCCGTTCATCAATCCATAATAGTTTAATTTTTAATCAATATAATTTGTGCAAATCCATTTGAATTCCAAAACTATTTCATGAGCTAAATTAAAGGAAACTATGACTTATTTGCTGTTAAAGTGATATCGTAGTTTTTGTAAGAGCATGAGAATCTTTCGGAAAGTCAGATTCTCCATAATTCATGAGAAGTTTTTTATATAATGCATTAAAAAATTTTTTAGAAAAAATACATCTATAAAACGAAAAGAAATGATACCGATTCGATTTATACTGAAAAGATCACTGCATGTAATATCACTTCACACATACTTAAACTGAACCATTATAACGTTGTAAATTACATGTAAGAACCCAACACGTTGTGAACTTCGTCGCAAGGAACATAAGAAAAAAAAGGGAAAAGAAATTCAACTCGCTTTTTCAGATTTTAACAAAATACTTTTATTTCTCCTTCTGCAGCTTCGCGTGTCTTCTTCTCTCGTCTGTGATGTCAAACACGTTTATTTAACGTGGTTATCGGTCTGCTCCCACGTGTTTCTTTTATTATCCTTTAACTTTCTTCCTTGCCATGACGTCACCTCGAACAGGGCTCGGTAATTTTCATACATCTGCCACACGCGTGTTAGCGCATGTAAATCGTTACGTTCATGTTGTTTCCTGATTTTTACAGATTGCGATGAGTTTATGTTGTTTTATTGTGAACAATCGAAAGTAATTTTCTTCACAAAAGATTTTTTTTAAATAAAGACAAGCAATTTCAAACTTTTTTTTTCTTTGATATTACGATGATATCGATCAATTTTGCTATATCCGAATTCTTCCATAAAGACTTATAATTTGTAGTATTTGTATCATGTTCTGATTTTGAGTGCTACTCGCACCACACCTTCTTTTAAGTCGTTTATTTGATACTACGGTTCTCTGTAACGTCAGCAGATAGTGATCAGGCTTTGTGTTCACTTTTAAAGAAGGTCACTTTTAAACTCGTTACAAATTGTATAATGTTTGCTGTTTTTCAATTCTTTAATTTGAAACAGTATTTCCTTTATATGCATGGAGGTTTAATGGACATCTCTTTATTAACTTGATATTATTCTGTGCATATATGAAGCCACCATTCGTCCATGCATTCAGTATTGTTGCCACATCTGAGCTGGTACACCTAGCACTAGCCTCTTCCTCTTAGATAGGATCCCAAAAAGATTTTTCGATCTAACAGGTCCCACTTTGTCTACTAAGCTACGACCCCTATTTCATCGTAGCAATGTTGCAATGAAACCTGTACCTGTTTTACAAATATTTTAACAAGAATGTGCTCTGATGAACTCGTTGCCCTTGTTCCCGCCATCGACGTATATATCTACAACAAACCCGCTTAGCAAAAAAAAAAAAAAACCATCTCACCCTTTCATGCTCGAGGTCCTTAAATGCAAGAAAGCTGTCTTCTTTAATAGTTTCCTCCCTGAAGAGTTAGATTTTGGAATTTCCTTCCTGCTACCTGCTTCTCTGGCCGTACTGATATGCAGAAGTTTAAGTGTAACGTAAACCAACATTTTGTTGATCTTTCCTATGTATTGTTCAAATAGTGGACCTGCACCTCCAAGTGGCGATGTACCTTGTTAGGGGTGAACGTAAGTATAAAAAAAAAACAACAACAATGTAAATGCGTCCAATCCTCTCATTGAGGAGTTTTGTCAGATCTTCCTCCTTTCTATGTTTACTTTCAAAATTAAATTTGACCAGTGAATGCGCTGGTTAAATAACATTTATGTTCTCCTCTATGTAGTAAGTAATTACTCGAAAGCTTCCTGTGATAAGCGTTTATGGATGTGAAAAGAGTGTATCACGCTAATTGTTATATCAATTCAATGCATCATTTATTTAATTATGTGTTAATGGTGCATAACTCATTAAAAGCGGTATCTGTAAAAATCGCTTATCCAAACAACCAATAAATATCCTATCTAAAATAGGCAGCTATGAAGATGGAAGTAACATATGTCAAAGGCAAACTATATATGTTTCATATAAGTATGGGTAATTTGTATTACGTCGGAGTTAGCCTCATTTATTGCCATAATGTGAGAACCTTTGAAGGTACTACATCAACATGCCTTTCAGAGCAAAATTTCACGAATGAGCTGATTTTTTTTCTATGTGATATGATTAGGCATAGAGATGAGATATAATACTTATTACATGGACATAGCATCGTTCAACATTTTGTTTTTACTCAAATTACCCCAAACAAGGCATATGACCAAATTGACTTAGCTACTAATTAGGATGATTTTTAAGGAGAGAGAAGCAAAGCGTTGATCCGTTATTTTAGTTTTAATCATCTGTTCCACGAATCTTCTAAAGACGTATATGTAATGTTATATTAAGACCCTAAAAACAAAAGAAAAAGAATTGCATTCCAAATCTAGTTGATGTTAAATTGAAGTTAATATTCTTTTCTCGTGTTCGCTCATTTGAAATTAATGTAAAAATTTTTATCCGGCCGATTTTTTTGTTGGAAGCTAATATTTGAGGTCATCGCTAAAGAGGCTTTACATAATCAGTGTCATAATCATGTTTGATTTGTTTTTCTTTCAACGTAAACATAAATACCTTTTGTTTAAATCATTCTAGATTTACAAATGTAAAAACATTGTATTCGTAGAACGACGTATGGAATTTTAAAATATCATAAACAACATATTTTTACTTATGGTCATCCCTACCAAGGCATATCGTCATTTGGGCATGATATTAAGACCCTAAAAACAGAAAAGAAAAATTGCATTCCAAATTTAGTTGATGTCAAATTAAAGTTAATATTGGGCGTAGCTTCTAATAAGGACCATTTTAGGAGAGAGAAGCAAGATGTCGGTTTATGTTACATTTTGACTTTTGCTCATCAGAATAATCAGGAAAGTAGGTAACAGGAAAGTAATTTCAAAGTCTAGCTTTCCGAGGGAAGAAATTATTAGTAGAAAAGGCCTAGTGACATTTAATGACTTTATTAGTGAAGGGGCGTGCTTTTGTTGCAAAGTGAATTTTTCCAGGATATGCTCATCGCGGATATATAAGTGCGATGAGTTCATCAAATAATATTCTATTTAAATACCTATAAAACAAGCCAAACATTGCGGCGATGGGACAGGGTTTGGAGGGTGATTTACGGTGCAGAACCTATTGGATTAAAGACTCTGACGTGCTGTTTGAAAGAGAGTTAAGACTGGCAGAAGATGCACCAGCCCAGCTGTGGCAACAATACCCTACGCATGGACGAATTGTGTATTTGTAGAACTACAGGATACTCTCCAGGGTGCTTAATATTCTAGCATGATAGAGGGAAGCCACCTATATTGGAGCAGTCTTCAAAATGTTCTTCAATATATTTGTTCAGTCAATATTGAATGTGAATAATAAGCCGAGGAGTCTGAAATAACAACTCTCAAGTACGGGTGTAACAACAGAATATTCTTTTCATTCTTTTTACTTTAAAGTAAATATCCGACACAGTATGACACTGTCAATCAACCAAGAACCACATCAGTTTATATAAAAATATATAAGATATTAACGGATATATATATATATATATATATATATATATATATACTCAAGAGTCAAAACACTGAAAAGAATATGCTGTTGTCATATCCGTAGTTATTAGTTATGGCTGTCGGTGGTAGAGAAGGCTTCTTATAGTTGTTAAAGAAGATTAGCTTAGTCTTAGTAGAATTAAATTATATATTTTTTAATTGGAATTCAATAATAAGATGAGGATAATAGTTCGCAATTAATAAATTAATATTAGAATGAAATTTTACTCGCCATTTATAGTACATTCGACACTACACTCTTGGGGTTGTTTTCTAAGGATTCTGCCATAGTATTAAGTTTATTTATTTATTTTTTCATCGTGCCATCATTTATAGAGTGTTGTGTTATCAGCAAAAGTACACATCTTGGATACAAGGTAATCGACGAGAACATTAATGACTATTATCTATAGTATTAGTCCAAGGATCGACCTTTGAGGCACTCCTGCAATAATGTACTGTTTTAATATACCTCCATTATTATTATTATTATTATTATTATTATTATTATTATTATTATTATTATTATTATTATTATTATTGGTGTATATGGAACTTTTACACAAGTCAACAAACGATCTAATTGGAAACCTGTGGTGTTCTCTGGAAGCTGAGTGACAACTAGTCTCCCCAGACGCCCAGCTCTCTCCGCCTCATTCGATAGCATTTGCGAATAAATTTGCGTCATCGCAACACCCTCTTACTACTGATTTCTCGCTGGAAGTCCAAGTTCTCTTCGCGCTTGTCTCTCGTCGGTCTTTCCATCCTTCTTGACCCTTCTCGGCTCTTTGGTATCACTTTTCTATTGGGAGGAACGGTGATGCGACAATGGGAGGGGATGAGTGATGGGGTTGTAGAACTTGTAGATATGCAGCATTGGTGGTGTTCATTCCCTGTAACGCTTCTTCGTTATATTGTATTCTTCTTTTTCTTTTTCTTCTTCTTCTTCTTATTATTATTTTCGTAACTATTTTAAATGCAATACACGGCAAAACATTATGAATTAAATATTAAACACTTGCTAATATATATATATATATATATATATATATATATATATATATATATATATATGGTAGCGGTGTAATAGAAAATTCCATTACAAAATAAAACGCAATGCACGAAATTATTCATTCAACATTTAGTCTAATAGCCATAAAAGTTAGGACAAATTAAGAATGATTGTTGAAAATCTTGTTAAGCTTTGTAGACGGATAGGTTTATCGAAAATTAGCGTTATAGCACAAAACTAAAAACTATATAAAAGACTCATTTAAAACTGTTGTCCGACGTACTAATATTTAATTTGAAAGATTTACATAATCAACTCAATTGCTATTTAAAAAAAAAAAGTGACAATCAAAATGTCATTCTAATCCCATCTATTATGGACGAAAATATATTTCGAAAAGAAGTTGGATAAGCCTGAATATCATTCAAAAATTAGGTGTGATGGGCAAAATAATATAATTATAATTTCGAGCAGTATATAAAAAGTATCTTTTAATGGCCAATTAAGACAAAAATATCATGGGAAAATTTAACCTGGTAGACGAAAATAGAATATGGGATGTTAACGAGATATACGAAAATGTTATTCGAGAAAAAGGCACCACAGCGACCCACTCGTAAATATAACCATATATGTGACATTTACAGGCTGAGTAAAGTTAAAATTTTCACAGTAAGCTAAGTGACAGATTAAGTAATTAAAAAATTAAAAGAAACCTAACTTTAAGAATCACTTCTTTTAACATAAATAAATAAACATTAAAAAAAGAACGTATTTTTATTTGTAAACGCGCTTTAAATAGTAGTCTACACGTTTATCATTTATTGTTTTTTATTTTTTTAAATCTGGTGGTTGTTTTTAGTTTGAATTTCAATCAGACTGTTAGGAATAAACGTGTAAATGGCATGCATGGGGCCATATGCACTTAAGTGACCCGTGGCACAATAAGCTTAAATGTTATTACTAGAATAACAAGTAGAGCCTGCATGATTCCGCGTGAGTACACAGTGAACGAGGCATGAAAAAATGACACAGTTCAGTATTTGCCCCCACAGTTAGCGCCAACAGTCTCTAGGGGACGTCTAATTTTGGTGAAAATGAAAAAAAAACGTTGCAGTTTTAGGCTTGAGGATATGTAAATTTGAGTTCTGCAGTGTGTTAAAAAAGAAATTAATAAGCCCATCATTTGCCCCCCCTCTATTTATTTCCAAAGTCCCCAAGGTCTTAACATATTTAAATTTGGGTTCAGCACCATGCAAAACTGCTTAAAAGCCATAAACTAAAAATGTTGAATAATTATGGTGAAATAGTCCCAAAATGGAGTGTTTTACTAGCCCTAAAACAGCCCCTGGCGCACACTCAAGAGTTATCGCGAAGCATAGACAAAAAAATTTATAGAGATCAGTTAGTTACAACTTTTCAGAAAGTTGTATGAAAGTCCAAGGCCTCAATTTTTTAATAAGCATAAAAAGTAACTTCTAGCCGTTTTAACCGGAAAGACACCCCATAGGAGGGGGCAACCGGATTTTTCCCGGAAAATCCGTTATTTTTTTTACACATATCATGTTTAATGTTTGTGAAAATTTTCCAAGAATTCCAAGACGTAGTTATTGAGTAAAAGAGGTGACAGACGAACGGACGACCAGCCGAACGGACGAGCGGACAAGCGTTCATATATGTCTAGCCTTCTTTTTATCGGAAAACAAAAAAAAAGAGACAAAAAATGTAAATAAAAAAATAAATCGGGATAGACTAAAATTTGTTCGAATATACGAATTGATATCTTAAATTGCTATTGCAAAATACTATTTAAAAAATTCAGCCCCACAAACAGATAAAGCACCTGTATATAGTAAGTTGCGCTCATCTAAAATACATTCGGCAACAACGCTATTTGGCATTAAAACACGATAAACCAACACAAACTTTTCTTGTCTGAGAAATGGTAACGGTCAGCGTTGTTGAGTTGCTGAATTGCAATCGTACTTGGCAATCGATCAGCTCAGCTGCACCAGCATATTCATAAGACGTGATATGTTTGTCTTCGGGATTGATTTACTTCGTATTTTCGCCAACTCACTTCCATTGGAATTTATGGTTTGGCATTATCTTTGATCTACATACAAATGGACTCAATATCATTTGCATTGACCAACGTCTTTAAGCATTTTCTTCCTATGCAAAGGTTTTATTACGAATACTGTAGCAATTTAAACGGAAAATAAGTTATGTTTCAAAGTACTTTAGCCTATAATAGCTTTTACTATACACAAGTGGATGTGAAAGGGGCTTTATCCGGTCGTAAAATACGCATAAATATGATGTTTTAATTTGTTCAGATTTCGTACATATTACTATAAATTCATGAACTTTAAAATAAAATGAATATGAATACCATTAGCTAGAATCGAAACCGAAAGCAAAACTGTAGCATTCAAAGCTGTAGACGTTATTACTGTACCAACGTGACACGCATATAAACTGATTAAAATTTATACATACACTAAGATTAGTTTACAGTATGTATAACGACGTTTTCAATTTTTACTCAATTTGACCCCTTTAAAACTATTTTTACCAGCTAAACACCCACAAAAGAACGGCCCACAAAATTTAAATAATATCAGGCCCCTAGCGGCGCTCTCTGCAATTTTTAGTTCCGGAAGAGATAAAGTTAAAAAATAAGGAGACATGCAGACATATCACCTTTTTTATATTAGATTATTTTAAGTGTTAACAGCCTGGCTAGCTTTTGTGTGTGTGTGTGGGGGTGTCTGTGTTGTGAGATTATGAAAGAGGTAAAAAAAATATGGGTGTCAATTTATCTCTGCGTAATTTGTGGCAGGATTCAATTACGAGTCTGTTAAAAGAAACAAATCAAGAAGTCGATTATACTTTTATAAACAAAATGATAAAATAAAACTATATCTGGTTCATTTGTTAATATATATATATATATATATATATATATATATATATATATATATATATATATATATATATATGAATACTATATTTTGTATGCAGTAATCATTCTTCAGATCAAAGAAGCATACACCAATTCAAACAACTCACACAACCTGTTTTCTTACTAAAACAGATGACAAATGTCTATAAGACTCTTAACCTAAAGTGAACGCATAAAATTTATGTCAAAATATTTCAAGAAACATTCGAATATGACAATTTAATAAGTCTTATGATGCAGTTCGAGTCTTAATTAAAATAAATAAAAATCTAGCATGTATACTGTGTACGAGGTTCCTTAAATAAGTTCCCAGGCGTTTTTAGTATAGCAATTTTATTGATAGTACACATATCAAAATCAATCCCCTTCGGAGTAATCTCTATCGAATGCAATGCACATGTACCATTTCAACAAATGCTGGAAGGCCCCATGGAATCTCTCTTATGTGAGCGTGTCAATGACCCTAGTCACAGCCTTATTATTCACCTCAAAATGACAGTCACTATACCTTTTTTTCTTGAGCTTAGTGAATAAGCAAACGTCACATGGAGCAAGGTCTGGTTTATAGAAAGAGTGATGGGCTGTCTTGATGCCCAAGAAAAAGTTTTTCTTTCTGATTTTCTCTGAGCACCCTTGGGACTAACTTCGCGCAAGTCTTCGCATCTTCGGTTACTCACGAATAATTGAAGTACTGTTCCCACACTGACATCAAACTGTGCACTTCTTGCTTGTATAGATGGTCTTTTCAATGAACGTCTTTATTTGACCAATCATTACAAATGTTTACACTTCCTTATTCCTTCCACACCTCTCATCATCCTTAACAGACGCCATTCCCTTCTTGAATCTCTTATGCCACTCCAAACTAATTCTCGATTCAAGCATGATCGTCCACAAGTAGTCTGAAGCATTCCATAAATGTTCGGGGCATTTTTACAAGTTTAAAAGAGAATTTTATTGCGTATCATGTTCTAAATTGGCCTCGCGTCCATATTGCATGTTTGAAATTCACCAGCTGTGACAATCAGGATTTAGTAGGGTATATTCTAATTTCGGCTGTTGCTATTAATTTTTAATCTCAAATCATAGAGATTATAGCATGTACAGCAATAACATAGAGAATTTCCAAGTGTTTACGACAATTTTTAATTGACGATATGGAAAATTATTGAATTGTAATTGGATAAATCATATTGCTAATCAGGTTAGGAAAATGCAGGTATAGTATAGAAATCAGTAAGTCTGTTACATCCAGTTGGACTGTGAATTCATCCACACTTTCATTAAAAACGATAGAAAATCATCAAACACGATAACCATTCCTTTACTCAAATAACTGAATATTGAAAGTGAAATATTCTATGAGCAATTCGAATAAGAATAGTATTTTTAAATTATCTATACATTAATACAATAGCGGGTGTGTTATTTTGTGTTAAATCCAGGTTATTTAAATGCCATCTACTTCAATTTCTTGTCATAAATAATTTTAGCAAGAATTCTTTTTTAGGTTTTCGTTTCACTTTCGATTATAGCTGACGGCACTTAAGTCATCTAGTTTTTTTATAAATTATTTTATCAAGAATTCTTCATAAGTTTGATTTTTGGTTTCGATTATGGATGGATGGACTAAAGTTATATATATATATATATATATATATATATATGAACTTATGAAAAAATTATATATATATATATATAATTTTTTTCATAAGTTTTTTATTTCGTTTTCGATTAAAGCTAATGCACTCAATCATATGGACATATTTTTTATTTTTGAAATCGCAACTTTATAATATATAAAGATCGATAGAACATTAAATGTATAATAACATATATAAAATAATGTAACAGGGCATTGTAACTGGAATTTCTCACACACTGACACGCAGAGGGGGTGGAGTAATGTATAATCATTACTTTTTCCCAACACAAATTAATAATAATGCAGTCGGACAAATTAAAATAGAAATTAATCCAAGATACATAACACTAAACTCAGACAAATTTATCAATTTCAATATGTGTTAATTTGCTGACAATTCAAATTGAGATTCAATAATTATATAACTTCAATTCAGTTGAAACTTCTTAATTTTAATACGTGTGTTCCACTGTATCCTGCCAATTCCAATTAAAACTTCAATCATTCTAATACATCCAGCTATTAGTTAATGGCCACTATGTGAAATGACCTTTGGAGCTTCATCCTTACAATTTGAACAAATCCACACCGCTAAACTAAATTCAAATTCCCGAGGGACACCAAGCGAGGTGCTGAAAATGGAGGTGTGGGGATTAACCCTTTTCTCCGTCACTTTCTTTTGCGAATAGAATTTCAACCCACAATAGGATTTAAAATTGACGAGACAGAAGCGCAAATATATTCAATGGGAATATTCAGTCGTGGCAATGCAACTCATAATTACAAGCATTGAACAATCTAAATTCAAATCAACATCAATCAATTATAAATGAAAATTATTATGTAATGCGTTAAGAAAAAACACATCAAAATTTAGTGTTTTTTTTTATATTTAAATATTTAAATCAAGGAAAAATAATCTTCAAAGGTTTCAAATTGTGCGTAGACGGCTTAAAACAATGAAACATGGCATTGTAACTGGAATTTCCCACAATATATATATATATATATATATATATATATATATATATATATATATATATATATATATATATATATATATTACACGAGAGCACGCGACTAATGTTTATCGGTCTTGTTGAGATGATGCTTGGTTATTGGCGACGTAATTTGAGCACTTGCAAAAATGTAATTGTAAGCGATATTCTGCGGAATAGTGAAGGTTCAATTTCGGGTGAGGGCGACTAAAAAATATAATTGCAAATTACTCCAGACTTCTATCCAGTCGTGAGTGACGGTATGAGAGCGTGCTAACACCGTGGAGTAAATAAGCGGTACGGTTCGACATTTTGTGTAGATTCTCTAGTTCGACAGAAACATATCACAAGTTCGACAAGATACACCTGAAGAATTTCGGGGATTACATCGAACTAAAGGTTAACATGACACGCAGTATGATTACAGTAGTCTAAAGTGTCCAAATAATAAAAAAATCAACTACTCTTATCAGTTTAGTTATTTTGCATGTCGATTAAAGATAAAGAGACAATAAATCTTTACTATTTAATATCTAGTATAAGAGATGTTTTTGTTTTGTTTACGTTATTTGACAAAGAATTGGTCTTGCAATTATATTCACGACATTCAACATAGTGTAGTTATTGAATTTTCAAAAACCTTTGAAAAATCAAAGTTTTCTTTTTTGCTATTCAGGAACATGTAGTCTCGTTCTACAGTAACCGTTATGAATAAACAACTACCTGATAAATAGTTAGATATCTAAATACTACTCGGAAAAGGAGGACATGAAAGAAGAAAGTAAATAAAGCACAGATCTAAGTGATACGAAGGCAATAAAATAACAGTGGGGAACTTAGATATCAATTAATGAAGAATAAAAACAAATCATAATAGAAATAAGGAAATAAAATCAACGAAATATAAAACTGGTACCGAAAAGGTAATAAATGAAAGTAAAATAAACATCGTACACAAATACAAGGTTTTAAATAATAATGTCGTTTTTAGACGTTCAACTGTATATATATATATATATATATATATATATATATATATATATATATATATATATATATAATGTCGTTTTTAGAAATTCAACTGTATATATATATATATATATATATATATATAATAATGTCGTTTTTAGACATTCAACTGTATATATATATATATATTAAATAATATCGTTTTTTGACGTCAACTGTATATATATATATATATATAAAATAATGTCGTGTTTAGACGTTCAATTGTGTGTGTGTGTGTGTGTATATATATATATAATAATATCGTTTTTAGACATTCAACTGTATATATATATATATATATATATATATATATATATATATATTAAATAATGTCGGGTTTAGACGTTCAATTGTGTGTATATATATATATATATATATATATATATATATATATATATATTATATAATGTCGGATTTAGACGTTCAACTGTATATATAAAAAAATGTTTTTAGACATTCAACTGTATATATATACATATATATATATATATAGTCACATATATATATATATATATATATATAGTCACATATATATAGTCACATATATATATAGTCAGGTCATGCTATATGCTACTGGTACCATGTAACCCAGTACTACCTGCCACATGGTCGGGCCACCGGCGACTAAACCGGTTCCACCGCCAGCTTGTCTGGTGAGGAGGGTGGCTAGTCTCCCTGAAGGATTAAACACAAGACCTTTCAAAGGGCGGATGAACCCTTCTTTGGGGGGTCAACGGCCAACTAGCACCATTGCATATATGTACATATGTGTATATGTGTAAAAAAAAAAAATTGCCGTGCGGGGCCGTAGAAATCCCTGGCTTGGTGCCCAGGCGCTGGTTAAGCCCACCCGGAAAGATGGACCCGTAGGTCTTGTTAGGCCATCTGTCTAGGAGAAGGACACTTTGAAAGTAAACCTGCACTCCACTCCGCCAATTAGTAATCTTGCTTAGCCTTACACTGGTTATTGGCTTAGTGGAGAAAGAGCGTGTTCTACGTGTCGTACAAGCGTAAAACACGGTAATCTTCTGTACAGACAACCCTCTACAAAGTCACATGGCGATTGACAAATGGCGACGTCCACAGGCCTAACAAGCTGGAAGTGGGCAGTCATGACTCCACACGTGTGCGACTCTCGACTCATCTAACGTCGTTGTTTAGTTGAATGAACAGCAGCTTGCCTCGGCGAGGTCTTGAATGTCTGAGCAGCCCTTTTGAGGACAGCACTGCTCACCCTCTCTATAGGGAGGGGTCTAGAAAAGGTGACCCAAAAATTGCCTGTTCATCTCCGAGCTGGCCAGCTTACTGCGGTTGGCGGCTGTTCCTTAAAGCAGGAAAAATACCCAAAAGAACAAACAAAGACTCATGATATCGACCTGGAACGTCCGAACACTTATTGACCACGATATTTTTTCTTCTAACCCTGAGCGACGAACGGCTATCGTCGCGAAGGAACTTAAGCGGTATAGGATTGATATCGCTGCTCTGGCAGAAACCCGCCTGAGTGGTGAAGATCAGCTAACCGAAGTGGGAGGTGGATACACTTTCTTCTGGAAGGGAAAACCGGAGGGGGAAAGGAGGGTCGGTGAGGTGGGGTTTGCCATCCGAACCGAACTAGTTAAAGGATTAGAACAGCCATGCGCGCTGTCTGATAGGATTATGTACCTTAGTGCACCCATAGGGAGAAATCGTTTCGGTAGCGTATATTCCATCTACGCTCCCACGCTCTGCAGGGACGAAAAAGACACCATTACATTTTACCAGGAGTTACGAGCAGTCCTATGTTCAACCCCGAAAGCGGATAAAATAATACTGCTGGGGGATTTCAATGCTAGAGTGGGAAATGACCATGAGATTTGGTCACCGTTGGGAAAATATGGTACGGGTAAGACGAATAGGAATGGACTTCACCTCTTACAGCTTTGCTCTGAATTTGAGCTGGTGATATGCAATACGTTCTCACAGCAAAGGCCGCCCATAAAGCGACATGGTTTCATCCTCGCTCTGGACACGGTTATATCCTGGACTATGTTATCACCAGAAGAAGAGACATTGAGGATGTCTGCAAGGTTCGCGTGATGAGGGGTGCGGACTGTGGAACGGATCACATGCTTGTAAGAGCCAAGCTGAAACTCCACATTAGGAGGAGATTCCGGTCACAAGGTGCGCAGCCACCCAAAAGACTAGCCACAGGTAAGCTAAAGTCCAAGGCCGTGCAGAAAGAACTACAAGTCGCTCTCGGAAGTGCGGACTACGATGGTTCATGGGAGAAATTTAAGTCGACCGTACACAGTGTCAGCTGTGAAGTACTAGGTGTCCTGAAACAAAAGAATCAAGACTGGTTCGACGAAAATGATGCCATAATCAATGAACTTATAGAGCAAAAAAATAACGCACTCCAGAAAATGCTTGGAGCGCCCAAAAAGGACCGGCCGAGACTAAAGCAGAAGTTCAAGGGAGCGAAAGCATCGCTACAACGCAACATACGAAGCATGAAGAATAAATGGTGGAAGAATATATCCAACCAGGTGCAACTGGCGTTTGATAGCAAAGATGCAAAAACTATGTACCACCTTATCCGACAGGTATTTCGGCCTCAATCCTCAGTGATGGTGCCCCTCAGATCAAAGGATGGGGCGTCGCTAAATAGGAGCCCGGACAAAATTATGCAGCGCTGGACAGAACACTTCAGAGATCTGTTCGACAACCCCTTAACTATTGATGAGGAAGTCATTAGGAATCTGCCACAGCAGGAAATCAGACAAAAGATGCTGGCTCACCCGACTCAACATGATATCAGCAAAGCTATTAGCGAGATAAATACGGGAAAGTCGCCGGGGCTGGACGGCATTCCTGTCGAGATTCTCCGATATGGGGGCAATCAAATTACAGCTGAAGTACACCGATTGATATCCAAGGTCTGGTCTGGGTCTCCTGCACCCCAAGATTGGATCGACGCGATACTAATCCCACTGTATAAGGGAAAATGACAAAAAGTCCTATGTGGGAACTACATGCTGTTGGAGGTAGTCGGTAAGGTATTTGCCACACTCCTACTAAACAGACTAAATGAATACATTTGCCCCTCAGTACTGCCCGGAGCCCAAAGTGGGTTCAGACCCGGGCGTGGCACAATGGACATGATCTTCTCAGTCCGTCAGATACAGGAAAAATGCAAATAACAAAGGCTAGCTCTATACCAGGTATTTGTGGATCTGAAAAAAGCCTTCGACACTGTAAACCGAACTGCACTGTGGATAATATTGGGGAAACATGAATGTCCAACTGGTTTCGTAAATATGATCAGACAACTGCATGAAAACATGAAAGCGCGTTTCCAGCTAAACGGCACAGTTTCAGAGGGCATTGCCATCGACAATGGGGTTAAACAGGGAGATATTCTAGCTCCAACCTTGTTCTCAATCTATTTCGCAACAACACTCGCGTTCGCATTTAGAAACTGTGAAACGGGAGTGCTCTTTCGATTTCGGACAACGGGCAAGTTATTCAACCTTACTCGTTTCAGGGCCAGATCGAAAACATTTCACTCACTTGTCAGGGAGCTGCTGTATGCTGACGATGTAGACTTCGTCGCACACACGGCAGAAGATATGCAGGGCATCATGGACCGCTTCTTCAGGGCGTGCACTGCCTTTGGCCTCACAATTAGACTGGAGAAAACCAAGGTAATGTTCACCCCAGCTCCAAACAGCCGCTACGAGGAACCGGTCATCTGTGTAAATGGAACGAAACTGGGCACCGTTGATGACTTTGTATATCTTGGCAGTACTATATCGAGCGACGGAACCCTCGATAAGGAAATCTTAGGAAGGATCAATAAGGCAAGTAAGGCCTTTGGTAATCTCGAAAAACGAGTGTGGGCAGACAGAGCCCTGACCTTCAAAACAAAGATAAAGGTATACGAGACTTGTGTACTACCTGTCCTCCTATATGCCTCGGAAACATGGACGACATATCACTGTCATATCAAGGCTCTGGAAAGATTCCACCAGACATGCCTACGCAGGATATTTAATGTCACCAAACAAGCTCTCTTGTCCGATGAAGAGGTGCTCAAGAAGGCGAGCACATTCAGCATAGAGGCTCGAGCCTTTAAAAACCAGACTCGATGGGCGGGTCACGTAGTGAGAATGGAGGATTATAGGATACCTAAGCAATTGTTCTATGGGGAGCTTGAATGTGGCAAACGACCCAATCACAAACCTCGGAAAAGATACAAAGATGTAGTTAAGGGAAACCTGCGGGCACTTGGCATAGAAATAACAAGGTGGGAAGAGATAGCTGAAGACCGGGAAAGTTGGAGGCGCTACGTCTACGCGGGATGTGAGAATTTTGAGGTTTTGAGAGTTGAGCACGCCACTATAAAGCGAGCCTTACGAAAGCGAGAGGATACAGGGGACTTTGATCTCGACCCCGCGTACTCGTGCGGGATATGCGGCAGGGTGTGCCTGTCAAAGACAGGCCTCAAGAGTCATGGAACTACGCACACGGGACATGAACTGGGAGCACGGGAGGGAGGGGGGCGGTCACCAACAAGGTTATCCTGCAGAATATGCGGCAAACTGTGCAGGCCGGGTGGGGCTATGTGGAATCATATGCGGACTCACTCACACGCCATCGTATCGTGAGGGTTGGCCGTCTTCTGCAAAGAAGTGGCAGTGACCATATATATATATATATATATATATATATATATATATATATATATATATATATATATATATATAATGTCGTTTTTGGACGTTCACCTGTATACATATATAGACGTAATCCCCCAACGCGGGTGATTACAGGAACATGTATGCACATATGTGGCCATTAATGTTTGTATAAATAAATTTATACCTGCTCTGTTTACTCATTGAGCACTCTTTCGGTAGACATGTTGTTTCATTGGATGTACTTCTAGGAAACTAAACTGTACTGGCTATATACATATATATATATATATATATATATATATATATATATATATATATAAATAATATCGTTTTTAGACGTTCGACTGTATATATATATATATATATATATATATATATATATATATATATATATATAAACGACATTATTTTTGCACCAACCTAATAACATACAAATAGGGATAAAGAGCCGTAAAGAAAAATAAAGAAATATATGAAGAAAAGTAAGAAAACGATACAAGAGAGGAACAATATTAGGGACTTACATATCTTCTTGACCTTAGTCTTAATATGGGGACATGTGCGTCGCCGGTAAATATCGTACATAATTACCGGGAAGAATATGTATAACATGTGTCTAAGAGCGGAACATATATTATACAAAAGTGAAGAGATTGAATATCGAAACCAGTGATTATATTTCGATTGCTTTACCTTGTTCTCTGAGGCAGTAGGAGTGATAAAGTATGGTGATAATATATAATGTAATCATCCTTCTGCCATAGGTAGTTTCGGGGTTACATCGATTATTGAATGTTCAGTCGATTATCTTCACTTACAGTCCAGCAATGTACAAACAATATGATCATCCATAAATCCCATCAAACCTTGTATTTAGGTGCATACTTTCACATCCATCATAATTTCAGTACGCTGCTTGCTCATTCGTTCACGCTTCCGCTTGGAATTATAGTTCGATCATAAATTCGCACACTAACTGAAAATCACACAGAAAGGAACACTCAAGATAGCTTTGACATGTAAGCTAAAAAGCACTATCTGCAGCATATATTCGAATACTGCACCAGATAGCATCAGCAGAATAATGCCGTTGGATCAGGGGCTAACGTAATGGACTAATAAGCTGGATGCGTTGTGTTCGAATCCAGTTCGATCCTCGAAAACACATATAGAGAGTTTGGAAACTTTCTAGTTGCCCCTCATGTAATTACTTAATATCACTCTAGAAAAAACGTCTACTATTATATAAAATAAACCTTGTCTGTGTGTGTGTCTGTTCGTGTGTGGGGCTGCGTGAGAGAATGAGTTCTCTATGGACTCGAAAACGTGTGGACCAATTTGTATTAAATTTTATACAAAGATTCTATATGCGCCTGGACGTGTTCTGAGATGAGTTTTATTAATCGCAATATGTTCGATAAATATCAATAAACGTAATCCAAATAGTAGGATGAACAAAATAAACAAGCGATTTTAACTAATGTCAACACCTTACACAGCCTAACATTACAAGCGCATTTGAAAAGTTTTATTACCGCACCAGCTGAAAAGCAAGACATCTTAAATAAACAATAGGTTCTTTGATATGCAAAGTGAGCGTTCGAAATTAATGTTTCTCATTAGAGCACAATTGAGACATACTACTTTGCTTTTGTATAAACATCTTTCATTCAAACCAATGTATAGAAAATATTTTACAAAATCAACAGTACAGTGCTATGGAGACTACAATATACTGTAGGCAGTCACTGCGGGGAAACATGTGAAGTTTTCTCCTGTTACACCTCGATGGATCCTCAACTAAAGCAGGTTATAGATCGATATGATTGAAAAGCAATGGGTGATTTCACCGATTCTGATGACAGTAAAAATATGGGAGTTTGAAACATTTATTGATTATCATTCAATCCTGGGCAACGCCGGATCTCCCTGTTAGTTTTTAAAAAGAAAACGCCAAGAAAACGATGACAACAAAATCATCACAGACCATGCTTCACAAGAAACAGTACCAATAAAGGTTCGACCATTTTTCGAAAACATCTTAGGAAAAGTTACGTGCCTCAGGTTCTAGAGTGCAAGACAGTAATATAGGAGCCATATGCTATAATTCGTTTGCACACCACTCGGTTTTTAGTCTTCCGAGGTTGAGCAATGCTTACTAAGGATAATAGCACATCTGCGACTATTTAAGAATAACATCGATATATGTAAGTGATGGACATTCCATTATGCACTACAGAAAAAATGAACTTGTACGAATCCGTAATTCGGACAACTATAAGTGCCGTCAGGCTCATTAAAACATTTTGAAAACTGTTTAACAATTATTTCCACGAAAACAAGTGCAAGAGATATATGAACATTTTCATTTAAATGAATATATAACATATCTCTCGGATAGAATTTATTAGATAGAAGTCCTGAAGAATTACAACATAGTATGAAAATCCAATAGAAAAAAAGAACCCATAGAAGAAATTAATTTTTACAACTTTGTGTTGCGCTTTTGCATTTTATGTACCAATTTATGAATTTGGATTTAAGTGTTTTTCTTTTATCTGATTTTGTATTTTTGGAAGTTTATTTAAAATGCTAAAACCTTTTTATTAATTGCTGCTTTATTTTTATGCCCATCTGTGTGACGAAATTCGAAAACGGAAAACTTGTATCAATTTAATGCAACAACTTGAACCATACTCCTTTACTATAATATGATTGTTCATATTTAAAGAGCATTACAAAGTTAAAAACGAGGGTTGAGACAATTTATCCTAATCAGAATCGAGATTCGGAAACAATGGAACGTTTTGTATTATCAGAATTGGTATCGGAATCTGAAAAATGGGTGCCCAATGTCCGATGCGCAAAAACAATCCCTTTATCCATTTGTTTGTTTATGTGTTTATTTAATGTTGGTTGAAGTAAAATATTCCACTTCTGCTAGTTATAATAAAATAATATTGATTTCAAACAGACATTAAACTAAAATCTATAGGCAAGCTCCCAAACACATATCAGTTTTTACGTTTGAGAATAAATATATGAGCATTTAACCGGAATCAGAATCAGTAATTTAATCTGAATCTGAATTTTATATATGAATCGGTAATCACATAAAATATTAGAATTTCTCCATACCTTGTAAGAACATTACTAAATACGCAGTTTACATACGTAAACTTAAAAGGAAGTTTAATAGTCATATACGAAATGCAAAAAAAATCATTCATTTCAGCCATCAGATAACCATATATTGCTAAGAGTTGATAGTATCAGACTGCAACCATCGTTGCCCAGGTAGACATTCTCTGTAGAATCCGCCAAAATTATAGGACGTAAATCTGCCAACCACGTGATTGTTGATAATTAATTCTTGTTATCACAATTAATATATCTATCTGTCTATCTATCTATCTTTCTATCTATCAATCTATCTATCTATCTATCTATCTATCTATCTATCTATAAAAGTGAACGTACCTGTGTATCTGTGTATCTGTGTGTGTGTCTGTGTACATTTCCCTACGCAATAACTCTGTCAATTTTTAGTCTACAGACTCGAAATTTCCTTGGTCATGGATCTTACTTAATAACTTGATTTGAGCCCAAAAACAATAAATTTTAAGGGGTATTAACAGGGGTCAAAGTTTAAAATAATTGACCTTTGCGGTCTCTTCCAAATGACTATGACAATTATTGGTCTATATATTTGAAATTGTACATAAAGGGTATTCAGGGATAGGGCATAATTTTTCATCAGTTTGGGTCGAAAATTTTGTGTTACCAATATATAAATGTATGTATGTATGTATGTATGTATGTATGTATGTTTGCATGTCTGCCTTACACTTTCAATAGAAGCGGCGGATTTTACCAAGATCACTATCGTTTTAAAATTGGATCTTTCATACGACAAATATCGAAAAATTGGCTAAAAACATTAATATCTTACCCTTCTACAAGGCATTTTTCTACAGGGGGGTCACTTTTTTTCGCCGATATTTTTGAAAGTTATCATATCCTTTAGATTGTCTAGCCTTAATTTTAAACAATGTCGCTTCCGGTTTGGCGGTGGTCGTAACAGCATAAACTTTAGGTTTTACCCCGTTCTATCCCTCCTTTCCGGTACGGGTTCGAGCCTGCCTTCCTACTACCACTTTTTTTTTCTCAACATACACATCAAACGCCGGGCGCCCACCCTAGTATATATATATATATATATATATATATATATATATATATATATATATATATATATAATATGTATATATAATTACATATGAATATGTATATATATGTACATATATACACATATGTATGATGTATATATGTGTAGATATATATAGAGAGAGAGAGAACGTGTGAGAGAGAGAAACGATTAATGAATTTATTAATTTATATATGAAAAAAAAACAATCAGGGAATGGAACAATAATAACAACAACAGCACAATGAAAGGGGCGCAACTGTGTTCAAAAATATATTATCAATTATTTGAACATGCAAATGAACTAATAATCGTCCATTAAATTTATACACACCTCATTTAACATACTATATCTCTAGTAGACTGAATCCTTGCATTCGGATGATTTTATATTAGCAGTATTCTGTAGGAGAGAATTTAAATTCAGTTTCCTGCCGTTCTTTTATAAGGTTTGTCCTTGTTATTGTCATTTGGGGGTCTCTCTATCTTTAGTAAGCCCATCGTTTATATATATACATCCTACCACAATACTTCACACACAAGCAACTATTCATGGGTATCCATAGTCTGTCTAAGAATGGAGGAGTATGTATATATATATATATATATATATTATAGAGTGTAATAGATTAGTTTTCAAAAAGCAAAGCTTCGCTAAAATATTTCAAAGGTGCTGTGCTCGGAGTATTGCAGTTATGATACACGTTAGAGGTGTAATCACCTAGAGCCATATAAACAGAAAAAGTAAGAGATGAATAATGATGAAATTATCAATCAAGTTTTTATAAGAGGGTGCATAACAAAATGCAATTCCTATGTACATTTACGAAATTTTGATTTTGTTATATTTCCTCCTATGGAAACTTGATTGATAATTTCATAAATATTAATCTAGATTTCTGTAGAAATATATTTTCTTATAATATATACATATGTTTAGTTAAGAAGCTCAATGTAATTACATAGCAATATAGAGAATAAAAAACAAAAAAGTTATATTCCAAAATTCATGATGTTGACCATCTTATAATTTATTCCTTTAATTCAGTTTACGTATACGAATTGTATAAGTCAACTGAATTAAAGGAATGAATTATAAGAGGGTCAACATCATGATATTTGGAATATAACTTTTTGTTATTTATTCTCTCTCTTTCGCTCTCTCTCTCACTCTGTATATATATATGTATATATATATGTATATATATATATATATATATATATATATATATATATAGTATGTTTTTAAACATAAATGTCATGTTCCCTTCTCACAAATCCCCACGTTTAATTCACCTGGGAATTAGCTAGACTTTTCACGAGGATTCAACACTTGAAATTCTACGGAGCTTAATGGCAATAAAAACTTTTAAACCTTGCTTTACTCACGTATACGCATAGTTGAAGTAAATACTGAAAATAGATACATAAAAAATTATGGAGATACATAATATGTATATGTGTGTATGTGCGTGCGTGTATGTGTCTGTGTGTCTAAAGTGTGTTACATTGTAAATTATACTCGTTTTTCACGCTGTAGAGTCTGAGATAGTATTAGTCTGTGAGGAAAAGACGGAGTACTCAGCGCCGTACAAATGACAAAGACAACAACATTAGAATATGAACGAACTTGTTTATATTACTTTTAATTAAGTTCTTTATATTATCTTTTATAAAACTCGGGATTAGCAGTATTTTTCTTTGTCAATTAACTGTTGATACATTCAATATATACCAAACACGCACACGCACGCACAAACACACACACACACCTATATATATATATATATAGAGAGAGAGAGAGAGAGAGAGAGAGAAAGAGAGAGAGAGTAAGAGGGAGAGATACAGACAGAGACAGACATACAGACAGAGATAGAGATTGACAGAGAGAGATAGAGAGAGAGGGGGGAGAGAGAGAGAAGAGAAATATGTACGAGTATGTGTGAGCTTTATTAACAACAAAATACTCTTAAATACGATATTCTGATTAATGCAGATTTCGTATTTATTATATACTAGCAGCACCCAGTAACCGGCGTTGCCCTGTGGAATCCTGGTCCCGTCGCAAACAAGTAAACTATGGTTGCTGTTGGGACCATTGTCGTCTCTGAACAATTTCAGACATTGCCAGCCGTGACCAAAATGTAATAATCTTTCTTTCGCAACAAGTACTGCTTGAATCCAAGGAAAAGCAATAAAAGAAATGCATAAATTAGGATGAATTATTAAAATGACGCAAAATAATCCATTAGAATAATAATAAAAAGTAAAAACAGAAGTTTTAAATTTTCGCTGTATATGAACTGTTTCAAGTAATCGAAATCAGTGGTAGCAGTCCTAGCTGTTTGTTGTTTAATTCTTCCTCTTCTTTTTAACATTTTCACTAATAGTATTAAATTAAATTCCAGTTTTATGTCATCTCTTTTTAATGTGTACAAAACAACAATTACGACTTTTTTCATTTCACTTCTTTGAGTACTGTCATCTTAAGAACGGCGATTGGGATTTACATCCCAAACTTACCATGTTAACAACGAGACACCACCAACCTGGCCATCTAAAGAACGGCGTCCGGAATAGACACCCCAACACGCCTATGTAAAGAATTTTGTATGGGAGTGAGAATCATTCTCCCAAATTTTACCGTGAGAATTGTCGTCAGCATCCCCACTCGCAAATGCAAAAAAAAATGTGGGTTTAAGTGTCGGTAGGATAGAAGTAGAAATGTCTATCGCACGCGCGTACAAACTTGGCAGACAGTGGTCTCTAATAGTACTTGTCTCCGCAAAATTAGAATGGGATTTTCTTAATCAGCAAAGGCGAAAATCTTAAGAAACCACCATTCTACAAAATGGTGGAGATAAACTTAATCCAGGTTGCCACCTCTTTGAGAGCTGTATTTTTTCACGTCTAAAACGGATTTTGCGGCTATGTTTGACCCTGCCGTTGTTTAGTTCTTTTTATTATTATTGATCTCTTGTTTTCGAAAAGAAAATGGCTGCATCCAAAAATAACTAAGTACATATTTTGGCAACTGG
The DNA here is from genome assembly GCF_053919585.1 of Euprymna scolopes. Taxonomy (NCBI): domain Eukaryota; kingdom Metazoa; phylum Mollusca; class Cephalopoda; order Sepiida; family Sepiolidae; genus Euprymna; species Euprymna scolopes. The sequence goes on from NC_136520.1 coordinate 43,122,749, forward strand.
CAAAGGCTATAAAGTTTACTTGTCTACCTACCTGGGATAGTTTTGCGTTACAGTTTATTAAAAAGTTTTTATTAGGTTAAAAAACAATGACCATTCCTTATATTTTTAACGTGGACATGGAACCGTTTTCTACGTAAATGTAAACAAATTATTTATATAATAAATCATGTTTTTTTTTCGGATAAAAAATGATGCAAAGTATTTAACCTTATTGCATTGGTGGATTCTAGTTATTTTATGATCGTGACAAAAACATGGAACCTGTTTCTGTAATGATCTGTAGCAAATTTGTAAATCGCCGATTCTTCGTATAATAAATTATGCTACATATCAGACGGATTTGCACTGTTTTTGTAAGTTTTTCAAACGTAATGTATTGTTTGCAATTCTGTATTTTCATTTTTGTCACTGCTGTTATTATTCCTAACAGATGGTTTATTTATTTATTTTTTGCTAACAACCGCGTTGCAATATGGAAATTGTAAGCCGAACACGGCAAAGAATGGAATAAGTAGAAATAAGCTGTAAAAGTTTTTTCTTGTTGTTGTTTTCTAAAACTGTGGTTTAGTACAAACTTAATTTCGACTGTGCTGGGAGTGAGAAGTGCATTTACCTTTTGCCGTAAATAAGTAGTAATCCTGAGAAACTAAGTGTATGGGATAAATGTGGTAATGTAGTTGCACTACTGAGATTAAAAGTTTGAAATCGGCGGAGTAGTTTGATTGATGCAAGATGGACAAAAGGAAATGAACGTAAAGTTGCATATGTATACGACTGAGTATTCCGCGGCGTATTTGGAGTGGTGCAAAAATGTAATGATTAACGAATGTAGTGTTATGTAAAATAATAGAAGGAATAATAAATAAATAAATGTAATAGAATAATTTGTTTTTTCTGTATAGGAAGCAATGACGGGCCAAAAATATGTTTGGTAGTGACACCATGTAACATTTTTAGTAACGGTTCGTTAATGAAGTTTGATAATTCTATTCCAAAATATGCGAATATTGAAAGCTCAGCCAATAGGATTAATCGAAATTATGCTGGGGAGACTTCATTACTTATGTAGTGGGAAATCAAAAGATTATAAGGCATGTCTATGTGATGACCGGTTAAATAATGCTGATGTAATAACCAGTTATAGGCGGTGCAAGCACAGTAGCGTATGAAAATGCAAAATTTATTCCAGTGTAAACTGGTAGTGGAGGGAGAAGTAACTAATGAGAGAAAAATAGGAATTCCATCCACTGTAAGAGTGCGAATTGTGAGGATGCTTCATCGTGTAATGTAGTATTTTATTATCACGAGTAAATGGAGCAGAAATAGTGGTCGTAGGCTACATACTATACGCATTATTATATACGCATTGGATTTGTAGGTTGTATCTTTTGTTGTAAATCCGCACTACTTTCGTCCGGTCATTTTATTGTACATTAGATTATATTGGACCCGATATATAGTGATGATTTTCGAAGATGAAAGAAAATATTCGTGTCCTACCACCGAGAATCGAAACCAAAACGTTTAGCTTACGATTTACTTTTTACTTTGATGTTAATACCTGAAATATAAAGACAGGTTTGCTGGAAGACTAAGAATACTTGCACGAACCAATACCTTTTATGCTACGCACGCATATTCTTAGTACCAATGTTTGACCCTTACCTGAAAAATTCCATTTCTTTAATTTTCACACTTTTGCAAGCTGTTTCTCCTGGTTAAACTCAAATATAAAGTTTAGCATGGGTTCCAATACCCTATATCTTAGGTGTTATGTCTGTAGTGAAAAACAAAACGCCAAAAGAGTTTAGTAGGGAATGCTTTAAAACATATATATATATATATATATATATATATATATATATATTGTTTTAAAACATTCCCCTACCTAACTTTTCTCGCGTTTTTTTCACTACAGACATAAAACCTAAGATGTAGGGTATTGGAACCTAATGTTTTAAAACAAATATATATATATATATATATATATATATATATGTTTTATATATATATGTATACCTATATATACGCATACATACGTATATATGGAAAGAGGTCTGTCTTTACTATAACCTTTTTACGTAAATATTACGGAAGTATAAATCATGTAGAATATCTGCATGAATAAAATTACACGTAATAGTTTATAAAGATTATCATCTGATGAGAAAACAAAAAAAACTAATAATTAATTAAAATGAATGTTTAAAAGAATATAAAAACCAGCTTAGTCTTTTACAGATGAATGTAATTCCACGACCCATATATAACAAAGTTATAGTTTCTTTTTAAATAAAGAGAAAAAAGGTAACTATGAATATCAATACACAAACAAACTTAAATTTATAGGCGTATAGATATATTTACATTTTTCTTAAAGATCCTTGGTTTCTGTCTTTATACATGTTATAGAAAAAGGAGCATGGCCTTTTCGTTCGTCTCTGCAACGTAAAGTTTGGATGCAATTTAATTTAATACTTTCATTCGCTTTCAGACGAAATATCCTGTCATTTCATATTCAATTCCTGTGCAAATACGACAAAAACAAATCTAAGAATATTTCCATTAAATATGTTGAAAAACGAAAAAACAAATAAACAATAAAACAGATGCCATATTCCACGAGCCAAAAAAGAAAAGAAAAGAAAAAAAAAACAGTCTTAGTTTTACAGAAAATACCGACGAAATATTCTGAAAAAAAAAATTCCCGCGGGACTAAACAAGCCAAAAATAGAAACTGTTCGAGAAGAGAAAATGGCCGTTCATTTTTAAGAGAAAATAAAGAAAGTAAGCACAAGTGAGAAACACTGAAGTTTTAAATTTAAAAGATATGAATAAAGTTAATATAAAACCCGATTAAACAAGCAATTCAAACAACTAAAATTCATGGAAGACACTAAAAAAGAAGTCTTTTCCGTTGAAGTGTACAAGCTATAAAATACAGAATAAAACAACATACAAGTGCTAAAGGCGAAAAATAATCAATTGACAAAGAGTAATATACAAGAGAATGAATCTTGTTTCCATGTACGTTGTAGAAAAAGCTCTCAAATACACTCGGACTTTAATTGGACTATTAAAAATCAATTTCCTGCAATTACATAAAAAATATTAATCTTGCCTCACTCAGAAATAACCCTTCCTTACTTGATTTTTGTCGACCATGCTAGCAAAATTAACACGTTAAATAATCTCAATTATTTTATTCTCAACACAAAAATTTGACTAGCCATTTCACTAAGAATGTCAACTTCCTTACAAAAATGCAATAACCAAGCAAAATGTTTCGTATAGGTTGTGAGTTAGACATTTATTGGAACCTATGATTTCTATATTTTAACTTTTCAGTATATTTCGGCGTATAAGATTACACTGAACGTTTAAAAATCATCTTTAAAACGTAATATTTCATAATCCGTGATTAGTTTGTGATATAGCAGTCGTCTTATCCAACTGATTTATGGTAAATTTATAAAAGTCTGCTTTGATTTTGTATCTCGCCTTATGTAATTGTCGGCTTATACGCAGAAAGAGATAGTATTTAAAAACCACACGCCTTGCATTAACGTACGCTTTTGTGGGAGGAGATATTGGCAGTCTTCTCAACTGCTACCGCTAGATCAGGGTTAAGGATAGTCATGTCCGTCAGAGTCGGTCATTTATAGGCTATGACATTACTCGATGGATTGTACTCCGTTGGCGCAAGTATACTTCAGAAATAAACTATTCAACATCATGCTGCATTTATTACAATTTGGACAAAACTTATTTTAAATGCTTAATATGTAGAAGTAAAGGGGGAAGTTTGCTATTATTACACAAAATGCAAATTGGAGCTGTACTGGTGTTACCAACTCAAATAACTTATTAGCTATACTAATGCTACAAAACTAATTACAATAATCTGCACTAATCTATATCATTATAAAACTCTGTATACCTTGCTTGCTTGCATTTTGTCTCCAACGAATAGGCTATTTCACCTTAAAAATGGTAGGAAAATGAATTTATGTATATATATATATATATATATATATATATATATATATATATATATATATATATATACTAGAAGGCGTACCGGGCGGCGCCTGGTATTAAAAGTAACGTAAAATCTCTTAAAGAAGAGAAGGTCCTGGATATGACCTTAAACTATATCCGATAGTGAGGCCCCTATTTGAGGGCTTTGGTGAGTGTGGATCTACCCTTTAATTGCCATTGCGCCCAGGTCCATCTGGCCCGGAGTAGTTGTACCTGTTGATGGTGCTAACTATGGGTTAAATAGAAACCGACTTGAAAAAAAAAACAAATATATTCTATTAAACAATTCTTCTGAAAAATCACTGGATTCGGCATTAAATAACCTGAAAACGGGTTGATATGCCGTAAAAAAAAAAAAAAAAAAAAAAAAAAAAGCAATAAAGAAATGAACTAAAAAGAAAGAAAAGAAACCGAGACATAAGCTGGTGAGTATTGCGCCAGTTTACCGTTTCTAAATAACAGAAAATACTCGAACTGAGATCGAACCCTAAAGATGGTAGTTATACCTCTTAATTTTAGTACTGTCATATCTTTAAATTTGTCTTTGCATCTTGAGTTGATTTCTTTTCTCTCTTAAGTTTAGGAATTTCATCTTTTAAAGTTTGTAATTCTATCTAAAGTTATGCAGTATATATTTTTTTCGTTTCTCTACCTTGCTACTTTCACCTACTTCCGCCCATTCTGTTTATTACACTTTCGTTTTAAGTTTAGTATTTTCCTCTTTCAAGTTTAATTGTTACATCTCTTACTTTTAGTCCGTTGACTCCTAAAGTTTAGTACTGACAGATTCAGGAGCTTCAGATATCAGCTTTCGTACTCAGTACTTATAATTGTTTTTGTTATTGCTCTCTGCGAAGCTTAATCATATATATTTAAAGCAAAAAAACAAAGGAAGAAATACACCAAGCTAATTAACCAAACTAAACCAGTTATGACTATTTGAAAATATAAAAGCTTTTTGTATAAAAACATTTACCACTATGTCAAACTGAAATGGATAGGCATGTTGTAATTATATATATATATAATTTATGTATATATATATATATATAATTTATATATATATATTATATATATATATATATATATATATTATACTAAAACTGTCGTTCTTGGTGGTTTGCTTGTTTGCTTGCGCAATATCCTCCTCCTCCTCCTACTACTACTACTACTATGCCTCCTCTTCTTGCTATAACTATTACTTCTCCTCTTTACAACTACTACTACGTCTCCTCTTCCTTCTCTTACTACTACTACGCCTCCTCTTCCTTATCCTATTATTACTACACTGGCTGACATGCGTTTTCCCCACTATTACTCTAAACAGAATGACTCATAGAAATCTATATATTTTTTTCATTTTAATATACTTTCATAGAAATGTTTCTGTTATGCCACAAAAAAACTATTTTCTTTGCGTCACAAGTGTCATGCTCATACATTAATTCCATAGCTAATACAACATACTGACCCCTTAGGGGATGTTTTGCAACTATTCTATATTACAACTATACTGTCGCAATTTTCTCACAAATATATCAACTTTGATCTGTTGACAACGTATTTTTTTACTGTGTACGTTTTCAGCAGCCTAATTTTTTGTTTGCGTTTTAAATCATCCAAATAAACAATTGTTAATACTTTCTGCATTTTTTTACATCGTTCATTTCCGTATTACGTTTACATATATATATATACACATATATATACATACATATGTATATACATGCATATATACATATATATATATACATAATTATACAGATATAAATATATATATATATATATATATATATATATATATATATATATATATATATATATATACACACTATTCGGTACGGACCCGACTATGGAAGATCAGATAATAAATAAACATGCATTTATTAGAACAAAAAAATCGACTTTGGGTGCCTCCTTTGGTGTCCGTGGCGCAGTGGATAGAAACGTTGAATTTTTACGGTTCCAGTTGCGAATTGTCTGAAGATAGCGGTTTCAAACCCATCCAAAGACGGCTAGAAAATTACTGGGCCAAAACGTAGTGAGACGACAACAGCTACGGAAGGCAGTAATTGCTGTGAATTCAGTTAGGAGATTCGGTTTTCCTATCCCGTCACTGTTACCACCTGACAAAGGCCAGAGGAATAGTTGGTCGAAACGTCGTGAAACAACAACTAAAAAGATAAAGGTAATAGTACGCAATAAATAAAAAAGAATAAAATTAGTGCATTTGACATTTAATAACATGGATAACGTTGGTACTCAGTAAAACAAATTAAACAAACCAATCCTTTTATATGTAAACAATGGACGTATCTTAAGCGTACTTATGTTTCTTTAAACTGTTTATAATTCATCCAATAAATTAGGCGTCATCTCTTTGCCAGAAATCTGAATGGCTTGATGTCTTTCCAATGCTAAACAGTCGGTTTCAGTAGAAGGTGTTATTTTATTAATTCATGAATACTTATCCGAGTTTCTGTTAACTCAAATGCGAAGTAGGTTTGCTAATTAACCTAGCCCAACATCCTCTCACAGTATTCACTCGCTTCTTCTGTTTCCTGTTGCTATGGAATCCGATAATCATCCAATCAATAGAGGAGATTAATGTGACATAAGGCAACTAAGACAAACACAATTTACCTTTCCTCGTACGTTGTTTTTCACAACGGTTCATTGGCTGGATGAATATGCATAAAGACGGCTTAAAAAGAAATTACATTGATAGCGTGATCCACACGTAAGCTGTCAAATTATACACGCCTTTGCAGGCCAAAGACAATGTATAGAAATAAATTACATGCAGTGTCCAAGACACGCAAATATCTCGAAAGGATTCCAACCAGGAAATACCGGAATTAATACGTATAATGAAAGCTATTGTGACTCCGTGCTTTCATTGAATGTCCTCCCGTGTTGCGAACAGATTAAAGGTATAAGACAATAAAAATATATGTCTTCCTATATTTGCACCTAATCTGCTTATAGCTAATGTTGTATATATACGTATAATGTATTTCCGTTAGTTCCTCTCTTGCCTCAAAAGCTACAGCTGTAATAAATCTTCCAAAACCCCGCAGTTGATGAAAAGCTAACATGTTTGTCACCTTGAAATCTTCATAATTAAATCCATAGGCATGAAGCCAAGGTCATTTCTGGTATATATTATAAAAATGAGGGCATTTATATCGGAATTATTCAATGATAATTTAAAACAAACACTCTACGCCCCAATATCTTCAGTGGTGTGAGTTCCATTATAGAATCGTTGATTTAATTTTAATAAAATAAAATACGCATCAAGTGTTCTTGAAAGACAAATCACAACGCAATTTTATGAAAATAAACAAATGTTTTAGTTTTTTGAAATGTATGATGTAAACATATTTCGAGGTTAAATTCTAATGTCAGTATTTTGTTTATTTCTTTCCTTTTTCTTCTTTCTTCATATTGTAAAGTTGGAGACAGAAAAGTCAGTAGTACAGATCCACGCGTTGTCTCTTAGCCGTTGTATTTCGAAATGTTGAAAACGGTGCGTTGGCTGTACGAGATTAACGTCGGGAGTGTGATTTCCGTTATAGAAACGTTGAGCAACCATAACGTTAATCTCGCGTAGCCAAAGCACGTTCCCGCGGAGAGACAACGCGTGAATCTGTACTACTTAGTTTTTTTCTCTCCTACAGTACAACATGGAAAAAAGATACAAAAAAATATTTATTTAAAAAGAAAATACAACTTTTTCTATATTGTATTCACTAGCAAAGGATCCAGCTGGTTTGCATATTCTTTTAAATAGTCCTTTATTTAGTCTATATTATTTTTTTTTCAGTTTCTTATGGGAAAATTACCATTAGTTAACTATTACGTTATTATGTTATATTAAATTTTATTATATTTTATTACATTACTATTACCTTTATATATATATATATATATATATATATATATATATATATATATATATATATATATATATATATATATAAGCTGAATGTCTCTATGTGTGTATGTGTGTGTGTCTGGTCACGAATAGGCTCCTATATGGTTGACTATTTAAAAATAAAAATTGATTACATATAATGATAGAAGATGTATCGAGACACAGGAATGGGTATGTTTGATCTGGCAAAACGGTGGTTCATTAAAATTCTGGGGTCTACCTTCGCGCCTGGTCAACACAGTATGGAAATAAAAAAAATTAAAATAAAAAAAACAGCATTTACAAATGTTTTTGATATAGATGTACATAAGAATACTTGTATAAGTATGTTTTAACTTAAATAGGGATGATATGATAAAATTGTGGGGTCTGCGTTCGCGTCTGGCCTCCATAGAATGGAAATAGGCACAAACTTTAAGATAGACTTTTTATATTTATCTGCGTAAGTATACTTTGATAATTATGTTTCAGTTTGAAGAAATGTGGCATAATAAAATTATGGTGTGTTCGTTCGCGCATCACCTCCATAGAATGGGAGTATGTCACAAAATTTAACAAGGTTTTTTTAATATAGATCCACATAATATTGTGATGAGTGTGTCAGTGTAAACAGGTATGGTATAATTAATTATCGGGTTTATCTATTTTATTTTTACTTTCATCATATTTTCTTTGGTTTTGAGACCCACACATTCGAAGCAATCCCTTTACAACCCTCTCTCTCTCTCTCACTATATATATATATATATATATATATATATATATATATGTGTGTGTGTGTGTGTGTGTGTGTGTGTGTATCTGTATATATATATGTATATATATACACGATGAATGGTGCATATATTTATATACATTTTTAAACGTTGCCTAGCAAACTCGACGTAAATACCCCCGACAAACCCAACAAGCAGCTAAATCCCACCCCCTTCACAGTAGCGATCCCTAGATGTAAGAGAGCCTTATACTTCAGTAGCTTCTTCCCCAGGACAGCTAGACTTTGGAATTCCTTGCCGGGGCCCTTCTTCCCCAACTGTACTGACATGCAGAAGCTCAAGTGCAATGTGAACCGACATCTTGCTTCCCAACTCCATACACAGTACCCCTGATGCCTATGCCCCTGAGAGTAGCCCCTTACAACAAAGTGGCAATATGCCGTGTTTGGAGTGAAAATGTAAAACAAAAAAAAAACTCCTATACCAGTTTTTGGTCTACAGACATGAAAATTAACATATAAAGTAGTCAAACCCATGTGAAACATTATATTTGTGTTTTATCCGAGGAATATAGGTGAAAAAGTGTGAAAATTAAAGAAATAGAATTTGAGAAGTATCGGTCAAACGAGGGCAGTTTGAACATACATGCGTAACGTAGTAGTTATTGGGGCATGTTTTAATTTTTAGCCTTGAAGAAATCATGTCCTCCTATCTCAGTCATAATGGTAAAAGAAAAAAGTAAATCGAAAGCTACACGTTTTGGTTTAGATTCTCTGTGGTGGTGGTTGACGAGTTATGTTAAAAAAAAAATAATTTAACTCTGGGTCCAATATAATAAGCTCATAAATACGAAATCTGCGTGTATAACATATTATATTCCAGCGTATTTTACGACCAGCCAATGCCAGGTGGCCTACTAGTAAACAATATAACTAACACACCACCTGTAATTAAAACCTATTATACTAATTGATATCACATGGCGAGATATTCACCTACACCCAAACTTTCATAATGCCTGCCTATTATTAGAAATAAATAATAGTACACTCTCCTGAATTAGAAAAAAGTATATATAGTTTATTAAATATACTAGTCAAATACTGAATAATGATATATGGGTAGGGAACGCTCTTAAATAAAAAAAGAAGATATATATATATATATATATACACGTATACAACTTGGTTTTTACCTAGATGTTCCAACAGTTATCTAGATGCACGCATAAGTATTATTGAATTAATACAGCAAATGCATTATTAGATTCACACAGAGTAAATACAATATACACAGTACCCGTTATCCTCGAGTGGTTTCAGGGCCTTGATATACGGTGAACCCTTTGGGAAAAAAGACCCTCGAACCTATATAGGCTACACATATATCACGTGGATAACATGTTTACATTAACCTATTTTATAAACCTCGGAAGTCCAATACAACTATAAGGGACCTCCATTTTACAGAACAACCCTTTTTACATAGGCAAGAAAAACAAAAGTGACCATAAGTTAAAAGTTCTATACACCCTTTTCTTTAAAAAAAAATAACACATCTTTAGAGTCTACCCGATCACAGTACCCAATTGCTTTCACCCCACAGCATTTAAATTAAATTAAACAGGAATTTTAAAAAAAAACATCGATTTTCTAAATTTTAGTAATGTAAAGATACTTAGCTATGATTAAAACCAAGATAAACACACAGCTCGGCTTCAAATAAACGGTACATTTTATTAAGGATAAATGTGTTTCACCGGTTTATTGCCAATGATTTTGTTTTGAACGCCATTCTCCGATTGATTTTCATTTCATGTATATCTGATGTTTTGTTCAGATTTATAAAAGTCTGTTAAATCACAGATTCATTGCACTGAAACCATTATACGCATATGATATATATATATATATATATATATATATATATATATATATATATATATATATATATATATATATACCTTCCAATGGGGATGATAATAATATGAAAACGATTATAAGTATTTGCTAATATTTTCTCCTCTGAAGAGATGGTATACACGAAATCCTATAAGATCAAGAGTTATAATATTTTTATATTTCAAATGTTTTCTTTGTTTTACATAGAATAATAAAAATCTTTGGATTTGAAATTCAAGCATTTCACGGCATAACTTTTTAAATTATGTCTATATATATATATATATATATATATATATATTGTCATCCACATAAAGTAGTGTTTCGCTGTATCAGAGCCTATCAGTGCGGTTAGCCAGGACGACTGCCTAGACGAGTCGGGGCTTTTAACCGTTGCACTAGTCGGCTGCTGCTCTGCGGGTAATGAATTAACAGTGTGTTGGCACTGTCCAAATACCTAAGCTAAATTGGTTTACACAAAGAGCACCGCTTAATATGCTAATGGTAATTTGTATATCACTTCCCAATATGTTCAACCTAAGATAGGGATTAATATAGACATCCACATACAGTACTGTTTCTCTGTTTCACAGCTCATCAGTGCGGCTAGAAAAGACACTATCTCAACCTCTCTCTCTCTCTCTCTCTTTCTATACATATATATACCTATATATATATATGTATATATATATATATATATATATATATATATATATATATATATATATATATATATGAGCAAATCCCCAGTAAAATATATTTAAAAGAAGCTTTGTAAAAAATTTGTGTCGTCCTTCCTCTATCTCCCATTCATGGTAATGAGGAGAAGATATCCAGAAATATTTCACTTATTTCTCATTTTATTTGTAGATATCGAATGAATAAAAGGATATCATATAAATTTGAATGTGTTATATTTCCTTTAATGAACAATTGATTGATAATTTCACAATTACCAATCTCGTAATCTTTATATATATGTATATATATATATATATATATATATATATATATATATACATATATATATATATTAAAAGGAGATTAGAACAATAGTCTAAAGAGCTGAGTGTATTTTAATGTAACAGTGAAATTAATATCTCTATATATTTTTACAGCAAATTTATTATGTAAATTCAAATATATACTTTTCTCTATTTATTTCTATCTCTAATCCATATTAATTTTCTTATAGATTTTAAATCCAGACCTTTTATTTCAATTTTTTCAGATTCATCTGCCTCACTTTTAATGCGAGGTTTATTTATGGTGTCTTTTAAATTCAATAAAAACCCTTCAACATTTTCTGACGAGGAGACCTTACTTATTAAAAATCTATATGTAATTATTGTACATATCTTGATGTATACCACAATAAAAAAGCATTGTTTTCCGAAACGACCGTACAGATAATTGATTTTGTTGTTGTTCCTTCTTATGAAATGGATTTTTCATTTAATTATAATTTGATTTTTAAATTTTAAATTATCAATCACATTACTTAACATATATATATATATATATATATATATATATATATATATATATATATATATATATCCAGGATATGACCTTAAATTATATCCGATGGTGAGGCTCCAGTTTGCGGGCTTTAATGATTGTGGAACTACCCTTTAATTGCCATTGCTCCCAGGTCCACTCTGGACCGTAGTTGAAGTACCTGTTATGGTGCACACCATAGGTTAAAGAGAAACCGATTTGAAAAAAAATACTCTATTAAAAAATTTGTCGTCAAAATAACTGGATTCGGCATTAAATAATCTGAATAGGGTTGATATGCCTTAAAACAAAGAAAAACAACAATATATATATATGTGTATATATATATATATATATATATATATATATATATATGTGTGTGTGTGTGTATATATATATAAGTTTAGAACTTTGTTTTTTCTCCCCAATTTGAAGTCTAAAAACATTATACTATATATTTCTTGTGGTCCCTTCCTTTTTCTGGATTCCAGGTTCATAATCCATTATTCTAGCAGATGATCTATCCTTGTGCTTTTACTTGAGGTAATACCTCTTTTAGAGTGCGCCATTCCTCGTAAAAGCCATGGTGGCTTAGTCAAAGTGCATAGAACTCATTTGCGCTGGGAATTCCATATGATATAAAGTGTTTAACCATTAAAAAATGCATCATTATGACAGACTATCTTAGGAAAAACATATACGCAAAGACCTTGCACACTCGAAGACAGTCCAGCTAGGAGGCATTCAAACTATCTCCAGTAAACATTCAAACTCTTTCTAGTAAACATCCAAGTTTAGTCTGTAGGCATCTACGCTCTCTTCAGTAGTTATTCAAGCTCTCTCTCTCTCTCTCTCTTTCATTCTCTCTCTTCCCTTATATATATCTATATAGTTATACTATGTATGTATATATATATAAATATATAAAAATATATATCTATATAAATCTCTTTCTCCCCCTCTCTCTCTCTCTCTCTGTATATATATATATATATATATATATATATATATATATATATATATATATATATATATATATATATATATATATATACATGCATGCTAGCATTAAACTCCGCTAAGGGTTAACCGAAAATATATATTAAAGAAATTCTAAAAAATTCTTCAGTAGTTATTCAAGCTCTCTCTCTCTCTCTCTCTTTCTCTCTCTTTCATTCTCTCTCTTCCCTTATATATATCTATATATTTATACTATGTATGTATATATATATAAATATATAAAAATATATATCTATATAAATCTCTTTCTCCCCCCCCCTTTCTCTCTCTCTGTATATATATATATATATATATATATATATATATATATATATATATATATATATATATATATATATATATATATATACATGCATGCTAGCATTAAACTCCGCTAAGGGTTAACCGAAAATATATATTAAAGAAATTCTAAAATTCGACGTCTTAAAACTGATTATTGCAAAGTTTGTAAATATAGAAAGAATAAAGGAACACTATAAATAATTTGTTAGCTGTGTATGTTTTCTGGAAAAGGCCGTTTCATATTAAATGAGGCAATAACAATATTTCACATAAAAATAGAACTGAGCGATTTTTACTTATATCGTATTAATCTTGAACACTCTGTATATAGGTTTAAAAGCCAGAAACGCCTTACGTAAATATAAGTATCGATAATTAGTAAGTGATTTATTATAACATAACGGTGGAGTCGTTCTACCGTTCCAGTAGATATCTCATTGCTGATGCAATTCTCTACTTTTCTAAGAGCCAATTACGTCTATTGATAGAATACTGTTTCCACATCTGGCAGACGCCTCTAGAAGACCTCATCCTGCATTAATAAAGTTTAAAATAGACTTCATAGCTTAGTGTGGAATGCCCTTTTCTCTTTCCTGCAAACTCTTTCCCACAGAAGGCAGATGTAACCACTATCAATAATTTCTCCCACTATTTATTTGTGCCTAAACCCAGATTCCAAGAACAATGCTCCTTTCTTAGAACTGCAGAGCTTGGAACTCTCTTCCGTTCTCCTGCTTTCCAGCTGACTACAATATTGTTGCCTCCAAGTCCAACGCTAACAAGTTCTTGATAAGCCATCCTCTTAAGTTATCAAATATACCAAATTTCTACTACTAACGATTTACTACGACATTGCCCCGTTGACAACTACAACCTCATTCGCTCTCGAGTGGCCTCCGGGCCTTGGAAATGGTGACTCATTAAAAAAAAAAGAAAATTAAAAAACAGAACTGAATACATACTGGAAACTGTGTTGGTGCTTTTTTTTTTTAAAGATTTTATTTAATATTCTATGATTCGTAAGTAAAATATAAAACCATTATTTCATGGTAAATTTATAATTGAGACTTAAAAGGCGATCATAAAACGGTCATTTATTTTATGAATGAATTTAAAAAAGCTGTATCTATAATATAAACCTCCCATCCATAGCCTTGAGCCCCTAAGGGGCATAGGCCATCTACACCTTTGTAGATTCTTTTGTAGCGACTGAGTTCTTCTTACAGGGTGAAGGTGCTGGCTCCACGCCCAACGTTCTCAGAAGGTACATACAACGCCTAGCCTTCCCAAATCGTCACCCATCTGGTATTGGACAGGCTCAACGTAGCTTAACTTGGGTGATCTGGCGAGAACCGGTATGTAAACGTGACTGTCCCGTACATAATATAAATCTCACCTGCCTATTTAAATGAATGCATGCATGTGTGTATTCCTGCCTAAAACTTTCGCCATAATTGACAGATTTTCTCGTGACTGTTATCGATATGAAGCTCGACCGTTCGGACGACAAATATCTAAAAAATTTCTATAAAAAATACTTGCTTCACACTCAACTGGGAACTTTGATAGAGGGATGGGTCGTTTTTTTTTTCGCCGTTATTTTCGAGATTCATTACCTCTTTTCGATTGCCGAGTCTCAATTTTAACCCTTGGCACTTTCAGTTATGCTATGGGCGCAATAGCAAAGACGTCACTTTTTTCACGTTCTTTTCCTCCTTCGCGGTACGGTTCGAGCCTATCTCTTTACTACCACGTTTTTTTCGCTCAACATCCACCACCTTACTCTCGGGAAACGCCGGGCACCCAGGCTAGTTTTATTTTAAATACAATCTAGTTGGAGATTTTTACAACGAAGCAAGCACTTACTAAGGTCTGAAGGACACTAAAATATAAGGATTTACAGTCTAAAGTTGTCAGTAAGACAGCAGCGTACTTATTGGTATTTTTGTATTTTGTAAAAACTGATTATATTATGGGGGCGGCTCAACTGTTTATTATTTACAGTTAACTTGAAGACGATTATGCTGTAGCAAGCTGGAAAGCATGTTTGCGGTACATATTCTGCAGACAGGCGAAAAAGCTATGTTCATGGAATTTTCGGTTGGTTTTAAACACAGTTAGAGAGTGGTAAAAATTGTTAACATTGGTTCTAGGTAGGCGAGTTTTCGTTATTAATGCATTTCAAGTAGGACACTTTGAAGCCCAGTCGAGCCATTTCGATAAAAACGAGAATATAGAAATATTCTAGAAAAGTCTGTTACTGAAATGTTGTAGGAAAGAGAATAGACATCCCGTACTAATTTCGAAATAGAACTGCGAACAGCTCCTCTTCAAGAGTGGTAAAAGTACCCACATAAGGTTAGATTTGGCTCTTATAAAAGTAAAGTAATACATTGCTATTAACATGCATTATGGAGCGGTAGAATGATGCAGCACTTTTTTTACCAGACTTGGCAACAATTTTTAAGTAAGTGTTCAATTTCAAGTCAAAAGCTAACGTCAATTCCAGAAGTTTGTAGAATGAGATTATCTTCGGGATGAGAGCTATTCATTATAATTAGCGTCAAATGGGGATCAGACCGTCAGTGATACCAAGAAAGAAGTTCAATTTTGGATTCACTAACATAACCTGCTACCCTTTGATCCAGTTCACTACGTGCTCATCGTTAAAGGAGACCGACCAGAGAGAACTTGGTTATTGATTGTTTTTAAGTGTTGCGTTAGACGTTAAGGTCGTCTGCGTATGTATATATGGGTTAACATTGTATTTAGAGAGAGCATTGGTTAAGATAAGGAGGAAAGTCGGACCTCCAATAAATTTTTGAAGCAGGCTAGGATTTATTCTTCTGTTCGTCGACGATTGCTTGTATAAGCCTATCGCTGAGATGAAATTCGGAGACTGACAGTAACCGCTGGTCTAGAATGTCTACATAGATCAAATCCGTTGCTAAGGTCAGTAGAAATTTGATTGGATCATTCTACCGCTCTAGTAGACGTTTCACTGACGATTCAATGCTTTACCTGCAGCAAAGAACCAAGTATGTCCGAAGATGGAGTACCGTTGTCACATCTTGACAGGAGCTACTCAAAGCACCCTATCCATCCTTGATAGAGTTAAATACCAGTTTTGAAACCTGGTAGGTGATGGCTTTTTTGCACTGCAAGCCGTTGCAAGGCATTGCTTTACTGTTACTGTTTTATTGTTATTCAATGGCAAATGACCGTCTTAGCTCCAATTTATTGTTTCCCTTTTGATAAATTTGCAGAAAAAAACGTCTAGCAAGAACTACGATCAAATATCACTTTCCCTATATATCTAAACGTTTATTCCATGAACAAAGATTAACTGCTGGGAATTCTAGGGCGACAATTTTCTCGTTTTGCCTTTTATATCCATCTATCTATCTATCTATCTATCTATCTATATATATATACATATATATACATATATATATATATATATATATATATATATATATATATATATATAAAGAGAGAGAATAATTGACCAAAAGTTATATTCCAAAATTCATGGTGTTGACCATCTTATAATTTATTGCTTTAAATCAGTTTACGTATACAATTTTTGACAATATCTTTTTCGTAGCGCAAAACCAATCACTTAATTATTATATCAATAAGTGAATCTATCACACCCTTAACTCATCAGAAGAAATAGCAATACTCAATCCGTCAACAAGAAATGGAAGTATAATTTGACATGATTAAAATCTGAAAATTAAAAGAGAAACTGTAAATACATTTTTATTTTTTCATTACGCCATATTGAATTTTTATCAAACAATATTACTCTGTAATTTTATATTGAATTTTTATCAAACTATATTACTCTGTAATTTTATATTGAATTTTTATCAAACAATATTACTCTGTAATTTTATATTGAATTTTTATCAAACTATATTGCTCTGTAATTATTTTGAGTTTCTTAAAGAAGGATTGATATATATTATACGAAAATATACTTCTACAGATATATATATATACATATAAATAATTATATATATACATATATATATAATTATACACACACACATATATATATGTATATATATATATATATATATATATATATATAGAGAGAGAGAGAGAGAGAGATAAATAGATAGACAGATAGATAGATTCAAAAAGCTAAAAATAGAACGATCTGAACGTTAAGAGAATGGGATGAGAAAAATGTTAAAAATGTGTTCAAAAACAGTAAAAAAATAAATTAACATAAAAAATATAAAATAAAATGGCACACGTTCTAGTAACGACTTTAGTTTAATGTTCCAGGGTAAAGAATATGGTAACCGTTTACAAATCAGACAAGGTAAAAGTTTGTGGAGCATAAACTCTGCGTACAAAACCTCGCAAATCAAGACAGTATTTCTATTATAAAACAAAGTCCTGTGAGTTCATATGAGAATAGAAAGATCCGGGAGGGAATTTTGGAAAAACGCGAAGGTAATTAGTGGAATTTAAAGAATGTGTGGGTGTCAATCCCGTCAAGGTAAATATTAATATTGGGATATAAAATTTGGTGTATCGGATAAAGGGTATATATTAGACCGCTTACAAAAACAGGAGGACGTCAGTACAGTAATTTCAAAAACGTAGAAGGTAACGTTCTTGGTTAATCAAATCCAATATAAACATCTCTAATAAGAATGAAGGCTGAGCTCAACAAAAATTTTTAAAAATAAAAAAAGAAAATATAAGTAATCCAGTTTTTAGATTCGATATTAGAGAAAAAAACATTTTTTTTTAGAAAATTGAATAGATATTTCAGAGAAATTTCAGAAACAATAATAAATAAATAAATAAATAAAAAGAGAGTGGAATTAGAAATAAACAAATCATATATGAAGATATATAGCACTAGGAATTGAACCCGAGCGATTAAATTCCCAGCTTCTAAAATTGTAGATTGATTAAATAATAAAAAAAAAAAATGACAGAAAAAAAATCAAAAAATTAAAATAGTGTATAAAATTGAGAATGAGGAGCAGTATAGGCAAAAGAGAGGAAAAGGCATGTTTCAATAGAGAGAATAGGAGGGGTAAAATTACTGATTTTTTATATTACGGATTTTAACGCGCCAATTTACCTTAAATCCGAGTTTCCAATTCTCTCTTGTAGAAAACCCGTTCGCTTTATGATACATATTAGTCCCTTCATATTATCATATAAAAATTGTTGTAACGGCTCTACAATGCAAGAATAGAGTACATATTAGAGTACATTACTACGCCAAAATTATATGCGAAACTTAATCTGAACTTTCATTTTTTCAATAGGTGTGGGGGATTTTACACGAAATTCCTTAGGAAGCTATACTCCCATTTCTTACGTAGAATTAATAGCATATTCAGATAAACACATTTTAATGCTATGTATTATATAAATAAATATAAATATATAATATTGACGTGCTGACTGTTCTATTACACAGGATCAGTCGATCTATAACCTAGCGTCTTTTTTCTTAGTCGACAGCTTTTGATATATTAAATGTTTTAGATAGGGTTAGGCACAATCGTTTGCTTCGAGTTTGTTAGCAATAGAAATTCTAGTAATGTTATTTTCTATTAATAAACTGAAATAACAATTAATGTTTTTTACTTTGAAGAGTTTGTAAATGTAATGTGATCGAGAAAAGGTCAAAGCATAAATATCGTAGTTTTTCATGGATATTCATTGACGAGATTAAGGATAAAAATGTTAATCCTATGTACATTGTAAAAGTTGGATTGTCTCTTGTAATCATCAACCAACGAACTTCCCTATTTCGTATTTGATGAAGACGCTTATATGAACCACTTGAAACGAAAACAAAAAGCTTAACGCAAATATATTTTGGATAATATACATCAATTCACATCACAAGAATTCTGTAGAAAAACACATATATTTAAATTGCGAAGCGAGATTTTGTTACGATATGTATATGTTATTGTAATAATAGTTCACAACGATTATGGAGGTTTTGGTAGTGTAAGTTAGCGCTCATTATCGCATGGGGACATATCACGGATATGTACGTTGACAAATAAACATTATTTAGGTCAATCTGGCTAGTAAGTGGTGTTCAACAGATTGTTAATAATACCGTAATAACTGAAAGGAAACCTTTGATATTTACTAAGAGTGAAATGCCCTCTAAGATCTCTTTCTTTTTCTCCTCTCTCTCTCTCTCTCTCTCTCTCTCTCTCTCTATATATATATATATATATATATATATATATATATATATATATATTCTCCTCTTTTTTCACACATGTGAGATAATTCTTTCATAAACAAGTGAGGCATGCATGGTTCACGTTAGTGCACAATGAACGAGACATTAAAAAATGACGAAATTGAGTATCCCCCCTCTATTTAGCCCCCAAAAGTCCCCGGGGACGTCAAATCCTAGTGGAACTGAAATATAGAAAATTAGGAATTGTGCGCGAGCTTTCGCGACGAGAAAAGAAAAAAAAAGAACGCCGCTTAATCGGAAGAAGCAAAATTAGCGTCGGAGAATCTGTATATATAAAGTCGAAATATTAACTTCCTAGCTAAAATCTAGCGTGGTCTCAGCTGTAGAAAGGAACAATCGATAGTGCAACATAATAAAATACACGTATCTTTCAAATAAATTAAGAGTTATTTAGAAAGAAATGTGCCAAAGATTATAGTAATATTTCTTTAGTCTAATTTTAAAGATAAAATGACTCTATTTGTTCTACTAGTAGAATGTTCTGCAGAAAAAAGGACGAATTTCTTTCGTTATAATTTTAGACTATACTTTTACGTAGACCAGTTGCCTTCAATAAGTTTCAAGACGTTGTTGCACGGGTATTTAAATTGAAAATTCAGTGTTATTACCAGCTATCATATTAAAGGACTGACTCATTTTATGACTTCAGGTTCACAGAAAAACGCAGAGCATACATTGCAATGCACTTTGCTAAAGCCTGATTATCACAGCTTCTACATTTAACACTGTAATCTGGAGGTGAGGACACTTTTAAAAAAGAAACATTGTATGCGATAAAGGTTTTCTGTTTAAGCTTGGAAAAAATGCTAGGTATAGAATGTTTCAATTGCTTTGGAAAAATATTACATAAATCGACCATCGTTTTTTTTTTTTTAGTGGCACAAGAGATTCAAGGGAAGCATTAAGTCTGTAATATATGAGGACAGGTGTGTGAGGTGTAAGAAAGTCAGAACACCAGAGTTGACTGGTAAAATAAAGAATATGATGAGTTAGACTTAGGGTTATGGTTAGGGTTATGGTTAGGGTTATGGTTAGGGTTAGGGTTATGGTTATGGTTCTGGTTCTGGTAAGGGTTATGGTTATGGTTAGGGTTAGGGTTAGGGTTTATAAAGACAATGAGTGCACGATTTGACGTCAGTGTAGAAACTGTACGTTCAATTATTAACAAAGAACTGAAAACATGGAAGATTTCTTCAAAAATTGTCCCAAACGTGCTCAGACGAGATCAGACTATTTGGCGAAGATGGGCATCAAGAATGTTCCTCACCTTGCTTTAGTCCACATTGGTTTTCCGTGACTTTCGGTTATTCCCCAAGCTCAAGGAAAACAATGGAAGTTGTCGTTATGAGACAATTGACGAAATTACAGAGGCGTTTACGAGAGTCATTGACACGCTCACACAAGATGATTTTCACGGCGCCTTCCAGAAGTTCTTGGAACGATACAACAATGCATTGCAACCAGAGGAGATTACTTCGAAGGAGACTAGCGTTTCACATGTGTACTATAAATAAAAGTACCCATACGAAGATAAATTGAAACTTATTCAAGGCGCCACGTTATTCACAATGTGACTAATGAAATCTAAACCTGCAGCAACATGGATTTTATATCAAATCTTACTATTGTTCGTATTAATAGTACGTCTTTCTCATGAGAAAATTACAGGACAGTTTATATGTTGAAAATATTCCTTTTATTAAGACAAACTATTCAAAATTAGTGTATAATTAGAAAATGTTAAAATACCCAATGCAAATTCCGCACCGAATATTAGATATTTTACTTGAATACAACAAACCTTTAATCGGTAGATATTTTTTATTGGTATATGATTACCAACCACGAATATCATACATATTAATAATGGGAGCCTAATCACTATATTAGTTATAGTTATGCTTGCTCAAGAAATCAATGTCATATGTTCTAACGAACCTGGTGATTCAACATAAATAACCTTGAGTACCATGACAATCAGAAAAAAAACATTAATTTATTGCAGAGATCTCTGCATGGTAAACAGTTTTTTTCCACATATCTTTTCTCAAACTGATTTATATTGAAATCTTATCCCTACTTCCTGTGTCATTTCTCGAATTATGAGGCATCTATTTGTTTGAAAATTTCTCTACGGTAGTTTCGTACTTGTCAGGAATAAAGTATCTTGGTTTGAATTAATATAAGTAATAAGTTGCTCTTTATTTTGGAATTCATGGAAAAAATAACTCAGAATATATTCTAAAACGTGCTTTAAAATCCCCAAATGTTTCCTTATAGGCATTGTTATCGATAGTCCCATACCAAGTAATCTCCTACGGCTAAAATCTTCTTTAAGGCTCTTTGGAAGTCGTCGTCTTGTACGAGCGTGTCAATGAACTTCGTCAAAGCATATTTCATCTCATCCCTCGTCTCATAACGAAAGTCTCAGATAATTTTATTTCAGCTTAGGGAATAACATTATCATAAAAGGAAAGATCAAGATGTAGGATCTGAATTGATCAGCTAGAACATCTCTCTGCTGTCATGACAATGTCTTTATTTCTGATCTTTTCCGAAATCCTTGGAAAAATTATGCACAAATATTCCGCATCTTTAGTTCCTCGCGAATAATTGTGTATGCAGTTAACACTTAAACTGTGCTCCTACGGTCTCTATAGACACCTAACGGTCCTTATCCATGGAATTCATTGATTGGCCAATAAACTCTGGTCTTCTGGCTTTCTTCCACCCCACACACCTCGTACCATCCCTCACTTGCTCCCTTTCATACTTGTATCTCCTATGTCACTAAATCTAAAAAAACTGATTCCATAGTTTCTGTGGTCTTTTTAGTTTAAGTTTAAAACAGAATTGTATTGCATATTGTTTTTCTAAAATGTCCGTACGTCCAGATTGCATTTTTGAAATTCACCAACTATGACAATCAGAGTTTTGTAGGTGTTGTGGTGGCACACATTCATTTGCATATGTGGATAGTAATTACAGATAAATAGGAAGACTCAGTTAGTCTGAGGGTGTGTTCACCAGAAACCACCGAGAGCAGATATGTTTCTCCAGGTAAGACTCTCTTATTTGATACCATTATGTAAATATCCTGTAAATATACCTTTTGCTAATACACTTCTTATTTGATCTACCTTTGTTAGTTGAGTCGTCATTTGTATTGCTTTCTACGCTACTTGTTTCAACCTGCAAACTTAACAGTAGTCTAAAGTCCACTTCCTGCTGCAGCAGTTAATTTTAATCTTTAATCATAAAATTTTGTAAGTCATCTCATAAGGGGTATAGCAATAACATACTGAACTTTCAAGAGTCCATGATAATTTTAAATTCCTGTGAAAAAGTTTGGAAATTTATCGACAGCATTTCTTAAATGTAATACTAATGAATAAAATATATTTTACTAATATCTTTTAATATTTTTATTATGCCTGCGAGATAATGAATGTTATCATACGTTTCAGTTGTTGTGCAACTGGCTGTTATCTATTTGTACAATCATTAATGAATCAGTTTTATACGTATTTATTTTTAAATTCAATCTGAGATACCTTTTGAGAAATGAATTTATCCCAATGTTATTTGATCTTTATTATTAATTTGTCGCTTTTCTCTCTCTATCCGCATATATTCTACTAGCATCGTTAACCAACGTTGCCTGAGTTGACATGAAGTTCTGTTTGAAACACACCGGTATACTAATCATTTTCATCCTGGGAAACGCGGGTACCCCAACAACAAAAATAAAAGAACGGATGAAAACATGTAAATGTAATCGCCCCAAAAAAGAAGTACGTGAAATCCTCTCCACCAGATATTTCGGCAGATGGGTACAAAGAGGAGAAACTCTTTTCCAGATATTGAGCATTGGAAGTCCCCCCCTAGAGAAGATAATAAAAAATAAATCATTGCAACTTTTGTTTCAATAAAAATAGCAGCGAATGCCCGTGCGATCACACAAAAAAAAGATCTACCAAAAATTAATTCCAAAAACAATAAAATAATATTTTTCGTAATTTTATATTTCTAATGTAATCCCCCCCCAAAAAAAATTGAATTTGTCATATTTTGAGATTCGTTCTGTTTATAAAATTGTTAGTTGAAAGTACAGAATGGTTTCATAAAAATGTAATTCCCGCCCCCTCACCACAAAAAAAACAAACTAAAAGTTGTATTTGTCATGTTTTGTTCACCCCCCCCTCGGTCGCTAAACTTGAAAAAATGCTAGTGATGACATGTCTGGTTGACCGCTTTGTGGCCAAATAGTGTGTACTCATTTTAAGTTAAATTTATATAGAAAGGTCATCCCCCACGCTAAAATGTCAATCTTTTTTTCAAAATTTATTCTGCCATATTATTCATAAATACTGCTTAAACGTATTAGGCCACAAAAAAAAACAGGTCTTAATTATTTTGGTCAACGTCAAGTTTTTTTCCAACTCCCCCCAAAACTTTAAAATGGCAACTTTTAATAGTTTTCGGTGGCGCTGAAAACGAATATTACGTTTAAATTTTGGGAATTAAAGTAGTTTTCATTATATGAAAAATAACCTTTTCCAAAAGTGAGGGATCACTTTCCCATATAACTTTAACGTAAAATGATCACCCACTTTCTGGTCACCTGGTAATTTCTTCATATCATTAAACAAATACCGTCACTCAAAGACCGTAACTCAATAATGTAAATGTGGTTTGAAGAATGCTATATAATGAAATTAAATATCCACTATAATGTCTCCGTTGACAGAAGTATCCTAACATCGGTTTTAATATTTCTTCACCAGGAGAGGTGTACACACATATGACATTTATATTTCTTTGGTCATTGGGACACATACACACACACACACACACACACACACGAACGCTACTACTTTATAGATATAGATAATAAAATAAATCGTCCATAAAAATGTAATTTAACGCGGAATACGGCAATTTCACAAAAACAAAATTGCAATTTTCTAATCTTTTTTTGTGCCACAGTAAACTTGATGAATATTTATAAATCGATTGATACGAAATCACCTATCACAGGGAATGTGTAACTACTGTCTACTCTGTCTGTGGGGCCTGATTAAAGACACATTTAAGCAAAGGACGATTAACAATAACATCTGCGATTCTTGAACGGACGCCAATAGTCGCAAACGTTCTAAGCGGATATTTTCAAAAAGTAGCCACAATGAAACGTACAATGAAAACGGTAAACTTCGTCTAAATTAAATACATTTTTTACTGAAACATGAATAAAAACTGTAAATGCAAATCGATTCTAAAACAAAGGAAGAAAGGTTCATATCATGTTTAACAGACTTACAACGTTGATTAAATTGAAGACATTGGTTCAAGTAATGACAACTGATACTCGCAAGTTGATACAAAAATATTAAATTAATGAACACATATTAATATGATATTCTTACGTATGATTGCGAGTTACATTCCTTCTAGATTTGTCTTATTCCACCAAGTCTACAAATGGGTCTTTCAACCTGCGGCAACTTATTACATTCCTTGTTTGATTGGTTGTTTTGTTTTACGGCATATCAACCCTTTTCAGGTTATTTAATGACAAATCATTCTTTAATGTAGTATATTTGTTTTTTTAAGTCGTATTCTATCTAACCCATAGTTGGGACCCTAACAGGTACTACCACTCCGGGTCAGAGTAGACCTGGGAGCAATGGCAATTAAAGGGTGGCTCCACACTCCCTAAGGCCGGCAAGCTGGGGGCCTCACCATCGGATATAGTTTAAGGTCATATCCAGGACCTATTACATTCCTATTTTCTAATACGCGTGTGGTGTTAAAAATTGAAAGTTAAAAAGTTTAAGAGCTACAAACATGGAAGTTGTACCCTTATATCGAGCGTAATTTTGTTCTCTAGATTAAATTTGCTACATAGTCATCCCTATCCCTTATGCATTTTGTCAGCAATGATCGATGAGCCATGGACGTTTGACGTACGCTTTGTCATACTATGGCCATTCCAAAAGGAATCCATCTGAATTTTGTAATTCAAAAAATTATAAGAGGTATGAACATAAGAGTGTTACTATTCAAACAGGCGACCTTTTGCTCTCCGGCAATTCATTCTATATATTCAATACCATTCTCAACGCACATTACCAATTGAATAAACCATCTCTGCGTCTAACGTACATCCACGATAGGGCTTCTTTCTCAGAGTTTCACACCGTCAATATCGGCAACAGAGATATGAAACTCACAGATCACGAATGTGTACGTTTAGTTGCCACACAATGCATTTACAATCACCTCTCATATCTTCGCTGAAACAAAAAACAAGTAGAAAACATATGAAGCAGAAGTAAGTTGCATCCTGCTGTTTACTTTCTAATTACCGATTGAAATTTCCTTCTCCTCACAACGTGTTTCAGTTTTATTTGTGGTTAAATTATTCCTTTGTTCCTATTGAAATGTTCAAAGCAGTTATTTTCTATTTTTTTAAATTTATTGAAGGCAAATTTTAATTAATGCTGAGCATAACAAAAACGACGATGATTCAAAGGTAGAAAATTAAATACAATATAAACATGAAGCTGCGGGATAGAAGTTTAGTTATAGTTTTGTAATTTGGAAGTTAATTAAAAGTGAAAACTAAAAGTAAAACAGTAAAATTATTTTATTTACAAACAAATAAACATGAGGAATGTTTTCTTCGTAAGATGAGGTGAGGTTTTCCGCTAAAGCTATCGTTAAAATTTCTATTATGTTTGTTTAATTTTGTGTAAAGGCTAGCTGTTTCGTCACCAAACTCGCCCAGGTTATTTTTCATGATCGTACTTTAAACTTATTTAACTGTCTAATATCTACGTCAAATATCAATGTCCTAGAAAAGGCTATAACTTATAGTATGTACATTATAAGAACTCTCTGCGTAGTAATATTTAAAGCCAAGCCAGTCCTTCATCGTTCATTCTTTTATTGATCAGCCCATCGAAACATACGGTCATTAACGCAATATTTTTATAAAAATTGAACTTCCGGTTACTTAACTTTAATGTATTTGTTTGTTGCCATTCAATAAAATAAACGACCATGTACAATTGTAGCCTGATCAAATCGATAGCTTTGTTAGTAGGCATTATTTTCGATGAATCTATTCTGTATGAGGGTATGCTAGACGGTAAAAGAGGAAGAGAGACACCAATGAATAGAACGAGAGAACATAGACATCTCTCTACACGTGTGCGTCTATCAATCAACTTGCCCTGGATTGGCAAGAATGGAGAAAAATGCGGCACGTTTCTTAGCAATCTGCACCAAGCAAGTGATCTGACTCATGATGAACATTCGGTAATACGTATAGGATATAACCAATGCTCTGAGAAAAAAAACTTGCTTTGGTGTTGCTCTTAGATGGGGATAAGCAATCCCCAAGAGAGATTTATGCATCGGCTTGTCAGTTATTTTGTGTCATCAAAAAACATCAGGTGTTTTTGCGTTCGTGTTATCGATATTAGATAGTCAATTGTATTATTTATTAAAACCATAATAATACTATCATAAAAAAACATATTATAAAACTTTTTTTTAAATATTTATAAATTTTTGGAGATTTTATTAAGTTTTTAATAATTCCAGAAATAATACATTTTTATCTGTATCCTTACTTCAAACGTTGAAGCCGCAGTTGCTAAGTAGACAAAAACAAACAAACAAACAAACAAACAAACAAACAAAACACATAAATAAACTTCATTTCCCCTTTTTACCCTTGCAGCAAAGACCTTTGCTTCATAATTCTCCCAACACGCGTAAATTCTCGTTACGGTTTGGACGTAATCCAGGTCTCTAACGTGCTCTCGAACGCCATCTATTTCTTTAACGCAATCGTCTTCGCTAAGATGCTCTTTTTTTCTTTTTATAGATTTTTTTCTTTAACCTTTAACGTCATATCGGATGCATTTGCATACGCGCGTTCGCACTCTATTACATTCCTTATCAAATTTATTGTTGCATTAAATTATAGTATTTGATGTGAATTCGAAAACAGAAATAAGGGTTGAATATAACGATATCAAATTATATTTATGTTTAGTAATTTTAAGATAATGATTGATAATATGTATTATTTGGATTATTCTAGCTAGTATTCTTACCTAGGTCAGGATTTATCAACTTTTCGTTTAATGTAACTTCCGATATTGTTCATGTAAATCTTGTTCGACTTATGATTAACAACGAGGTTCATGACTTAATTGACATCCTCTTGATAAAGAAATGCTAAGATATTGATAATCGCATTCTGATTATCGTATGCACTGAAAATTACATATTCATGTTTTACCAGAAAACTAGTTTAAACTGATAATAATTTGGCGCTTATGTCCGATACGTCTGCGTGTGCAAGTGCAGAGCCGTGGTCGAATTACGTGACGGAATGGAAATAAGTCAATCTAAAAAGATCGTGTACACAGACAAGGAGTCAGAGAAAAGTAGCATCATTATGTGTTATTCGGGGAACGTCCTCGGAAAAATGTCGATGTTAAAGAAAAGGAGTCAAGGTATTATTTGGCGAAGGTTTTTTGCAAGGCACTTTGCTACAGCGATTGGGTGTCAGGTGTGTAAACGTGTGTACGGTTACTTCCGCAAATTAGAGACTAATAAAGATAAAGCAACTTACTTACGTTGATAAAATAAATTTTTCCCTTTGTACTTATATATTACTGAATTCGACTTACAAATCCTCGGGCCCAGCAAAATGAATTTGAAAGAGGTCAGACGTTAAAACCTACAGAGCATTATAATAGTAACGAACATTAAATGAACAGGAGTTTAAATAATCCAACTGATGAAAATATTTTTTCGGCATTTCCCCAAATTTTTACAAATCAAATTTTAATATTTTAAGATTGTTTTCTTTCCAAAAGTGTGCCACTAAGAATTATTGTAAAATAACTTAAGAAAAGAATTAACACACTTATATAGACATATATAAGATATCTCATCTGGCATCCTGACGTTGCCCGGTCGTACAATACGCTTAAACATGATGTTTTTCATTCATGCAGATTGCATATGTATTATTATAGAATCATCTTCTATTGATTATAATATACTCGTCTATGTGTAAGGAGGTGCGCGTTGAGCAAAAAATAAGTGGTAGTCGGCAGGCAGGCTCGAACTCCTACTGCAGAGAACGTGAAAATAAAATACGTAACGTGTTTGTTGTCGCGCCCATCGCCAAAGAGGAAGTGATGTAGGTTAAAATTAAGGCTAGATAACCGAGAAGAGCGGATAACTTTCGAATAGGATTGAAACCTCTATCTTCAGGCAATATCATCTGGAACCGTAGAGATTCAACGTCTTTATCAACTGCGCCACTGAATAATATATATACTAATCGGTACGGACGCGACTATTGAAGTTCAGATAATAAATAAACGTGGATATATAAGATTAAAGAATCCAACCTTGATCGCCTTTCGGGGCCGTGGCGAAGTTGATAGAGGCGTTGAATCGCTACGGTTCCAGATGACATTGTCTAAAGATAGCGGTTTCAATCCTACCCAAAGTGTACCAGAGATATACTTGGTCAAAACGTGATGAGACGACAGTAAGCACGAATGGAAGTGATTGCTGAGAATGCAGTTAGGAGATTCGAAGTTCCTATACGTCGCGATTATCACCTGACAAAGGCCAGAGAAATAGTTGGCCGAAACATCGTGAAAACCAACAACTAATAAAGATGAGAATAATAGTCCGAAATAAAAATAAATTAATATATATAATGCTCATCTCCAAAATGAATTCCAATTAAGGAATAATATATATTCGCAACTGTTGTTTTAGAATTACGCGGACATTCATCTATTACAATAATTATTCGTTCTCACTTCATAGCAAGTGCTCGACTGAGCTTCAATCTATGGTCTCCCTTCGCCATCCTTTCACAAGAAACACTCGTCTAGTTGAAAACACTATCAATAATTCCCCCCACTCTTTATCTGTGTCTAAACCTAAACGTAGATTCCATGAAAAAAGCTTATTCCTTAGAACTGCACGGCTGTGGAACTGTCTTCTGTTTGCCTGCTTTCCAGCTGACTACAATATGGTTGTCTTCAAGTCTAACGTAAACAAGTTTTTGATGAGCCGTTCCACTTAAGCTAACAAATTTACCGAATTTCTACTACTAACAATTACTATAGTTCAATTGACTACTGTACACTCTTAGTCTTTATCCTCGAGTTGTCTCTGGACCTTGATAAGTGGTTATGTCTATGTAAAAAAGACTGAATGAAAGACATATTACTAGCTATCACACAAAAGGAGTTTTAAGACAATAAATTAATTTTCTGTGTTTGTTCTGTTTTCTCGCCTTTTTTTCCGCAAGATTGTGTAATTTCTGCTTTTATTTGAAATGATGTGCATCTTTAATAACACTTCCTTTTTCTTACAGTTCCGTTCTCATTACTTCTCACTGTGTTCTTTTTTTTTTTGGTATCTCCTGCTTCATCGTACAGTTTATTCTTAATCTCATCTCTGTTGTGTCGGTTTATTTTCCATGTTCCTTGTGTAATTCCCACAAGCAATTCTAAACTAATAATACTGCCAGTAACAACAATAATCTACACTTTATGCCTGTTCTTTTGTCCGCATTTCTGCAGGCTTGTAGTTTACATAAACTGATTAATTAATTTTTGCGCATTCTTAAATATCACTCTGCACTTTAGGTATCCCGCGGATACGTTGGCATTCTTGTAATAACAACAACATTTAAATTAAACTTGAACAAATTTGCAAAATTGGTTTCTGTTATTTAGTATCGTCCAGCTGGGAATAATTTCTGTTGTTGTCTCTTGGCAACATTAAGCCCAGGATAAACTTGATGCACGCCACACTTGAGACATTTGAGTTGCTATTATTTTTATGCAATCACAGAATATTCAATAGTAATAAACAATATAATTATTTCTGATTTATAATACGTAGTCTCCACCACAAACTATTAAGGGAAGATATTGAATATTTGATTTATACAATAAGAACATAAGGTCACAACGAATGTACATATACATTATACACTCTCCCCTGTTTAATAGAAACAAATTTAAACCTCGGTCGCTTTTAAAGTATAAAAGGAAAAACATAGTTTCGCGCATGATACCTTTTAATGAAACTTTATATAAAGTTACATTGCAGAGACGTTCTATTACAGGTATTCTATACTATTGTTCGTTGGTGGTTTTTGTTTAGCGACATATCAACCCTTTTCGGGTTATTTAATGCTGAATTCAGTGATTTTGAAGAATTTTTTTTTAATAAAATATATTTGTTGTTTTTTTCAAGTCGATTTCTATTTAACCCCATAGTTAGGACTCTAACAGGTCAGAGTGGACATGGGAGCAATGGCAATTAAAGGGTGGCCCACACTTCCCAAAGCTCGCAACCTGGGGCTTTACAATCGGATATAGTTTAACGTTATATCCAGGACCTATACTATAGTAGATTACTAATGAAGTTATGCGTTTTATATGTACTTTCTTCTATTGGTGGAAGCACAGTATTTCAACAAACATGGGTTGACTATTCATTCCGAACCTAAAATCAAAGACTTATGTTACATAAGCCGCTGGAAAATTGGTTGTATGATTGTATTGCTCCAGAATATATATTTCTCGAGATACAATCGTCTATCAAATACGTCTTAAAATGGAGTATTATTAACACAACCTGCTTCGAAACGTGGCAGGTTATGTTTATTATCTCCCCATTGACATTATTTTCATAGAAACGCCGTTGCGAGTTTATGTCTACTCTATGGTAATTTCAATAGAAACTGTTCCACTGAATTTCAATCGTGTGTCCCTCCGCATGGATTTTGCAGAAAACACTATCAATAATTTCCCCAACTCTTTATCTGTGCCTAACTCTGAATGTTGATTCTATGAACAAAGCTTATTTCTAAGAACTTCACGCCTGTGGAACTGTCTTCCATTTTCGTGCTTTCCCGCTGACTACAATATGGTTGCCTTCAAGTACAAAGTAAACGAGTTCTTGATAAGCCGTTCCCCTTAAGTTATAAAAATTTACTGAATTTCCATTACTGACAATTACTATATTGTCTAATTGACTACTGCACACTCTTTAATCCTTATCCTCGAGTGGTCCCTGGGCCTTGATAAGTAATAATGCCTATGTAAAAAAAAGTACGAAACTAAACTACGAGCACTACTAAGAATGTATCCACTCTTTATCTCTGCCTAAATATTAACATATATTATATGAAAAAAATGTATTCACTTAAACTGCTTGCTAGTGGAACTCTGTGTCACATCCCTACTCTCCAGCTAATTAAAACGTGTATTCAGATTGAATGTAAACATGTTACTATATAGCCGCTCCCTTTAATAATCAAATTTCACCCGTAATTTCCTCTTACTTAGCTGTTATCTCCTCGACTGCCTTACACTTATTTACAATTATCCTAAGTGGCCTTCATGTGTTTATAATTTGGGACTACCTTGTAAAAAAAGAAGGCGTAATAATTGTCGGCATAAAAGTTTTCTTCGATTTCTTTTTGGAAATGTTTTGGATTTTTCGCCTCTCTCTTTCTCTCTACTTCTTGTAGTCGTTATACTATCTTCCCTGGCTTTGCTATTCGTATCTCAATTTCTCTTTTTTTAAATCTCAGTTTATGTTTCCCCATCGTTATTACCTTGTCACTGTATATCTGCGTCTAGTTTTATGTTTACATCTCTCTCTCTTTTTATTCAAGCTTCCGAGCAGCCTTCTTAGCAAGGTTTCTATCGGTTATGTATCGTGATCATACATTGTTACCTAGTCTACTGTTATTAACAACGTTTCATCGGACATGCGAGTAAAACGCATGACTTTGTCTCGATAAACAGCATGATGCTGGATATATCATTCAACTTGCGGGAATAATTTTCAGTCAAAACTGTGCAATCTTTATGTTTGAAAGCAAAGCAATTCTTTTCTAAGACATGCGTGCAGTCTCCGACAATTGTACGCAAATGTATTAGAATATGACCGATACCTTGGGTGCCGAGCTGAAACGAAATATCGTCCAGAGATATTAAATGTTTTTGTCTATTAGTGTTCAAACCTTTCGTGTGAAATGATATGAAAACTATCTTATTCCGATATACACAAATACTAATATAATAAATAAACAACAAAACGGAGTTACAGATGTAACCTATGCTTCCGTTCAGTCTCAAGACATAACAACTGCACGGGCAGCTGCGCAACTCACTGTAAGGCAAGCGTTGCGTAATACCGATCTATGATTTTCCGTAATAGGTACTGCTTGACTCCAGTGGCAAGGGGAAGTGCTCGACGACTGGGAACAATGCTTAAATAAGCTGATATCAAACAAAACATCTGCAATTCTCAACGGTCACTCATGTTAGTACTGCCCAGGCTCAACGTTGCTTAACTTCGATGATATGGCGAGAACCGGTGTGTCAAATTGATTATGTCGTATACATATTTTAATAAATACTACGAAGGAATTTGTAAAAGATTCGGCCTTAAAATATTGAAGGCTGTTTTAGAGTTATTTATAGGAATGTAACAGGCCATTCCTTTAGTCAATTCTATCAGACATCCGTCCTTGATATGATAACTTTACGAGACTCTATATTTAAAATAACACAAACACTTTTCTGGTAAATTATATATCATAAACTCGTTACAAAATATACACTGGAAATACTTACTAATTTAAAGCAGCTAGTGATATATTGATCTAACTTGAACGGAATAATACAGACTCGCTTCTATCAAGGACCTTTACATATATGTTGCATTTAATGGTTGTAATAAATACATACAATATATATAGTAAGATTTGAAAAAAATGTGCATGGTACATAAGCAATACAGAATACCCTGCCTTTTACATTCGTGAGGATTCGTGATGCTTAACTGGAGGTTTTATATATTCATGAATTAACAAGTTTTCAATTTGATTCTGTCTTATTCGCGGACAAATTTATCACAGCAAATTGACACGCGTTTATCGGGATGAGGTTTGATTGATCTGTAATTCACCACTTTCTTTGTTTGTTTTTAGAGAGCATAAAGGCATCATTTCATTGTCTTGGTATAGGTGTTCTAATTTAGATCAAGATTCATCCAGATATGAACGTTTTATGACTATTTATACAATTTGTTAATTATTAATTACATGCTCATGACTATACAGCAAGGTACTACTTCTTATTTTAAAACAAACGAAGAATATATATATACATATATATATATATATATATATATATATATATATATATATATATATATATATATAAATGTAAAGTTGGTTCGTTCTAAAGAAATAAAACCATGTTTATACGTTACCAATTCATTTGAAATTGTCAGACAACCCATTTTAGAGTCGAAGTATGTTTTTATGTCATTAAAATAAATTTTCCTAATTAAAATTAAAATATTAAATAAAATAAATATATTTATTTATCGTTTCTGCGAATCTGTTCTGTTGATAAAACTGAACTTCCGGTTAGATACATTTCACAGCCACGAATTGACGAAAGGTTTAATTTTCTGTTAACTCGATAAGTAAAAAAAAAACAAAAAAAAACATATTTCATTTGTTTATCTTCCAATTTTTTTAATTTACACATATTTTCTTTATTATATAAGGCCAAAAAAAAAGTTTGTTGCTTGCTTTTGAGTTTTTTTTTATATATAATATTACTCATGCAGAGAGTGATCCGTGCTGAAATAATGTTATTATTTAAAAAGTCATTCTTAACATGGGGAGGTAAGGATGTTTTGTACATATTCTGTACTTTAACCTTACAATTGAATAAATAAAAAAAAACATATCGTAAAACGTTATTTAAACGTGGAAATATGATTTAAAAAATAGTGCGGCTCTCTGCATTAGCACCATTTTTATTTATTGTTGTTGTTTCACGAATTTTCGGCCAACTATTCCTCTGGCCTTCATGAAAAGAAGTCCTTTTATAAATGTTCAGTAACTTTTTCCTTTTATTATTCTTAAAGAGTAAAACTTTTCTTATTCATGAAAGGAGTTAAGCCTACGTAAGTAAATAAATGTTTGTACACGTGACAAATTATCAATAAATGGTTTAGTTACTTTTTTTAAAAAAATGTTTGTAAAAGTGCGAAAGGCGACGTTACGTTGTTGTACAAACATTACTCCCATGCTTAATTTCTATACTTATAGGTTTTTGGAATTTTTTTTCACTGGATTATTATTGATTGGACACTAATTAAACAGATTATTAAAAAAAATGTAAAAAAGAAATCATTATTTCGACATTTGAAAGTGGTGCTCATTTTTTAGTTACAACGTTCTGATAAATCAGTCACCCATTTTGTAAGCAATAAAAACGCGGTATATCAAAACCATAGAAAGTAAAAATAATGAGTCTCTACCGCATTTGTAAGTCAGAAATATATTTGTTTCTCAAAGAAAAAAATATAGAGAACAGGACTTTTTTTATTGTTTTCATGAAAATAAAGTTTCGAGATTTTTAATTATTTTTTTTTTACTTATTTAGTCAGTTTTTTTTTTTTTTAATTGTTTTTGTGAAAGGTTAGTTTTTTTTTCAAAACTTTTGTTTTGTTTCTTTTTAATTTTTTTAAAGTATTATAAATTTCACTAACATGCTGGAGAAATGTTTAATAATTTGGTATTTTTTTAGATTAGGTCCACCTCCACAATTTTCCTTTCAATGACGACATTTATAGGTTTCCGAGTATGCTGAACACGCAAATTGCATTGAAATTTTGCGGAAATAAATAGTTGTATTATGCATTGTATTCTTCGGCGGCGATCTTTTTACGTGCACACGCGCCATAAACAAATACACACACGTAAAAAAGATGGCCGCCAAAGATTACAATGCATAATACAACTTTTTATATCTTGATAACTACTTATTTCTGCAAAATTTCGATGCGATTTTCGTATTCAGCATAGTCGAAAACCATTTCAAGTCGTCATTTAAAAGAAAATTGAGGAGGTGGACCTAATCTAAAAATTTACCAATAATTTTTAATCCCGTACGCCTCCCGATACATTGCTTCGTCAACATGCGACCATTTTATATCTCCCGAAGACACTTCCGTATTTAGAAAAAAAAAAATAAAAAGTGACCGATTTACCAGAACGTGGTAACTAAAAAGTGAGTATCCCTTTCAAATGTTGAAATGATTTTTTTTTCAATTTTTTTTCATAATCTGGTTAGTGTTCAATCAATAATAATCCAGTGAAAAAATTTCAAAAAACCTATCAGTATAGAAACTCCACCACGTAAGTAAATAAATAAAAAATGTTACGTGCGCATGCGTTAGCCTTGACTAGGGGGGTACTAAGGGAACGACCATTAAATAATTCTGCGGGTCGCCATGGAACTCAACGCCCAAGGAGTATCAAAATAGTTTTCATGATCTGAAGAAATTTTTTTTTCCGAAAAGTGGGTGATCACTTTTCCATCTAAATTTAACTTAAAATGAGCACCCACTTTCTGGCCACCTGAGGAAGGGGCATTTATTTTCGTGTTTATTGGCTTGAAGGTTTTTTTTTACAAGGCAGTTTGGTACGCGAATGCATATTTAACAGTTTTTGTTTATGCTCACGCATAGCATAAACAAAGGCTACGTCTGTGAAATGGAAAATAGTCCCAGAGTTCAGGGGTTAATACCATGCAAAAGAAATCAAACAAAAAGACTTTTAAGCCAAGAAACACACAGAAAGAAAAAAATAGCATCCATTTTTTTCTATCGAATTCATTTGCTGTTTTTATTGAAACTATTTTCCCCCGGATTTTTGATATAATTTTCCATTAAGGGCTGTGCGTCTCACGTTCGTAAATAACAAAATTTTTTTTGTAGATTTTTGTGTGCTAAAAACGAATCTGCAAACCGTTTCCGTCACAAAAACATAGTTTTTATGATATGAAGAAATTACTTTTTCGAAAAAGTGGCGATCACTTTTCCATGTAAATTTAACTTAAAATGAGCACCCACTTTCTAGCCACCTGAGAGAGGGGGGATTTTTTCCCATGTTTATTGGCTAAACAGCTTTCGTTTATACTTACGCATAGCGTAAACGAAGGCTACGGCTGTTAAATGGAAAATAGTCCCAGAGTTCAGGGGTTATTACCATGCAAAAGAAATCAATCAAAAAACTTTTTAGCCAAGAAACAAAAATGCCCCTCTCTCAGGTGGCCAGAAAGTGGGTGCTCATTCTAAGTTAAATTTACATTGAAAAGTGATCACCCACTTTTCGAAAAAGTAATTTCATGAATGTCATGAAAACTTTTTTTTTTGCTACGTAAACGGTTTGCAGATTCGTTTTTAGCACACCGAAATCTACAATAAAATATTTCGTTATATATGAACGTGAAACGGACCTTAAAGTAAAATAATACCGGATTTTTTCGAGCAGATTTACCGTTTAGTTGTACAAATATCCTCAAACCAGGTAATCACTAAAAGGGATTTTTAAAAGTCGTCACCTGTATCGAGCAAAAGTTTAAAACCACCGATTATATGCCAGCCTACATCATGGTAACATAATTGAGTGAGTTCCTAACAGTATTTTTAGTTTAAACTCATTTTCCCAAAATTTCCCCAAACTTAACATGTTCGATACAGTCTGCCGCCATTTGTATTTTTCAGATATACCGATAAACATTGAATGTTTTTGAACCGATTATACATTACATAAAAACACTAAAATCTTATCCAGTTAGGTAGAACACTTACTTTTCTTGCCTTTGATAACATTTATTTGTTATATATTTATTTTTTGACAACTTAAACCCTTTTCATTTAATGTAACGTTTAGTCGGCTCGAAAAACAGTGTTTATTGGTGTATTTGAAAGCTACAAATGGTGGTGGACACTGTTGATTACTTTAAGTTAGAGAAAGTGAGTTAAAACTAAAAAAAACTATACAAAATACTGTCAGAAACCTATCCATTATGCCAGCCTATGTCATGGTAACATATGTTCGGTGAGTTTCAGACACTGTTTTGTATAGTTTTTAGTTTTCAACTTACTTTCCCAAACTTAACGTATTCAACAGAATTCGCGACCATTTCTGTTTTTTGAGCCAATTAAACATTTTACATTACATAAAAACACTAAACAATTATCCAATTAGGTAGAAACGTAAATTACCTTACCTTTGCTTTCATTTATTTGTTTTTGGACGACTTTTTCGAATCTGTGTATAGTAACCCCCTCCCCCCACCATCAACCAAATATTAATTACTAAATCACATTTTTTAAAACAACAACAAAAAAAAGCATTTAGCGTTTCAACATTTTTGCTACGTTCGGCTTCATCAAATGATTGTTGGTCAAGTCCAAAACATGAATGATTGACAGAAACTCTCGAGGATCCAGATCAAACTCTGCAAGAGCACCATTTTTTTTTCAGTTTCGCCTTCTTTTTCACTTTTTGCAGTGGATTGCTGTACTAATATAAGAAACATGCATTTTCTCTTTTATTAAATTTTTCCATTACACCAAATTGAGCCACTGCAACGCGTGGCAGGGTACAGCTAGTACATATATATATATATATATATATATATTTATATATATATGTATATATATATATATATATATATATATATATATATATATGCATAGCTTCTGTGTCGCTCTATTGCAGGTCAGTATTTCCTCAATTATAAAATTGCTATGAAATGCAGAGAAATAAATTCAGTACACGGGAAGAGCATAACAAGGTGTCTCATTTCTCTGATTGATTGAACAAATATTTTAAAAACCATAATAAGTTTTCTAATTTTTCGGAATTTTAAGTGTGTATCACTTTATTGCAAGTGTCTTAAATGTATATTCTCGGTAATAAAATAATATTCTAACTCCATATTTCAATTTATATTAAATAAAGAACATATCCAGTAACAATATTAACAAGAAACAAGAAATTCACATTATTTTGTTTAAGGAAATATTTATATATCAACATAATTCTCATTTGGCAGGTCCTTTGCGCCCAGATATATCATTTAGATGAATCTCAGTTTGATATGATGTTCGTGTGACAACGTTGACAGGTTGTAGGGCTGTCTAGATGTCTAAGTTAAAGGCAAACACTCCGGAAAATGCATGTTCGAAATGGAAAGCACATTTTGAAAAGCTACTCAGAAACAACCAGAAGTGACAGACCAACTAATTCAGCCGATGGTTGTACAGGAACTCGATATTGAGAAGGGGGATTTTACAATGGAAGAACGTCTAAATGTACAAAAGAAGACCAAGAATCGTAAAGCTGCAGGTTTGGGTAACATACATCCTGAAGTATGGAAGACAGGTGGTTTCAATGTCATACTTCTTAATTCATGCAATTCTGTATATAATGAAAAAATATTAATATATTGAGGGAAAAATGCATACTTCCCTTCCCCAAGAAGGGTAACCTAAGCATACCAAGCAACTACAGAGGAATAACACTCACTCCAATTGCAGCAAAAATCTACAATGCTATGCTTTTCAACCGTATCATCCAAAGATCGAAGAAGTACTCAGGAAGAACCAAAATGGATTTAGAATGAATCGCTCTACTACTTGCCAAATAGTTACTGTTAGGAAACTGATTGAAGGAGTCAAAGCAAAAAACTTGAGCCAGTCATGGTCTTTGTAGATTTCTCCAAAGCATTCGACTCCGTACATAGAGGAAAAATGGTCAGCATATTAAAATCATATGGCATTCCAAATGAAGTCATTAATGCTATCATGATGCTATATGAGCATACTCGAGCAATGGTTAGGTCCCCAGATGGGGACACTGAATTTTTCGACATCCGCACTGGGGTTCTACAAGAAAATACTCTTGCCCCTTTTCTTTTCATTGTCTATCTTGACTTTGTATTTCGCACCTCTGTTGATATACACTGCATGCTAGGCTTCACCCTAAATAAATCCAGAAACAGAGGTCATCAATCAGCACCCATAACTGATGCAGATTACGCAGACGATATTGCTTTGTTCGCGAACAACACTGCTGATGCGCAAACGCTGTTAGATAAGCTATAAAATTCTGCAAATGACATTGGTCTCCACATAAATGCGGATGAGAAAAAGTTTATGACTTTCAATGTGAAAGGAGAGCTCAGGGCGTTATGTGGATCAACACTTAAAGAAGACGCTGAGTTTACGTATCTAGGCAGCAACATAGTTTCCACAAAGAGTGATATCGGAATTCGCATCTCAAAAGCATGGACCGCATTGGATGGGCTACATTCAGTATGGACTTCGGGACTAGCTGACAAACTTAAAAGGCAGTTCTTCGGGGCAGTCTGTCTTTATTTACGGTGCTACAACCTGAGCACTCAATAAAATATTGGAAAGAAAACTAGACGGCACACGCACTTGTATGCTAAGAACAATATTAAATATATCTTGGCAAAATCATCCCAGGAAGCAGCAACTTTATGGCAACCTACCTGCCATATCTAATCCCATAAGAGGTAGACGCCTACGATTTGCCGGTCATTGTCTGAGGAGCAAGCATGAATTGGTGAGTGATGTATTGGTATGGACTCCACGACACGGATGCGCAAGCAGATGACGACCTAGATCCACGTACATCAAACAAATAGCACACTTAAGATCTGAGGAAACTGATGGAAGACAGGAAACTCTGGAGAGGAAAATCACATTGGTCCGGGCAAGGAGCCCCTCATGATGATGATGATGATGATGATGATGTTCATGATGATGATAACTCTCATTCTTCGATATCATTTTGAATAGCCTCTTATCAACTGATGATGACAATCGGTAGGTTTGAGATGATCTGATGCTATAAGAAACTTCCAAAATATTCTTTCGACAGAACTTGAACACCCCTTTATAATTGTCATCTCTATTATTGATCAAAGCTGATGAATTGGGTTTATATCTGGAGAACAATGTCGTCATGTCATCAAATTTTCTACACTAATGCCTAACGGAAGGATGTTGTAGTCTTGGCTGAGTAACATAGCGCAATGTCGTGAAGAAAAATCAATTTGCGGTGGCGGGCCAATGAAAGGTCATCAAGCCATGGTGACAAATGCTCATTTTAAAATAAAATATAAGACTGGTTTGTCAGTTTGATACATTCTGGCAGTCTAAGTAGTCCACAGTTAGTTGCCGATTATTCGAGCCCACAAAATAACACTT
The DNA here is from genome assembly GCF_053919585.1 of Euprymna scolopes. Lineage (NCBI taxonomy): Eukaryota > Metazoa > Mollusca > Cephalopoda > Sepiida > Sepiolidae > Euprymna > Euprymna scolopes. Next base: position 43,163,612 of record NC_136520.1, read on the forward strand.
CCACGTCCCTGGTAACGAAGGAATCGATAAGGGGTAGAGAATCCAAGAGGATTCTAAATTTGGTCCACCCATCTTGTCCATCAAGGATTGCTGTGGCCTCATCGGTGAAAAGAACATTTTTAAAGCTGGTTTGCATGTATTTCTGAGTCAAAGCCAAACGGTTCTCTTATGATTTTTGTTTAGAAAAGGTCTTAATGCTACATTGAACTTCGTTTAAGATATTTCAGGGTGTCTTTTTGGACAAGGAACATATCCCAGCCCTGTCAACTCTAAAGGCAGTGTTGCTGCCCGGTTGCTTGATAAGTAGACAACGATTTTTTTCTAACATCACGAGCAGAAACTGACTTTCTTGTGTTTTTATCCATCTTAGCGTTGACACTTAGAGTTTTAATGAAGTAAGATTATGTTATTCGGTCTCTTCTAGCTACGAGAGATAAACCTTCTGCAAGGCCTGCAACAACACGTGTCTTGTTACTAGCTGTCAATCGACTCTTTCTAGGCATTTTGAGAGACCTGCAAAAAGTGATACACACATGAAAGTACATGAACATAGAAGACTTAGCATAATTTTCAAAATATATGTTCAAATTCCACAAAAAATAATGAAAATAAGGCACCTTGTTACGCTCTTCCAGTATACAAGATTTCACTTCTTTGCATTTCATAGCAATTTCCACACTAAAAGGAAATATAGAAATATTTACCAGCAATACAGCGATACAAGGGTTTATATATATATATATATATGTATATATATATATATATACATATATATATATATATATATACACATATAAGCCCTGTGTATCGCTTTATTTGAGGTTATATATGTAAAGCTGAACGTCTGTGTGTGTGTCTGGTTAGGAATAGGCTCCTATATGGTGGACTATTTTTAAAAACTGATTACATATAATGATAGAAGATGTATCTAGGATTCGGAATGGGTATGTTTGATCTGGCAGAGCGGTGGTTCATAAGAATTGTGGGCTCTGCCAGGCCCCCGAACTATGGAAATAAAACATGAAATTTGAAATTTAAAAAAAAACGTTTACAAGGGTTTTTGATATAGATGTACATAAGAATACTTTCATAAGTATGTTTCAACTTAAATAGGGATGGTAAAATAAAATTTTGGGGTCTGTGTTCGGGCGTGTACTCCATGGAAATATGGCACACACTTTAACAAAACTTTTCATATCTATTTTGCGTAAGTATACTTTGATAATTATGTTTCAGTTTGAAGAAATATGTTATTCGTTCACGCCTGACCTTCATAGAATGTAAATATGTCACAAAGTTTAACAAGGTTTTTAAAAAGGGGCGAGGCTCCACAATAACACGTAAGCTTTTATTCATTTTTTGGAGTTGAATCATATTGTGTCGAATAAATTCACCTCATAAATGCATGTTCGTATTAAAGTGAAAGCATACAGAAAAAAATTGGAATTTTAGACAATTCTCGACACAAATTTTGTATAACTCTGTTTTTTCCTTCTTCACTTGCACGTTGCACTCTTTCGAAAATAGATAAATAGATAAATAGATAAATAATAAAAAATAAAAACCTTACTTGTAATCGTGTTAAACGAAGGAAAAACTCCTGCTCACGTGAGTACGTGTATTTTGGAAAAAATTTACATAAACTTCTTTATTTTTATTTATATATGTGTTTAAGCTATTTATGTCAGTGTACTAGAAGGAATTCAGTTGATTACAATCCTTTCTGCGTGTTCTTTACATTACAATAGCGCAACCCTGAATCCGACGGCACAGTACTACACAGTTCAATACGGTAAAACTGAAACGAAGCTGTTCTGCTTGAAAAGGGCGCCATTTTCTTCTTATTCATATTTATATCGATTCTTTGCTTTAAAAGACTAAATTAATTACGGTTTTAATTTTTAAATATCCAATTTTGCTGTTTCGGATGACTTTACTGAATTAAGTAAAGCGTCATTATTTTTCAAAACTGTGTTTGTTTCTTTGTTTTTCGATATTTCGTCGGTATTATTTAGTAAGAGTGTTTAGCAGAAAAGCCAACAAACGACTACCCGAAAAAAATAAATATACACGAAAATATTAATTTTTTTTAAAACGGAGTCACCACTTATCAAGACCCGGAGACCACTCGAGGATGAGAGTTTATTAGTGTACAGTGGTCAAGGGGAACGTGTCAGTCATCGTAAGTAGTAGAAATTTGGCAAATTGGGTTGCTTAAGGGGGTGTCTCATCAAGAATGTGTTCATGTTTACAATAATATCGTGGGATCTACATTTATACTGAACATCTATAAACGGCTAACATTTCTAACGGATTTAGGTTTAAATTAAGAAAATAATCCCCCATTTATGATTAAATTTCACTCATGTAACTCATATGCTTCAAATATAAAGAATTTTATATAAAAAATAATCTCAAAACTTTTCTCATTATCTCATATTATAAATGTGTTGTGGCTTTCTGTTCACAAATGAAATCGAAAACAAAACACTATTAACATAATATAGTTTTTAGGGTAAATTTACAAAGAATCTGAGGGTGGTATTAATTTTTTTTAATGGTTTACAATAATATTTTGGGATGTACATTTATACTAAACATCTATGAACAGCAAAAATTTTAATTTTTGTTTCCATCCAGAATGCTCCTCTTTTACGAGCTGGATTTTCCTTGCATTGAAAACTAACCTTATATCAAACTTTGCCTATGTTAGGAGACAAATAAATAGAGGCAACTTTATTTTAATTAAAACTAGCTGGAAGATCCAACATTGTTAGGAATTCAATGAGAATCACTGCTATGTACTTTTCACTATGGGTTTGTAAGAAAACAAAAAACAAAAGGCAAAACAAATTAAACACCGTGAGAAATTATAAAAAAAAACGAGATTTACCAATTTAATTCAGATTCATTATAAAAGCATTATTTATTTAAATTTAGTCTCACTGTGGGTTTGGTATTATTAGACTGGGCTAATATTAAGGAAAGATTGAACAATGTTATTTGGGTCATCCATACCAAATTAGAAAAACTACAATAGCTAGATAGAGATTAATATATATATATATATATATATATGTATGTAAGAACTCAAATGATTTCCAAATAATATTCCAAATAAAGAGTAAAAATGCTATTTAAGTCACTCACAACTGTGTCTTAACAGCGTCCATTCTCAGATACATACTGCAAAAAAAAATGTTTTAACAATGCCTTCCTTTGGAACAAGATTTCTTGCTCATCTTCAATTCTGTACAGAAAAAAATAACAACACTGCCCCCCCTATTTATCTTTGATCAAAATAAAACAAAAAACACAAGATTAAATAAAGATGCTAAAATATTCCGTTCTGCAGAAAGATTCTGTTCAAACAACCCTTGTGTTATACTGCATAACTGAGAACAAACACCGTCCGAAAACTGCCGCAAATGGCATGGTCACAAGTGTCTGTCCTCTTTACTTGGAATACTATTTGGAAATAATTTTAAAAATTTGCAATACAGATTTTTATCTTTATATAGTTTAGGTATGTTTATATAGATGTGTATTGACACGACTACTTGCAAAACTATTTAGCACTAACATTTCAGCCCAGCGTTGCCCGGGTGTTTGGAGGTGTATGTTGAGCAAAAAAAAAGTGGTAGTAGGAAGGCAGGCTCGAACCTGTACCGTGAAGGAGGCAAATAACGGGAAAAACATGATGTTAGCATAGTCGATAAAAGTTCAGTTCATGTTTTTTTTGTTTTGAAATAGTTTTTAGTGCTCTTTACTTGAAATAATTTCAGCGAACCGAAATTAAAACGAAATTTGAGGTGATAACTACTTAAATGAATTTTTATATAAACTACATAAACGAATATTCCTCAAGTACAAAATAACGGAAAACATTAAAAAATGTTTATAAATATGCCTTACGTTGACGGGATTTTCTTTAATTGTTAACACAGAATGCTCAGGTGCCCCCCCTTCAAATTGAAAACGGGGATCTCCATTTCAAAGTCGCTGCCATTTGTTTGTTTTTTTTCTAAACCGGTTCGTGAATAAAAAAAAATACAAACTACTTAAAAATACAAACCAATGAACTTTTCTACAATAAAAGTAACTTTTATTGACTATGGTAACATTTATTTCTTGTATATTTTTATTATTATATATATAACATTTTCTCTTTGTAAGGAAACATCATTTTGTTGGTCACTCTTGGCTACGAATGGAAACAAAGTTGATATAAAAATATATATTTTCGCCGAAAATTATCTTTACTTTCATATTTTGCTTAGGGTAAAATTTTGAGTATCAAAACCTATCTCTTTACAACCCCCTCCTTTCTATAACCTATCATACTTTGACCAATCACAGTCCATTTTCTATAGGCTATTTTTGAACCCAGTCAACGGCGGGTACTTCTGCTAGTATATATATATATATATATATATATATATATATATATATATATATATATATATATAAAGAACCACTTTAGAACATAATGGATTAGACAATACAAATGACTTTGCTTTTAATTTCCAGACTCAGTATGCTGTAAAAAAATGAAATTCATTCTAGAATATACTTGTATTATAAAACTGTTTTTATATTCATTATTTTAATATTGAATGTTCCTTTTACGCCATAACTTTAATTATTGCAATCTATGTGCTAATAACCAACATTTATAATTACCGACATATATTCTCCTAACAACATTCTCAGCGATGAGAGGAGCCAATCAGCGAAGATCCAGAGGTTAAGGAAAAATATTTATCAAATATTTGTACTCCTTTGTCAAACAATATATTTTTACAAAGGATCTTCATTTATATATATATGTATATATATATATATATATATATATATATATATATATATATATATATATGAATGTGTGTATGTGTGCAAATCCAACTGTCTTGTATATATATATATATATATATATCACGAAAATATAGATAAGACGTGTGCACGATTTGAATCAATGTCGTAACGAATGCATATGTTTTTTTTTACACAGTGATCACCACTTATCAAGGCCCGGAAGCCACTCAGGGATAAGGGTTATTGCAAGTACATTACGTTAGTGTGGAGATTTGATGAAGTGTTTAATTAAGGGGGCGGTTCATTAGGAATTTGTTAACATTGGACTTGAATACATCCAAGTTGTAGTCCGGAGGGAAGCAGGCAGACGGAACAGAGTTCCACAGGCGTGCAGTTCTAATAAAGAAGCTTTGTTCATGGAATCCGCGTTTTGATTTTGGCACAGATATAGAGTGGGGGAAATTTTTCTCAGTGGATTCAGCTAGACGGGTGTTTTTCGTGAAAGATTGGCGAGGGGGGCAGAGATTGGAGCTCACACGAGCACCTGCCATGGAAATAACGATGTGTTTAAATAGAGTATTTTGTCTAAGCTACATGCTTTGTTTACGATTCTAGCATTTAACTCGTATATTTTTCATTTGTGAAATTACTATAATATATGTGGTGCAATATAATAATCAAAGAAGTTGCTCTACAATAATAAATATGAAATTTGCACCAGTTAAACTATAATACTAAAGCATATTTTTCAACCGGGCACCGCCAGGTGGCGGCCTGTTAATATTAAACGTTAAAAAAAGCGAAAACTATATCTGTATTTTATTTTTCGCTGCAATAAACAGTTAATTACATTTAAAGATATGTAGCAACCATTTACTTCGATCAAGAATATTTCAAACGTTTGTTGTTGCTTACTTTTTTTCTTTGAGATGTAAAACCCCTCTGAGCATTTCGAGTGAAGGCACGCGTCTAATGTTACAATCTTATAAGATATAGGAGGAAATGAAATGTCAAAGTAAACGATTAGCAAAAAGAGATAGCTTAAAAAAACATCGACCAGGACGAAAGTTTGTATTCCATCATTAAATATAAAAAATGTTTATTTTAAAGAAAACGCGTCTTGTTTATTTTTTTTTTTTAATTTTAATACTTATTATACCAATATTAAAAAAAAAGTGCTATCCTTCTCCTTATAAGATTGCTACATGATCTGCGTGCTTGCACATGAAGAGACTGTCAATTTAACATCCTAACAAACTATAACTGAGGAGGGTTTCCTTTATGCAAGTTAAAAGAAAATAATCAACAAAGGAAAGTCGCGTGAAAATTGCTAGATCGAAACGAAAGAGGAATTCATATACTTAAAGATATATAAATGCTCATTTAAAAAGAAAACAAACAGAATATATCATTTTCGCTTTTTAAATTTTAATATTTATTGCATAACACTATTGTATCATAATTGCCCCCATTTGAATGGCCTTATTAAGTGAAAGCACGCGAAAACTGTTATTACAGAACAACATTTGGTAAAATGATTTTTGTAGGTGGGATGTTCAAATACACTATCTTATCTTATTATTTTTAAAATTTGAACTTGTATGATTAAAGATATCTGATTCAAATCTTTAATGTTTGATGGAAAATTGTAGTCAATTGAAAATAGCCACCTTCTTAAGCCATCCTATTAAAAGATATATAATTTTCTCCTACTGCAAGAACTGTGATATCATGGTTAGAAAACAGTATTGATACATAGCGTCCCCGGCGGAGGGACATTCTGGTCTGAAAGAAGAGTCTCAGCATTCCCTGATAGTGGCCTCTCAGTCGATATGCAATGGCCTTCCCTCTTCATAAAAAAGGTAATACCTTAGGGTGGGGTACCCCTCCTAGAACTGCAAAGAACAAACATATTACTGCAAAATGAACAGTGACCAGATCATTAAAAGAAATGGTCAAATCTCTAGAGACCGAGGATAAAAATCTCTTGCTGGGTTATCAAAGTAAATAAATGGAATCAGAGAATGGGTGGTTATGACTTCCTTCGTCGGTATTTAATTTAACATAAAAGAATGAATAAATTTTGCTGAGAATACGGAGCTTTTTTTTTTCTCTATAAAATCCACAATAAAATGCGTAAACATATTATACTCATTATAAGTTTGGACAAACTAATAAAAATATGATGTTATATTTCGCGGAAAAAAAATAATGTAAAGTTTAAGAAATAGTGCCGAGATTATATCATGATCATGTCTGCAAAAATAAAAATAAAACGAAATAAAAAGAACGAAAATGTATGTGTTTTACTAATACAGGCTTCTAGCATTTGTATTGGATTTCTGGTTTGATTATTATGTATTCTATCTTATCCGTGTATCCTGAGTTGTGTAAGGCATTATTATAAAAAGTTGCTACTTGGCTAAAAGTTTTCTTGTCGGCTGGTAGGCTTGATATTCTATTGGAGACGGATGGTTCTATAGAGTTGCTAATAGATTTGGGATGATTCCATTGCTTATGCACATAGAAAAGGTTCAAATTGGATTTAGGGTAAGGCGAGTAGGTTTCCGAATTTAGATTTAAGGAGATGCCTAAAAATTTGGATATCTTCTTATTATGATCAACTTCAATTGAAAGGCCATAGTTTCTTAAGAACTCATGCAATTTCTTTTGGTGTTATTGTATTGTCTGGGTCTGTCTTTCGTGAGGAAGAGGGTATTATCTATATATAGGCTTTCCTGCAGGTTTTTAAATTCTAACAAGTAAAGACCAACCCACTCGGTCGCACCCATTTAAATGTCAAAATTAAATGGGGTATCTTTTCTGGTCCAGTACTTTTCATCAAAGTCAATCAGAGAACGCCTAGCAAGGAGGATAAACTTCCTTTCTAAATCTGTTATATTGGAATATTTCTTAGCGAAAATCAGGGCTTTATTAAGAAGTATTGGGAATATAGATTGGTAATAATTACATATATCGAAAGTTATAAAGTTGAGTCTTTTTTATATTTTAGCTGAAGGAACCATTTGAGGACAATTTGGGAGCATGTCCAAAGGGGGAACTTTACTTCTCTTTTATCTGTCTAAGATTTTCTTACTAACTAGTCTTAAATCAGAGCCTGAGTGGCAGATTAATCTTAACGAGGGGTTGTCTTGGAAATTTTGTTCATGGTCTTTCAGTGTAAATCTTGGGGTCTCCGTGGTCTCGAATATATGTGTCTATATTTGGATTTTCAGAATTTAATTTTAACAACTAAATATATATATATATATATATATATATATATATATATACATATATATATAAAGAAGTATGTCATGGATTGCTTTAAGTATTGCTAATCGGATGACAGGTGTGTTTTAAGACTGGTTAATTCAGGAATTATCCAGTCGTTGTAAACAAGTACATAAAAATAAATAAATGAATAAATAAAAATAATAGTAATAATAGTAATATTTTTTATTTATTTACCCGATTATAGATTGTATAATTCTACTGCAGTTGGTACTTAATCCGAAATATTTTCGAGAGCAACTCCTATTTTCAAGGGTAGAAATGTACGTTCATTCGTTTTGTTGTCGACTTTAGTTTAAGTTTTGTGTAACAATTTGCCTTTATCCACCATTGCGGCGACCTCATTCTTTCTTCATGTTTTCTTAACGGCAGACAAAATTCGTGTTTGAGACTTTTTTCTCCACAACCATAGATGATTTTAAACGTACTCCGCCCTTCCCATTTCTAATGACAACGTAATCATATTAACTTTTTTTCCTTCTGTTATTTTTTATAATTTTTTGTTTTTCCTGTTTCTTGATGTCTTGACGTTCTTTTCTACCCCTTTCACTTTCTATATTTGGAGTCTAAAAATGTGACTAAACCTTCCACTCTTGCCTTTTAAATTTAACGACTTCTGGTTCTTACTGACGAATTATCTGCGAAATTAGCATGTTAAATGCAGCGAGTATGTACAATTTATGTATATAAATGAAATATATTTATTTTATCATACAATGTTCACTCCAAACACGGCATAGTGCCACTTTGAAATAGGGGGCTACTATCGGGGACATAATTTGCGGGGGAATTATGGTGAAAGATAAGGCAACATATGTTTGTTCACATTACACTTGAACTTCTGCATATAAGTACAGTTGGGAAAGCAGAATCCCGGAAGGGAGTTCCAAAGACTTGCAGTTCTAGGGAAGAAACTCTTGGAGTAAAAAGCTTTCTTATACCTAGAAATGTCTACTTTAAAAGGGGGGGGAATTACTTCCTTGTCGGGTTTGACGGGGGTAGTGACGTCGAGGAGGTAAAAGTGCTTGCAGTTCTTCAGAGCATTCACCATTAAATAGTTGTAGAACAACAGAGTGATGCAACATTCCGTCGATAGGACAGAGGCTGAAGCCTAGATGACAGTTCATGATCTATCATGTTCGCGACCCTCTTTGGAACCCTGGCTAGGAGTGAGAGACAAGCAGCAGACGCACCAGCCCGAATATGACAACAGTACTCCATACATGGGCGAATGGTGGCCTTATAGAGGTACAGGATACTTTCAGGTGTAAGTAATTTATAATAAATTATATATATGGGGGTGTATATTTGTATGTGTATCAAAAATGATGGTTGGTCGCTTCTTTAATCAGAAGGGTTGCATATCCTGCGAAGACGTCCCAATTCCCCCCCCCCAAAAAAAAGTACGTATCTGGAGATAATTCCTGAAAGAAAACTCGCTCCAGATGTGATTAACGTCTATAAAATTGATAATGTGACGATTTTGTAGCAACTTTAGAGTAAGTAAAATGTTTTTACAGACGTATTCATGAGTGGATACAGAAAGAGTCACCAAGGAAAAGAGGGCCACCTATTTTACTGCGCCTACGATAGTACTACGAAATAATATTTAAGAGTATATAGATTTATCTTACGTCTGTAGAAATATTACACATACGAGGGTTCTTAAAACAATTTCTACACTGTTTTCGTTTGTGCACTTTTATTGATAGTACACACATGAAACAATAGTCCCATTGGAAGTTCTCACCTCCGGCTGCAATACACTTGTATCGACCCGATAACTTCTGGAAAGCTTCAGGGTAGATCTCTTGTGCAGGCCTGTCGATTATCCTCGTCACCGTCTCTATTATCTTCTCAATTGTCTCATAATAACATCATTTAAAGTTTTCCTTAAGCGTAGCCACAGGGGGCAAGGTCTGGACTACAGGGAGGGCGAGAAACTGTCTTGATGCATATGTTGGTTAAATAGACTGTGACAAGGACGGAGTTGTCAACTGCTCCCTTCGCTTAAATTATCCGCATATTCAGTTTCCCGCGAAAAATTATGTGTACATTCCCACACTGACATAAAAGTGTGCACTTACTAACGCTATAGATACAAGACGATACTTTCCAGGAAATCCTTTATTTTGCCTATCAATTTAGGTATTGTGACAGTCTTACTCCATCCACACCTCTAACTATCTCTAACAGATTCCATGTCTTCCTTCAATTTCTTATATTCTCTCAAAAACTGATGCTCGATTCGTGCAAGAAAGCCAGAAAGCAGTCGGATGCATCCGATAAACTGTCATTTTTTTCTTCAAATTAAATACAGAGTTTTATTGCAGATCGTTCTTCTAAAGTCCATGACGTCCAGATTGTTTTTGTTAATTCACCCACAGTCACAATCAGGTTTTAATACAGTGTATTCCAAATTCTTGCTGTAGCTGGTTCTTTGAACTTGAAATAATAAAAATTTGTCAGTCATCTCATGATATATGTAGAAATAACAGACAAGAGTCTACGACAATTTGAACTTGCTGTACAAAAAAAGTCTGAAAGCATATTCAAGGAATCTTGTATATCAGTGTCAAATACATTTTCAACGTTAGCAAAAAATTGCTCATTACCTTTTCTAAACATACTTATTATAAAATACAATAATAAACTTTCCTTAAAAGGTCATCGCAAAACTACACATAATAATGATTATATAATTTCTACTCGCAGCATAATAACAAAATAAAACCAGGTATGATAATTGATTTCTTCTTACCTGCAATCAGAATTTGCAGTTCAGATTATCTGGACGAAGATATCAAATACCTTACCAACACTTTAAAAACCTTACAATGCCCCACATATTTTATATTAAAGGCTAAGCGAAAAGCCACAGATATATTTTCCAGGATGAATAAAGAAAAATTTATATACACTAGATTTTTCTCTCATAAACAGACATCTTCTCTTTCCTACACACACCGATAATAAAAAAAAATTGTAACAAAGTAAATAAATTAGGAATTCCAATCATACAAACCACATCACAAACTATAAGACAAATATTAAATACAACAAAGTATCTTCAAAACAAACTAGATTCCAACGCAGGCATAAACTCTGTTTCTTGCTAAAATTACCATAAGAGATACACTGGTGAAACCCAGCGATAATTTGCAAAAAAAGCTCAATGAACATAAAAGATATCTAAGAAATAGCAATTCCCTAAGTGCGTGGTCCTTGATGTGACATTAAACTATATCCGATGGTGAGGCCCAAGCTTGCGGGCTTTGGGGATTGTTGAGCCACCTTTTAATTGCCATTGCTCCCAGGTCCACTCTGGCCCGGTGTGATATTTCTCGTTAGAATCCAAACTCTAAGTTAAATAGAAATTTGAAAATAAATTGACTTGAAATAGACGTGAAAACACAACTATATATTCTATTTAAAAATTTTCTTCAAAATAACTGGATTTGGAATCAAATAACCTGAAAAGATTTGATATGTCATAAAAAAACAACTAACCAACATCTAAGGGTATTACTCTCTCATTCATTGCAGCACAAGCACAACTTTGATTTTAAACCAGAAAAAAATAGTTAATTTATTTTCAAATAAATCAGGCTGGAGACTTCTTGAATCAGTTCTTATCGCAAATTTAAGCACAATTAAACAACGTAAAGTTTTCTATAATGGAACACCATTATAAGTACACTTTTATTAAAATAACATAATTTAATTTTAGACACAGGTTAACCCTCTAACACCATAGACATCCCTCCTATGATAAGTAATTCATTAAATCTCAATCAATAAATTATATAAAAAACACTCATTTCATTTCTGTTGCGCACCTGAAAATGAATTTTAACAGACATATGTTTCCAGAAAGAATATTAACTGCATCTATCTTTAAAAAAAGGTAAATGACTATATGACGTTATTAAATATCTCCCTCTTCTTAACAACGCACGCTCCCCTCCTTTTTTGAATTTTCAACGTCTTTTCCATTTCTGAAATAGAACAGCATAACACAAAGGATATCTCGAGTGGCGACAGCTGCTCCTGTAATTCTGTGGCAAAGTGTGCGCAATTTCCAGCCAAACCCTTCCTGAATCGGACCTCCTTGGGTCCAGTGGCAAGGAGAAGTTCAAAGCGAATGAAAACAATGTCGAAATAAGCGGAGAACACGTACAGCGCTTGAAAGTCTCAAATGGTCACCCATTCGGTGCTGGCTAGACCCATCCTTGATCACACCTGAACTGAACAGAGTCTAATATCAACACACAAAAACATGAAATGCAAGGCACACTCGCATGCACATCCATATACATATACACACCCACACATTAATCGGAACCGACACATTAAAACACACACACCCGCGCGCATACAACAACACGCAAACATAACACCCCTATCTCTAGTACAACACACTGAACAATACCAATCCTACTTAACCTCGAAACCAACAACACTAGGAAATACCTAGAACAATAGTATAGTATATAGTCCAACACCCCGCTACCCCTCAGTCAGTGGAGGAGAAACCCCCTCATGACGGAGACAACTATCATCCCTTCTATCATCCCCCTCCCATACCTATACCCCTCCAATTGGGCACTCCCCTCTGGGGAACGAGATCTTCCTCACACAAGGAACCGATCCTGGGTCTTGCCATACCCACATGGGGAGACAAATAAATAGAAACATTAAAAATCTCCTATACATATTTTCTATCTAAACAAACATAATATAAAGAATACCCGAACAGACTGAAACGAAAAATCACAATACTAAAATCTAAGACACCAAAAAATAAATATCAAAATAGAATTAAAGCACCCCTACCCTTATTTCAGAAGAGCTGCCCCTCCTCCTCACATATACACATTAGTAACGACTTGGATCACAGTCACCTTCCTAGGAAAGCAAATAACCTAATAATACTATAAAACAGTACACACGTTTTCAAACCAATAAAAGAAAACACACACATCCTACCCTAAAGGAAAAGAAAAACAGACAAGCACAAAGAGAAAGTGAGAGAGAGAAACACAACACAAGAGTGACCACAGCCGAGGCCGCCTAGATATAATATAGCTCGGGTGCCTCGCTATAGCCCAATAAAAGAGTAATAAAAATGGAGCATTCCAATGAATAGTAGACACTTACACGTTTCCACCCCTTGGAAACACTTCAAATGAACTATGAAAATTCTATTTTTACATCTCCAACACATTTGAAAATAATTTCTGACGAGGACCCTTCAGAGAACGTCTGAAACGCGTTAAAAGCGATTTCAATGATTTAAAAAACATTATTACAATGCTCCAAACATAATTCTCAATGAAAAACCAAGACACGGAATAATAAAATAATGTTAAAAAGTACACATTGTTAGTGACTACCCCCTTATTTAAATATATATAAATATATATATATATATATATATATATATATATATATATATATTACCGTTTTCTCTGGTTAGTTTACATGTTTCCATTACCGAATCCTATCAACGATCCAGTAATTTTATCAGACTTAACAGAAATGATTATTATCTTTATGAAAAATTATATTAAAAAGAAGCCAAACAAAAGGGGAAAAGAATTTGCAATAACTAAGATATAATTGCTAACAACGCTCCCTCCCAAACCGCATAGTCGAAGTCCATATGACATATACCCAACGACTAAGCGCTATATTGTTCTTGTTGTTATTAATAGTGAGAGTCTTAGAGAGAGATGTGTTGAAAGAGAGATTGTTCGCGTTATGAAGAGAGATTCATATATATAAAAAAGTTCATACTTAGAAGTGTAGAAGCTCTTTGAGTGAGGAGATAGTATTGAGACAGTCTTAGTGTTCATATTGCGTATGTAAGATGTGTATGTAAAGACATTTTTAACCACATGATATACAAGACATATAATAACAATTTTCACTTTACCTTTTGGTAGAATTACAACGCAAAGACGGCGTTTATAAAAACACATGATGGGTTTATTTCTTCTCCCGACCGGTCTTGGTTTTCTGAGTTAAGAATTCAAAGCTTCACATTCTAATTTCCAAATTTACCCTCTCGCTTCTAGACGTTCGAATCCCAACTGCAGACTATCGTCTGTCGTCCTCAAACTCCCTCTGACTCTCTCCCCAGTTTCTCTTCATCTTAACTCTAAAGTTTCTAACTATATCGAGAACTTCCCATGGCGTTATACACATGTTAAAACATGTGTCTTCTTTCACGTGTTCTGGAAATGCGTGTCCAAAACTTTTTACTTTCTTTACAAAAGGAATTTTAACCCGTATTCCCAGTAACCTATATTTCCAATATGTTAAAAACATGTTTATTAAATTATCTTGTAGTTGCATTCTTTCAATTAAATTTTCATAACAGAATTTACAACGCACATTCTTTTCTTGAAACTATTTTTTCTCTAAGCTAAACAATGGTTTGTTTTCACATTCCATTGCTAATTCTCTCTCGTAAACTATTTCTAAACCTAAATTACGAGGTTGGAATTTCGTCTATGCTATTTCATTTTCATTTTAACTAAATCTCTCTATTTTTATACTTCCATGAAAAGGGGACATCCCTCGTCATGTAACATCCCCCCTTCCATATTTCACACAAAAAAATGTATGCATTTTTAAATTTAGTACATTTTTCTTTTACATTTACACAACCACACGGTTAGTATCTTCATGATTCAAAAAGCATTATTACAATGATCCAAACATAATTCTCAATGAAAAACCAAGACACAGAATAATAAAATAATGTTAAAAAGTACACATTGTTAGTGACTACCCCCTTATTTAAATATATATATATATATATATATATATATTACCGTTTTATCTGGTTAGTTACACATGTTTCCATTACCGAATCCTATCAACGATGAAGTAATTTTATCAGACTTAACAGAAATGATTATTATCATTATGAAAAAACGATATTAAATAGAAGCCACACAAAAGGGGAAAAGAATTTGCAATAACTAAGATATAATTGCTAACAACGCTCCCTCCCAAACCGGGTAGTCGAAGTCCATATGACATATACCCAACGACTAAGCGCTATAGCAACCTACAGTTCACATGTTAGCGCCACATAATGAACTGTTTGTCTCTCACGTCTCCTTTTATTACTCATCCCTCTTTTTCTCTTCTTCTACCCCCGCCGTCAATGTTTTACCTACCTCACGCCCCACTGTTCTACCCTTTCTCTCTCTCTTCCCCTCTTTCTATTATTATCCGTGTCTAGTTGAATATTTTTAATTCTCACTCGCGCTTACTACCTTGCAACGTTTCTAAAATCTTACAACTGAGTTGTTGGCGAATTAGAATTGAAATTCCTTTTTCCTTTTTTGTTTCTTTTTAATATCTTCTTCTTGCTAATCATAATAATAATTTCTGTAATTTCTGATGATGTTATTGGATCGTTGATACGATTCTGTAACCGAAACATGTGGAACTAAGCAGATAAAACTGCAATAAAATATATATTTTCCAATTGCAATAGTATTGAGCATTCTTTTCAAGTTTTTAGTAATTACCATTTTTGCTATATATATATATATATATATATATATATATATATATGTATATGTATGCATGTAGATATATATATATGTATATATATATATATGTAGGTATATATATAAATATCTATATATATGTATATATAGTGTACAATTTTGTTTAAAATTCAAAGAATCACGTTTTCTTTTTATAAACTTCATTCATTTCTTGCATTTTTCCATTGAAGCTGTTTCACTGATGAGTAGGCAATTTTAAGATTTCTGTTTCCATAAAAAATACCCTGTCCCCATCAACTTGTTCAGATGTGTATCCATTAGATGTTTACAGTCTGAACATCGTATTTGGGTGAAAAGATTTCCGAAGCCATGCCTCCTCACTTATATTTTTACACTATATATGCTCTGCACATATTAAATATATACATTGAGCTTAACTAAAAATTGACGAGGACTGGTTTTTAAAATTACAATCTAGACCCTTTAAACAAAAAACATTGAAAGTAACGGTATTTTAAAAAAACTTTTAAAAAATCTCTCTCTCTCTCTCTCTCTCTCTCTCTCTCTCTCTCTCTCTATATATATATATATATATATATATATATATATATATAAACTATTCATGCAAATTTCAACTTCAATAATTATTTCCTTCTATTCCCTTCACAATGATGTCACCAAATCAATGTTTTATATGTTTAATATTTGTTAATATTTAAGAAATTTTGATTGAGTTATTTTGAAGTTATTTAGCGTGATTTCATTGCTTTTACATTTTGTCTTACCACGTTGTCACAATAAAATAAAAATGATATCGCTTTATGAATATTACGCAACTTATCTACACGTTTGTATTCTTGTTTTTGCCGGCTAAAATGTGTTATGTCCATTCAGATCGAGAATCGAATTTGATTACTGTTATTTACAATGTGAGAAAAAACGGTCGATGGATTATTTTTAGAATTCCAGGCAAAACACGATAATTAACACACATCTGCGCTAAAACAGAGAAACCCATTAGATCTATACATCTATATATCTATATCTATATCTAAATCTATATAGCTATCTATCCATCTATATATATATATATATATATATATATATATATATATATATATATATATATAGCCCGTAAAATATGATTAAATATATTTTAATGCATACAGATGCAGTATATACTAGCTGCATACACCCGATTTAGTCCGGTCGAAATATATTGTCAAGCGGATAGGTTAGTTTACACCGGATATTCTAAATTGTTACGACAAGTGAGCACATGCTGGCTTTACAGAAGCATAAACCACATCCATCTTGGCTTATGAAAAGCAAATACGAAAATATTTTCATAGTTTAAACGAGGAATAACTAATAGTTTAAATAGATAATCTTAATAGCGTTTTTAAACGCAACGGGTGTCAGTTATTAATTACTGACAACAAATGAAAGCACATATAATTAAATCATTTTTTTTACATGGGGGTCACCACTTATCAAGGCCCGAAGGCCACTCAGGTATAAGGGTTATTGCGTGTACAGTAATCAATGAGATAGTATTGTAGTAATCATTAGTATTAGGGGGGTTGAGAGACTTAAGAGGGCGGTTTGTCAGGAATTTGTTTATGTTGGACTTGAAGACGTCCAACTTGTAGTCTGGTGGGAAACAGGCAAGAAGCAGAGAGTTCCACTGGCGTGCAGTTCTAAGAAAGAAGCGTTGCTCATGGAATCTCCATTTGTATTTAGGCACAGATAACGAGTGGGGAAAATTATTGGAAGTAGTTTTAGCCAGACGGGTATTTCTCGTGAAAGATTAGCGAGGGGGGACGAGGGATTGTAACTCAGACGAGCACCTGCCATGAAAATAACGATAAAACAAAGACAGGCTTGCAACGTCTCTTCTGTGGGAGAGAGGTTGCAGGGAAGAGAAAAGTGAACGCCCCACTAAACCAATCTGTTTTAAGTAATATTTCTTGATATATAATTAAAACGATTCGATTGCGACTAACAATTATGCAAATCGAACTAATTATTAAATGGATTTTCTTTAATGTGATATGCAAATGAGGTTACTCATTCAATGTAGATTTCTTTTAAATAAATAATATTTATAGAAATAATCCTGGTCCACTTTACGATTGTTATAGAGACATTTCTCTATTTATTATTATATTTCGCCCTAGTAATTTGACTAGTGATTACAATAGTATAAATAAATATGACTTGGCTGACATCAGTTAGAATCAGTACTAATACATGGCGCACTAAGGTTCTCGGCGGTACGGGGGACAAGATCAAAATGTAGTATCTGTCCGGCAGATACTGCAAGCAAAGACCAGATGTGGGGGCAACCCCACATACCTGACCTTTAACCAGCTCCCATTTCCCACCTCTCGGGAGCTGGTCCCCTTTTTCTCTTCCCCCTCCCTTCACTCCTCACATTAAAAATTGGCCTTGTGCCTAATTTGCTCGGTGGGGGAGCAAATAAATACCATCTGTTCCGGCAGATGCTGCAAGCTATGACTAGCTATGACTAGCAAAGACCAGATGTGGGGGCAACCCCACATGCCTGACCTTAAACCAGCTCCCATTTCCCACTTCTCGGGAGCTGGTCCTTTTTTCCCTTCCCCCTCCCTTCACTCCTCACATTAAAAATCGGCCTTGTGCCTAATTTGCTCGGTGGGGGAGCAAATAAATACCATCTGTTCCGACAGATACTGCAAGCAAAGACCAGATGTGGGGGCAACCCCACATACCTGACCTTTAACCAGCTCCCATTTCCCACCTCTCGGGAGCTGGTCCCCCTTTTCCCTTCCCCCTCCCTTCACTCCTCACATTAAAAATTGGCCTTGTGTCAAATTTTCTCGGTGGGGGAGCAAATAAATACCATCTGTTCCGACAGATGCTGCAAGCTATGACTAGCAAAGACCATAATTTTCTCAGTGGGGAAGCAAATAAATCCAACATGGCGCACTAAGGTTAGTCGTTACCGGTTAAGCTATTTTCTGTTATATTCCTCCTAGACTTTTTTTTATTTCTAAAAATATGTACTTTAAAGAAATACTTCAAAATAAAAATCATGCTACATTTTTTAAAAAATTAAATTCAAGTTTTACGGTATCTTTAGTTTATAAAAGTGCAATGTGAAAGTGCAAACTCTTACACTTCTTCATTTCCTTTTCATGTTAAAATGTCTAAAAATGTAGCTATAATTCCAGCACGTACAACATGTCCCAAAAGAAGCTGATGGTTAAAAATAATTCATAACTATCTTAATTTTTAAATATTCTTCTGTTATTTTTTCAGATCCTCTAGAGGAACCGTGCCAGGGTCATCACGACTCGTTGCACTATTGAAGAGCGGATATTTATCGTAGAGTCATAGTTTCTGTTGAATGAGTAAATATCAGAGCCTCAAAGAGAATTCTAACGACTCTTTAACACAAGAAATTTCCCTACTCCCAATGCATTTAAACCAGGCTCAATAAATGTCCTTAAAAACAATACAGAGGAGAAAATTAGCCACGTAAGCCCTGAAACATCAAGTGATGTGCTGGGCAAGTGTAAAAATGAAAATGGTGGACATCATTTTTTATAACAAAATAAAACCTTTTGAAAAAACATCGTATCCTAAATTAAGTTGTGTAAACAAAATCAGAATATGTAGACTATGTCAAATCTCTACACTAACGTAATGTACTTGCAATAACCCTTATCCCTGAGTGGCTTCCGGACCTTGATAAGTGGTGATCACTGTAAAAAAAATGCAATCTTCTTAAATATAAAATAATCACGGAGAGGCTCATCTACATAATTGGTATGCATAACTTAAATATTTAGGAAATTAATTGAATTTAAAATCCGTCAGCTTCTTTTGGGACACGCTATACCTTCTCTTAAAAAACAATCAAAAGATATCATAGCAAATTACATCGAACACGTTAAACTACGAAAAAAGCCTTTAATTCGAAATATAGAATTTCCTTTATTTATAATTTTTCTAATAACTAGCACTTAATTTTTCATACTAAGAAAATTACTTTATTTTTACGGCATATCTTTCCTTTACGTACGCTTTTCAGGTGTACGCTCACGAAATTTAAATCTTTGATAACCAAATAATTTACGATGCATTATGTAGAAAACTATTTAGTTTTAAAAACATATATTCTGAAAAAATAATAAAAGTCTACTTAGATATACCAGAGGTGCGTGAGAAAACGTTTAGTTTTATAATAAAAACATTGCTTTTAAATTTGTACATAATAAACAAGACCTATACTCCTTACGCGTTAAAACTAATACGTTTTAAAAAAATAATTTACCATAATACTTTAAAAACATCATTTAAAGATCTATTTAAAAATATTCATTTATTTATTACTAGCAAGGCTACGCGACGTTGTTTGGGACCGTATAAATAATGAGAAAAAATTAAGTTGATTTTGAACATACTTGTTATTGTTCATTTTTGGAGAGAGGATTTTTTTAATATCTATGTATCATTTGCTATTTCGAGCAAAAGAATATTTTACCTACCATAGAAGAGCTATTACACGTGTATGAAATAATTGTACCTTTCTTAGGACAGGTAATTTAGAGAATGCATATGAAATAATTTTACCTTTTTGGGACGGGTAATTTATAATAGATATTTAAAATATGTTTACCTACCGTCGGACGGGTAATTTATATGCATATATGAAACAATTTAACACACTCTCGACAGCTATTTTACAACATATATAAAATAATTTCTCTTCCCACCAATGCTACCATAATTTTAACAAAATTGAAATAATTTTTAAAAGATCGGTCATTAGGATTTCCAAATTAATACATATATACAGTGTGTAGGTTAATGAGTTCGCAACCCTTGCTTCACCATAAATTTCAACATTACTGCGTTTCTTTCCTTGCAACCTATAGGCACTATTATTATAAGGACAATTATGTGATGTTTGGAAGATGTCTCAGTAGGATTTTAAAATTAATGCATAAATACATTGAAAAAGTTAAGTGATTAAATAACCCTTGCTTCATTATTAAATTCCACATTACTCTGTTTCATTTTTTCACCACTACCGACAACAAATATTTTTGGAAAAAAGACGTCATTTTCATAAGATTACTCAGTAGGCTTTACAAACAAATAAACAAATATGTTAAAAACCTTAGTGGTTAGGCAACCCTTGCTTCACTACACCATTCCCCATTTCTGTTTTCTTTCCCTCCCTAGTACTAATGCCATTATTTTAATTGAAATGATATTATTTCTTGACCATATCTCAGCAGGTTTTCCAAATAATTACATAAATGAATTGAGGCAAATGATAATTAGGAAACTTTTATTTTACCACAATTTTGAGTATTAATGTAGTTCTCCCCGCTTACTACCACAACTGGTAACAACACTTAGTAAGAGAAACGCTGTCATTTCCGGAATATGATTCTATAGTTAATCCATATTTTTGGAATATGACATTGTGAGGGATTACATAGTGACTCCAAAATGAACATTACACCCTCCCTCCACCCCAAAAGTGAAGGTTTGTTAATTGCTAGAAAACTCCAGAGCACCTGGATATGTTACTAATTCCGACAATCATTTGTCATAATTTTAACCCACATTATCGCCCTCTCCCTTACGAAAAGAATAACATTGATATATTGTCTGGGTTTATATAACATTTATATATTGTCTGTATTTATTATTTTATTAAAAACACACCAATCAATTAACTCACATTTCATCATTTATCATAAATCTTGGATATTTTACTTATTTCGACAATAATTTTTCACAATTCAAATCTACATTCTCGCTTACCCTCCCTTACGAAAATAATAACTTTGATATATTGTCTGGGCTGATTATTTCATTAAAAACACACCAATACATTAATTCACATTTCATCATTTTTCATAATTTTTGGATATGTTACTAATTTCGACAAGCATTTATCATAATTTAAAACACATTTTCCACCCCAACCCCTTACGAATAAAAACATTTTCATATATTGTCTGGGCTCATTATTTTATTACACACATACCAATCAAGTAACTCACATTTCATCATTTTTCATACTTCTTGGATATATTACTACTTTCGACAATCATTTTTATATTTGTAACCCACATTATCTCCCCACCTTACTAATATAATAACTTTGTAATATTGTCTGGGTGGATTATTTCATTACAAACACAAAAATCAATTAATTTATATTACATCATTTTTCATAATTCTTGGATATGTTACTAATTTCGACTATCATTTTTTTATAAGTTTAATCCATATAATAGACTTCTCTTACGAAAACAATAACTTTG
This sequence comes from Euprymna scolopes, assembly GCF_053919585.1. Taxonomy (NCBI): domain Eukaryota; kingdom Metazoa; phylum Mollusca; class Cephalopoda; order Sepiida; family Sepiolidae; genus Euprymna; species Euprymna scolopes. The sequence goes on from NC_136520.1 coordinate 43,185,585, forward strand.
ATATATTGTCTAGTTTGATTATTTCATTAAAACCACACCAATGTATTTAATAACATTTCATCATTTTTCATTATTCTTGGATATGTTACTAATTTCAACAATCATTTTTGATAGTTGTCACCTACATTCACATCTCCCTCCTTACTAACCTAACTTTGACATATTGTCTGAGCCGACTATTTCATTAAAAGCATACTAATTAACTCACGTTTCATCATTTTTCATAATTCTTGGATATGTTACTAATTTCCAACTCATTTTTTTATAATTTTAACCCGCAATATCGCCCATACCCCTCCTTACGAAAATAATATCTTTGTAACATTGTATTGGTTTAGTTTTTCATTACAAACACACCAATCAATTAACTTACATTTCATCAGTTTTAATAATTCCTGAATATGTTTGCTAATTTCGACAATCATTTTTAATAATTTTAATTCACATTATGGCCAACCTTTTCGAAAATAATGACTTTTATATAATGTCAGTGCATATTATTTAATAACAAACACACCAATCGATTAACTCACATTTTATCATGTTTCATAGTTCTTAGATTTATTACTAATTTCGACAACCATGTTTCATAATATTAACCCACATTATTGCCCCACCCACTTACGAAAATCAAAACTTTGATATAATGTCCGAGTTTTTTTTTTTTCATTACACACATACACAATCGATTAACTAACATTTCAGTAATGTTTCATAATTCTTAGATATGTTACTAATTTCGACAATCATTTTTCATAATTTTAACCAACATTATCGCCCCCCCCCAACACTTAGGAAAATAATAATTTGATATATTGTTTGGGGGTATTTATTAAAAAACCACCAATAGATTTATTCAGTTAAAGCGTGTACAGTAGAAATTGGAAAATATAATAACCGTTAGTAATGGAGATTCGGTAAATTTGTTAACTTATTTGGAACGGCTCATCAAAAACTTGTTTACGTTAGACTTGAAGACAACCATATTGTAGCCAGCTGGAAAGCAGGAAAACGGGAGACAATTCCATAGATGTGCAGTTTTAAGAAAGAAGCTTTGTTCATGGAATCTACGCTTAGGTTTAGGCACAGATAAAGAGTGGGAGAAATAGCGATGGTGTTTTCTGCTAGACGGGTGTTTCTTATGAAAGTTTGGCGAGGGGGGACTATAGAATGGAGCTCAGCCGAGCACATGCCATGAAAATAACGATAAAGCAGAGACAAACTCGCAACATCTCTTCTGTGAGAAAGAGGTTGCAGGGTAGAGAAAAGGGCATCCCCCACAAGGCTACGAAGTCTATTTTGAACTCTATCAAGGCAGGGTAAGTCCTTTCTAGTAGCTCCTGCCCAGATGTGGCAACAGTACTCCATCCTTGGACGTACCTGGCTCTTCTATAGATAGAATTGCATCAGCAGTGAGATATCTACTGGATCGATAGAAGGATCCCACCATTTTTCCAACTGGCTTGTCAACGGATTTAATGTATGTGTCCCATTTAAGATCAGGAGTAAAGGTCAAGACCAGAAGCTTGTCAAAACATGAAGCCTCATCAAGACGAGAGCCATAGATTTCAATTGATGCCAGATGGGGATCAGAGCGTTGATGATGTAAAGAAAAAAGTTAGGTCTTAGATGCATTAAAAGTAACAAGCCACCTCTTTCCTCATTGTACTCGGATATGTTACTAATTTCGACACTCATTTTTCATAATTTTAATCCGCATTCTAGCACTCCCCCTTACGAAAATACTTTCATATATTGTCTGGTTTGATTATTTCATTAAAAAAAAAACATGAATCAATTAACTCACATTTTATCATTTTGCATAATTCCTGGATATGTTACTAATTTCGACAATCATTTTTACATTATTGTAACCCATATTGCCGCCTCCCTTACGAAAATAATAACTTTGATATATTGTCTGGGCTGATTATTTCATTAAAAACACACCAATCAATTAATTCACGTTTCATCATTTTTCATAATTCTTAGATATGTTACTAATTTCGACAATCGTTTTTCATAATTTTAATCTACATTCTCGCCTACCCTCCCTTACGAAAAATAACTTTGATATATTGTCTTGGCTGATTATTTCATTACAAACACACCAATCGATTAATTCACATTCCATCATTTTTCATAATTTTTCGATATGTTATTTTATTTATTTATTTATTTTTTTTAATTTTCACCCCAAACAAGGTACATTGCCAATTTGGTGTAGGGGGCTACTATCAGGGGTAACATCTACTGGGGTACTATGTGAGGATTTGGGCAGCAAGATGTATGTTCACGTTACACTTTCAGTTCTGCACGTCAGTACAGTTGGGGAAGCAGGGAACTGGAATGGAATTCACAAGTCTAGCGGTTCTGGGGAGAAACGACTGGAGTAGAAATATCTTTTGCATCTAGGGATCTCTACTGTTTGGGGGTGGGATTTAACTGCCTGTCGGGTTTGTCGAGGGTGTTTACGTCGTGGGGGCACAAGTGCTTGCAGTTATTACTTTCGACTATTATTTTCCTAATTTTAACCCACATTATAGCCCCCCTTACGAAAATAATAACTTTGACAAATTGTCTAGTTGGATTATTTCATTAAAAACACACCAATCAATTAACTCACATTTCATCATATTTCATAATTCCTGGATATATTACAAATTTCGACAACCATTTTTCATAATTTTAACCCATATCATCGCCATATTAAAATGGTTATCTAAATAAGAACTTTTATTTAAGCACAGTCTGTAACCTGTATGTCAACTTCTGATTTAATAAATTGTAAGGTGACAGTACAAAATAGTTTTAAAAATCTCCCCATGTTAAGACCGACTGAATAACATTAACATCTTATTCTGTATATCAGTTTTTTTTTAAATTTTTAGGCGAAAGATATCTTCCTTTCTCCATATTTAGTATTCCTTTCTAAATAATAACAGTACAGTTCTTATCCCGTGTGCCATTTTTCAATTTCGAAACTGTTAGATGAATGTACAGAATAGTTTAAAACATACGCTCCCCATATTAATAATGGCTTTCTGAATAATTACACTATTATTTCAGCACGGTCTGTATTCCGAATGTTAAGTTCCCTTCCCCCTCTTTTAAAAATATATAAGAAATAAAGTAAGTATGAAATCGTAAATTGCTTCAACCATTTCCAGGACGGATTCCAAATTACCCCCCCCCACTGTTCCTCACTTCAAAATAGATATGAAATAAATAATATTTTACATCGTAAACTGCTTCATCCACTTCTGGGACTGACTCTATATTACCCCCTCTCTTAAAAATAAATATGGGATAAAGGAATATTGAGATCCGGAGCAGTCTGAGCCATTTATGTTGCTGACTTTATATCCTCCCTATCGCTCAGAAATATATGTAAAATAAAGTAATTTTGAGATCATCAACTGCTTCAGCCATTTCCGGGACTGACTCCGTATCCCCACTCCCGCCTTCTTTTAAAATATGCATAAAATATATTTTTTTTTTAGATAGTAAACTGCTTCAGCCATTTCCGGGACTAACTCCATATTCCCCTCCCCCTATTCTTGAAATATATTCTGCGTCGATTATTTTGTATCATTGCTTTGTTTTGCTTTTTTAAGGAATATTTAATGCCTGGTAGGAAACTATACAGGCTTAATTGACCGTTTTGCAGTGATCAAAATGTAGTATCTGTTCTGATGCAGAATTTCAGCGACCTCATCCCTCCCATTTGTTTTTTAAGGAGGAGATAATGACTGGTGAAAACAACTTGGTTGCTTGGACTTCATGACTGAAACAATTATTTTAAATTCTTTGACGAAAGTAAATCATAGTAAAAAAAATACCCTATCCTACCCATATAAAAAGTGGAGTTCTACGTAATAACGCTATTACTTAAGCACGGTCCGTATTTCAGTTTCTTATTTAATAAATTGTTAGGTGAAAGTACAAAATAGTTTTTAAAATACCTTTCCCTCCCCATATAAAGAATGACTTTCTTAATATTATTTCAGCATGGTTCATATTCAATATATTATTTTCCACGCCCTCCCTCTTAAAAATATATATGAAATAAATATGAGATCGTAAAATAAAAAAATATACAGAAAACCGTGAGTAAAATTTATGTATTATTTCATTCTTTTTTATTAATACAAAAAAAAAAAGATTTAGTGTTTTCAGCTAGAATTTAAGTTTAAATTTAGCGTTCCAGCCTAATGTTGTGTTTTCTATTAAGTGTGCGCATGCGTATAACCGCAAAAATGTTGGCTCGGTTTTAATGTACATTTACATGTAAATATGCCGATGTCTGTATGCGTTATTCATTCATGTAAACAAAAATATTATTCGCTACAAAGCATCTTTGGTTAATGAATACTATTTCCTGAAAATTTCAGTGTTATGTGGCTAATACTTTAATAGTTTACCTGTTAGATATTTACACACACATAATTCTACTGTTTTATTTATATAAAAGATTAAAGACAAAAATGGATAGCTGGATCTTTCTTAAATGGGAAATCTTCATGAATAAATAATACAAACTTTACAAATACTAATATCTTTTAATTTATTCTATTTTCCCATATATAAATTTTCTAAGTTCATTGCACATGTTAAAATGGCAAAGTAATTTTTAACATAGCGCGGACGGGCGTATGCAAATACAAGCAAAATGATGTCACCAGTGTGAAACAATTAAGATCTTTAAAAGTTCACGTTTGACATGGAAATAATGCTCGATATTATGTTAGAGACGTGGATGTCGTCCTGGAGTGCAATCATATAAGACGTCACAGCCGTAATGAGAGAGTGAGGTAATAAATATTGTTGTACAACAGAAAAAGGGAGTTGAAGTTATTTCCTTACCATTTATCCTCTGTGCGACTGAGACTATATCATGCTGGCCCCCGGGGAACGGTCTGATTCCTTCCTTTTGTGAAAAGAATGTACAGCCATGTTTGGAAAAAAAATCCGTAATTTCTCCTTGCAATTTTATACAATGGACAATACTTCCGGTCGTATCTTCAAACTTTATTCCGTAACATCAGGAGAGTTCATGACTTTAGTGCAAGGACCGTTTATCCTTACGACGACCGCCGTAAAAGCGCACCGTCTAACACAATTAGTTCTAAGTAATTCAGATTCAAAATAAAGAATGAACAAGTATAACAGTTGGCATTATTAAATAGTCTGCCCTTAAAACTAATACATGTATGCATCATGGATCGTGTTCGATTAAAATTCAATCAACGTTTAACTGTGATAGAAAATGCATCTTATACGAAGAGTTAATCAAAGCAAATATCAATTATTAAAATACAGTTTATTAACGCACGTTTTTAATCCATTTTCATCCGGAAAGAAGCTGCTAAACAGTCCAAATGGAAAAAAAAAATGGTACGTGGGGCTCATCGGAGTTTTATCGGTTTGTCATTTGTTTCACGAATGCGCATGCGTGCATAGTTCACATGCCATTATTACTTATGTTTAGAATAAATAGGTTTAAAAACACTTGTTGAAGTTAGTGATAAGCTGATCTCATGCTTATCGTACTTGACTCGCTGTCTTTGATTTTGATCACTGTCAGTGTATTATTTTTTTACTTACAAGAAGTGAACTGTTTAGAAAAAAAAAACATAATACTCGCATGCACATGTCTCAGTTCCGATATGAATTAAAATATAATATTTATGCGTACTTTTCGACCGGGCGACCTGCTAGTGTATATATATATATATATATATATATATATATATATATATATATATATATATATATATATATATATAAAGCTGAATGTGTGTGTGTGTCTGGTCACAAATAGGCTCCTATATGGTTGACTATTTTAAAAAAACTGATTACATATAATGATAGAAGATGTATCGCGACACAGGAATGGGTCTGTTTGATCCTGCAGGACGGTGGTTCATTAAAATTCTGGGGTCTGCGTTCGCGCCTGGTCCACAAAGTATGGAAATAAAAAATTAAAAAAAAAAAACGTTTACAAGTAGTTTTGATATAGAATAATTTGCTAAGTATGTTTTAACTGAAATAGGGATGGTATAATAAAATTGTGGGGTCTGCGTTCGCGCCTGGCCTCCATAGAATGGAAATAGGCACATACTTTAATAAAGACTTTTCATATCGATCTGCGTACGTATAATTTGATAATTATGTTTCAGTTTGAAGAAATATGCTATAATAAAATTATGGGATGTTCGTTCGCGCCTTACCTCCATAGAAATATGTCACAAAGTTTAACAAGGTTTTTTAATATACATCCACAGAATATTGTGATAAGTGTTTCAGTGTTAACAGGTATGGTATAATAAATTATTGGGTTCAACTATTTTATTTTTACTTTCATCATATTTTGCTTTGGTTTTGATACTTTTCAATTCGAAGCTATCTCTTTACAACCCTTCCTTTTCATAACCTATCATACTTTTATAATCAGAGTCCATTTCCTGTAGCCTTTTTTGAGCCCAGTCAACGACGGGTACATTTGCTAGTGTATATATATATATATATATATATATATATATATATATATATATAGACATATATATATATACATATATATAGTGTTGATTTTGAAAATACGTTTTATAAGCATTTTTTAACTGACGCTAGTAATTAGACAACGTATTGGTGTTCGTACATTATGCACGTGTTCCAGGTGTGTGTTCTATCAATTTTCATTATTTAGCGCACTTTTAGGTAACATTCTTCATGAATTTTATCAGTAACCCCATGGGCAATAAAGTTAAAAAGCCATAAAACGTTTTGTAGAAAAATATACTTATGCACTTCTGGGTTTGCTGGAATAATCGAATACATTGATCTGCCCTCAAAAGGCTTTTGAGAAAAATATATAGGATCCAATTTTATATAGATTACATTGTCAGATCTAAAATGGAATAAAAAAAGAAACAATTTATTGAACCCTCGACAGAACTGCATAATAAAACTGTATTATAACGAGATATTTTCCCCCAGGTTGCGTTGATCTGCTGAACTTTTTATAAGTATTTGTTTGTGATTTTAGATTTGATCAAATCAGGATAGGAAACTGATTTATTGCTGACAGCCATGTTGGATATTATAAAGGAAACTAAAATGACCTTCCGGTCGACGTAATCACATCATATGGAAGTTTCTGATTGGTTGGTATTTTGATGGAGAGAATGATTGAAGGGAAAATATAACATAACGATATGTGCTGAAGATGCGTCTATTAAATACATGCTTTCAGCCATGGAAATGTTACGAGAAACAATGGCGGGAATTTAGAACGTCTAGCGCATGCGAGAAAGCGACAAAAACGCTATTTAAAATATAATCGTAAATATGGACGCGTACGATCTTGCAGCGACACGAAGATTAATTAAAGATTGTATTTACAACTGAAGCTTCAAATGTCATTTAAAAGATAGTAGTCATAGAAAATAAGTACTTTGCTAACGTCGGCAATTTCTAGGTGCATTACGTGAAACGGCGAAATATGCTTACACGCTAAGATAATCAAGTTGATAAAGCTTAAATTAAAGGAAACAATGAATTATTTAATGTACAAAAATATTTTTAGTGGATTTTAGTCAAGCATATAATAATAATAACAATAATAACAACACTATATATATATATATATATATATATATATATATATATATATATATATATCGTATATTTCGGTGTATAAGGGGGCGTCGGATAAGACGAGGTACAAAATTGGAACAGATTTTAATTAATTTATCTAACATCGGTTATATGAGAGGACTGCTAAATCACGAAACCATGTTTGTTTTTTTACAGATGATTTTTAACTTTAACGATCGTCTTATACGCCTACATAAGAAAATTACATTGTTAGCTATTATTCTGTCGTTGTTTCAAAATATATATTTGTTTGTGTTCTGAAATTAATTCATGAATATTTCCTTAAAATAACTGTTTTATTTCCTGATTTTCGTTTTAATTTAGTTTAGGTTTCGGCAAAAAATGACCCAATAATTATTTGCGGTATGTTTTTTTGTCAAAACAAAAAAAAATATTATTGTATTTTCAATTAAATTTCCATTAAATTAGCGCCGAAATAAAAGAAATATATTTTAATTAAAACATACTAAGCGTTAAGGCGGAAAAAATACGAAATTTTCGTTCGACTAGATTTACCGTATACTGATCGGAATATTCGTACGAATTTCCTTATTCTTCGTAAGCACCGGTAAATGAACCAGGCCATTATATTTTCAAATGTTTCACTGTATGAAACCAACATGAAATAAAAACTTATTACAGGATATTCTTTTCATTGTTTTGACTCTCGAATATATATGTCTGTTAATATCTTATATATTTAAAAAAAATGGTGTGATTCTTGTCGGACGAAATGTGACCAATTGTGTCGGATATATACTCAAAAGTGAAGACATGATAAGAATACCCTGTTGTTCTAACGGTATTACTATAATGAGTGGAAGCATATGAGTTAAGCTCGTGTCAACGTACAAACATTCCTTTAAAAATAACTCTCTATCAAACCAAACTACTCTATCCAACTATATATGGCAACTAAAAATAGCAATATTTCTTTCAACTTAAAATGGCAAATAATTGAGACTTGCAAATCATATAAACCAGGAGATAAATGTTGTGCACTATGTACAAAAGAAACCCTAAAAATTTTAAAATATGAAGATATAAAAAGTACAACCAAACTATTAAATTCAAGACACGAGCTTCTGACATGTAATCATAAACGTTGGTTTAAATTTAATAAATATAAACCACCTTAAATCATTAAAAAATACTCATTAGTAAACATAGATTACAATTGTTTTATTTTTAATAAATTAAGTTAGACCAATTACCTCCCTTAGACCCGTAAAACAAATAATAAATAAAGTCAATAACACATGACAATTATCTCCCCTTAAAAACTTGTAAAACAAATATTCTCTCTATATATATAAACTGTAGCGTCTTTAAATCAAAAATACGCTAACGGAAACAATTTATTGCACGAGCGTCGCCCTTTTAAAATTCATCATTCAATAAAATAAAAAGCTATAGCAAACATCTAAATGACTACTTTAAACACAGTTCCTGATTTCAAAAAAAGTAAAAACTAAAAGATAACTATCTCTATATATTTTTAAATCAAATTTATTATGTAAATTCAAAAATACATATTTTTTCTACTCATTTCTATCTCTAACCCATATTAATTTTCTTATGAATTTTAAATCCAAACCTTTTATTTCAATTTTTTCAGATTCATCTGCCTTACTTTTAATGCTAGGTTTATTTATGGTGTCTTTTAAATTCAATAAAAATCCTCCTAAATTTGCTGATGAGGAGACCGTGCTTACCAAAAAAACTATATATAATTGTTCTATATAACTTCATGTATACTACAATAAAAAGCACGGATTTCCGAAACGATCGTACAGATAATTGACTTTGTTGTTGTTCCTTCTTATGAAACTGATTTTTAATTTGATTGAAATTTGATTTTTAAATTTTTAAATTTTTTAAAAATTTTTGAATTTTAAATTGTAAATCACATTACTTAATATATATATATATATATATATACAAAGGATTAACAATTTATCAATGTATTGAGGCCACTCAAGGATAAGGGTAAATATTTGTAGAGTAGTGAATGGAAAATGCCTTAGTAATCTTTAGTAGAAATTGATGAATGGGATTACTTAAGACGATGACTCATCTAGAACTTGTCACATTGGATTTGTAGAGGACCAGAGTGTAGTCAGTTAGAAAGCAGGCAAACAGAACAGAGTTCCACATGCGTGAATTTCTAAGAAAGAAGTTTTGTTCATGGAATCTACGTTTTGGTTTTGATACATATTTAAAGTAGTGGGTAATATTGATAGTGGTTTAAACTCCACGAGTGTTTTAAGTGAAAGTCAGGGCAGGGGAAATATACTGGAGCTCAGACGAGCGTTTGCGGTGAAAATAACAATGAAGCAGAGACAGGTTCACAACGTTTTTTTTCTGACGGAAATTATATATATATATATATATATATATATATATATATATATATATATATATAGTGTCTAAAGAAGCCTTACATAAAATAAAAAGTAAAAAAAAAAAAACTAAAGGATGCAATTTAAAATCCCGAAAAAAAAAAAAACTAAATGTAACTAATCACAGACTTAACACTTGCATAAGCCGACTTTTAGAAAAGTCTACAATTACAAATCCAAATTCATTTATATAAGGATTAGAAACGAACGTTAACTAAAATTGCTAAATATAAAACGCGGATCATCAGTTGCCTATAATGTAGCTTCTTCGGAGATTTAAAAAGGGCAATTGTAAAATACAAGTCTCTCCAGTGATAAATACTAATCTCTTATTAGAAAAAATGTCGATACAATACAGTTAATATTCATACTAATATATGAAAAATAATATAAATATATATGCATGTCACATAGACACCATCAATCCAATCCTGTGGAATAGGAGCGCCTTCCTAGATTTCCTTATTAAATCAAGGATAGCATTAACAATATTCACAACTCCAATAAGAAGTTCCACAGGAACACCATCCAAACCCGGTGCCTTGCCATCGCTGACTTGTGGGATAGCCAACTGCACCTCAACCAGACTAGGAAAACGAACCCTTCTGAATATGATATCATATTGTGATAGGCTATCAATTGCATCAGCATCTACTGCTGAGTGATTTTGAAATACATCAGTAATGTTCTCTTGCCATCTTTTCAAGATATCTTTTGGATCCTTAATGATAACAGAATCATCTTTCGACACAAGGGGAGATATTGAAGATGTAGGAGGACCAAATACTTGGCGCATGAGTTCCTTCGAATTCTTTGTGTCAAACGCCTTATGGATCTGCTCCGTTATATTCATCCACAATTGTTTTTATTTTCATTTTTATTTGCTTACATTGCAATGTGGCTTTTACCTATTTGTGTTGTCGCAAATTATTTGTATGATCAGACTGATTTCCACGAATTAAAGATTCATAAATTGTCTGTTTATTCACCAGCAACTGACTAATTTCAAGATTGTTATTGTCAAACCAGTCCTTGTTCTCATCCCTCTTGAAGGCACGAACTTCAGCACCAGCAGGATAACCTGAGTCTTGAAATTCACCCATTTACCATCAAATGAAAGAGTATGAAACTTTCCCGCCATACCCTTTTGAACTTCAGGCAACATTAACTTGGCGGCATCAATACGGCTAGGCACCTTAGCGCCACTATGACGAACTTTCTTACGGATTCGTAGATTAAACCAACTTGTGATCGGTGTCACATTCAGCACTACGCATGCCACCAACATTTTATGCGTCTCGAAGGTCGCAGTTTTTAGTAAGGTAATCATGCTATTAACGTGGATGTATCCAAGTAGCTTTGGGCTTACATTTACGGCAAAAACAAGTGTTACAGATAGCAAGATTATATTCTGGACACACCTCTAGCAACTTAAGGCCATTAGCATTCATGGTACCGAGACCATAGGGGTCAAGACCACTCCAGGTCTCATACTTTCCCAACACGGGCATTGAAATTACCAAGAATAACAAGTTTTTTCATTAATTCGTGTAGATGCAACAATGGAGCGTAGAGGCTTATAGAAACAAAAAAATTCATCTTCATTCTCTTGGAGTTTTGGTGCATGGACCGAAAGAATAGTGACGAATCTGTTGTGGGAGAGAGGAACACGAAGTTTCATGATGCGATCATAGATACTTGAGGGAAATTCCAGAGTATAAACCAAGGATGTTTTAATCGCTAAACTGATTCCACCATTTCTACGGATACCCTCCAGTTTACAAATCCAGAAGAGAGTGTAATCTGCTGATACTTCTGTCATTTGATCTTCTGAGAATCGAGGCTCTGATAGAGCAGCAATATCTATATCTAGTCTCCGTAGCTCTGCAGTGAGAAGCGCTGCCCTGCGCTCTGGACAGTTGGATGACTCTTTATCAGAAAGAGTGCGTACATTCGAACAGCACACATTGAATCTTACCACTGGTAGCATGACAGGCAATTTTTAGCGCAGCTTTTTTAGTACTTCTTAAAACACTGGCTGAGCAGTGCTCTCCCTGAATAGGGATGCTCAGTCACAGGAACCCCCATCGGAATTGGCCTCTGTCCTATGAACGCACAACAGCGATGTTAAGATAGGGTTCCTGTCGCCTCCGTGCAGATTTGTGACTGTACCTCCCACTGGTCAAGTCTGTACACGTTGCCACTCCTCCATTGCCATAGGACTTGCAATAGAAATGAACGCCAGATAAAGATAAGATAGAAAAGGATAAGAAATAAAAGATAGATATAAAGTAACATCTGTACATCGTTGTATTAAAGTGGCAGGCGCTTGTACGACACTAGTGCCACTCTCCAAGTCGCAGCAACAATGACCCAGTGACAGGCCATTGCAAGATGACTGGTAGTTGTTTGACCGCAGATTTCTCGTAAGAGTTGTCCTCTCCTAGAAGGATTACATCCACCAGGGTTTGTAGGAGCTCATTCTACCCCGCTAATATCATTTACCCACGACTGTGACTAAGGTAGCTGGGCACCAGAGTATGGTCTACACCCGGGTGCGTCATGAATGCCGCAATCAACAGGGCCTAAGCTCATCTGGAAGTTCCTGTCAGGGTTACTTCACCCTTAAACTTTGGTTCAAAAACCTTATCCCACAAGACAGTGGGGATTCAGTTTTCTGGTGCTGAACACTCGCCATTCACCAGATCCCCGTTAGCGTAGCAGGAATAACCTGGGGATAATTAGATTGGGAGAAACTATATGTGACGCTAGAGCATCTGTGTTATTTTTACACACACACACACACACACACACACACATACACCAATCCCTGGGCTCTGTCTCTGACTTTATATATATATATATATATATATATATATATATATATATATATATATATATATATATATATATATTTAATATAAACAATAACAATAATAATAATAACAACAATAATAACAACAATAACGACGATGACGATAATAATAATAATAATAATAACAACAATAACAACAATAACGACGATGACGATAATAATAATAATAACAACAATAATAACAACAATAACGACGATGACAATAATAATAATAATAATAATAATAATAATAATAATAATAATAATAATAATCCATATATTAATACAACTTCGTGTGTGCTCTTTTGTGTGCCTTGCTTTCCGGAAAATTTAATTGGTTGCCTTTTACGCATACACACGCTATCATACTAATATATAGATTATACAGAATGCGAGATTTGGTGATTCGGCGAGTGTTTAATGAGATCCCAGGCATTATATCCTCCTTTTTTGTGTAGGGGTGATAGTCTGGCATGTTAATTTCCGGTGATGACGTCATTATCTTCAGTTAAAAAGAGCCATATAATATATTTATGAAGTACTACATTGACACAAGATGTCATATTTCAAAAATCACATGGATGTACGCCTGATTCGAAAAATCAGGAAAATGGATAAGTGCACGCTAGCGGCTTATTTGGAACATTCCAAATACCATGTATATATATATATATATATATATATATATATATATATATATATATATATATATATATATATATATATCAAGTAATCCTGAGTTCATATTTTCCTCCTTAATGTCCTCATGGGATTAAAGTCAGGAGAATGCTGAGACAGATACTACACTCACAAATTCATGTTGAAGTAATGGTTTAATTTATATTGAAGTAATTGTGTTAATTTTTTAAGTATTAATTTCGAAAAGTTGCTGAAACAGTTTATGATTTAAACAATACTTTATTTCAATATATTTTAACAGTGGGGTGGGGGATATGTAGTCAATCCGATAAATGGGTGAAACTGTTTACGATTGAAACATTATTTATTTCATGTTTTTAACAGTGGGGTGGGGGATATAAAATTAGTCCCGGAAATTTCTGAAATCGTATACGCATTAAACATTACTAACTGTGGGTTAGGGGGATATGAAGTCAGTCCCGGAAATGGTGAAAAGAGTTCAGGATTTAGACATTACATTATTTTATGTATATTTTAACAGTGGATTGGATATATAAAGTCAGTCCCGGAAATGGCTAAAACAGTTTACAATTTGAACACTACTTTATCTCATGCATATTTTAAACACTGGGTTGGCGGACATGAACTCAGGTCTGTGATTGGATGAGCTAAGTGAAAATATATACTAGCACAATACCCAGCCTTTACCCAGGGTGTATTTAGATAGGTGGAAAATATAGTAGCAGAATATTCAGCGTCACCAGGGATCAAATGAGATTGTTGGACTATATATCCTAGCAGAATACACAGCGTCACTCGGGGTTGGATAAGATAGGTGGAACATATATACTATGAGAATATCCGGAATTGATTAGTGTGTTTTTAATGAAACAATTAGCCCAGGAAATATATCTAAGTTATTTTTAGAGTAATAAGGGGGCTATTATGTGGGTTTTAATTATGAAAAATGATTGTCGAAATTAATAATATATCCAAAAATTGTGAACAATGATCAAATGTAAGTTAATTGATTTGTGTGTCTGCAGACCAGACAACATATCAAAGTTATTATTTTTTTGTAAATAGGGGTTATGTTAGTTAAATATATAAATAAATGATTGTAGAAATTAGTTACATATTCAAGAATTATGAAAAAATTATGAAATGCGAGTAATAAGCCCATACAATATATTAAAGTTATTTTTTCTTAAGGGTAGGGGGCGATAATCCGGGTCCAAATTATGAAAAATGATTGTCGAAATTACTACCATATACAAGAATTATGAAAAATGATGAAATGTGGATTAATTGATTAGTGTGTTTGTTATGAAATCATTAGCCCAGGCAATATATCCAAGTTATTATTTTAGTAAGGATCGGGGTGGCGATAATATGGGTTTAAAATAGAAAAATGGTTGTCGAAATTAGTAACACATATAAGAATTATGAAAATGATGAAATGTGAGTTAATAAATTGGTGTGTTTGTAATGAAATAATCAGCCCAGACAGTATATCAATGTTATTTTTTGTAATATGGGGTTATGTGAGTTAAAAATATTAAAAAAAATAATTGTCGAAATTAGTAACATATCCAAGAATTATTAAAAATGATGACATACAATTTAATTGATTGGAGTGTATGTAATGAAACATTCAGTCCAAACAATGTATCAAAGTTTCATATTTTAGTAAGATTGGGCGACAATGTGAGATTTCCGACATTATGAGATTGGTGACATTATGAGAAATTATTGTTGAAATTAGTAAGTTATCCAAAAATTATAAAAAAGAGGGCATGTGTGTTAATCGATTGGTGTATTTGTAATGAAAAATTCAACCAGACAATATATGAAAGTTATTATTTTTTTAAGAGCGGCATGGCGATAATGTGGGGTTTAATTATCAAAAATGATTATCGAAAGCAGTAACATATCCAAGAATTATGAAAAATGGCGAAATGAGATTTATTGTATTTGTTCGTTTGTAATTTAATAATCAGCCTAAGCAAGGAATTATTCAATAAGGTAGGAGATAATGCGTGTTTAAATTACGAACTATGATTGTCGAAATTAGTAACATATCCAAACATTATGAAATATCACAAAATATGTGTTAATTGATAGGTGTGTTTGTGATGAAATAATTAGCCCAGACAATATATCAAAGGTATTATTTTAGTTGGAGAGGGATAATGTTGGTTAGAATTATGACAAATGATTGTCAAAATTAGTAACATCTTATGAAAATGATGAAATGTGAGTTAATTTTTTGGTGAGTGTGTAGTAGAGTCATAAGCCTAGATAATATACATTTGGTCTTTCTCTACCGTTTGCCTGTTTCCTTCCTGACTTCAACATGTATGTCTTCAAGTCCAACATAAACAAATTCCTGATGAACCGCCCCCTTAAGTAATGCCACTTTATCAAATATCCAATACTAATGAATACTACAACACTATTCCATTGATTACTGTACACAAAATAACCCTTATCACTGAGTGGCTTCTGGGTCTTGATAAGTGGTGACCTCTATGTAAAAAAAAGTAAGGATTTAAAATAGAGTTGTATTGAAAATAAACAGGTATTTTAGTATTTTTTTAAATTAATAAACATCAGGAAATTATCGTTTCATACAGAAATGACACAAATCTCAATAAATATAAACTATCGGTTCAATTCATGTTTTGATAGCGTAAATTATTTAAATTATTGTGATTTAATGATTCATTTCTAAAAAATAAATATTTTTTGTACAGTACACTTTAGCTTAACAAACATTTATTTCTAACAAATGTAGATCGACCGAGACAATTTTTAATTGCTGTCACTTGAACGGAAATTTTATCATGACGTCCAATGAAAGATATCCCATTACATAACAAGAAGAAAAAAAAACGATAAGCTTTTTTTTAATAGATGGAAGGTAAATAGGGAAAGAAAGGTATATTCAGTTGTATGTTCACCAAAAACAGTGTCTGACAAATTAGTCCCTCTGGCGGTTTTCAAAGAACTCCATTAACAATATTGTAAGGGATAGTAGGGGTAAGAATATAAGTGTAGTCGAGGTTTACTGTGTGTAAAAGAACTTAAATAAAACACGTCAACACTTTATTTTTTTAAAAGAAGGTGTATGTAAATTACCACCCTTGCGCCATTAACTTAAATGTTCTCATTCGAGAAATTTTCAATCCTCTTGGTTCTTTAATCCAAGAAAATAATCCAATCTTCTGTGGTGTAATGTATTTCTATAAAAGATTTCTTGGTTCCTTTTCGTGTGAATTCGAACGCCCCATTGGAGTTGGTATTTTTTTTTTTTTTTACAAGACCAATTCTAGAGCTTAAAATAGTTCTTTCTTTCTCGGTGAAGAAGTCGTTGTAATTTTGTTTACAACTCTGTTTTTTTAAACAGTCTTTTCTGACTAATTCTGTGTTGTATTTCTTGACGAATCCCGATTGAAGAAGAAACCAAACCACTGGTTTCTCGTGTTTAAACTTGCGATTTTTAATGTCTTTTGTCTTGACGCGAGATAGCGAACCGACTTCTTTCTCGTGTTCAAAACTTAAAAAAAAAAATGGCGCACACATCTTCTCCTATCAATCAAAAATCACGCATTCAACACGTGATAAAACAAGCAGTAGCAGCACAAGATACACCAGGAAAGGGGGGAAAAGTAGGGGAGGGAGAGAGAAGGAAAGACAGAATGTGGAAAATAAAATTTCAACACCTTTTTTCTATGTTAAACAACGACGCTGGTCTAACTCTTTCCATTGTGTAGGCGAAATATAAATAATAAAATAAAAATAAATACGGAAAACTATTTCAACCAGTTAAAGTCCCATAAAAAGACCGTCCCCAATAAATGCAAGCATTTAAGTCGTATAACGTTGTTCTGTGACCTTGTGGCTCGGAGGAGACATGCAATTGAACAAATATAGAGGCAGACAGATAAACATGGTGAGTTTTATTAATGAGATTAGACGTATAAGATTGAATAGATACATTCCCTTAAGTTATATACTTTGATAAGGATAATTTATAAGATCGAAAATGGAAAAAAAAACAAAGCAGTGAGAGTAAAAGGGTGGGTAACGGCGCAGGGTTTATTTTATTTCTTTTGTAACGTCATTTCTATTAACGTCGAAATTTCAATAATATTTCAAGGCAAATGATATATCGACCAATGTAAATGTAATGACACAAAAGGTCAATATGTTAGACAAAGCTTTTACTTACGCGTGAATGTACATTTTTGATATATTCAAGTCTATATTGATTTTTTGAAAAGAAATTCATAATAGATATACTTTTACAAAAATCTTTATATATATATATATATATATATATATATATATATATATATATATATATATATATATATATATATATATATATATTGGCAGGAGAGTTTAGTTTCCTAGAAGTACATCCATTGAAATAACATGTGTCTTCCAAAGAGTGCTCAATCAGTAAACAGAGCTGGTATATTAAAATTATTTATACAAACATTGATGGCTACATATGTTAATACATGTTTCTGTAATCGCCCGTTATTGGGGAGATTACGTCTTCAGGCCAAGAATTTCCCTGCGAAAAATGAAACTCAAGATACAACACATTTTCTCATATCACGTACTAATTTAAAATCTTGTCAAAGATAAAGGGTGGGGGCGGTATGGGGCAGGGAACTTTATGTGAGAGGGTATGAGTTTTTCCGCTATATGTATAATAACTTAAGAGAAATTTCCTGCTAAATGACTTAATTATATAAAATAAATCATAGCTTTATTTATGTTTTGTGTCGAAATAGTTTCCGTATGTGTATGGCTTTTTTATGTAGATATATGTATGTGGGTGTAACTACGTGTATGAAGATATATGTATATTATATGGATATGTATTTAAGTTTAGCGTAAATGTATAGATGTGTACCTGTAGATGTATATGGATGTGTGTATATCTATGTATATATGTACGCAGATGTATGCGAGCCTATATATATATATATATGCATGCATATATTGTATCGTTGCATTTTATATTTGTTTGGTTTTCTTACATTTTTATAATTTTATATATTTTTATATTTTTATATTTCTGTGTGTGTGTAGGGAAGTATACCAACGGTGTGCACACATATCTGTGTGTATGTTTACTTCCGAAATATGCGTGTGTTAAAATCGGACATATCGTTTTTCCCATAATGGGTGACCGTTGGGAATTGTTTAGCACTTAAAGTTTGACAGTTAGTTATAGGCGACATATTTTCTGACTTCTCAAGTAATTTACAACGCTAAACTTACGAGTATATACTTAATTTTTAGGTTATAAAATAAATAAAATACAAATTGGCCCTACCGAAGTTAAGATGAGAGGAAACAAAAGCCTGAGATAAATGGATTGTTCAGAGGCCTTGCTTATCCCCCTATAACCACACCCCTATTGTATGACAAGATTCTAATTTTGTAAGTGATATAAGAAAATATTTTTGCATCTTGAGTTAAAGTTTTCGAGGGAAATTCAAGATCTGAAGACGTGATCTCCCGAATAACGGGTGACTACAGAAACTTGTATGCACATATATAGCCATCAATGTAAATTTAATATATATATATATATATATATATATATATATATATATATATATATATATATGTGTGTGTGTGTGTGTGTGTGTGTGTATGTGTGTGTGTGTGTGTGTATCTCTCTCTATATATATATATATAAATATATATTATATATATATATATAGAGAGAGAGAGACAGAGACAGAAACAGAGAGAGAAAGTGACAGAGAGAGACAGAGAGACAGAGAGTGTCTTGGATTTTTTTTAACCTTTAAAGCTATATATATAAAAAATATGTTTATATTTTTTGCATACGTTGGAAAGTATTTAATGAGGCAGGCCTTTAATCACCTGCAATCGCTACATCAACTAGCTTCATTTATTTTACAATAGTCCCATTGACATTTAAGGGATATTCAGTTGTCGACCATGAAACACTGTTCAGGCAGTTTAAAACAAAATAGTATATTGAATCATGGCTGCAAAGTGGGCCCAATGTTATTTAAGTTGATCATAAGTTGTCTACCCTGAAACAGTGTTTCAGGATATGAAAAATAAAACAGTTTATTAAATCATAACTTCCCAGCAGTGTTGATCAAAAAACACCTCGTTTAATCACAAGAACAACACTATGTTCCATATATTGTATCTGCTTTTCTGCTCAAGGTCAATTTAGCTAAACTATTCAGGCTATCAACAAAAATGCCTCTCTTAACTGTGAATATCGCCTCTGTCTCCAAATTCGACAATTTTTTTTTTAGTTTATCAGTGTTCTATTTATACGATTAGTTGTTTATTTATATATAACCATTCTTATTTACTTATTAAAATATATATAAACGTTACAAATATGTATATATTTACACTAGTCTTTGTTAATGTATCATTATTTATTTGACATTTTATACTAATATAGCTTTGCATTTTCTTTATTAATATATTCTGATTAATTTCTAACAATTAAAAGAACTCAGGATGACGAACAAATTTTAAATATTTTAATTTTCTCACCACCCAGTTTACTCATACTTATTACCAAGATAGAATCTGCGGGTTTAAAATCTATTAATTTTAAGGAAACGCAAGCTATTCGAGGAACCTCTGACATAAAGCATATATATATATATATATATATATATATATATATATATATATATATAAGGCAGATACTAGTTTTGTGTGGCGTAGGAACTAGTTAAAAGAGGAAGTAGTTTATTTATCAAATATTTTATAAACATAAGCTCCATTCAAAATTTTTATATCTGAATTCAAAACTGTAGCTTGTGATAACAATGTCATTTTAACTCCTTTGGATATAGCAGATATTTATTCCTTCTCAAAATCCTCCTTGTGGTTTATACATACAAGGTAGTCAACGAATCTCGTACAACCATTGCGTTGCGATCACTCAGGAGTTACGAAGGTGTAGAATAAATAGGGCCGACACTGGTAATGTTTGATATGTAAGATATTCTAAGGTGGGATAGTATCAACATACGTGGTTGCTGCGGAGTTACTTTTTGCTTTATCGATTTGAATTTGATTTTTTTTAAATTGACATACACTAAGATATTTAAATTAAAATAATATATGAACAGGTAAAATTATAGAAGAATAAAAGACCAATCAAATGAGGTACGGGAACATTTCCTTTAGATTACATTTCTGTTATTCCTTAAAGGGTGAGGTAAGGCGAACAAGAGGCAAAAGAAAAATAATAAAAAGATTTCACATGAATGAATAGTCCGGTGAAGGGTAACAATCCAAAAATGGTAAAATCCAAAACGGTCGAATTTAAAATTTCAATCCAATGGGTAAATTCCAAATGGTCCAAAATCATCCAAAAGGCAGAGTTCCTTGGAAAAAAGCGCAATATATATATAACAGACGCCCCATTTCTTAAACTTGGCCATTTATTTGTTCTTCTGATCAGTTTTCTTAATTTAATTCTGGGACTTTCACGTGCATATCTAAGCGTACCTAATTATTAACGCTAACTTTCGCGCTTTTTGTCTGGGTCAGTTTGACCTTGCTTTTCAAATTTAAACTGTCACCGTTTTTCGGGGTTTTTTTAAGCCTTAATTTTTTGGATTCATTCAGCCTTGACAGACGTGTTATAAATTTCATCTCTAGTGCTTGTCTTTTAATGATTTGGAATTCATTCCATTTGCTCTTTTTTCCAAGGAACTCTGCCTTTTGGATGATTTTGGATCATTTGGAATTTACCCATTGGATTGAAATTTTGAATTCGACCGTTTTGGATTTTACCATTTTTGGATTTTTACCCTTCACCGGACTATCCATTCATGTGAAATATTTTTATCATTTTTCTTTTTTGCCTCTTGTTCCCCTTACCTCACCCTTTTTTAACCAAGTAAGATCTGTGACTTACTTGTAGTTTCATTAAATACTTTTATATGCAAAATCCGATCCTGCATTTTGCTAATTCCTGCCCTCTGATGAGAAGGAAAGTATTTCTTCGAAACTCCGCGGATTAAGGACTATCCACTTATCTTGTGCTTCCTTTTTTAAAATTAAATATGTTTTTAACTCTTTTTCAAGATGTCTTTAACATGTTTTATTAATCATTTGTTCATATTATAGCTCTATTCCCTTTTCGGTTTTATTGAGCTTTTTACATCTGGCTGAGTTTATTTTACTTGTAAATATATACTCTTTAATATTTATAATATATTTTAAGTTTACCATTTTGATTACCTTTGTAAACTTATTGTAACTTTTATTTTTATTTTATATATGTATATATATATATATATATATATATTTATATATATATATATATATATATATATATGGTGGTACGATAAAGTTGTTGCCCAAAAGAAAACAACACTACAAACTCATTTCAAAACTTTTTAACAAATCCTCTGTCTATCAATTAATCTATGTATCTATCTATCTATCTATCTATCTATCTATCTATCTATCTCTCTCTCTATATATATATATACATATACATTTCTCTCTCTCTATATATATAGATATCTATACATATATATACATATATATATATATATATATATATATATATATATATATATATATATATATATATATGGTTCAACCCGCCGTTCTGCGCGAGCATATAAAAAATATACCTAAGGAGTTCTACGGAATAATTGATAAAAACTTCCCTCCGGGATATAGATTAAGCAAAATAATAAATAGAAACTCAGTAAAATTATCCTTCTCGACATCAAGCAACTTAACTAACACTATTATAAGCTCCAACAGTAGGAAAACCAGCGAAATAAGAAATAACACAGAGTTAGCATCGAATTTAGGATCTTAGAAAGATAAAGTAATTGCAGAATACCTGGCAATAGTCCGTTGGGTGGGAAATGCGTAATCTCAGAAATAGTGTATAAATGCGAGATTAAGACCGACAGTACTAGGAAGATATATCTTGGGGCAACAGAATTCGTGTTTAAGGAAAGATATAGAAAACATATAGTATCCTTTAAAAAGGAAATAGAGATGGAAACTAATAGAGAAGGTGTTAACAATAGCAGAGGGGAGAGTACAAGAATCAACTGCATTAGGGGATTGGGTGAGGGAACTTAATAGAAACAATAAAGCTTTTGAATTGAAATGGTCAGTAGTTGATAGGGGGAGGAAGTATAGTCCTGGGAAATCAAACAGTGTAATCTATGTTTATTGGAAGCTTTCTACATAGTGAATTCTAAAGAAGAAATTTTGAATAAAAGGCTAAATGCTTCACAGAAATAGGCTTCTGCTATCACGCCTTAAATGTAACTGAGGTAAAACTTTATAACAATAAAATCCTTGGATACAAGGCAATATTTACTGTAGAGTTAAATATCTTGGAATAATGTAGTTTAAACGAAGGATCCAAATCTAGTAAGCAAATATAGTTTCTACTATTATAAACTGGATAAGAAATATAGATAAAGTATAAATCTCAACAAAGATTATACACATTGTTCCATAACGGCGAGCATTTTTTAGTATTTGCTTGTAGTAGTATTGATGGTGAAATAAGTGGTACCGTTTCCAGATCAATAAAACAACTTAGCAATAAACTAACAATTATTAAAAAATTAAATTAACAATTAGTGGATTGGAAATTAATTGATATTGTTCTCTGACAACTAAAGCTTGTAGAATCCCTGCTGGTTGATTGACTCTTGTTCTAAATGTTTTTTATCCAAAAATGCAAGGGGAAATATCTTTTCATCAGAGTGAAACACATTTGTAGCTATTGGTTGGTTTTGTTGTCAGAAAAATTATTAAGAGGATATATATTATTTTATTAAGCTACCCAAGAACACAATACACGAATTATAATTTTGTTTTTGGAGCCATGAGTAACGCCATTAAATTATGGATGGATGGCAGATTTAGGTTAAACCCGTGGGTATATAATAAGCTTTAAGATTAAAAATGTAATTTAAATTCTTCATTTGTTAAATAAGCTATCATAGCCTTTTCTGTATCTGTTTAATTAAATTAATTAATGAATCATAGACGTATTTTAGTATTTACTAGACTTGAAACATTCAGCGACCCTAATTGTCTCCCTTTAACTGCTATAAGTTCCTACGACGACCTGTTCTCCACATAAACTTTCAATTTTTGGAAAATAAATAACCTGATTGATTATCTCTCTTCGTAGATAGGTTTTCTCAGCTATCCAGAACCACAATAGGTTTGAACGAAATAGAATAACGAAATATTAAATAATAAAAAATAGAATAGGATTCCTAACTTGGCATGTTGTATGAGGATTAATAAATATAAGTTAATGTCATTCTGTATTTCCCTATTTAACAAAATATTAACCTAAAACTGGTTTTAAATCTAAGTAATAAGATATTTTGTAAACATTGGGCGAATACGAAACTAAAAATAACGTTATAGCTAGGTTGTTCTGGCCGTATTATAAATATAAAAAGAAAATTCAGTTTTTTTGTTTTTTTTTTTAACTTTAATTATGTTAAATAAAGAAATATAGAAATCTAATTTAGGAATTCAATAAATAGTAATAAATATATTAAATTGCTACGGCTTTTTGGGGAAACTTCGTATGACAAGCTTTTCAATAAGGACACGAAAATTAGTTGATATATTAATATTTAAATAAGCTCTTAACAACTGTTTTCGCATGCTGCATTTCCTTCAAGAGAAATTTCTTTAAATAATGTTCTATTGTTATTCTTTTTTATTCAAGAAGTCTGGAGAAAGGCTGGTTATGTGAAGATTATTAAACGTCATAATTCTTGAAATTGTCCAACCGGTATTGAATCAATTGTGACTTACAATGGAATACACTTTTGGTTGCTACCAATTAAAATCCATTGGTATATAAAAAATTACTGAATTATACGAACCCAGTAAAATTCAATATATTACAAACAAGTATATATACATATATATATATATATATATATATATATATATATAAATTACCATCAACGAATGAAACGATGCTCTTTGTGTAAACAAATTGAACTTAGGTACTTTGAACAATGTCAAAATATTGTTAATTTACTGTCCGTATAGCGCAACGGTTAGCAGCTTCGACTGTTGTTTGGGGATCGGGTTCGATCCGGGCTTGAGGTAGTTGCTTGTCTATCGGCAATAATGAGCTGTGACACAGTAAAACAGTACTGTATGTGGATGACTATATATATATATATATACATATATATATACATATATAATGCAACCCTATATATATATATGTATATACATATATATATATATATGTACATATATATATATGTATATGTATGTATAAACATATATATATATATATATATATATATATATATATATATATATATATATATATATATACTGTCGGAACCTGTGGAATTCCATAGCGGAAAGCTTCATATCTAATATACTGCTGTTGCTATTCCGTTAATGTTCAACTTAAATGAATATGGTCATGCTATTATTGTAGCGCTTTTGTTAAAACTGCAAAAGTATTTATCTCAGCTAACACAGATGACCGGTCATAAAATACGCTAAATATGATGATTTAATTAACGCAGATTTCGTATATATTATTCTAGAGTCAATTTTGTATCAGTTTCTATATATTTTAAAGTTATTACAAAAATAGAAAATATATATCCATATGACTTGGTTCGTAAGATATATCAGAAAACGAAACTAAAACCCATAAAGGAATTATTTATTAAAAAAAATAGAGTCACTAGCGATAATCGAGGTCTAAACCAACTTTTGTGGAGAATCCTTGGTAAAATTATCCATTTCAAGAAATAAGTCATAGGAATTAAACGACAATCACTTGGAAGAAAAATGCTGTAAGCGTGACACTCAAAATAACACACACGCTACCGTATAATTATATAGATATCAGAATACCGTATAATTATATAGATATCAGAATACCGTATAATTATATAGATATCAGAATACCGTATAATTATATAGATATCAGAATAATAGTAAAAGTGGATCACAGTTTATTGAATCCTACGATATCAAGTCTTGCAAATATTTTTAGAAGGACATATTTTAACATAACACAATCCCAGTCAAATAAGAATTGCTCTATATACTAGAAAAAAAACAAAATGAAACTCATAATTTTATTATATGTAAGTGTTTATTCGGAATTTAAAAACAAAAAAAAAATATTTGAACAAAGAATGCAATTCAATCAAAAAAAGAATGCAATTCAATCAAAAATCCATGGATTTAAGGTATAAGTATACCTTAACTCAATGGATTTTTTACTATGTTCATCTCCTCAAAGGAAAATCATAAACAAAATATTAAATCTGGTTTGATATAATTTGTCTATTCGGCACATACATAGAACATATATTAAATATTAAATGTTTTTAAGGGACATAAAGATAGAAACTAAGGGTTGAAAAAAAAGGGTATACGATTTTGGAATCCGAATGGAATTGTATTCTTTGAATAAAATTGGATAATAGTATTAAATTCCGAATTGCAGTAATCCATTTTGAAAGGAAATACCGATTCTGCTCGACATACCATCCAGATGAATTGCCAATGATTTTTTAAGAATAGAGATTTATAGATTTTTTAGTTGTGAAAGATCCATAAAATATATATATATATAAATTAAAATCCAATTATTTAAATAAGTATTTTAATTTGCGAAATAGTCTCGATAAAGCGATAAATAAAGATAGTTGAATTTTTTTAAAAAGCCAAACACCTATATTTTGATATTCTATTAAAAACTAAAATAAAACATACAGAAATAAAATAAAATAAAATAAAACAAATTATAGAGATTTTAAAATACATAATTAAAGGAAGTTTTGTGTCTCGAAATACTAAAATTATATCAAACCAGATTTAATATTTTGCTAATGACTGTCCTGTGAGGAAATGAGCTTACATCGAAAATTTATGGCTTAAGGAAATTACTTAGAATTATATACTTTCTTTTTAAAAGTATACTTTTGTCTTGGAAAAGTATTTTTTTTCTGAATGAAATTTTAATAAAAAACTACTATATATATATATATATATATATATATATATATATATATATATATATATATATATATATATAGAGAGAGAGAGAGAGAATTGTTATGTCTTCTAAGTAAATGGAGTCATATGTTGCTTCGGTGGGTAAACAATTTGATCATTATTGATCTCATCGGGCAAAAATTCTGTAGATAAAAAAAAAAAAAGTCGAAAAACTTTTCATAATATAGCATAGTTGTGATTTATTTTTATAGGACGATAAAAACTTTACTTTAACGAGTATCTTCGGTTAAGAAAATGATATAGGGGGGTAACAAATATTGACTGTGGGTATGATAATTAAAGAAAGTGAGATACAGTTTGTGAGAGAGAAAGTTTGAGAGAGAGAAAAGTTTTAGAAGTTGGATGGGAGGAGGGTTCGTGTAGCCAGTTAGAGAGAGAGAAGCAGAATTACAATGTATAGAGGCATAAATGAGATGGGACGGAAGTTGGAGTGAAGTAGTGTAAACCGGAACAGCAGACAATTGGAATTAGGAAAGGGTTAGTAGCATTTATATTTTATTTCACCTCTACAATCAGGAACAGTTGAAGGATTTTATCTAAATTTGGGTCAGGCCAATCTTCTTATATGGCATCAATGTCCGTCTCCATTTGGAAATTCGTTTAATTATTAAATTATTTTTTTACACAGGAATCACCACTTATAAAGGCCCGAAGGCCACGCGAGGATAAGGGTTAATGGGGTTCCTTCTGAAGAGTTTCAAAACCGGAACGTCTTTGGATTGGTAAACATGCAACTGTAATGTTAAAAAAAACAACGGAAATTAAAAGTGAGTACACAAAATTTGTTGTTTAACATGTTAAATATATATATATATATATATATATATATATATATATGTATATATATATATATATATATATATATATATATATATATATATATATATATATATAATTAGAGAACAAGCAAATAAATCCGGTTTTATGATCAGATGTATAAAAAGAAAAAAACAAATTCTCTAAAATTATGTGAAAATATGACAAATATTTCCAATTTAAA
Source organism: Euprymna scolopes (assembly GCF_053919585.1). NCBI lineage: Eukaryota > Metazoa > Mollusca > Cephalopoda > Sepiida > Sepiolidae > Euprymna > Euprymna scolopes. The sequence continues at coordinate 43,213,255 of NC_136520.1, forward strand.
ATTCTTTTCTAACATAATGGAAGCTTAATAATAATAGAAATGTAAAGAAACAAGGTGGACCAGACAAACTTTATGTATATATATATATATATATATATATATATATATATATATATATATATATACATATATATACATATATATATACATATATATATATATGCATATATATATATATATATATATATATATATATTTAAAACTTGTTGACAACATTTTATGATTAAATCTACTTTTCAGGAGCGAAATTAAACTCTATTTTTTATATACGTTTTAGTGATCTTCTAACTTAATTTATTTTTTCTATTATTTTTATTTTTTCTAAATAAATTTATACATTTATTTAAGAAATTCCCTGCATAATATGTCTTTAGACGACTTTATATATATATATATATATATATATATATATATATATATATATATATATATATATATATATATAGATATATATATATACCAGATGGTGACTGTTTGGGAATTCTAGCGTCTGTATGTGCTCTCCGTTTATCTCGATATTTTTTCAATACATACACCTCACTTGCCACCAGTACTTAAATAGCCAACTCAGTAGATATGTGGCTTGTGATTGCGCACCTGTTTCAACAGAAAGTGCTCGCGCAGGCACTATTTCGTGGGTATCCATAGTCTGTTAAATACTGAAGGAGCCCCGTTTATATATATATATATATATATATATATATATATATATATATATATATATATATATATATATATATACATATATATATATATATATATAATGTGTGTGGGGGGAGTGTATTCGGATTTAATTTTCTGTTAAAGTCCTTAATGAATTTAGAAGAATTGATTTAAAAGTTTAAATAGTAGTTAATATCAAAATCGTTAATATTTTGTAGTTGTAAATTTATCTGTCTTTCATTGAGCCCTTTTTACAACCTTTGTTTGAATTCAAAGATTCTAGTCATGTGAATATTTGCAGCCTTTCTTCAGACTAACATTAGCCCACTTGATGTAAGAAGCCAAGAAAAAAACAGGGGCAGTGATAAATGTTGACAGATTTTAACCTTTGGGTCGGTCCCGACTATGGATGATGTCTTTGCGCATTTGAAGAATGTGTCTGTATTTGCTGGGTATTGGGTGTGTTAGGAAGATAGAGAAAAATGTTCTGTAAGTCGTCGATTGGAATCCTTACTTTTTTTTTTTTTTCATAAAACTTATTTTCACGGGCAGCATCTGTTTCTTTTATTTCAGCAACGCGTGTATTTCATTAATAAAAATAGAATCTAATATTGTGAAAACGAAAATGTCAGTATTTTTTTACCTTTGACTATTAGAACGGAAAAAAAAACACTTTTACTGGATATTCGTATAAAATAAGATACTTTCTTTCAAACGATGCATTTGATTATGTGAATTATATTCGAAACGTAAGCGTGGCAGATATAAGTACGAGAGAACAGATTAATCAACTGTATATTTAAGTGCGAGTGTGTACCAATATCTTCAATGCACTCATGTCTGTATAGGTTTATTTTTAAAATAGTAAGCAACTCATAAAATATGTCGGTTTCCCATAAATATTTATGGAATATACACATATTTGTAGACAACCCTATAAAGGGAGGATATCGATTGTTTTCATTTCAAATTTGGCTTTTAAAAAATCAGCATCAAAGAAGGCACAAAGTCCTACTTCCCCTAAAGAACATGATAGAATATGGGATGTTATTTTGACTTAAGGATGAAACTGTCTAAACCAATAAACGTTATTGTACGGTTTTTCAGTTTTAATCATTGTACTCTGTTTGTTGAAATAAATGAATATCCATAACATATATTGTGACCGTATGTTTTTCTGTTCTATGTTAGGCGACAGTAGACGGATTGTCAGTTGTGCCTAGTTCAATATATAGAATTAGAAATTGCAGCTTATTGTTTTAGATTAGAAGTTGTTAGCACAAGCAGGTTGTTTGTTTACGAAAAAAAAATGCCGTGGCAATATTAGAGAGACGTGTCGAACTGCAGGGAAATCGTTAGGATGGTTGGATATGGCTCGTCACGCCACTGAATGATTTGTGGAACACAATTTTGGAGGATGATAGATACGAGTTAGGCGTCACAGAGGGAAGATTAGGGAAAAGAGTCTGTCTCTGATTCTGAGAAGATGGATCGCAAGCCATAGAGATAAAAATAAATTGTTCGGCTAAGACCATAGCAAAATAGTAACCTCCACCCTCCTTTTAATGATGAGGAACGTTGCCACGACTACTGTGGCAGATCAGAGTAGCTGAATAAAATCTCAACGTTTATAAACAAACGAAACTTGCGCTTGTTGCTATGCAATGAAAGAGCTTTCTGTTCCAGGTGCGAGGAACCACGGGACACAACCCACTCGAGGACAGGTTCAAAGATAGAAGAGCAGGATATCAAATGTACGCCCTTTTTTCGATTTCATAATCCGCCAGAAGGTATATATACCGTATCTAGGAACATTGAAACGTAATATGGTACTTGTTGTAAAATATTGCTCATTTTACAACAGAACGCACAAAAAAAGGAATAAGTACGTATATTTAAAATACAACCAAATACACACACTAGGAGATGTGGAGGGTGACAGAAACATGAAGATAAATATAGAAAATATGATTTACTTTAGAAAATTTACCTTAGGTTTATTTTCGCAAGTGTGGTAACCCTTTTTTGTCTTTTGGTGTTCACCTTCCAATCGCAATGTCTCTGACAAACAGAAATCCAATTGTAAATTTCCTAGTAGATAACTAAGTTTTCAATTTCTTGGTAGATAAACAAATAAAACTAACAATTAGAAACCTAGATCTTACTAATAATAACCAAGTTAACAATCCCTACCCCATCCGTATATTCTATCGCAACCAGCCACACCACAACTTTAAATAAGATGAAAAGATACTAAGAAATATAAAACATCGGTATATATCTCCAGTCAATAATAATAATAATTATAAGATCCGATTTATCATCTACTATAAGAAATTAACAGCTGATAATCCTATAATTAAAACAACACTTCTCGGACAACAAAATCAATCACTCAGTCGATGAAACCAATGTAGTCTTTCAATTCAAATGTCCCTTGTGAGAATGCATATCCAACATCAATAGCAACATTGGACACACGACAAACACATTGTCCAGATGATTGACCCTACACATTCCCAACACAAGCTCAATTTTCCAACACCTAAATCTACATAGCTACCAACGTCCTCAGTTACGACGTATCATGTTAATTACGTTTGGTTGAGATTTATAATTTCGCTAAATAACCCATTACCTTTATTTAATTTATATTCAACGTATCACTTGATTAATTTATAATATACACCGTATAAATCATAGAATAATATTATGCGAAAGATATTAGAACTGTATAAATATTATTATAAGTTGAATAAAATAATGGAACGTGTTCAGTATGATAAAAGCATGAATGATAAATAAACTGAGTTGATATATCTACGAAATTGTTCAAAGGGCGAGAACTCTATCATACTAAAAATTCTTTGACTTCAGGTAAACAATTGTCGGTAAAATATTATTTAGCCAAATTATAAATCTTAACCAAACATAATTATAGGTTCAGAATTAACTAATACTAAGAATTATACTTGAATTAGTAATAAACTGGATTATAACAGTTAAGTGAACTTACTAACGTATAGTTTAAAAATCAGGTTAATAAATAATTTAATATAACCGAAGAGTGTAAACATATTTTTTTTAGTTTCTTATAGGCGAACATGCATAATAAATTATAATTAATTATGTTATTTTCATGAATATTGATACGTTAATGATAATTAATAAATTTACTAATTATAAAATAGAACACTTTTGGAAGAATGTTCCATTAATTAATAGATTTTTTTATTACGAATAGAAGGGTTTAGCAACTACTTTTCTAAATTCAAAATAACGTATGTAGGCATATTAGAAGGTATTTACAGCTTCTCTGCCAATTTTCAGATTTCAAAAAGCACTTTATTTCCTTTTGGTGGATTTTTTGTCTTCTGATGATCTAAGGACAAAAAAGGATTCACTAATTGCTATAATAATTAATTGATTGATTTTGTGATATGAACAGATAATGTCAAGAATTGTAAATGTCAACTGAATGAAAGGAATAAATAATAAGATGGTCAACATCATGAACTTTGAGATATAGATTTTTGTAATTTAATCACTATATATACATATACACAGATATTTATGTACATATCTATGTATATATATATATATATATATATATATATATAGAGAGAGAGAGAGAGAGAGAGAGATATGCATTTATATGTATCTATATATATATGTATATATCAATTGCACTATATTAATACTTTTTCGTAACATTAACATGCATCTAACTGATGGTACCTAAGGTTGTTAAACGGGACCCATTTTATTATAGTTACATTATAGTCAGTAACCCCAAAAGTATACACTATTGCATACCGATAGGAATATTACACATTCTAGGCGACGTTTACATGAAAAACGTACACCGATTACAAACGTTAACTAAGATGCAAAACTAAAAATTGTATAATTTCAGTATTAATAAATACACATTTTAGCGCGTGAATGTGTCTAAATTCCAAGCTATTGATACGATACTGAAACGTATAAATTTTTCCCCACAGTCACCGACTTTATATGAGTAATGCCAGTCTATTTTTATATATATATATATAAATATATATATATATATATATATATATATATATATATTGTAGAATATTTTAGTCAGAATTGTCTGCTTATTTCCCTCCTCTCTTTGTCTAACCCGTTTTACCCTCCGTAAAAGTGGTCTTCAATAAATTGTATTTAGTTTAGATCATAGCAACTAATTTTTCTTTTCGTCTGTTTTTCTTCTAACATATAACTTGAATCTTTGTGGAATAGAGTAACAGCAACCTCTTTGTTATACATACTATTATAGAATATGGTCGTAAGAATTGCCTGGTTTCTTTGTCTTGCTCGCTTTACCCTCTGTAAACGTGGTCCTCGGTCCTGGATATGACCTTAAACTATATGCAGTGGTGAGGCCCCAGCTTGCGGGCTCTGGGAAGTGTGAAGCTTCACTTTAATTGCCATTGCTCCCAGGTCCACTCTCACCCGGAGTGGAAGTATCTGTTTGGGTCTAATTATGAGTTAAATAGAAACTGACTTTTAAACAACAATTATATTCTATTAAAAAAAATGTTCTTCAAAATCTTGGGATTCAGCAGTAAATAACGTAAAAGGGTTGATATGCCGTAAAACAAAAACAACCAAACAAAAGTGGTCTTCAATAATTTGTTATTTAGTTTAGATCATAGCAACACACTTTTCCGAGAATGTCAAGCTTGTAGAATATATTCTGTCAATTTTTCTTTTTACATATAACCTGTGCCTTTATGGTGGAGAAAGAGAGAGAGAGAGAGAGAGAGAGAGAGCGAGAGAGAGCGAGACAGAGAGAGAGAAAGAGGGAGTAATAGACACTGAGACAGACAAATTATTTGATGAAAAGTGTGTTTTAATTTAAAGGTTAGCCTACAAATAAATAAATAAATATGCGTGTAAAGTAGTACACATTTTTTATGGTGGTGTTCTAATTTACCGGACCAACGCGTTGTCAACTCCATCACAAAGAAACTGAAAGAAAGCAACAAAAAAAAGGCGCACTTTTTTCTTTTTGAAAAAAAAAAATTCTTTTTGCTAGGCCACGTGTTACTTTTCGTCTCTGCTCTGACACCACCGACGCATCTTAAATCCCATTACTCTGAACATTCGTGTCTCGAACACGTCCTTTTGCCGCTTAAACATATCGCTAGCACGTACTTTTCCGTTCTCTCGTGTCTATAAAACGTCTCGAATCCTCTACATTTTGAACACGTCTCGATTAAGTGCTTGTCTAAACACTAGCTATGCCTTGAACACTATTTATTCGGACAGCCAATGCTCTAACTCTTCGACCGTTTTCATGTGTATTTTCTTATTGTCTAACTTGTGATGTCAGATCGCGCAATGGCTTGGTCATTTGCATATCAATGCTGCTGATAACTCAGCGTGAGTGGCTCCCTTAATGTTGTCTCATTTTGTATGTTGTAAATTAATGGCTATTTAGAACAGGTGCAAATCATATTGCATTCGTTAATAATATAACTTTATTTAATTTACACGTTAGACAAACTCACTCGATCATTTATGATTGGAAATTAAAATATCAAATTTGTTGTATTCTTTATTCGTAGATACAAAGGATATATTGTATATATGTGTGTGTTTCGTTTAGTAACAAAATATGCTGTACAAAATATATACTATACCTTTTATTATGCAAACTTCGCTGTTTTGCAAATATGAATGTTGAAATCCAAACACTTGATTGAACTTGTGAAAAGCATATGTATTTCTTTAATATTATATAGTGCTAATTTTTTACAGTATATAATGTTCATCATGCTTATAATACCATAAATTTATATGTAACAATGAAAGTAAATGAAATACAGAAAAACAAAAGACCATAAAGAAAATGCGTTAAGAGGAGGAGAATAAAAAGAGGAGCGCTCTGTATGGATATAGTCTTCAGTATTTCCCGAAACTTCATACACTTAAAACACTATCAAAAGTGAAAAAATACGGACTGAAATGACTCACATTGACGGTTTATTGTTTATATACAGTAATACATTTTTAGAAAGAATTGCTTCGATAAAGACTAGAGGTTAGGTTTATGTGAAGAAATCTTTGCCGATTGAACCATTAGATTTATTGTCGCCACCAATGGTAATTTTCCTTACCTAAATTGAAGAAAAACATGTTTTAAGTATATATTTTTAGTAGTCTTTCTTCAGCAATATCTTTTAAGCTTGCATCTACATCTGGGTCTACATTTTTGTGAAGTACATTGCTGTCAACTAGTTGTTATAGGCGTGTTTATCTCCTACACAACAACAACAGCTACAACCACAATAATAATAATAATAATAATAATAATAATAATAATAACAACAACATATCTGCAAGCCAAAGTTATTTTTTTAAACGACTCTTGCAGAAAACAAAGGGGAAGAAAACTCATATCAGATATATCGTTGTTTAGTGCGTAGGAATTTTTCCAAGGTAGAAAAATATAATATAAAAAACGTACATACATAAACACATTTTCAAAATGTGTGAGAAAATATATAATTATTTCCCCTGCCAGACAACATTGCAGCCAGCAAGAGCCACGAAAGCCAACAAGCCGGAAGTCCAAGACTCGAGTTTCGCCCTCATTTGCGCTCATCAGTTAGACACCTCCGAACTACAGGATTCGAAACTCGAGCCTCTCGCATGTGAGGCAAGCACTTTATCAACTGAGTAAACGCGCCACACACAAAAAAGTCTTATTACCTATCATAGATCAAGTAAACCGCAAGGAAATCCGACAATAAGTATTCTGAGAATATGTGAGAGAATATATAATTATTTCCACTACCATACAATGGGATAGGCTCGTCGTGGTGACATCCCTAGCGAGTATAAATTCCTACTAGTGAGATGGTCATATCCTTTGTTCAAGACGAAGGTAGGTGCATTCCACTGTCGGATTTCCTTGCGGTTTGCTTGATCTATGGTAGGCAATAAGACTTTCTTGTGTGCGGCACGTTCGATCAGTTGGTAGAGTGCTTAACCCGCATGCGAGAGGCTCGAGTTTCGAATCCTGAGTGCGGAAGTGCTTAACTGATGAGCCAAAATGAGGGCGAAACTCGAGTCTTGGACTTCCGGTTTGTTGACTTTCGTGGTTCTTGCTGGCTGCAATGTTGTATGGTAGTGGAAATAATAATAAACACATTTATACGTCTACTCACGCACAAATGCTTACACAGAAAACACACCATCATATCTATAGAAACACACATACTCATAAATGCATGACTATTTAAAAGATAATTGGCGCCTGCACAAGGTACAACTGCATCCGTAAAACCCTGCTATTTCTTACACATGAGACGCAACGCAATGCTTGTCATGTATGGTAGAAATTTCCTAGATTTAAAAGTATCATAGCTCAAATTGATGAAGCCATAACAGATTAACTTTTTTATCTTCCTGGACAGCATCTCCTTTCTACCTATATTTATAAGAAAGTTAAACATAGTACGAGATAAGTAATTTAAATAGAGTTAATACGGTTTATTATTGAGAAAACTTAAATTATCTGCCAGCCTAAAGCAAGAAAGAAAAGAAAATTATCAACCGGTTTTACGCTGTATGCATTGCAAAGGACTTATGTGTGTATTTCTGTATTTCGATTATGTTATCTTGTCTGAAGGTATTTTTAAAAGAACACTGTTTCTTTTCAAAAAACGGCCGTATACTATATATTATTTATGCATGTACACACAGCTCTTATTCCATTGTTTGTTGTTTTTGCTTAGTAAGGTGAGTTTTTGTTACTGGCATTGTTATTTACTGTTGCAATATTTTGTGTTCTAATGGGGTATTTATTTAAATGCTGCCCACATCAGCATTATGTGGCACAAGGCCTGGGAAGTGAGAACCCCGCAGGCTCCCCTAAAGGAGGGGCACTCGTGCAATTTTAAAAATTGCCTGAGTAACCCCGTCGGCAATCCCCGGTCGGGGCGCCTCTTGCAGCAAGCAATAATCTTGCCCCACCGGAAAGCCCGGTGTCAAGGCCTGGGAGGGTGGACCTCCTAGGTATTACCCAGGCGGTGTACCTCAGTCCAACAGGTGCTGGGCCGGTTCCCGGCCCCTCACCTGTTGGGCTGAGAGTCAAGTGACGAATTCTTGACATGTACTACCCTGTCTCCCTGCAGCCGAAGCCGCTAGGAGACACATCCCATCATCCCAGGGGGTATAATGGGGTATGATCCCACACAGTCGGACGATTCTATTTATAAACGATGCTGCTAAGAACTGACGAATCAAATTAATTCACGTTCTGCTACCAACCAATCAGAAACCAGAATTGCTTCATAAATATTAAACCTTTTCTGGAGCAATTTCACATGTTCTTTTCCCGGGTTTCGACACGGTAAGAATATTTTGTTCTGTCGAACTGTCTACAACAAACAAGTCACCTCCCATGACTTGTGTGTAACAGCGAACCATCTGAAACTGTTCTGAAACTCAAAATGGCTTACACGTCTAGAGTTTATGCGCCCAGCGTGCGTCTTTATTTCGATGGATCCGAATCAAAATTCGAATTGTAGCAAGTTAAATTTCTGGGATATCTAGGAATCCAAAAGCTACACAAAGTACTACAAACACAACCTGAGAACGATCCCGACTTCATTGAAAAGAACGCAACTGTCATCGGAATTAATACAGTGTTTAGATGACCGAAGTCTATCACTGGTAATGAGAGAAGCCCTGGACGACGGCTGCAAAGCATTAAACATATTGAGAGAGCATTATTTATCGAAAGGAAAACCCAAAATTATTTCTTTATACACTGAACTGACCTCTCTAAGACGAATGGAAGCCGAAACTATTACTGATTATTTTATAAGAGTCGAGACAACTGCAACTTCTTTAAAAATGTCTGGTGAAGTTATAAGTGACAGTCTGTTAATTTCCATGGCCATTAAGGGATTACTGAGTGATTTCAAGCCATTTACCACCGTGATAACCCAGAAAGAAAAACCCATGACTTTTAGCAATTCAAGGTAGCACTCAGAAGTTACGAAGAAACTGAAAAAATGATCACAGAAAAAAACGAATCCACAAATATCATGAAATTTAAAAATACACACATAAAAACACCAAAATCGAATTATACCTATGCCAGGAATAAAAAACGCAACTTTGCCAGAAGCAGGTTTTTTCCTAAGAAAAGTACAAAAATTATTTGTTATAATTGTGGACGACCTAATCACAAGAGTTTCCAATGTAGATACAGGACTCAAAATGGCGACTCCATTAAAAATGTAGAGAGCTCTGTTAGCGAACATACATTTTTATTTCCGTGTACATTTGATGCGTCAACAAGCAATAATAATTTTCTTGTCGATTGTGGGGCCACGGCACATGTGATTACAAAGGAATCTGATTTTATCAATTTGGATCCCAACTTGAAGCCACAAAATCATTTTGTAGAACTAACTGACGGGAGTCGCGTCAATGATATCGTTTTGAAAAGAGGCAATGGGAAAATCTCGCTAAAGAACAATAAAGGTCAACTGTGTTTCTGTATTCTAGAAAACGCTCTTCTAATCACAAAATTTAAACAAAATATATTTTCTGTACCAGCTGCCACAAAACAAGGTGCAAATATAAACTTTAGCCCCAATAAATCAAAACTGGTATACCCGAATGGAACTGTATTCGACATTAAAGAAAATGGAAGACTATATTATTTAAATAGCGTAGTCCCATCAAAAACCGCCTGCCATGATCTACAGACATGGCATAAAATTCTTGGACACTGCAATATTCCTGATATCAAAAAGTTGCCGACTGTAGTTGATGGAATGCGAATACAAACATCAAAAACCTTCAACTGCGACGTCTGTACGCAAGGGAAAATGACAAACTATCAAAACAAGATACCAGACAAAAAGGCCAAAAATCCTATCAATGGTGCATTGTAACTTGAACAGTCCCGTAGAACCGATGGCCAGAGAACATTATAGATATGTGTTGAATTTCGTAGATGACCATTCAGGTTTAATAATGGTTTACTTTTTAAAGAACAAATCTGATACCCTGCTAACAACTAAGAAATATCTAGCCGACATGGCCCCCTACTTTTACTAATTAACCATCATATCAGGCATGAAACATCAGCTCCTAGATCGCCACACCAAAACGGGACTGCTGAACGTGCGTGGCGGACACTTTTTGAAATGGCAAGATGCTTACTCATTGAATCAAAACTCCCTAAAAACCTCTGGACGTATGCACTTATGGCGGCAGCCTATATACGCAACAGGTGCATTCACAAAACACTATCTAAAACTCCATATGGATCTTTCTTCGGTAAAAAACCAAATTTAAGCAGAATGCATATATTTGGTTCAACTTGCTTCGCATATATAGAGAAAAAGAGTAAATTGAATATTAAAGCCGACAGAGGTATATTTCTTGGATACGATAAAAACAGTCCAGCCAATTTAATATTTTTTCCCGAAAAAAATAAAATAAAAAGAATCCGGTGTGTAAAATTCACAGACACGTTTAATTTTACATACGAAAACCCGTCATATGAAGAGGATGAAATTATATTACCTCAAATAATTAGAACGAACGAAAACAATAAAAGTGACGGAGACGAGAGTGTCCATGATGATGATGATGATGATGATGATGATGATAAAGTCGAAAGATATCCCAAAAGAAATAAAAGACGACCCAATTTTTTTTGTGGTCGACAATATAAAGGATTATCAAATCGACTATTGCTATTCAATGGAAAATGCGCCAAAAAGCTTCAACGAAGCAATTAATTCAGAACATTGTGATGAATGGAAAATTGCCATGAAAAATGAAATAGATGCCTTAACCGAAAATGATACCTATACGGTAGTGCCTCTCCCAAGAGATAAACATGTTATTTCTACCAGATGGGTCTTTACAAAAAAGAGTACAGCATCAGGCGTAGAACAGTACAAAGCAAGATTTGTTGCTAAGGGGTGCTCTCAGATTTACGGTAAAGAATACTTTTCTACGTTTTCGCCGACCACAAACCTAACGACAATCAGAGTTTTACTGCAAGTCGCATCACAATATGACCTAAACATCCATCAAATGGACGTAAAAAATGCTTATTTGAATGCCCCAATAGACTGTGAAATTTATATTCCCCCGCCAGAAGGATTTATAATGAAAAATAAAAATAGCGTGTGGCCACTTAATAAGCCATTGAGTGCTCAGTGTTGGAACACAGTATTCCATGATTATATTATTAAACAACAATTTAGACAATGCGCTGTAGACCCCTTTTTATATACCCAACACAAAGACGATAAACTACTGATTTTGGTTTTGTGGGTCGATGATATTTTAATCGCATCAAATTGTGACATAATGTTAACTGATGTTAAGAACAAATTAAGTAAAAGATGCAAAATGACCTATCTTGGCAAAATATCCTGGTTTCTAGGGATAGAATTTACTCAAAGCAAAGGACTTGTTACGATGACTCAATCGAGATACATCGACAAAATACTATTAAAATTTGGAATGGGAGAGTGCAAGAAACGCTCTACACCGGTCGAAAATGATATTAATAAAAATATACACACAGAATCTGAAATAATAAATGACACACAATATCGCGAAATTATAGGTAGTCTTATATATTTAATGACTGCAACCAGGCCCGACATATGCTATGCAGTAACAAAACTGTCACAAAAATTATTACGACCGACAATGAAGGATTTAAACAGAGCTAAACAATCTTACGTTACTGGAAAGGAACCAAAGAACAGAAGTTAGTATTTAGAAAATAAAGAAATCCCCTAAAATTAGAAGGTTTTTCGGATTCAGACTGGGCAAACGACGAGGATCGCAAGAGTGTATCTGGATATTGTTTCAGACTCTCAGAAAATGGGCCTATTATTCCATGGAAATCTAAAAAGCAACAGAGTGTATCTCTCTCTACGTGTGAAGCAGAATTTATCGCACTCACACACACGACCCAGGAAGCACTCTACCTTAAAAATATCCTGAAGACTATTTTAGAGCCAGAATTGATTACAAGACCCGTAGTAATTAATTATGATAATCTAGCCAGTATAGTCTTAGCACAGAACACGATAATCAACCAAAGATCTAAGCATATAGATATAAAATACCATTACATAAAAAACGAGATAAAAAAGGAATCCATTATTTTGAATTACATATCATCAGAACAAAATACCGCTGATGTATTTACGAAACCGCCGACACGGATAAAGCTACAACGTTTTTTCTCAAAACTTGTTCGTGAATTCGACTGAATATTTTTTTTCTTTCACTGCCCTGTATGTATATAGATTTCTATATATTAAAAAAACAGACCAGCGAAGTTCCACTTATGAGAAGGCTCTAACTTTTTTGCATGAATGTCAGCGGAAACCCCTAGGGGTAATGCTCAGAGTATATATATTTCTATATATCAAAAAAGAAAAAAATGTCCTGGACAAGACGTTAAACTGTATCCATGTTATTTGTATTAACACTTTAACCTACTAATGCGTAACTAATACTTTTGCTTAAAAAAATCTTTGTAATTTTCCTTTTTGACATTTGAATAAAATTTAAAAATGGCGTCTTTTTAAATGCTAAAATTCTAAGATCCAAATGATTTCTAATTTTTGTTATGTCTAAGTAGATATAAAAATATATATTTATTTTTGAGCAGAACAAACACAAGGGACTTCCCCATTATAAAAAATAGGGAGGATGTTGCAATATTTTGGGTTCTAATAGGGTATGATCCCACACAGTCGGACGATTCTATTTATAAACGATGCTGCTAAGAACTGACGAATCAAATTAATTCACGTTCTGCTACCAACCAATCAGAAACCAGAATTGCTTCATAAATATTAAACCTTTTCTGGAGCAATTTCACATGTTCTTTTCCCGGGTTTCGACACGGTAAGAATATTTTGTTCTGTCGAACTGTCTACAACAAACAAGTCACCTCCCAGGACTTGTGTGTAACAGCGAACCATTTGAAACTGTTCTGAAATACAAAATGGCTTACACTTCTAGATTTACATTTAATTAAACACGTGGTTTCTAGTAGAAACAAAATTTAATTTAAGTTCTTATAATATAGCTAACATCACGGGTTCAGGCAAACTTATGAACGTGCTTTGAGATTTGCATCATTTATCTGCCTCTAACCGTTTCGGTTTAACAAATCCACTTGTCGAAGTATCTTTACACTTCAATTAAAATTATATTTCTTCCAATAAAAATAAAGCATGAGCACGAGTATCGCACACAGGAAATAAGCAATGCTCACGATATTACTTTTGTTTAAATTTTATACTAGCAAGCCGCCCGTCATTGCCCGGTTGTAAATTACGCATAAATATCATATTTACACCCATACAGAAACTAAGAAATATGCATGCAAGTGTTATTTTTTATGTAAATAGCTCGGTTCTTGTAGTTGTAAATACAATACTCGAGCAAAGATCGTGATCAAAACCTTGTGAGGCAACTACGATAACCGTTAGGCACAATTGACACGAGTGTTAAAAATTGTTTTTAAAGCTGCTTATTATTAATGTAAGTAATCTTTTATGTGAACGATTCACGTGTGTCCATTTGTGAAACAGCTGTCAAATAAATTAAAAAATTATTACCTCCCAAGTACAATTTTTTCAATTTTGACGCCTTAACAGAACTTTTTTTTTCGGATAGAAACCGATTGAAAAGTTGTTTACATGTCTGAATACCCTATATGCTAAATTCCAAGTCTGTGGTTAAAAAACTTTTGAGTATATAGGTTGGGTGTTTTCCTCACATACATTCTTACTTTTATAGATATATAGAGAAATTGAGATTTTTTGTCCCCATATTCGTCAGTGACAATTTTTTTCAAACGCAATAAACACACTGCAGTATTTATTACATGTTAAACTATCTTGCATATCTCCTTTACTATTAGATAAAAATTAGCTCGGCTGTGTCTGTCTAACTGTAGGAAGATATCTGGAAGTTTGCTACTAACGTACTCGTTAACGGCGGGGGAAAAATCACACAATATTGCATTATATGCGTCGCAGTGTCATTAAAAAGATTTATATCGAAATGTCTTGCATCAATATCGGTAATCGGTATTTGATCAAAATCCAATAAAAAAATGTTCAGGCGATTCTGACCAGAGTTAAGAATTTATAGGCTGACATCACAAGTGCATTTGTGAAGTTATATTTCCACAAAGCTGGAAGGCTCGAAATAAAAAAAATAAACAGTAGGTTCTTTGATATGGCAGGTGCACGTTCGAAATAAATGTTTCTGTTGTAAGTACAATTTTACCATGATAATTGACTTTTTCACTTTAAACTTTAATTCAAACCATTATCACCGCGCCAGCTGTAAGCCCCTCCATATAAAATCAATAGTATGTACTTTGATATTCCACCAGAACTTGCTCCCATACTTACGAAACTATTTAAGCGCTGCCTTAAGGAGAAGTGCTTTCCGACTCCCTGGAAGACCTCATCAGTTTGCCCTGTATTTAAGAATTCAGGTGATAAGTCATCTCCCTCTCAGTACAGACCAATAAGTCTCCTGTGTGTTATGAGTAAGTTGCTGGAATCCATATTAAATAGAGAAATAGTCAACCACCTCAGCAGGAATAACCTTCTTAGTGACACACAATATGGTTTCCGCTCTGCAAGATAAACCGCAGATGTGCTGACGGTTATATCCCACAGGATTAGTGAATCTCTTGACAAAGGATTCTTTTCTAGGGCAATTGCTCTTGACATATCAAAGGCCTTCGATAAGGTATGGCATAAGGGCCTACTTCACAAGATTTCCAGCTACGGTATAACTGGATATGTTTTTTCAATCATTAAATCATTTCTCTCCGATAGGCTCATAAGAGTAGTGGTAGATGGACAAAAATCGGAGGCCTGTAATATAAATGCTGGAGTCCCTCAGGGGTCAATCCTGGGCCCAACTCTCTTCCTGATCTACATCAATGACCTCCTTAAACACATACTTAAATCACCCGTTGACATCTATGCTGATGACACGACCATCTATGGCAACACATCAAAGGCTGTAAATGACAAAGTTCTCTCTGATTCTCTCTCCTCTGATCTCGAGCGCGTGGTTCAGTGGGGGAAGATGTGGCTGGTTACCTTTAATGCATCCAAAAATAAACTCCTATCCTTACATCATCACGCTCTGATCCTCATCTGGCATCAATTGTGATGGATGGCTCTCGTCTGGGTAAGGCCCCGTGTTTTGAGAAACTTCTGGGTTTGACCTTTACTCCTGATCTGAAATTGAACGCGTACATCAAGTCTGTTGCCAAAGTCGCTGGAAAGATGGTGGGATCCTTCTACCGCTCCAGAAGATATTTCACTACAGATGCAATTCTCTATCTATATAAAAGCCAAGTACGTCCAAGGATGGAATACTGTTGCCATATCTGGACAGGAGCTGCTAAAAACAGCCTATCCTGCCTTGACAGAGTACAAAATAGACTTCGTGGCTTAGTGGGGGATGCCCTTTTCTCTACCCTGCAACCTCTCTCCCACAGAAGAGACGTTGCGAGCCTATCCTTGTTTTATCGTTATTTCCATGGGAGGTGCTCGTCTGAACTCCAATCTCTGGTCCCCCTTCACCAATCTTTCACGAAAAAAACCCGTCTAGCTGAATCCACTGTGAAAAATTCCCCCCACTCTTTATCTGTGCCTAAATCAAAACGCGGATTCCATGAACAAAGCTTCTTTCTTAGAACTGCACGCGTGTGGAACTCTTTTCCGTCTGTCTGCTTCCCACCGGACTACAACTTGGATGTCTTCAAGTCCAATGTAAACATATTCCTGATGAACCGCCCTCTTAAGTAAACATTTCATCAAATCTCCACACTAACGTAATGTACTTGCAATAACCCGTATCCCTGAGTGGCTTCCGGGCTTTAATAAGTGGTGATCACTGTGTAAAAAAAGGGATGCGTTCGAAATGAATGTTTCTGTTTAGACCACAACTGAACCATGATACTTGACTAGCATTTCAAACTAATTCAAGCTGTAAAAATAATGTTATAAAGTCAACAGAAGGTTCTCCACAGTGCAATGTAAACTACGATGTATATTTGGCTCCGCCACTCTAGCGAGTCATGCAAAGCTTTCTTCCGGTGCACCAAGTAAAGTAGGACATTTAATCGATTTAATTGAAAAATAGACTTTCATCGATTTCAATGGCAATACAATTATTGGACTGTTAAACATTCGTTAAACATTATTCAGTCTCATGTAACGGGGATCTCTTTGCTAGGCACCTGTAATTGTAATGGTAAACAATAAGTAGGTATGTGATGAAGAGTGTTATCTTAAAGGGATTGTGTTGTAAATGTCATCTGAGGCGCCAATAATAATCTGGTAAACAACTGTTCCCACATTTTGACAGATTATCTACCAATTTATTTGCCTGTTTCTCCTTATGTCTTTACACACAAAAAGAGTATTATTCGAGGAGCATTCCAAAATGTATAAAAACTATGTTTCATTTTTCCGAATGGCGTAGAAGGGGTTGAAAATTGCATTGCTATGGAGACAGAACGGGTCCAATTATGGCCTGCAAATTTCATCTCTCTTTTACAGATATCCACGACGTGAATCTCTAAGAAAACAATAACTGTTATAAACGAGCGAAGGAAAGAGTGCCGCACCATTGAATACCATTGAAGAAGGAAATAGAACTGGTTAAGATTCATTGGCGCCGATTCAGTTCATGTCAGCATTGTTAAAAGAATAACATTTAGATTTCTGTATGGCGACTGAGAGATGAGTGATAAAATGCATTGCGGACGTCTATGCAAAGCTACCAGCAAATCGCGACAAAAAGTGAATTTCGAATGATTGTAACAGTATAATCGGGTTGATACATCAGTTCTCGTCAGATCACAGAAGTTAAGCAACGTTAAGCATGGCTAGCGCCAGATGGATGACCATTTGGTAATTCTAGGCACTGTATGTGATCTCCGTATATCTCGGAATTTGTATTCCAATCGTCCTGTACATACACTTCACTTGCAACTGGTATTAAACAATGTCAACTCAGGAGAGGTGATTTGAAGATTGCCCGCCTCCTGCCACAAAAAAATTCATGCGCACGCATCCCTATGTGTGTATCCTTAGTAAAAGACAAAAGGAGCCCTTATTTTTTTAACTACTAGCCGTTCAGCCCAGTTTTGCTCGGTCCCTTATGTACTGTTCATAACTATGTGTGCATATCTAGATATATTTATTAAAATGTTTGACTCACGTCCAGGTAAACTACATCTAAAATCTCAAGTGTTTAGACCAAAAATTGGCGGAGGAGATTGGTAGAGTCTGCAAAGGTCAATTCTTTCAACCTTGACCTATTGGCAGTACAAATTTTGCCCCCAAAACTGATTAAAAAGCTTACTGCATGTCTGAATACCCTTTAGGTAAAATTTCAAATGTTTAGACGCAAAATTGCCTGAATAGTTTGCTAGAGACCGCAAAGGTAAAATTTCTTGAACTTTGACCTCTTGATATTCAAATTGAGGGCAAAATTACGATTAAAATATTGACGCATGTCTGCAGACACCTTATGTAAAATTATAAATGTTTAGATCACAAATTTGCTGGGAAGTCAACCTTTAAAAAAAATTTAACCCCAATTTTGACCCCTTAACATTTACAGTTTGGAGCTAAAATTAAGTTACCGTACTTCTAAAATTTAAAGTGTTTAGACCTAAAATAAGCGGAGTAGTTTGGTAGAGTTGTAAATGGTCAAGTCGTTGAACAATGACCGGTTGACAGCAACATTTCTGGCCGAAAATCGATTAACAATATTTTCCAAAATCTCAATGTGCCTTATGCCAAATCTCGAGTCTGTAGACTGAAAATTGAGAGAGTAATTTGTTAGGGAAATGTACACAGACAGACCCGCACAGTTTCACTTTTCTAGATATATAGATGTAGGGAAATAAGTTCGAGAGCACAAAAGATATCTCCTTTTTATGCTACCACAACCGAATTCAT